>NC_053039.3:253264621-253889621 GCF_002575655.3 Aegilops tauschii subsp. strangulata
TCTCTTGGATGAAGAGTTTGATAGTGCGTCCGACGCCTAGAGGAGTCCCAGTCAGTCATGTGCGATCCCGGATATTGGTCACTTGTTTTATATACGCTTCCGCCACCCGCAATAAGTCTCCTCGAGCCTCACTCCGACGCTCGAAGAGCTGTAGTTTTCAGGAGTCATATCACCCACTTCGCGGTGATATTTCCACCACCGTCGTTATCGTGAATTAGTAGTCATGCCACCCTATCCGCCGTTCTGTTTTATCGGCGTTCATGTAATAAATTGTTGAGCAGTCTCCGCTCAACCTTGTATTATATTCAGTACTCCTGGTATTCTTTCTTCTGTGACCAAGATATCGTCTACCAGTGAGAAGGAATTCTTCTTTACTGGTCCGTAAAAGGGATTGGTCTCTCAATAAATATTTTATTGAAAAACCGGTCGTGACAAGCTTGGTATCAGAGCCAGGCTGACTGTAGGAAGCCACTAGGTGCGATCGCTAATCGGTTATTAGCGTCTTTTGTGCTTTTTCAGCATTTTGAAATTGTAGCTATTTTCTGTTGGTCATCATAAATTTATGACATGACTACTCAGAATTTTTGCCTACTTTTGTAGATGGCTGGCAGCGACTGTGAGACTCGAGTGTTCACGAACGTGCCCGAGGGGTTTGTCAAACTCCTCGTCTCCATCACCAAGCTCGCGATCGGGCCAGCGACTCGTCCGGAGTTCACGCTTTATCAGCACAAGCTCAGCGACGACGTGTCTATGCACCAAGCCGTGGTGCAATTCAAGGGGGGACGTTCTGCATCTCGCCACTTCCGTTTTGTGGGAAGGGCCATGCCTACAGAGAGGCATGCCATGCAGATGGCTGCCCGTGAGGCGATAGCTCGTCTTCGGGATATCCTTCCTATGATGAAGACTCGTCGCTACCGCTACCTCCCATGCCATGTGCCATATACTTGTCACTATGCATTCGCCTGCAATCGGGGAGAACGAGATGAAGCCATCGAGATGGTTGTGGAGTATCTCAAGGCTCTGGAGGAGTCTTTCGACAACCTCGTGGACGATCTTGTGGCTGCCCGCATGGACTTAGTCCGGGGCGGTCCTGCCAGCAGGAAGGAGCTTCTCCTCACAGCACCGCCTCTGACATTCCTCTCGTCTTCAGCCTCTTATGCACCGGCCGTTTTGGCCACTGCTCGCCGTCTGCCTACAACTGAGGAGTTCGACAGAGTCATCGCTCCTACTCCAGTCAGAGCTGTACCGCCTGCCGCACCCGCACTGCCACCTGTCGCCCCCGCGCCATCACCGCAGCGCAGTGTTACGCGCCAGGAGCCAGCTAGAGAGGAGGTGGAGGTTGAATCTCCTGCACCGCTGAGTCTTGCCCTCGGCAAGGGGAAGGACATCGTCACCATCTCCGACTGAGAGCGCCGAGTAGCCGCGCGTTTTGTCTGCTTGTATGATGTGTTTTATCTGTACGCTAGTTTGTATTAGTGTGTTCGCTGCTTTCCGGAGGAGTAGGCTAGTCTAAATAACATGTCAGGATTGTGTACGCACATCCTGAGTGCTGTATCGTGTGTTTGCTTTTCGCGTGTAAGATATATGCTAAGCAGTTCTTCTCCGTGCAAAATCGTTTATGTTTTCTTGAAAACCTTGAGGTCTTTTAAATTGTTGCCTTTGCAAGATTTTCCTTGTGCCACACAGTTCTTTTCATGGGTTTTGCAAAATAATACCCCAGACTGGAAAAATGTCTCGCCCGTGGACTCGCTCCATGCCCAATCAGCCAGAAGAATTTTATGGGACACAGACTAGCAACAACTTCACTCAGGGACAGTCCAGTCAACAAGACAGCGAAGCAGCCTTGTCTCAAGTATGCCGTCTCTTCGAACAAAGCCAGCAACAGCACCAAGAGATGATGAATCATGTCATCAATATGGGAAACCACCGTGAACCCTATCAACCACATTCCAAGTTATCTGAGTTACAGAAGACTCGCCCTTCAACTTTTGCTCACACTGATAGGCCGCTGGAAGCCGATGACTGGCTTCGTGATATCGAGAGGAAGCTGATTATTGCTCAGTGCTCAGATAATGAGAAGGTGCTTTATGCACCACACTACCTTACTGGAGCAGCTGCAGCATGGTGGGAGAACTTCTTACACATGCATCCCAGTGAACACAACATCACCTGGGAAGAATTCAAGGAAGGCTTTCGTGGGGCACACATCCCCAGGAGCATCATAAAAATCAAGAAGAGAGAATTTGACGATCTCAAGCAAAGAGGCATGTCAGTGACAGAATACAATGGTCAGTTTACCCAGCTATCTCGTTATGCCTACGACGAGCACATGACAGAGAACAAGAAGATGGAAAAATTCCTGGACGGCCTGGCACCGGCACTAAAATGCCAACTGGTTGTACACACTTTCCCGGATTTTAAAACTCTGGTTGACAAGGCCATTACCTTGGAGAATGAGCGCCGTAGTCTGGAAGATCTCCGTAAGAGAAAGAGGGACAAGACGACTCTTGCTCGCAACAACCGAAGCAAGACTGAGGTTCCAAGGACAGAAGCAAGGAAATCCACGACTGCTGATCTAAGGCCCGTCAGACTGTTTCATGCCAGGGACAAGGAGTTCACGTACCGTCCAGGGGTCACCTGCTATGCTTGTGGTGAAGAAGGGCACTATGCTAAACAATGCCCAAAGCCGAGGAACTCGGCCCCCAAGCCAAACAATGGTGGGAATAATCCAGCCCCCAAGCGCAACAATTTCAATCCCAACAACAACCACAGGAAGGGTCACCTGAACCATGTGACCAGAGAAGAAGCGCAGAATGCCCCAGACATCGTGCTCGGTACGTTCCCTGTCAACACAGTACCTGCCACGGTTTTGTTTGATTCTGGAGCTTCCCATTCGTTCGTTTTGAAGAATTTTGTTTTGCAACATGGTTTTCCGATAATTCCCTTGGAAAAATCTATGATCATCAAGTCCCCCAGAAATAAGCAAATCACTCAGAGTTACTGCCAAGGAGTAATCATTGAGTTCGAAGGACTACAGTTCCAAGCAAATCTCATCGTGTTGGAAAATAAAGGACTGGATGTCATTTTAGGGATGGACTGGTTAACCACCAACAAAGGATTCATTGACTGTTTCAATTGGACCGTGATTCTCACTCACCATCATGGCAAGACAATAAAGGTTACAGCCCAAGAAAGGCCACGGTCACGGCAACCAAAACTGAACAAAGTGGACATTTCAGAACTGAGAAAAGTTCCAGTGGTATGCAAGTTTCCTGACGTATTTCCTGAAGGACTGCCAGGCATGCCACCAGACCGAGAGATAGAATTCAGCATCGAACTAGCACCTGGCACCGCTCCCATCTATAAGAAACCTTATAGAATGGCACCCTCAAAATTGGTGGAGTTGAAGAAGCAGATAAAGGAATTATTGGACAAAGGATTTATTCGAGCCAGCTCCTCACCATGGGGTTCGCCAGTGTTGTTCGCCAAGAAAAAGGACGGGACACTGAGACTGTGTATAGACTATCGAGCTCTCAATATGGTCACCATCAAAAACAAATATCCGATGCCACGGATAAATGATTTGTTTGACCAACTCGCACAAGCCAAGGTGTTCTCAAAAATTGATTTGAGATCAGGATATCATCAATTGAAAGTACGGACAGAAGATATCCCTAAAACAGCATTCACCTCCAGATACGGATTATATGAATTCACAGTGATGCCTTTTGGTCTAACAAACACCCCCGCATATTTCGTCCACCTCATGAACAAAGTGTTCATGAAATTCATGGACAAATTTGTTGTGGTGTTCATCGACGATATTCTGGTATACTCAAGGACACCAGAAGAGCATGCTGAGCATCTCAGAATTGTTTTGGGAGAATTAAGGAAACATCAGTTGTACGCCAAATTTAGCAAGTGTGAGTTTTGGCTAAGGCAGGTTGGTTTCCTAGGCCATATATTGAACCAAGAAGGCGTGGACGTAGACCCAGAAAAAGTCAAAGCCATACTTGACTGGAAGCCACCCGCCAACGTTACAGATGTGCGGAGTTTCCTGGGAATGGCCGGATATTACAGAAGATTTATTGAAGGATTCTCCACTGTGGCAAAACCAATAACACAGTTGCTCAAGAAAGACAAGAAATTTGTATGGACGGAAGCATGCGAGAGAAGCTTCCAAGAACTTAAGAAGAAGCTAACAACCGCACCGGTGTTAACCGTGCCAGACATACACAAGAGTTTTGAAGTATATTGTGACGCGTTCCGAAAAGGCCTCGGATGTGTACTAATGCAGGATGGCAAAGTTGTCGCGTATGCCTCCAGGCAGCTGCGAAAACATAAGGAAAATTACCCAACACATGACTTGGAGCTAGCAGCAGTCATACATGCACTCAAGGAGTGGAGGCACTTTCTGTTGGGAAATCGCTGTGAAATATATACGGACCATAAGAGCCTCAAATATATTTTCACACAGCGAGAGCTAAATTTACGCCAACGACGCTGGTTGGAATTGGTCAAGGACTATGATGTCGGCATTCACTACCATCCAGGGAAAGCAAATGTAGTGGCTGATGCCCTTAGTCGAAACCCCAGCCCGGACAACGACGGTCCGCAAAACTTGAGGCCTGAGTTTCAGCAAGAGTTCGCTAGGCTCAACATGGTGTTAGTCTCTGAGGGCACCGTATCAAATCTGGAGATACAGCCCACCCTAGTGGAACAAATTAAGAAGGCTCAACAGGGACATCCCAGCATCGAAGGTATAAGGAAGAAAATGAACCTTGGTAAGGCTTCAGAGTTCGTCACAGACAGTGAAGGAATATTATGGTACGGGGACAGACTTTGCGTCCCGAACATTAAGGAACTCAAGCAACAAATCCTAACCGAGAGCCACACCACCCCATATTCAATCCACCCTGGAGGAACCAAAATGTACAAAGACATGCAGGAAAGATTTTGGTGGCACGGTATGAAAAGGGATATAGCCGCATTTATTGCTTGTTGCGATTCATGTCAACGCATCAAGGCCGAGCATCAAAAGCCAGCAGGGCTACTCCAGCCAAACAGGATACCGGAGTGGAAATGGGATGAAATAGGAATGGACTTCATCGTCGGACTACCCCGATCACAACGCGGAAATGACGCCATATGGGTCATCACAGACCGACTAACCAAGGTTGCTCATTTCATTCCCGTGAAGACTACCTACTCCACACAAAGACTGGCCAAACTTTATCTCTCCTGTATAGTTTGTTTGCATGGAGTCCCAAAGACTATAATATCCGACCGAGGCACACAATTTGTCTCCGAATTTTGGGATCACCTGCAACAAGCTCTGGGCACGCAGCTAGCCTTCAGTACAGCGTACCACCCTCAAACTGATGGACAAACGGAACGTGTGAACCAAATCCTAGAGGATATGCTGAGAGCCTGTGTGCTCACCTATGGGTCCAGTTGGGAAGAGAGTTTGCCATATGCCGAGTTTTCTTACAACAACAGTTACCAAGCCAGCTTGCAAATGGCACCCTTTGAAGCATTGTACGGGCGGAGGTGTCGTACCCCACTGAATTGGTCAGAAATAGGTGACAGCCGTATCTTCGGCCCAGACATGCTTAAGGAGGCTGAGGAGAAAGTTAAGCAGATCAGGGACAGACTCAAGACAGCGCAGAGCCGACAAAAGAGCTACTACGATCAAAAACATCGTGAGGTCAGCTTTGAACCCGGTGATTCTGTATACCTACGAGTGTCTCCTATGAGGGGCCTGCAACGGTTCAAAATTAAGGGGAAGCTAGCCCCGAGATTTATCGGGCCATTTTGTATAGAGGCACGAAGAGGCACAGTGGCCTACAAACTAGACTTACCCAAGGAGCTGTCAGACGTCCATGACGTATTCCACGTCTCACAATTGAGAAAATGTGTGAGTAACCCGGAAAAAAGCATGTGTCTCATGAGAGCATTGATGTGCAACCAGATCTCACCTACAGAGAACGACCAGTAAAGATATTGGGAGAGTCTGAACGGAGGACCCGTCAGAAAACAACTAAATTTTTCAAAGTTCAGTGGAGCAACCACACCGAGGATGAAGCTACATGGGAAAGGGAAGATTTTCTTCAGGCAGAGTACCCATATCTATTTGAGAATCAGCAGAAATCTCGAGGACGAGATTTTTCCTAAGGGGGTAGGTGTTGTGACACCCAAAATTTTATTTGGATTTTTCAAAAAAATTATTTGACTTGAGGGAGGTGATTTAAATTTTTCTTCAAAAGAACCCTCCCTTTCAAAATATTTTTTTTATGGCAAGAGTTTTATTTGGATTCACCCAAGACTTGTTTTTGGTCTTGGAGGTTCTTGCTTTTTATTTTGGACTCAAGCCAAAATGCTTTTCACTTGGGAAAAATGTCTTTTGAAAATTTCTTTGAAAATACTCTATAGCTTTTGGAATAATCCTTCACCACTTTCAACAAATCCCTCTTGCCATGACCTTAGTGCTAATCCACTCTCATAAACCTTTCCTTATCTTTGGATCATGATTTACTTCAAATCCAGCAAGTTGGACCTCTCTATATTTTTATTTTCCACTTATTTCTTATCAAAACAATTTCTACCTTATATCTTGATCATTGGAGGTTTACAAAGGAACTACTCTTTCTGCTTTGATTTTTGCCCCCAAACCTTTTTCCCTTCCTAGTCCTTTGAACCCTCAACCAAGATCCATGAAGATCCACTAGTCTCCAGTTCAACTTTTTCAAACTATACTTGCTGCAAGTTTGGACCAGATTTGCCAAATTTGATGAAATTCATTCAAATCTTTCTCCAAAAATTCTGAGTAAAATCAGGCAGCCTCTGGGTGCATTGAGTGGTCACCTCACCAAGCCCCAGCTCCAGGAAAATTTTTCTTCATACCTAATCATTTCATCGAACACCTTCAGAGCACTGTCAATATCAGGTTCAGTCAAATTCAGTTAACAGTGGCTGAACCACTGTCGTTTCTTCAGTGTCCGTTGTCGATCTCGCCAGTGCCCGGTGTCGCCGTGTTCCCTGTCCCCTCCCCCTTGTCCTCTGCACCGCACGAGCGCCTGGATGCTTGCGGGCGTCGGCGACGAGCTGGAGGAGGTGCGTCGCCCCGTGACCGACGCCGG
The DNA here is from genome assembly GCF_002575655.3 of Aegilops tauschii subsp. strangulata. Classification (NCBI taxonomy): domain Eukaryota; kingdom Viridiplantae; phylum Streptophyta; class Magnoliopsida; order Poales; family Poaceae; genus Aegilops; species Aegilops tauschii. Next base: position 253,271,761 of record NC_053039.3, read on the forward strand.
CGGCGGCTTTGCGGCCGCCAGAGAGAGGCGCAGCGCAGACGGCGCCACCCAGCGCCGCCCAAGCCACCGGAGAGCGCCGCGTGGTCTTCCACTCCCCAGTGCACGCTGCCACCCTCATCATGAACCGCTGGGCGCGGAGCGCGCTCTCTGCCGCCGTCGTGCCCGTGCGGCCACCCCACCGTGGACCGGCGCCATTACGCCAAGACCGACCAGGATTAGCGGGGGAACGGCACCAGTACACCTCACTGATGCTGCCTGGCCACCTAAACCCCTTGCCAAGCCGCTGCCTCGCCGTAATTGCTCGCCGGAGCAACCCCGTTCACAGCCACCCCTCGAGCCGCCTATAAATAGAGGCCCCGAGCTCCAGCTAGTACCCACACCACCTCTACACTCCACCAAGACCCTGCCTAGCCACTGGAAGAGCCCCGAGGAAGTCTCCTTCCTCAACTCCGGCCGCCGCGACCCGCCACGGGATCCAGCTCGATTCGCTCCCGTGCGTGCACCTCTGCCTACCATCTCTTGCCAGTAGCTCTCTAGTGCATCCCTCCTTCTGACCCGCGCTTCAATTAGAAGTTTGCAGCACACCACCGGAGTTCCCCACCATCGCCCGAGCCGCCGTCCGCCGGAGAAAGTGTCGCCGTCGACGTGGTGCTCCCCGACGCCCAAGTCCACCACCACCGACGCGGAAGGACACGCTGATACTCTTGGTACACTCCGATCTCCCTGACTCGCCGTGGTTCGACGCCGGCGACCACCGCAGCCTTCGGGCGCCGGCGAGGTCTTTCAAACCTGACATGTGGACCCCCCACGTCAGCCTCTCTTTCTTTCCCCGCGAACCGTTTTCTGTTGACGCCTTCGGGCAGAGTACGTTTTCTCTGTGGGCTTGCGCGTTTCTATTCGAACCATTTTCTGTTTTCTCAGTTAAACCCCTGGAATTTTCTGTTTCATTACAGATGAGTCCCTGGACAGAAACCCTTATAACTTTTTAATAAAAAGTGATTTTTGAGTGATTCTTTTTCTGACAGTCTTAAAATTTTGTCTAGTTTTTTATGGGATTTATTTGAAAAAATTTGGAACAACTTTTATGCACGCGTTGGTTTTCACGTTAGTATGCTTTTTCGCTATACCGTAGGTTCCGGAAGAGGTGACGGAGCCGCGAAATTCGCCGAGCTAGACTCCGACTTCTCCGATCCAGGCAAGCATGTTTGAACCTTTGATATGATAGGTGTTTGCATGATTGCGTGAAAGGTTGTGCATGGCATACGAGTATCGGTGAGCACCTCGTTGCATGTGAGGCAACTACCCGTGTGTTCCAAAGTTGCGGTGATCTCTGATGAGAGATGGCCTAGTCATGTGGTGACATGAAGGGCAGTAAGGTGGTACTGTTGTAGCATGCCAGCCTTACGTCATCCGTTAATTTCTGACGTTAACGTGGACGGAGTCACGTTATCGTTTTTCCCCCTTCCGTGCTACCACATGTTTTCTGCCAGAATGCGGTTTAGTAAGTTGGTAACCTCTTTCCGTGTACACACCAAACAGAGGGGCCGGGATGATGGTTCCATGGCCCTGGATTAAAGCCAGTCATCCGGTCAGGGGGCATGGGTGTTTCCGGTTGGGACCGAGAGGGGGGCACCCCTTAGAGCGCGCGTATAGAAATTTTGATCCCATGCTACGCGAGGTTGTAGCCTCCCCGTCTCAAGGTTTTTCTTGAACGTTGCCGAGGGTGATTCCTGGCTTCGGAATGTTGAATGGGTGTGTACTGGTTAGACGTGTTTCTTCCAAAACACCATAGACGGAACTAGTCCCCGTGACTACTGAAATCCGTTGGCTGTGGTTAAAGTACAAACTCTGCAGAGTCAAATCCTTTCGAGTCATCGTATCCGTGGTCAAGTATCGTGATCAGTGTATCCATATCTATGTCAAGTCCTCGTGGTTTGTTCTTCGTTCCGGTAAGCGAGCATGAGTAGTAGACTTAGCTGAACGTTACTCCTGTGGATGGACTAACCCTGTTGTTTATCTCATGCCCGATTATTCTCTGGATATGATTTAAATTCTTGAGCTAATAAGACGTTAAGTTATGAAGCCCTTTATGTGATGTCGCTCAGACGTCCGACTGTGGCATATTGATTATTTACTTTTGATATAAGCCCTTTATGTGATGTCGCTCAGACGTCCGACTGTGGCATATTGATTATTTACTTTTGATATAAGCCCTTTATGTGATGTCGCTCAGACGTCCGACTGTGGCATGCACTATCTTTTATTTCCTTTTATAAGCCCTTTATGTGGTGTCGCCCTGACGCCCGACTGCGGCATTATTATTCTTGCAGTTTCCTCTCGAGGAGTCATTCAGACCCTCGTTTGGCACCCAGTATTTATTTTGGGATTTCGGGAGGACTACCGCCCGACTTCTCTGTTATTTTCCCATGCATTATTATCTCTATGTCTGAACGCACTTGTTAATCTGTTCATATGCGTCATGTTTACATTTGTTATATCTTATGTCCGAACTATCTTGCGAGTACTTTCATGGTACTCACCTGGCTTGTTGATTTGGCCAGATGTTGACGAAGGCGATCTCTTGGATGAAGAGTTTGATAGTGCGTCCGACGCCTAGAGGAGTCCCAGTCAGTCATGTGCGATCCCGGATATTGGTCACTTGTTTTATATACGCTTCCGCCACCCGCAATAAGTCTCCTCGAGCCTCACTCCGACGCTCGAAGAGCTGTAGTTTTCAGGAGTCATATCACCCACTTCGCGGTGATATTTCCACCACCGTCGTTATCGTGAGTTAGTAGTCATGCCACCCTATCCGCCGTTCTGTTTTATCGGCGTTCATGTAATAAATTGTTGAGCAGTCTCCGCTCAACCTTGTATTATATTCAGTACTCCTGGTATTCTTTCTTCTGTGACCAAGATATCGTCTACCAGTGAGAAGGAATTCTTCTTTACTGGTCCGTAAAAGGGATTGGTCTCTCAATAAATATTTTATTGAAAAATCGGTCGTGACACCTGATAACTACAGGTCCGAAGAGTTGCTCTTCCACGTGGCCCCTTTCAATAGTAGATATCACGCCCTTTTGGGGCAGGACGCCTTCGCACGTTTCCAAGCCATACCCCATTATGGGTACATGAAGCTTACAATGCCAGGGCCCAACAGAGTAATCACTATCACTAGCGATCCGGATATAGCACTCCGTGCCGAAAACAAAACCGCATCCTTGGCCCTCGAGGCACCATCCGAGGCCTTTGTGGCTGAAGAATTAACCACTCTGCGTTCCACAGTGGACAAATACAATGTAATCCTCGACAAGAGGCCCAAATCCACTTATTTCAAACCAGCAGATGAAATAGTCAAATTTCAAGTACACCCGACGGATCCTAACAAAACAGTGTCCATTGAAGCACAGCTGGATCCGACGGCGGACGTCGCCTTACGAGCGTTCCTGTGCGAGAATTGGGATATCTTTGCCTAGCATCCTTCGGACATGCCCGGAATCCCACGCAGACTAGCCGAGCATAGCCTCAACATAATAAAGGGGTTCAAACTAGTTAAGCAAACGCTGCGGCGATTTTCCAAACCCAAACGGCAAGCTATGGGTGAGGAGCTAGCTAAACTACTTGAGACCGGGTTCATTAGAGAGATCAAGCACCCGGACTGGCTAGTGAACCTGGTCATGGTGCCGAACAAGGATAAATCAAGGCGCCTTTGTGTCGATTTGAAAGACCTCAATAAGGCTTACCCTAATTGAAGACCCCTTCCCGCTGCCCCGCATTAACCAAATTATTGACGCAACTGCAGGACACGATTCATTGTGTTTCCTCGACGCCTACTCCGGATACCATCAAATTAAGATGAAGGAGTCCGACCAGGCCGCAACGGCATTCATTACCCCGTACGGGCCTTTCTGCTTTAACATTATGCCCTTCGGGCTAAAAAACGTCGGCGCCACTTACCAACGCATGATTCAAACATGCCTGGAAAAACAAAACGGCAAAATAGTGGAGGCATATGTGGACGACGTGGTCATCAAAACTAAACACGTCAAATCATTGGTGGACGACCTACGCCTCACATTCGACAACCTCCGAACATATGACATACGGCTCAATCCGAAAAAATGTGTCTTCGGCATTCCAGCCGAGAAACTGCTCGGGTTCATTGTTTCCAATAGAGGAATCGAAGCGAACCCAGCCAAAATCTGAGCCCTGTCACAATTGTCAACACCAACAGACTTAAAGCAGGTCCAAAAATTAGCTGGGTGCATGGCAGCCTTGAGCCGCTTTATCTCCAGATTGGGAGAAAAGGTGCTACCACTTTACCGACTGCTCCGATGCACCGACCATTTTGAATGGACGGACGCGGCTACAGCTGGATTGGAAGAAATAAAAACCTTGTTAGCAGGCAACCCAATCCTAGCCGCACCAAGTGTTGGCGAGCCTATGTTGCTCTATATATCTGCGACTCACCAGGTAGTGAGCACCGTACTCGTGGTTGAACGAGAGGAAGAGGGACACAAATTCCCAATCCAGAAACCAGTGTAATATGTATCGGCGGTCCTTACACCATGCAAATCTCGATACCTGCACTATCAAAAGATAGCATATGCGGTCTTCATGGCATCCCGGAAACTATGGCACTACTTTCAAGAGTGTTCGATCACGGTGGCATCCGAAGTACCACTCAATGACATCATAAATAATCGAGATGCCACCGGCCGCATAGCCAAATGGGCCATCGAGCTCTTACCATTCAAAATAACATACAGGCCACGCCGAGCTATTAAATCTCAAGTGCTGGCCGACTTTGTCGCCGAGTGGACGGAAGCCGAACTCCCTAGAGAGTACAACACATACTCCAACTGGACCATGTACTTCGACGGCTCTAAAATGTTAGCCGAACTGGGAGCCGGCGTCATCTTGACATCCCCTACGGGGGACACAGTCCGCTACGTGTTACAAATCATGTACACGAACTCCAACAATGCGGCCGAATACGAGGCACTACTACATGGTCTCCGAATGGCGGTCTCTATGGGCATCCAACGCCTAGAGGTGCATGGGGATTCGAACCTTGCAATATCCCAAATAAATGGAGAATTCGATGCAAAAGACCCAAAGATGGCGGCATACCGAAACGTCGTACTCAAAATAGCATCTCGGTTTGAGGGGCTCGAGTTCCATCATGTTGCTCGAGACAGCAATCAGGCAGCGGACATCCTTGCTCGAATGGGCGCTAAGCGCGACCCCGTCCCACCTAACACCTTTGTGGAAAGGCTCTTCAAGCCATCCATGGTATGGCAGGAATAGAGCGGAAATACGAGTCCGGAGCCGATCATACCCCCAGCTGCCAAACACAATCCTGATATCATTGGGGGCTCGGGCACCGAAATGACACCTTCAGCCCATGTAATCATGGTCGTCATTGCTCCATGGATCGAACCCTTCCTGGCCTACCTTAATAGGCAAGAACTCCCTGATGACCAGAATGAGTCCCGTCGCATAGTTCGACGTTCTAAGGCCTACAAAGTTCACGAAGGTGAACTCTACAAGAAAAGTACTACTGGAGTCCTTCAAAGATGCATCTCCGAAGAGGAGGGACGGCAGCTCCTGGCTGAAATACATGCTGGTCTTGGTGGCCATCATGCTGCAGCTCGGGCCCTCATAAGCAAGGCCTTCCATACAGGCTTCTTTTGTCCAACGGGCCGAGCAGACGCACATGCCATTGTACAGCGCTGTGTGGGATGTCATCTTTTCTCCAATCAAAGTCATATGCCACCCACTGCCTTAAGAACAATCCCCATCACTTGGCCCTTTGCGGTCTGGGGGCTAGATATGGTCGGACCCCTTAAATGGGGAAGCCACAAGAAGAAATACTTGCTGGTTATGGTGGATAAATTCACTAAGTGGATAGAGGCCAAACCAGTAAAAAGGCTGAAGTTGGACCAGTGATCGACTTTATATCAGGCGTGGTACACCGTTATGGTGTCCCGCACAGCATCATCACTGATAATGGCTCCAATTTCACAGCCGATGAGGTAAAAAAATTGGTGCGCTAACATGGGCATTAAGGTCGATTACGCCTCTATATACCACCCTCAAACAAACAGTCAGGTCGAACGGGCTAATGGCCTGATGATGAGCGGCATTAAACCTAGACTAGTGCGATCCCTACGGGAGTCAGATAAACACTGGGTCGAGGAACTCGATTCCATACTCTCGGGATTGCGGACCACGCCCAATTGCACGACCGGATACACACACTTTTTCATGGTGTACGGCGCAGAGGCTGTCTTGCCCTGCGACATTATTCACGACTCACCGTGAGTGCACATGTATGAAGAGAGGAGAAGCCGAGCTCGATCGGCAGGACGACCTAGACGGCCTGGAGGAGGAGCGCGATATTGCAAGAGCCCGTTCCGCATTTTATCAACAACAGGCTTGGAGATACCAAAGTAGAGAAGTGTGGGCAAATACTTATAATGTCGGCGAACTCGTTTTATGCCTCCCGGAGAAGAAGAAGGACAAGCTTAAGCCAAAATGGGAGGGTCCCTTCATTATAGATGAAGTTCTCATAGGGGGGGCCTATCGCCTTCATAATGCATCGGATAATCGCCTAGAGCCGAATCCATGAAACGCTGCTCGGCTCCAAAGATTCTACGCATAAATTTGGCCTATTTCTTTTTCGCCCTTTTCTTTCCCTCTTCACTTGTTTTTGTTTTCTCATTCTTATACGTTTCCCAGGATATGTTCGGATAGACTAAACTCTCGAGGGGTACACATCTTAAAATGTATACACCCCACCATGACTGGGGGCTTCTTTAAACCAAAGCTTATTATTACTCAGAGCCTGGAGCTCACAACTTATATGTCGTCTGTTTATATACACTCTTTTGCCATTATATGCACCTCTATGACTTCTGTTTTTGCCAAGCTAGGTTGCCTCGCTCATATGTTTATGCCCTACGTTCCCGATTGTTCGGCTAGGGCATAAAGGGAGCACCTCTGCGATTGTTACAACCGGGTAATCCGGACCTGTACCTCAGACGGGTGAAGCCAAAAGCTAGCGTTCTTAAGAGAATAGTTGGTCGGCAATCAAACAACAAATTGTTGCATTCTTGTAACTATTCAAAAACAATGCGGGACAGTTTTTCCGTAATACGGACCAAAGCCCAGGCACGCACAATTATAGCTTGCCAACCCAAGGAAAGGAACCCTTAACGGAACTATTCTCCTTGGAAGATGTTTCTTACATACGTAATATAACATACCTCCTGAACTCAAATTTTTGTCTGTTCGAGCACAATGACTGGGTTGCCTGGTTTCCGGACATACTGAATGTTTCTTTCGTTATAGTATCCGGAAACACTCCACCTTTGTGGTTTGTAGGTTAAAGCTGAAAGCCTGCAATGACAAATTTTCCACATGTTCGGCTGAAAGATACAAGTTGACCATAAAGTACATTAATACATTGAATCAAATGCCAATTCCTTGTCTATTCCATCTATCAGACTGTCTAACCTACAGTCTTCCTGCGAATATTTCACAGCTATCATTACTTGGTCATACACCAAGTTCAACAGAATTTCTTTCTCGCTCGGTCCCTGCGGTCCCGCTCGGGCCATGTGATTCGGATCTAGCTTGGTGAAGCGTGTTTTCACCATCACCCAGGCTTCTCGTGCTCCTTCGCGGCAGACGGACGTCTTCCATAGCTCAAAACGGCGTCGGGCACCTTTGAACAGGCTTGCCAAACCCTCCATACTTTCTAGAGGGGTATCTGATGGCCATAAGGCCTTGACCATACTCCTCATGGCTCTCCGGGCCCGCTCATGTACCACAAACAGCTCCTTCAGCACGTCGCCTCGAAATCCGGATACTTCTTCTCCCGGCCGACCAGTTAATAGACCTGCAGCAACGGAGTTATGACAGTCCGAATTGTGGACTAAACATGAGTCTTTACGATGGTTTTAAAATTCATACCGAACATGCCGCCCGTCAACTTCTCATTTTCATATTGAGCGGCCGATAACTGAGCCTTTAAGCTCTCTATCTCTTTGGATTGTTTGTCTTTTTCCTCCTCTTGTTTTTTCTTCTTGGACGTGCTCAGTGCGGCCTTTTTCATTTCCGCCAGTTCGGCGGTGATGTCATTCAGCTGCGTCTGGTTTGTTTCAGCTCCTGGGATAACGCAGTATTCTTCTCTTTGAGAACCTGCAAGTCATATTGATCCTTAAATCGGTTGGTTTCACCGCTTCAAGTCTCGTGGGCTACTGGCATATGTCTAACAAAATCGCACACACTCTTACCTGTATATCCTTTGAGAACAGCTGAGTAACTCCGGCAAGTCCGTCTCGAGCGGCTCAGATATATGCATCCACCGAACTAAGTGCGGTAAATTCCTACTCAGAAAAAGTTGGAGCACGCATGGCCTCTTTCAGCCGACGGTGATTCATTACGCTCTCCACCTCGGAATTCATGATAGATACGTCATCCGAATCCTCATGAGGTGGCGGAATTGGCATTGCATCAGCCCTCATCCTAGCTGACGAGTCCGGCGCTGGATTGGCTGACATTCGGCTAGCAGGGCGTTTTCCCACTGTCTGCCGCGTGTTCCTCCTGAATCAAAGACAAAGGGGAACTTTAAAAATCCGAACTCATGCCTAGGCACGTATTAAACAGACCTACCTCTTTGAAGACGGTGAGGGTTCTACGGCGCTCTCAGTCTCCTTTCGTTTCGAATGATTACCCTACGTAGGGACCGCCCTTGAGGGGATGCGGTCTGCTGAGCGCCGATCCTATAAAGTACGGATTAGTATAATGGATAAAGGTGCGAGTAGGGACTTGTTTTTGAGAAGATTCTTTGAATACTTACAACAGCGAAGGAAATAGGGGCGGGGGTAGTCGGCTGTAATAGCCACTTCCGAGCCGTCAAGGCTCGCTTGATAAAATACCCATCATCAAACTCTATGTATATATCCAGATCCTCGTGAAAGCCGGGGTCTTCGTCGCGATTGTGATCCTCTGGCTGTGGGGCAGGATAGTGAATGTCCTCGATCATCTTCCTCCATGACTGTTTTAATAACAAAGAACAACTGGATTAGCATACCTTGGCGGCAATAAGGCAACACGGGTAATCGAAGTCTTACCCATTCAATGGGGTTGTACATGGAGTAACCTTCTCGGCAGTTTAAGTGGAGGAAGTCTTCCTTTTCGCCCTTGTACAGATCAGCCAAGATCACGGCTAGTTCGGCTGGGGTATCCGAACCCTTGCGTCTGTAACGAGACGCGTCGTCTTCTCCGTTGTAGCACCATAAGGAAGTTACTCTGGACTGGAGAGGCTGGACGCATCTTTTTATTACAATGGCCATAACCTCAATTATGGAGAGCTCGGCATGGGCCAATAATCTGACCTTGCTGACCGAACTTTTTATTTCCGCGCTGTCCTCCTCCTTAGGACTTCGGGGACGCCAGTTGAGGCGCTTCTTTAGGGGAGCGCTGGAAAATTTGGGAAGGCCGCGCCGAACTAGGTCCGGCAGTTGGACGTCATCCATATAAAACCACTCCGAAGACCACTGTGGATATATCTCTTTGCGAGTTCCAACGGGATATCTGGATCCGGCTATATGCCATACTTCGGCGCCACCCACTTCAAATATAGAGCCTCCTCGGTGGTGGGGGGGGCGAGGCAAAAGAACTTTCTCCATAATTCAAAATGGGCCTCAGTGCCCAAGAACAGTTCGCAGAGGGCGACGAAACCTGAGATGTGCAGAATCGAACCTGGGGTGAGGTTGTGCAGCTGGATGCCGTAAAATTCCAATAGACCCCTGAGAAAGGGATGGATTGGAAATCCTAAGCCCCGCAGGAGGAATGGAATGAAGCACACCCTCTCCTCCTTATTGGGGTTGGGGAAATTTTCAGCCGTAATGTCGTTGCCAATCGAGGCCAATCCCGCTTGAACGGAGACTAGATCGGCGAGGGGGAGATATCCCTGCGTCTGGAGTCGACTCAACTAAAGATGAGGCACTCAGCAGCTCTGCCAATCGCCCTCTTGAGGGCCATGGGGCGCGAAGAAGAGCCGGGGGCGCTGGCCATGTTTGGGAGCTTTTTCGTGGCTAGTCTTGGCGTTTTTTCTGTGCGATGTGGATGGAACTCGAAGGATTTGACCTCTTTATATAGGTGCTGCCCTCGTGTGACCAGGTGTTTTCTTTTTAATAAAAAATTGTGGGCCGTTCGCATTCGCCCAGCACGTGGAAATCGAGGAGACAGGGAAGGAGTCATAAAGGTGGAACAAGGAAGCCAGGGCCGAACAATTATCCACCCAGTATACAGTGAAGAACCAACCTTGCAAAAGCCGAAGACGTAAGCCGGATACTGCATCGTCATTTGAAGGCCAGTTCGGGGGCTACCGAGGGAGTCCTGGATTAGGAGGTCCTCGAGTGTCCGGGCTACTAATGTGGGCCGGACTGATGGGCCGTGAAGATACAAGGCAGAAGGCCTTCCCCAGTGTCCGGGTAGGACTCTCTTAGGCATGGATGGCAAGATTGATGTCCGGATATGTAATTTCCTTCCTCTGCAAACCGACTCTGTACAACCCTAGGCCCCCTCTGGTGTGTATATAAACTAGAGGGTTTAGTCCGTAGAGGCTATCAGAATTCATATAGGCTAGACAGCTAGGGATTAGCCATAACGATCTCGAGGTAGATCAACTCTTGTACCCCCCATACTCATGAAAGACAATCAAGCAGGACGTAGGGTTTTACCTCCATTAAGAGGGCCCGAACCTGGGTAAACATCGTGTCCCCTTTGTCCCTTGTTACCTTCGATCCTCAGAGGCATAGTTTGGGACCCCCTACCCGAGATCAGCCGGTTTTGACACCGACAACAGTGACATAGCAGAAGAGGTCGAGGTAGAAACACATCAACGAAGAGCGAATGCCACCACCCGTGCAAGCCGCGTGTAGTGTCGACGGAGATCAGTAACTCGACATAGAGCGGCATGTGAAAGCCACTGAGAAAGTCGACGTAGAGCGATGACCACCACATACGGCCGCCGCTGTAGGAGTCGATGTAGAGCGACCATCATCACGTGCAAAAGCCATCAAACCAGTCGACGTAGAGCGGCCGTAACCACGTGTAGAATCCACTAGAGGTGTCGACGCATAGCGGCCACAACCGCGGGTCGAAGATGTGAGAGGAGTCGACGTAGAGGCAACACCGCACGCAGAAGCCGCAAGAGCATCTGTGGAAGTCGCCTCAGGGGACGATGACATAGAAGGATGAGCACCAAGCAGTGAGGAAATGCACATGTGCGAGGTGGGGTCAGTGTAAGGGAAATCGAAAACACCATAAAAAATCAACGGGGAGTGAGAAGGAGACAACATGACTGTTCTTTCTTCTTTTCGAATGGAACAGAAAGAAAGAATCCGCAGTTTATTGTCTTAATTTTTATTCTTATTCTATATGAATACTATAGATTATATTAATACGTAGGTTATACATTTTTCTTTTTTTAAGGAATAGAACAAAGTCAAGTCATCCTTAGGCAACAGAAAAGCACGGAGGCCCACGAGCAAACCCCATTTGAACATGGTTCTAGGGAGGGCGAGGAATGTCTCTCATTGTGAGTTATTCAAGTGGGAGTGAATGAGCTCCATGCCTAAGGGGTCCTTCACAATGACCAAAACTTCCTTGAGATGAAGAGATGGGTGGGTGGAATAAGGTAATCTTTGGTGGATGGTTGATGAGTCTATGGGCCCCTAGTTGGTCTAGGAGGGAAACTGTGGCACATGGGAGGAATTCCCTATTCTACATGAAGGCTTTTTCCTTGGGACTTGAATGTCTTTGTTCCTTTGCCCGCATCTGTTTTTTTTTTGAAAGGAAAGTTTCTTGGCACTTAATTGCTAATTTAACAATGTTACATCGTTCAGAACATGAGGTAATAAAAAACTAGGAGGCTCATCATCCCACTTATACATTACATTAGCATCATAAGCATGCCTAGCAAATAGGTGTGCCAAAGTATTTGCTTCCCTGGGACAATGCCTGAACTGAATTGATGGTACCTCATGTGCAAGCTGAAAACAGTCAGCCACAATAGCAGAATAGGGGGACAATATATCTGAAACTCCAGTGCATGCATTTACTAGCTCAAGATAGTCTGATTCCACAATTATCTTTGAGCAGTCAATATCACTAACCAGTTGTAATCCTCGGCACCATATTGCTTCTGCTGATGCAGAATTCGCGGCATGACTAAAACGTTGTGTTACCCCGGACATCCCCCCTCCCCATGACCGTTGCGAAGAACTGCATCAATTGATCCTATGCCATCTTCAAAAAATGTGGCATCAGTATTCAACTTATAGAAGCCTGGGGGAGGCCTCTCCCAGCCAGGTTTGTTCACTTGCTCCTGAGGGTGCTTCTCTGCATAATTTGTTGCCAAAGCTTGTATATCGAAAGCTGAACTGAAGGGAGTTTAACAGTCAAAACCTTCCTCGCTTCTCTCCTCTCCCACCATATATTCCAAGAGGCAACAACCTTCTTGCAATCCTAGTTGCCCAAGTACCGGGGACTTTCCTCTCGGCCAGCGGAGAATTTCCTCCAATACTACTGATCCTGAATGGTCCACATCCAAAGCCTTGCCAATGATGTTGTCCAGACAAAGGGCTTTCCATACCTTACGAGCGCGAGTACATGTAAGAGAAGGTGACATATATCCTCAGGACCCGAGCGACATATTGGACATTCCGATGAAACTTTTATGTGCCTGTGAGCGAGGAAAGCCATACCAGGAATCACACCTTTTAGGGCGCGCCAGATAAATATTTTTACTTTGCTTGGCAGTTCCAGTTTCCAAACAGCCGACCACATAGGATTAATGTTCGATGTCCCTTCGTTGCTAGTAATTCTAGCTCCAAAATGATGTTCTCACTCGGTGTAATAGGCATACCAAACAGAGAAGGTATAAGACTTTGTACTGTCCATGCTATAAAATCCTCATTAAGATGAACTCATAGAGGAATTCTCAAGAGTCTTTCCGCATCAACCGGAAGGAAAATATTCCTTACAAGATCCTCATCCCAAGTTCCCGTAAGGGGATCAATGAGCTCATCAACCGTTCTCAGTAAAATATTTCCTCTCCTATTTTGCACCATTCTCGTTGGACTAGATGGTACCCAATGGACCTCTCAAATATTGTTTTTCTCCCCTGAGCCAACTCTCCAAATATGCGCCCTTCTGAATGTTTGAGGACCAGCAAAGATACTCTGCCAAGTGAAGGACGGTCCTTTTTTTTTTGCCGGCGTCTTACTTTTTCTCTTATCCCCCCTTCTTCTTGTGACTTGTTGACCATGAATAATTGCCCCCTCTTGTTCTCTTATGCCCCGTTCTCCTACACCAGTGATATTTTCTTGAGATACGGGTTCTTTGGGGGCTCGCCACAAATAACTTCTGCCTATAAGAGTCTTTGTACTAGTGATGTGTATAAAATAATATTTGCAATATAAAAGGGAAAAACATTAGTGAAAGTATACACCATGTGTGAATGAGAACATGGAAGAGAATATGCAATATAAAACGTTCAAGAAAGAGAAAAAACATATAAAAATATTAGTTTGTCATAAGTGGAGTTTGGCAAGGAAGAAATATATGCAATATAAAACATCCAAGGAAGGAAAAGAAATGCAAAACTAAACGTCAAAGAAGAAGAAAAATGCAAAACATTAGTGAAAGTATACACCATGCATGAATGGAAACAAGGAAGAGAATAGGCAATATAAAACATTCAAGAAAGAGGGGAAAAAAACATGTAAAAATATTAGTTTGTCATAAGTGGGGTTTGGCAAGGAAGAAATATAAAACATCCAAGGAAGGAAAAGAGATGCAAAATTAAACCTCAAAGAAGAAGAAAAATGCAAAACATTAATTTGTCAGAAGTGGGGTTTGAACCCACGCCCTCGTAAGAGGACCAGAACTTGAGTCTGGCGCCTTAGACCACTCGGCCATCCTGACTTGTTTGTTGTGGACGAGTATAAACTATATATACACTCTAAATAACAGTATTTGGAAAACAAGCTACACGGAATGCAAAGTGACGCCTTCTTGAACGTACCATATTTGATACGACCAAATTTTGCACCATGTCAAAGTGACAAGAATTGGTACTCTCATGCACAGCAGCATACTGAGAAAGTGTTTACCGTCAACATCCAGCCGTTCCTCCCTGTTAGACATGACAGTAAACAACAAGCAACAGCACATAAACGATGAACGGACCATCATTCATAGCTTCCTAAGAATCAGCGGCACGCCGCTCCCGGGCTCCACGGTTAACCTGAACACGGGCCGATGATCGTAGCTCGGCGAGAGCGCAAACTCAAACCTGGAGAGCAGCAGCGACAGCACGACCTTGACCTCAACCATGGCGAGGTTCTGGCCGGCGCACGTCCGGGGACCCACGCCGAACGGCATGTACATGTGGTGGGGCTTGCAGGCGCGTGCTATGCCTCCGGCAAATCTTCCCGGATCAAACTTGTCGCAGTCGGCGCCCCATGCCGAAGGGTCCCGGTGAGCCAGCATGATGGAGACCCTGATGTTGGTGCCTTTCGGGATGTCGATGCCGCCAAGGTTCAGGTCCTTCAGAGCTTCCCGCGTGACAAAGGAGGCTGGCGGGTACAGGCGGAGGGTCTCCTGGATCACCATCGTTAGCTGTAATACCATTATACTTGTATTAGCACTTTGCACAAGCCAGTCACAAGGCAAGCAAAAGCTATATATGCATTCAAGTAGTTATATCAGAGGTTTGGTTACTCAGAAATATGTACGTTTGTTCAGACAAACATGCTACTAGTATTTATCTTGTTAATAAAAATAAACTCTCTCATTTACAAGAGCGAGGCTTGATCATACGTACCGTTTTCAACTTCCGTAGCTTGTCGAAGTCTAATGCTTCTCCATGACAAACGTCAAGGACTTCCACCCGAGCACGGTCCTGCCATTCAGGGTGCGCCGCAAGAAGCATCAGGCACCATGCGGCAGTGCTCGAGGTTGTCTCATGTCCCGCAAAGTAGATGTTCTTGCAGTTGTCGACGATGAAATCCTCGGGTGTGCACGAAGAGAAGGAAGCGGATTTAGAACCCTCAATGATGGAGTGCAGAAAAAACTTATTTGGGGTGGTCGCTGAATCTTGTCCGTGCTTCTTGGCTATGTTCAAGATGAGGCTACGGATGCAACTCCCCAGGTTCCAAATCTCTCTATTACTCTTTGTCGGTAAATATCTGTTTATTCCAGCAGCAAAATTCAAGCATATTTATTATCAAAAATAAGTACTCCTCTATTAGATGACAAAACATGAAAATCATGCTACTGCTTTAAAAAAAAAAGCAAAACATGTGTCAAATCATGTTGGAGTAGTGGCTAGAAAAAAACAGTCCGTCTGTGACACTCAACTTCGGTATACTATAGTGTACTGTTACTAGTTCAAAATATCCAATCCTGTAGCTTTTCTATCTGTCTAACAGCTCTTCATTGAACATGGTACATGGACTTGCGTGAAAATTGTGAAGCATTGCATGTAGAACAAATAAACATGATTTGTGTTCAAATTAATCAAGTGGAAATAGGACATATATATCGAAGTAACCCTGAAATGAATCTGATACTGGCGGAAACTTTCTGAATTCAAAATACCTGAGACAGGTACTGACCGTTGTTAGCTTAAGTACTTGTACATGTTATTGGAAAATTTGTGCTATTTCCCAAACGCATAAACTATACAGTTTCACAGCTGTGAAGAATCAATAATGGAATGCCACTGCCATCATAGCCATCATGGTATAGTATGTGAAGTAGCCTCTGGGGTTGATGTCAAATACATCATATATAAAGATAAAGATGATATGAATACATTGAACATACCTACTTCCAGGAACACCAATAAGCATACTTCGCTTCGCCATCGCTTTCTGAAGTTGGCGAATTTTGTAAAATATCTCTTTGCCTTCGACAAAACTGCTTCCGAAAGAAGCTCTTGATATAACATCAGCTGAGAAGTTCCGTAAGAACTCATCAACTAGAATCTCTGCCCTGCCTCCTTCAGACTCAACCTTTTCTTCCCATGAATTCAACATTGATAGTGCAGCATCCATCATCAAATTAACCATTCCCTGTGGATATTTCCACAGTCAAGTTTAGTCTAATGGTGCATGTAGTAAGCATTTTTAAAGCAAGCATTACTGTTTAACAACACCATGAAAAAACACTGTCTGAAGCATTTTTGCCTAAAAAAAAGCGTGTCTGAAGCATTATTGTTGAACAACACCATGAAAAAACACTGTCTGAAGCATTTTTGTCTAAAAAAAGGCGTGTCTGAAGAAAAATACTCACGGCGAAGGCACAGTTACCTTAACCTTGTCCATGAAGAATTCAGGTGCAATGACCTTTCGTTGGTGTACCCATAGGTCACCATTCGCCGTCAAAATTCCCGTACCAAGAAGAGCTCCATGCTCTTTCTGCAAGTAGCTAGGCTTTCCAAGATCCAAAGACTTGCAACTGGCCAGCTCCTTCACCATGTCAGGATCTATGACATGTAGAGTTTGTATGCTTCCAGTAGCATACAAGTAGATGGAACCTGACACAACATCAAATTTACGGCAACTTGCAAGGTTTAGATATGCAGGTCAGAGGCCATTTATCCATGTTATCGGGCCAAATCCCGCTGTCTAATCGAAGATTCATGACAGTAAAATAATACACATGTCTACTTAAGCAGAACTTAAATACAAATATTCTTAAAAGCAAAGTTTATGTTAAGTTAATGGCTCAAAGTGAAGATTAGTCAACATATGGTGAGACACGCTATATAGTACATCATCTAAACGACTACGAAATTCCAGGAGATAACAGGTCCTCATCAAAGAACATAACTGGCTTCAGCATCTAGCACCATCTACTCGCCTTGAAACAACAAAAGGCCTCGATTTTTTTTGTGATTATAATTGTGCATTCCCCATGAACCCCCCACAAATTCTGCCGTGCAAGAAAAATAGATATCTCTTTCTACAGGAAGACTTGTACTAACAAAAGCTACAAATATATTTATTAAACATCGAATAGACTAGAATTCAGCAACCAAACAAATTCAAGCTAAATTTCCTTCCTTACTGAAACTATCTACAGGTTTGTCAACATACCATAAACTCTGGTCCAGTGGAGGAAGTAAGGGAACAGAATGGCCACATAATTTGAGGAGAAGCGATCTGTAGGCCCTGCTCCCTCTTCTTGATAAGGCGTGGCAAGTTTCTGGATTCTCCTCATCTCTGGTATGTTTCCGAAGAGGAAAGAAGGCTTTGGACCCTTCACTCCTTGGCTTCTCAGCTTCTGCCTGAGCCTCTCCGGCCTTAGCCATAGGATGGTGTACAGGTAGGAGAAGAGAAGAGTAGAGAGGAAGAACGGAGGTAGCAGCAGCAGCCATTGCCGCGGTGAGAGGATCATCATCATGAGGGAGAGAGAGAGAGAGAGAGATGATCATAGTATGTGAAGATACATATTTGCTGGGTGGTCCATGGTGCGCAGCTGGGAGCAGGGAAAGTGCAAAACTACAAATTAGCCACGCACTCTGAAAGCAGCTAGCAGATAAGACAGTGCCAGTTTTCTAGAAGAAATAAGTAAAGAATGCAAAACAAAGACCATAGTTATTTTGATTTGCCATACCCTGAGAGAGAAGCTTTGTCTGATTGCTATGACCAGAGCAGAGAGCACCCCCATCACAAAAACAATTTCGGTTCTAAATACAATACATCTTCGGCGGGTGAGGAGATGCTCGTAGTTGGTGGAACAATCTTAACACACTCAACCTGCTTGCAAAGTTGCAAGGTCTCAGATAAATAGGTAATCATAGTACTAGGCCGCAAGAAGATGTAGACTGATACTTTCATGTACTGTATTTTATTATTGCAGGCGGCAGAGTATCAGTCCTGTACATGTTACCGTTCATACATGAGCATGGTTACTAACTTACTAGATAAAACAAATCGACCACGCTAACAGACAAGCGATGAAACGCTATGGCTAAGGAGCGCTGCCCCGAATTTCAACAAAAGAAAGAAGACTCGTGATTGAAACTGAAGATAGAGCAGATAAAAAAAAATAGACTCATTCCCCAAATCAAAAAAGCAAGTATGTTCTTTTAAGAGATTAACCTGTAGGACTAGAGAAACAGGCAGGATTGAGCAAGGACGAGCGCCCGCCCGCCAAAATTGCGCTACTCTTTGCCGCGGCCCGCGCAATCTAGGCTACTGGGGAAAGGAGGGAATATTCCGCAGCTAATTTGCAGATGAATTTGGGCCGGGATTCGCTGGTGTTCGTGGTTTTCGCGAGTGGGGATACAGAGGAAGAGAGAGAGAAGAACCCTAGCAAAATTACTCCAATGCAAATACGTTTCCCTTTCTTACTTTTCTCATTCCGCCACCATGGCCTTAAGGGCCAGTTCAATTTACAGCGGTGGAGTTCTTTCAAAATATTTTTTACAGCGGTAGACAGAACTCAGCGTAAACAGCGAGAACGGCATTTTGGAGCTCGGCCCCATGGACGCTGTTTTTTTTTTTGAAAAAAAAAATCAAAATTCATACTTTTTGGTTTCAAAGAAATCTGAAAAAATTGTACAATTACACAAGGATGTGATGTGTATGTGTGTAAAATTTCAGAATGAAATACCTTAAGATGTGATCTGTGCAAAATGAATAAATTCATGGACTTTTGGGATGAATAGTATCGTGTGCTGAAAAGTCACAATTTTTTTTGCACAGCTCTAATGTAAACGTATTTCGTCCTGAAATTTTACACATGTGTGTTATGCCTCCATATATATTTGTATTTTTTTCATAAATTTTTAAAATATAGAAATATGTTGAATTTAGAATTTTTCAAAAACCGGCCTCCGTGAAGCACCAGCTCCAAAAGCAATTTTCGGTAAACAGCTAGCTTTAATCCTATTCCTAGCCATGTGGCGTTCGTATTCAGTGGATCTTGTCCCTCCATTATCTGAAGAGGTGTCGATGACACAAACACTCAATTGCAGTCCGTCGGCCCAACTTCAACACGCTGATGCAAACAGACGCGGATTTTATCTTTTTTGTTTGTTTAGATCGGCTAGGCGGATGTCGGCCGTCATGTCCGTGTTTAGCCGCGGGCACGTAGATGCGCCCAACACGAACGATGAATTTTAGACTTGGGTGATTTAAGGAAAACCTTAATCCAAGAAACATTAAAAATACTCCCTCCGTTCCGAATTACTTGTCGCAGATATGGATGTATCTAGATGTATTTTAGTTTTAGATACATCCATTTCTGTGACGAGTAATTTGAAACGGAGGGAGTATATCTTAATATCTAAACCGTTGGCGAAAGTCCGCTTACATTAATTTAAACTTAAAACATGAAGAAAAAAACTTTGGAAAAAAAGCAACCCCACAGCTTGCAACCTAGGAGTTGTTGTCTACCCTCGTTGGTCTTCTCGAAGGCCTGCTAGTAGGCCGCCAGTGATGTCGCTTGTTGTGTCACATCCGACTGCGTCGTCTGCTGTTTATGTTGCACCGCCTGTGCCGTCGTCTCCCGCTATGCCGCCATCTCCCGCTCTGCCGCCTCTCGCTCAACCTCCTCATTGGTCACACCCAGTCGAACAGGCGTGCGCAACATGTAGACTGGCACAATGCCCGTCCATTCCCAAGACTACACACCGGATGCTGGTGGCGGTGGTGGGCAAATTTTCGTGTTTTAACTTTTTTTAAGGTTATTTGAGATCTGATCCCAATTCGTAAAAATTTCGGGTCTAACCATTTTGCTACCGTCAGAGTCTATAACGGTAGGGTTGCATAATCTACCGTCACGGTCTCTGACGATAGGACTTGCCGGCACCCGTTTAATATAAAAAAGACCGCCGTAGTCCTTGTCGGTAGGCAATGCAACCTACCGTCAAGGTATTTGACGGTATGGTCCTCTAGCCAGATTCCACACGCCCTGTCAATCTGAATAATCTATTAACCTAGTAGTCAGTCACTGGTCATGCACGAGAGAGAGCGAGCGCGCACATGAGAGAGGGATCATATAAAATTCTACTGCCTGAAACTTGCCGCTGTTGTGTGCTCACGCTCCCATGCATGCACACAGCACTCAATGCATGCAGCACATCCATACATCTATCACATGCATGAACAGATCGTTCAAGGCATGCAGCTCAATCATTCACCCATCCCCATACCTGCACCATCTATCTTACAGTATCTTTTAGTATTTCAAAGCAGCACACTTTATGGAGCAGTGCACCGCAGCTTTAGCTGCCACGGGCTTTGACATTTCATTGGCCCCTACCGCCAAGGGGCTACCATCACGGTAGGGTATTTTTCACATTACATGTCCGTTACGGTGTAGTCAAAGTCTATCATCAGAGATTCTGGCGGCACACACTTAAACCTTACCGCCAGAGACAATGGCGGTAGGAAAAAGGGCCAGATCCCGAATTTTTTACGAACTGGGGTTAGATTTCGAATAACTTTCAAAAAAGGGTCAAAACACGAAATTTAGCCATGCGTGTTGGCCTCCACGCCAGCCGTTGAAGCTGCCAGTGCCCACACAAGGCCTGGCCACCTAGCCAGCTCCTGGAGCTTCGACTCCTCATAGGCCCACCTGGTGGCCTCCTCGAGTGCCGCGAGGTACGCCTCCTCCTCCTCTTGGTCTTCCCCCTTCAGCACCACCGACGATGGAGCACACGCAGCCGGCGCACCCAACCTTTGTTGGCGGTGGACGTCATGCTCGGTGGCGGCGGATCTCCACCATCCGCGCACGGTCCGACCGTGACACCACCGACGCCGGCACCCTATCGGAGTTGAGGTGCCAGTCGTGCGGCAAATTTATGTCCAGGCATGGCGCCGGAATGTCATGCTCCCAAAAATATCGACATACGTGGACCAGGAGGTAGAGCAGCTGGCGTGCCAACTGCGGGGCAATGGTGAAGTTGGCTGGCCAGCACCCGGACGACGAGCCGGCCTCGTGGTCGTGCTTCCTGCCAAGCTTGCTAAACCCCATGGCGGCGGCAAGGGCTGGGTTGTCGAGAAGATGGTTGGCAAGTGTCGGATTCGGGGTTCCGCGGACCCTTGAGAGGTTCAAACTCTGGGGTGCGCACGACGAACTCTCTCTCCCCAGTCTGCCTGATCGATGATTCCACGGCCGAGCTCAACGAACCCAAAGAACAAGAGACACAGGGATTTATCCTGGTTCGGGCCACCTTGCGGTGTAATACCCTACTCCAGCTTTGTGGTGGATTGCCTCGAGGGGCTGAGGATGAACTAGTATAGTGGTGGAACAACCTCAGGAGGTGAGGTGTTCTTGAGCTTGATGAGCTGGTGAGGTGGTCAGGGTGGAATGGATCCGATTCAAGATGCCCCTCTATGGTGGTGGCCAAGTCCTATTTATAGTGGCCTTGGTCCTCTTCCCAAATGTAGGCAGGAAGGGATCCCACAACGGCCAAATTTGAAGGGAGACAACTAGTACAAGCTATCCTGACAAAAGCGGTCTTCGCCTGCAAAAGGCTTTAGTGGTGACGCTGCGGCAGGCTCCGCGATGACCTCCATCCTGCAGTCCGGGTGGTCTTGGTCTTGTTGCACCGGAATGGAAACCTTTGCTTGATTCCTCGGGACTCCGCGCCTATGCTTGCCTCCTTAGCACCAAAGAGGAAACTGGTACACTGCGCCCACTGGCGCCCGCCTGGCCTTGGTCGTCATGGCTCACGTCATGTGAACCTCGCGTGGTGAACCTTGCATAGATATCTCCGCTCCTCGGGAGCCAGCCTAGTGAGGCCGCCCCCAGGGAGGTCTTGGTGACGTCCGCCTCGCGAGGCTTGGCCCCTCGCGAGGGTCTTGAGCTGTTGCTGCTGAAGCTGGGCCGTACCGGGCGTTGACGGAGCCACGCCACAGGCCGCAGGCAGGCAAGTCTGGGTACCCCCGTTCCCAGGACGCCGACAGTAGCCCCCGGGCCCAAGGCGCGCTCGAACTTGGCTTCGAGGCAAAGCCAAAGGGCAAGTGCGGAGCGCCGCGGGCCACAACCACCTGCGGCCTCGGTCGAAGCGTGGCGATTGATGGGACGTGGGCGCCTCCACTTCCCCATGCTGCCTCGGAAACCGTTCAACTTGACGAGACTCTGCTGCATGCAGAGAAAAATCATCATTGCGTGCGATCGTGGAGGCCGTCGGTTGGCCTCCTCCTGGCTATAAATGAGGAGAGGGGCGGAGCCCCCCTTGCTCATCTCCTTCATCTCGCCGGACGCTCTCTCTTCTTCCTCTTTGCCTCGCCATCTTGCCGCAGCTCCCATGGCACCGACGAAGAGGTTCTCCGCCGCCGAGAAGGGGAAGGCTCGCCAGGAGGGACCCCGCTTGCCGCTACCCAAGATGATGTAGGGTGGAACCCTAGATGGCCGATCTTTCACGATTGGAGCGGATCCTACGAAGAACACGAAGAACACGAGGGGAAACACGAGGGAAATCACGAGGGGAAACGAGAGGAAATACTCAAATAGACAAGGAACGATCACACATGTGCTAGATCCTCGAAACACAAAGAGATACACGATCCAAATCCAACAAAGGACGATACAACCGGTAACTAGTTCATCTCCGTGAGGAGGTCTTGAGGGGTCATCCCATGAAGGGGTGTTGAATCCAAGGTGGATCTTCTCCGTAGAGGCACGATCTCTCTCGGTGGAGTAGATCCGGATGGATGAGCAAAGCTCTATCTCAAATGAGCTAATCCTTTGCTAACCCTAACTAGGAGGAGGGGGATGTATATATATAGTCTAAGCCACGAAGGGGTAAGGGGGAAAGGGGGATACATGGGCCTCTGGCCCGAACCTGCGCGCAGGCAGGCGCCGGATGTCCGGGCTGGGGGCCGGATGTCCGGCCGTTCGTGAGACGCCGGATGTTCGGGGCACTGGCCGGATGTCCAGCTTGGAACAAGTCATTCCGCTCTTCTCTGGATAGCTGTTGTCCGGATTTCCGGGGGTGACTGTCGGATGTCGGGCATTGCTGAGGTGCCGGATGTCCGGGCTGGCGCCGGATGTTCGGCCGTTGATGCTTTTGGTCGTGTGTTGGGGCAGCTCTTGCACGGCTGCCCAGGCGCCGGATGTCCGGCCGCTGTAGCTTCAGCAGCTCCGTCTTCTTCCGTCTTCGCTTCCATGCTTCCCTCGCGGATGGTGTAGTTGTTCCTTGGCGCTTGCACTCCTCCTCGTCATCCGTGAACCTCCGGCAATACCTATGCATGCACACGAGTGGAGTGTCAAGTAGTACACCATCCTCGGAGGGGTCAAGTGAGCATGTGTGAAGGAGATGATTCACCTTTGGGTATGTGAAGTAGATGTCGCACGTGTCACTCGCCAAACGGACTCTTGACATGGTGATGTCTGTTGGATGCTCCGCATCATCTCCCCTCCCTTGGGAAAGATCCGACCTCGGATCGAAAACCAAATCACCATGGGAAAGAGATGGCTTCGCCGTGTAGAAGTGGACGTTCACCAAGTACTCATCATCTTCAAGCTCGTAATGGGCACTCTCCAATGTCACACCGTCCAGTGATTCCAAAAGGAGCAAAGACAACAAACACTTGGAAAAACAATGTGGTTAGCGTTAGTGCAAAACCAAGCATTCAAGTGGTGATTCACCCAACAAGTGTCGTCATCATGCAAAGCATATGGTTTGGCAAAGGATTGTGACATGGCATGTAAGCACATCAAAGCACTCAATGAAAGGTCTATGGTAGGCATAAGAAGCATTCACAATACCAAAGGAGATGAAGTGTCTAAACACATGGGTCAAGTGCGAGACAATCCAAGCATAATGTGCATGGGGTGTAGTGAATATCGTGTGGCACTCAACACAATGGAAAGAGCAATTGTTCATCATGTGTGAGGCAATCAAGGCAAGCATGTAGCAATTAATGGGACATGGCATATGTGAAGTGATGAAATTGTTGCAACCAAGCATATGAGAGGAGCAAGTAATCCAAGAATTGGATGCAGCACACAAGGTATATATGTCATGAGGCATGGAAAGGTGAAAATGACAAGTCGAAGCAAGATCTCTAACATGTGTGCAATCAAGTAGTCCAAGATGGCAAATAAGTCTCACGGTGCAAGCAACACAAGTAGTATGATCCATAATATCCATGCTCATGGTTTGGGGGTTCTCAAAAGAGAAGGATATCACCTTGAAAGCATGTCCTTGTGCATTCTTCACAATGCCGAAGTTGTAGAAAATGCGTTGTAGAAGTACATCGGTCAAAAGTGGCTCGCTCTCAAGAGCTCGGATTGTCAACTCACATGACGTGGAAGTTGACACGACGCAAGCATCCTACACATGCACACAACAAAACAAAGAACGTATGTGCATGGTAGATAACACACATCATCCATCATGATGGTTCTCTTCTCGTGCACATAACCATTAGAAGCACAAGTGCATGAATAATATGATGCAACAATGGCAATATTCATGGCACTAGGTATATGGTGCAAAGAGGTAAGACAAGCGTGCTTCACAAGAAATATGTCAAGATCTCCAAATATATGCGAGAATGCTATGGGGGCAATCTCATTAGCAAGACTAAGAGCATTGTTGCACTCAATACATGGCAAATCATCTAGCATGAGAGATGCAACGTATGGAGATATATGACAATAAGCAATATGAATCATGTGCAAAGCATGGTAATGGTTGTCATCAACCACATGAAATGAGCAAGTATGAATCATTGGTGATGCAACAAGGCAAGCAGTCATAGTAATCAAGTCGTGCAAACTAGTGGAGCGAAGATGCCACACACTAGAGGGAATCATGGCAATCATGTCATGTGAGCAAATTATAGGCATAGGCAATGCACATGACATATCGCAAGCACGAACACAAAGCAAGATCATAGTATCATCATAGGCACGGGGAAGAAAGCAAACATGGCAATAACAAGTGATATCTCCACCAAGCTTGCAAATACACATACAAGTACTAGAATCAATCATCATGTGTAATGCAAAGCATGGGTCATAAATGCATGGAAAAGGCATAGGAATGGGCATATCATGCAAAGTGAACATGGCGAGATGGGCATAGAATATGTATTGGACAATAACCCATAGCCAAGTGAGGGCCATGTAGAAGAAATGTGCGAAGTCTTTGCGCGAAGAGAGCGGTGGGAAAGACAATCCATGGGATCCCAAGTCATCATTGCTCTCTAGAGCTCATTTTGTCAACTCATGGGATTGGGAGGTTGACAAGTATTCATGGGTACCTACACAAAAGAGACACAAACCAAAAAGATTGTGTGCGTGGTAAATGTACACATCATCCATCATGATGTGTATGTGCATGTGTGAGTTAGCACAAGATAAGCAATGCTCGAAGAAATTTGATGCATGGTATAAGAACATGTCATCCATCATGAAGGAATAGTTATTTCGTATAACACGATGGGGATACAAATCTAGCATACAAGTATATGGCACATCAATAGCATGTTTATTCATGGGGAGCATATGGTGCACACAAGTATTGGGATCATGAAATTGATGGGATGGATCAAAATCTCCTAAAATGTATGAGGAAACTATGGGGGTCTCCTCATGGGCAATATCAGAAACATCATATGGAGAAAATGGGTAACACCCAAAACAATGCATATCCGAAGCTAGGTGGTCATGGCATGGCATATGAGATAAATGATGCAAAGGGAGCATATCAATATCATCACAAGAAAAACAAATGCCAATAACCATGGGCTTGTCATCTATGCCATATGTGCAAATTGGGTTAATTTTAATGGCATATGCATAGTCACTACGATGAGATTGCAAATATGACATATGGTGAATCTCATGCATAGCATACAACAAGTCAAGCGGATTGTCAAACATGATGTGACCTAGAGAATTTTCATAAGAAATCCTATGTAACATGGTATCACAACTAATATACTCCACATGGCAATCATCAAACTCATCATAAATGGGTAAATCATCGCATGGGGAAGTCGCAATAGCATGAAGCATGGTAATAGGTTGATCAACATCATGCAAGCAATCAATGTCAAGAATGTCCACTAGTGGGACTAGAGCATCACCTTCACCTATGTTACCATTCTCATTCCACTCATGTGGTGTAGGTGAGGTGGCAAAGACCAAATGGTGGTCATCATCATCAACTTGATGGAACCATGTAGGGGTGCATCATATTCCACCATGGCCATCGTCATGTCCAAAGGAAGGACAAAGTCGTCGAGGGTCGGCGCATCATCATATATGGGACCTAGCACTAAATGAGAAGACACAATAGAGGTAGAGGTCAAGTTGTTAGAAATGCAAATGGCCTCATGAGACCTATCAACTATCTCACTCTCTCTATGTGGTGGTTCACTCACTCCCTCAAAATAGGTGCACTCAAAGTCACATATGGTGGAGTCACTCATCTCACTCAAGTGATGGGGGTTGTGGCTCTCCTCACATGGGAATTGGGGCAACACATCATATATGGGGCTAGTGATGAAGTCACTCTCACTCTCAATATGGTGGCTAAAGTCACTCAAGTCATCATATGTCGCTGTAGTCGAAGGGAAAATCCCATGCTCAACCATCTCATCGTTGTCACCGTGGATGAAGGCCGAAGATGGCACATCATCTCTCTCCTCCATGACCGAAGGGACAATCCCATGCTCGATCATCTCGTCACCATCGTCGTGGATGAAGGCCGAAGATGGCACATCATCACTCTCTCCTCCTAAGATGGAAGCATCATCCTTGCTCGCCACCTTGTCGCTCGCCTCCAAAGCTTGGTCCTTGATGGTCTCCGTAGTCATAGTCGTCGCCGCACCATCTTGAAAAAGAGTCGTGGAAGCCCGGCATCATCAATGCCACAAAGAGAGATGGCGGTGAATTCGAACTTGGGAGCATCGTCTTGGAGCTCATCGGGCTTGGACATCTTGGTGGTACTAGCCTCATGCTCGTCACCTTGGATTTTGGTCTTCGAGAAGTGTGCTTGGGGTGGAGAAGCCTTGGCCTTCATGAGTTCTTGTTCCGCCTTGAGAGCACCAATGTAGTTGTCGTCGAGGGACTTGTAGTTCTCGAGGAAGATAGTCTTGGAGATGTCGTTGTGAAATCCCATCACGAAGTGGAACTTCATCGAAATGGGGTCGTCCACGCCGGCTCGTCGCAAGGCATGCTTCATCTCCTTGAAGTACTCGTCGATGGACTTGGATCCTTGGATGGTGTTCTCCAATTGGCATAGAAGTTGTTCCATGTAGGTTGGAGGCACGAACTCTCGCCGCATAGCTCTCTTCTTCTTGGGCCAACTCATGTCGTAGCTCTCCGAAGGTGTGTGAAGCCACCATGTGGACGCATAGTCGTGGAAGTTTTTTATGGCGCACTTCACTTGATCTTCGGGAGGAACTTGATGTAGCTTGAGGTAGTCGTCCATTAGGCGCTTTCACTCGAGATACTCCTCGTGTTCTTGAGTCCCATAGAAGAACTAGACCAAATGTACCTTAACCAATGTTGAAGATGGATCAATGATCACTCAATAATGTAACAAGGAAATAGCACAATTGGTATCGGATCTTGTCAATTCTCACACCTACACAAGTAAGGCTTATGGAGTAGCTCGGTGAGGATAGTGGCACAAAAATTTGATGCAAAATGTTAGCAAGAGTCAATAATGTTGAAAGAGATTCACAAATTCGCAAGTGAAACAAGTAGACCAATAGCAATGAATGGCACACGAAAACACACACATGGATAGATAAATGGGGTCGTGCAACCAAGGGGTGAGCACAAAATGTGGAATCCACGAAAAACGCTCATGTTGCACAACTCAAGAGAGACGCTAGCACGATTGCTCAATAGGCGGATACGACACTTGTGCACAACCTATAAGATGCCAAATGTATCAACTTCTATCCCAAGTATGCTATGTATGTATGGTTCCCGGTGTGTCGCACACGATGATCCAAGATGATCGGATATTACAATCTTATATGCAATGTGGTATGATGCTATGGCTATTGCTTACAAGCTTATTTGCTCTCTTTTTCTTTGCTTAAAAGCTTATTCTCTTCTTTTTTTGATATGGCCACAATGCGAAATGCACAAACCAAGATAGCAATTGTGTATATACGGGAACAATCTTGTGACACAAGGGATCATATGCTACCAATATGATATGGTATGTATGCAATGGATGGTGTAGATCACTAATGTGCACAAGTAACGTTGCCAGCAATACTCAATGGCTAGTCTCGATAGGCCAGTGACGCAAAATGGGCTAGGGGTTATCAATGCAATTGCAAGGGGAATATACAATGGTGTCGTCGAGGTTACCGTCGAGGGTTTATCATTTGTAAGCCACGGACGGATGATGGTGAAGTGGTTAAAGTCGATGAAGACCTCGTGGCGATGATGAGTGGCGGTGTTGTCGATGTCGAACCGTTCCTAATTAGCTGAAACACCTTAGGAAACGGAAAAAACCGCGAACTCAAAATCTCAAATGTCAAATTTCAAATGGTGGTAGCGGGGATGTGGTGGTGGTTGCGGAAGTATTGGTGGAAACCCGGTCAAAATGGGCTAAGGTTGCAGAAGGGTGTGATGAGCTATACATGGTGTCGGAGTTGGAAGCACGGTCCCTAAGTATCCTAAACACCTTAGGAGACACAACTCACAACACAAACAAAATTGGGTTAAGTTGGGGTGGCGGAAGTGTATGGTGGGCAAGCCTATGCGGAAGTTATGGTGATGGTTCATGAAGAAGCAACCGTCCCTAAGTAGCCGATGTTGGAAATATGCCCTAGAGGCAATAATAAAATGGTTATTATTATATTTCCTTGTTCATGATAATTGTCTATTGTTCATGCTATAATTGTATTAACTGGAAATCGTAATGCATGTGTGAATACATAGACCACAACATGTCCCTAGTAAGCCTCTAGTTGACTAGCTCGTTGATCAATAGATGGTTATGATTTCCTGACCATGGACATTGGATGTCGTTGATAACGGGATCACATCATTAGGAGAATGATGTGATGGACAAGACCCAAACCTAAGCATAGCATCAGATCGTGTAGTTCGTTTGCTAGAGCTTTTCTAATGTCAAGTATCATTTCCTTAGACCATGAGATTGTGCAACTCCCGGACGCCGTAGGAATGCTTTGGGTGTATCAAACGTCACAGCGTAACTGGGTGACTATAAAGGTGCACTACAGGTAGCTCCGAAAGTATCTGTTGAGCTGGCACGAATCGAGACTGGGATTTGTCACTCCATATGACGGAGAGGTATCTTTGGGCCCACTCGGTAATGCATCATCATAATGAGCTCAGTGTGACTAAGGAGTTAGTCATGGGATCATGCATTACAGAACGAGTAAAGAGACTTGCCGGTAACGAGATTGAACAAGGTATAGGGATACCGACAATCGAATCTCGGGCAAGTAACATACCAATAGACAAAGGGAATTGTATACGGGATTGATTGAATCCCCGACATCGTGGTTCATCCAATGAGATCATCTTGGAACATGTGGGAACCAATATGGGTATCCAGATCCCGCTATTGGTTATTGACCGAAGAGGTGTCTCGGTCATGTCTGCATGGTTCACGAACCCGTAGGGTCTACACACTTAAGGTTCGGTGATGCTAGAGTTGTAATGGGAATAGTATGTGGTTACCAAAGGTTCTTCGGAGTCCCGGATATCATGAGGAGTTCCGGAATGGTCCGGAGGTGAAGATCGATATATTGGACGAAGGGTATTGAAGTCCGGAATTGTTCCGAGGGTACCGGGTGACGACCAGCGTGTCCGAAAGGGGTTTCAGAGGCCCCGACAAGCGTTGGGGGGCCTTGTGGGCCAAGGGGAGGGGGCACATCAGCCCACTAAGGGGCTGTGCGCCCCTCCCACCCCATCTCACGTAATCTGGAGAGGTGGGGGCGCCACCCCTAGGGCAGCCACCCCTCTTGGCTTGGGGGACAAGTTTCCTAGGGGTGGGGGCGCCCAAACCCATCTAGGGTTTCCCCTGTGGCTGTTGGGGAACGTAGCAGAAATTCAAAATTTTCTACACATCACCAAGATCAATCTATGGAGTAATCTAGCAACGAGGGGAAGGGGAGTGCATCTACATACCATTGTAGATCGCTAAGCGGAAGCGTTGCAAGAACGCGGATGAAGGAGTCGTACTCATAGCGATTCAGATCGCGGTTGGTTTCGATCTAAGCGCCGAATCACGGCGCCTCCGCATTCAACACACGTGCAGCCCGGTGACGTCTCCCACGCCTTGATCCAGCAAGGAGAGAGGGAGAGGTTGGGGAAGACTCCGTCCAGCAGTAGCACAACGGCATGGTGGTGATGGAGGAGCGTGGCACTCCAGCAGGGCTTCGCCAAGCACTGCGAGAGACGAGGAGGGAGAGGGGTAGGGCTGCGCCAAAGAGAGAGGAAGTCTCATGTCTATGGCAGCCCCAAAACCCCCACTATATATAGGGGAGGGGGAGGGGCTGCGCCCCCATCTAGGGTTCCCCCCAAAGGGGTGCGGCCAGCCCTAGACGGGACTTGGAGGGGCGGCCAAGGGGGGAGAGAGGGGGGCGCACCACTAGGTGGGCCTTAGGCCCATCTGAGCCTAGGGTTTCCCCCTTCCCCCCTTTCCTGCGCCTTGGGCCCCTTTGTGGGAGGCGCACCAGCCCACCTAGGGGCTGGTCCCTTCCCACACTTGGCCCACGCAGCCCTCTGGGGCCGGTGGCCCCACCTGGTGGACCCCCGGGACCCTCCCGGTGGTCCCGGTACGTTACCGATAGCACCCGAAACTTTTCCGGTGACCAAAACAGGACTTCCCATATATAAATCTTTACCTCCGGACCATTCCGGAACTCCTCGTGACGTCCGGGATCTCATCCGGGACTCCGAACAACATTCGGTAACCACGTATATCTATTCCCTATAACCCTAGCGTCATCGAACCTTAAGTGTGTAGACCCTACGGGTTCGGGAACATGCAGACATGACCGAGACGTTCTCCGGTCAATAACCAACAGCGGGATCTGGATACCCATGTTGGCTCCCACATGTTCCACGATGATCTCATCGGATGAACCACGATGTCGGGGATTCAATCAATCCCGTATACAATTCCCTTTGTCAATCGGTATGTTACTTGCCCGAGATTCGATCGTCGGTATCCCGATACCTTGTTCAATCTCGTTACCGGCAAGTCTCTTTACTCGTTCTGTAACACATCATCCCATGATCAACTCCTTGGTCACATTGTGCACATTATGATGATGTCCTACCGAGTGGGCCCAGAGATACCTCTCCGTTTACACGGAGTGACAAATCCCAGTCTCGATTCGTGCCAACCCAACAGACACTTTCGGAGATACCTGTAGTGCACCTTTATAGCCACCCAGTTACGTTGTGACGTTTGGTACACCCAAAGCATTCCTACGGTATCCGGGAGTTGCACAATCTCATGGTCTAAGGAAATGATACTTGACATTAGAAAAGCTCTTAGCAAACGAGCTACATGATCTTGTGCTAGGCTTAGGATTGGGTCTTGTCCATCACATCATTCTCCTAATGATGTGATCCCGTTATCAACGACATCCAATGTCCATGGTCAGGAAACCGTAACCATCTATTGATCAACGAGCTAGTCAACTAGAGGCTTACTAGGGACATGGTGTTGTCTATGTATCCACACATGTATCTGAGTTTCCTATCAATACAATTTTAGCATGGATAATAAACGATTATCATGAACAAGGAAATATAATAATAACCAATTTATTATTGCCTCTAGGGCATATTTCCAACAGTATCCCACTTGCACTAGAGTCAATAATCTAGTTCACATCACCATGTGATTAACACTCACAGGTCACATCACCATGTGACCAACATCCAAAGAGTTTACTAGAGTCAACAATCTAGTTCACATCACTATGTGATTAACACTCAATGAGTTCTGGTTTGATCATGTTATGCTTGTGAGAGAGGTTATTAGTCAACGGGTCTGAACCTTTCAGATCCGTGTGTGCTTTACGAATATCTATGTCATCTTGTGGATGCTACCACGCGCTACTTGGAGCCATTTCAAATAACTGCTCTACTATACGAATCCGGTTTACTACTCAGAGTCATCCGGATTAGTGTCAAAGTTCGCATCGACGTAACCCTTTACGACGAACTCCTTTTCACCTCCATAATCGAGAAAATTCCTTAGTCCACTAGATACTAAGGATAAGTTCGACCGCTGTCATGTGATCCATTCCTGGATCACTATTGTACCCCTTGACCAACTCATGGCAAGGCACACTTCATGTGCGGTACACAGCATAGCATACTGTAGAGCCTACGTCTAAAGCATAGGGGACGACCTTCGTCCTTTCTCTCTCTTCTGCTATGGTCAGGTCTTGAGTCTTACTCAATACTCACACCTTGTAACACAGCCAAGAACTCCTTCTTTGCTGATCTATTTTGAACTCTTTCAAAATCATGTCAAGGTGTGCGTTCTTTGAAAGTATCCTCAGGCGTCTTGATCTATCTCTATAGATCTTGATGCCCAATATGTAAGCAGCTTTATCCAGGTCTTCCTTTGAAAAACTCCTTTCAAACAACCCTTTATGCTTTCCAGAAATTCTACATCATTTCGGATCAACAATATGTCATTCACATATACTTATCAGAAATGTTGTAGCGCTCCCACTCACTTTATTGTAAATACAAGTTTCTAACAAACTTTGTATAAACCCAAAAACTTTGATCACTCCATAAAAGCGTATATTCTGACTCTGAGATGCTTGCTCTAATCCATGGAAGGATCGCTGGAGCTAGCATACCTTTCAGCATCCTTAGGATCGACAAAACCTTTCTGATTGTATCACATACAACCTTTCCTTATGAAAACTAGTAAGGAAACTTGTTTTGACATCCATCTGCCAGATTTCATAAATGCAGCTAATGCTAACATGATTCCGACGGACTTAAGCATCGCTACGGATGAGAAAATCTCATCGTAGTCAACTCCTTGAACTTGTGAAAATACTCTTTGCCACAAGTCGAGCTCCATAGACGGTAACCTTACCGTCCACATCCGTCTTCTTCTTAAAGACCCATTTATCTCAATGGCTTGCCGATCATCGGGCAAGTTCACCAAAGTCCATGCTTTGTTCTGATACATGGATCCTATCTCGGATTTCATGGCTTCCAACCATTTGTCGGAATATGGGCCCACCATCGCTTCTCCATAGCTCGTAGGTTCATTGTTGTCTAGCAACATGACTTCCAAGACAGGATCACGCATTACTCTGAAGTAGTACGCATCCTCGTCGTCCTACGAGGTTTGGTAGTGACTTGATCCGAAGTTTCATGATCACTATCATAAGCTTCCACTTCAATTGGTGTAGGTGCCATAGGAACAACTTCATGTGCCCTGCTACACACTAGTTGAAGTTATGGTTCAATAACCTCATCAAGTCTCCACCATCCTCCCACTCAATTCTTTCGAGAGAAACTTTTCCTCGAGAAAGGACCCGTTTCTAGAAGCAATTACTTTTGCTTCCAGATATGAAATAGGAGGTATACCCAACTGTTTTGGGTATTCTATGAAGATGCATTTATCCGCTTTGGGTTCGAGCTTATCAGCCTGAAACTTTTTCACATAAGCATCGCAGCCCCAAACTTTTAAGAAACGACAACTTAGGTTTCTCTAAACGGTGTCGTCTCAACGGAATTGTGTGGTGCCCCTTTTAAAGTGAATGCGGTTGTCTCTAATGCCTAACCCATAAACGATAGTGGTAATTCGATAAGAGACATCATGGTATGCACCATATCCAATAGGGTGCAGTTATGATGTTCGGACACACCATCACACTGTGGTGTTCCAGGCGGTATTAATTGTGAAACACTTTCCGCAATGTCTTAATTGTGTGCCAAACTCGTAACTCAGATATCTCTATGATCATATCATAGACATTTTATCCTCTTGTCATGACGATCTTCAACTTCACTCTGAAATTACTTGAACCTTTCAATAATTCAGACTTGTGTTTTGTGACACCCAAATTTTTATTTGGATTTTTCAAAAGATTTTATTTGACTTGAAGGAGGTGATTTAAATTTTTCTTCAAAAGAACTCTCCCTTTCAAATATTTTTTTCTCATGACAAGAGTTTTATTTGGATTCACCCAAGACTTTCTTTTGGTCTTGGAGGTTCTTGCTTTTACTTTGGACTCAAAACAAAATACTTTTCACTTGAGGAAAATGACTTTTGAAAATCTTTTTGAAAATGCACTATGGCTTTTGGAATAATCCTTTGCCACTTTCAACTTTTTTCTCTTGCCATGGCCTTAGTGAAAATCCACTCTCCTAAACCTTCCCTCATCTTTGGATCATGTTTTGCATCAAATCCAGCAAGTTGTACCTCTCCAAATGATTATCTTCCATTTAAATCTTATCAAACAAATTTCTGTCTTCTATTCTAGCCATTGGTGATTTACAAAGGAACTCCACTTTCTGTTTTGATTTTTGCCCCCAAACCTTTTTCCCTTTCTAGTCCTTTGAACCCTCAACCAAGATCCATGAAGATCCACTGGCCTTCAGTTCAAAATTTTCAAACTACACTTGCTGCAAGTTTGGACCAGATTTGTCAAATTTGGTGAAATTCATTCAAATCCTTTTCCAAAAATTCCAAGTAAAATCAGGCAGCCTCTGGGTGCATTGAGTGGTCACCTCACCAAGCACTAGCTCCAGAAAAAAATTTCTCATTGCCAAATCATTCTGTCGAACACCTGCAGTGCTATGTCAATGTCAAGTTCAAAGATTCAGAAATTCAGTTCAGTGCCCTACTGTCGTTTTCTTCAGAACATGTTGTCGATCTCGACAGTGCAGCGTTGGCGCCTTGCTCCTCGTCCCCTCCTCCTTGTTCCTGCTCCGCACGAACTCCTGGCACCTTGCGGACGTCGGCGACGAGCAGCAGAAGGTGCGCCGCCCCGTGACCGACGCCAGCGGCGGCTTTGCGGCCGCCAGAGAGAGGCGCAGCGCCGACGGCGCCACCCAGCGCCGCCCAAGCCACCGGAGCGCGCCGCGTGGCCTTCCACTCCCCCGAACGCGCTGCCACTCTCGTCGTGAACCGCAGGGCGCGGAGCGCGCTCTCTGCCACCGACGTGCCCGTGCGGCCACCCCACCGTGGACCGGCGCCGTTACGCCAAGACCAGCCGAGATTAGCGGGGGAACGACAGCAGTAACCTCCACTGATGCTGCCTGGCCACTCCAACCTCCTGCCAATCCACTGCATCGCCGTAATCGCTCGTCGGAGATTCTCCGTTCACGGCCACCCCGTCGATCCACCTATAAATAGAGGCCCCGAGCTTCAACTTGAACCCACACCATCCCTGCACTCCACCTAGAGCACGCCTAGCCACTGGAAGAGCCCCGAGGAGGTCTCCTTCCTCGACTCCAGCCACCGCGACCCGCCACGGGATCCAGCTCGATTCGCTCCCGTGCATGCGCCTCTGCCTCCCATCCCTTGCCAGTAGCTTCACTATGCATCCCTCCTTCTGACCCGCGCTTCAATTTGAAGTTTGCAGCCCTCCACCGGAGTTCTCCACCACCACCCGAGCCGCCGTCCGTCGGAGAAAGTGTCGCCGTCGACGTGGTGCTCTCCGACGGTCGAGTCCACCACCCACCGACGTGGAAGAACACGCTGAAGCTCTTGGTACCCTCCGATCCTCCTGACTCGCCGTGGTTCGACGCCGGCGTCCACCGCAGTCTTCGGGCGCCGGCGAGCTTTTCAAACCTGACATGTGGACCCCGCATGTCAACCTCTGTTCTATTCCCTCTCGAACCGTTTTCTGTTGGCGCCTTCGGGCAAAATGCGCTTTCCCTCTTTAGCTAGCGCATTTCTTTCCGAAGCGTTTTCTGGTTTCTCAGTTTAAACCCTGGAACTTTTCTGTTTCATTACAGATGGGTCCCTGGACAGAAACCTTTATAACTTTTTAATAAAAAGGAATTTTTGAGTGATTCTTTTTCTGACCTTCTTAAAATTTTGTCTAGTTTTTTATGGGATTTATTTGGAATTTTTTTGGAGAAGTTTCTGTGCACGCGTTGGTTTTCACGTTAGTACCCGTTTTCGTATTGCCGTAGGTTCCGGAAGAGGTGACGGAGCCGCGAACTTCGCCGAGCTAGACTCCGACTTCTCCGAACCAGGCAAGCATGTTTGAACCTTTGATATGACAGGTGTTTTGCATGTTTGCGTGAAAGTTTGTGCGTGGCATATGAGTATCGGTGAATACCTCGTTGCTTGTAAGGCAACTACCCGCATGTTCCAAAGTTGCGATGATCTCTGATGAGAGATGGCCTAATCATGTGGTGACATGAAGGGCAGCAAGGTGGTACTGTTGTAGCATACCAGCCTTGCGTCATCCGACAACTTCCGACGTTAACGTGGACGGAGTCACGTTATCGTTCTTTCCCCTTCCGTGCTGCCACATGTTTCATTTGCCAGGATGCAGTTTAGTAAGTTGGTAACCTCTTTCCATGTACACACCAAACAGAGGGGCCGGGATGATGGTACCTTGGCCCAGGATTAAAGCCAGTCATCCGGTCAGGGGGCATGGGTGTTTCCGGTTGGGACCGAGGAGGGGGGCACCCCCTTAGAGCGCGCGTATAGAAATTTGATCCCATGCTACGCGAGGTTGTAGCCTCCCCGTCTCAAGGTTTTTCTTGAACGTTGCCGAGGGTGATCCCTGGCTTCGGAATGTTGAATGGGTGTGTACTGGTTAGACGTGTTTCTTCCAAAACACCGTAAACGGAACTAGTCCCCGTGACTACTGAAATCCGTTGGCTGTGGTTAAGTACAAACTCTGCAGAGTCAAATTCTTCCAAGTCATCGTATCCATGATCACGTAGTGAAATTAGTATACCCATATCTATCCGCGTGGAAAACTTGTCCCCGGTGAACAAACTCAAGTGGTAAACTCAGTTTAAATTTTTATTACTGTGGATGGACTAATCTCATATTTGTCTCGTACTTGTAATGATTTATAATCTCGAGCTACTGATTTATTGAGCTACAATATAAGCCCTTTATGCGACGTCGCGCAGACGTCCGACTGTGGCGTGTTTTTGTTTCCTTACTTTAAATATAAGCCATTTATGTGATGTCGCTCAGACGTCCGACTGTGGCATGCACTGCCTTTATTTTCTGTTATAAGCCCTTTATGTGGTGTCACCCTGACGCCCGACTGCGGCATTATTATTCTTGCAGTTTCCTCTCGAGGGGTCATTCAGACACTCGTTTGGCACCAGTATTACTATTCTTGTAGTTTCCTCTCGAGGAGTCATTCAGACACTCGTTTGGCACCAGTATTACTATTCTTGTAGTTTCCTCTCGAGGAGTCATTCACACACTCGTTTGGCACCAGTACTACTATTCTGCAGTTTCCGCTCGAGGAGTCATTCAGACCCTCGCTTGGCACCCAGTATTTATTATCTCTATGTCTGAACGCACTGGTTAACTTGTTCATATGCTTCATGTTTACATTTTTTATATCTTATGTCCGAACTGTCTTGCGAGTACTTTCATAGTACTCACCTGGCTTGTTGATTTGGCCAGATGTTGACGAAGGCGATCTCTTGGATGAAGAGTTTGATAGTGCGTTCGACGCCTAGAGGAGTCCCAGTCAGTCATGTGCGATCCCGGATATTGGTCACTTGTATTATATACGCTTCCGCCACCCGTTATAAGTCTCCTCGGGCCTCGCTCCGACGCTCGAAGAGCTGTAGTCTTCAGGAGTCATATCACTCGCTTCGCGGTGATATTTTCCACCACCGTTATTACCGTGAGTTAGTAGTTATGCCACCCTATCCGCTGTCTTGTTTTATCGGCGTGCATGTAATAAATTTTTGGGCAGTTTCCGCTCAACTTTGTATTATATTTAGTACTCCTGGTATTTTTCTTCTGTGACCATGATATTGTCTACCAGTGAGAAGGAATTCTTCCTTACTGGTCCGTAAAAGGGATTGGTCTCTCAATAATTATATTATTGAAAAACCGGTCGTGACAAGCTTGGTACCAGAGCCAGGCTGACTGTAGGAAGCCACTAGGTGCGATCGCTAATCGGTTATTAGCGTCTTTTGTGCTTTTTCAGCATTTTGCAATTGTAGCTATTTTCTGTTGGTCATCATAAATTTATGACATGACTACTCAGAATTTTTGCCTACTTTTGTAGATGGCTGGCAGCAGCTGTGAGAATCGAGTGTTCACGAACGTGCCCGAGGGGTTTGTCAAGCTCCTCGTCTCCATCACCAAGCTCGCGATCGGGCCAGCAGCTCGCCCGGAGTTCACACTCTATCAGCACAAGCTCAGCGACGACGTGTCTATGCACCAAGCTGTGGTGCAATTCAAGGGAGGACGCTCTACAGCTCGCCACTTCCGTTTTGTGGGAAGGGCCATGCCTACGGAGAGGCATGCCATGCAGATGGCTGCCCGTGAGGCGATAGCTCGTCTTCGGGACATCCTTCCTACGATGAAGACTCGTCGCTACCGCTACCTCCCATGCCATGTGCCATAC
This sequence comes from Aegilops tauschii subsp. strangulata, assembly GCF_002575655.3. Taxonomy (NCBI): domain Eukaryota; kingdom Viridiplantae; phylum Streptophyta; class Magnoliopsida; order Poales; family Poaceae; genus Aegilops; species Aegilops tauschii. The sequence continues at coordinate 253,310,388 of NC_053039.3, forward strand.
ACCAGTCACTATGCATTCGCCTGCCATCGGGGAGAGCGAGATGAAGCCATCGAGATGGTTGTGGAGTATCTCAAGGCTCTGGAGGAGTCCTTCGTCAACCTCGTAGACGATCTTGTGGCTGCCCGCATGGACTTAGTCCGGGGTGGTCCTGCCAGCAGGAAGGAGCTTCTCCACACGACACCGCCTCTGACATTCGTCTCGTCTTCAGCCTCGTATGCACCGGCCGTTTTGGCCACTGCTCGCCGTCTGCCTACCACTGAGGAGTTCGACCGAGTCATCGCTCCTACTCCAGCCAGAGCCGCACCGCCCGCCGCACCCGCTTTGCCACCCGTCGCTCCCGCGCCGTCACCGCAGCGCAGCATTACGCGCCAGGAGCCAGCTAGAGAGGAGGTGGAGGTTGATTCTCCTGGACCGCTGAGTCTTGCCATCGGCAAAGGGAAGGAAATCTACACCATCTCCGACTGAGAGCACCGAGTAGCCGCGCGTTATGTCTGCTTGTATGATGTGTTTCCCCTGTACGCTAGTTTGTATTGGTGTGTTTGCTGCCTTCCGGAGTAGTACGCTAGTCTAAATAACATGTCAGGAATGTGTACGCACATCCTGAGTGCTGTATCATGTGTTTGTATTTCGCGTGTAAGATTTGTTTTAAGCAGTCTTTTCTCCATGCAAAACCGCTTATATTTTCCTTGAAAACCTTGCGATCTTTTAAATTGTTGCCTTTGCAAAGTTTTCCTTGTGCTACACAGTTTTTCCCATGGGTTTTGCAAAATAATACCCCAGACTGGAAAAATGTCTCGTCCGTGGACTCGCTCCATGCCCAATCAGCCAGAAGAGGTTTATGGGACACAGACTAGCAACAATTTCACTCAGGGTCAGTCCAGTCAACAAGACAGCGAAGCAGCCCTGTCTCAAGTATGCCGTCTCTTCGAGCAAAGCCAGCAACAGCACCAAGAGATGATGAATCATGTCATCAATATGGGAAACCACCGTGAGCCCTATCAACCACATTCCAAGTTATCTGAGTTACAGAAGACTCGCCCCTCAACTTTTGCTCACACCGATAGGCCACTGGAAGCCGATGATTGGCTTCGTGACATTGAAAGGAAACTGATTATTGCTCAGTGCTCAGATCATGAGAAGGTGCTTTATGCACCACACTACCTTACTGGAGCAGCTGCAGCATGGTGGGAAAACTTCCTACACATGCATCCCAGTGAACACAACATCACCTGGGAAGAGTTCAAGGAAGGCTTCCGTGGGGCGCACATCCCCAGGAGTATCATAAAAATCAAGAAGAGAGAGTTTGATGACCTGAAGCAGAGAGGCATGTCAGTCACGGAATACAATGGTCAGTTTACCCAGCTGTCTCGTTATGCCTACGACGAGCACATGACAGAAAACAAAAAGATGGAAAAATTCCTGGACGGCCTGGCACCAGCACTAAGATGCCAACTGATTGTACACACCTTTCCGGACTTTAAAACTCTGGTGGACAAGGCCATTACCTTGGAAAATGAGCGCCGTAGTCTGGAAGATATCCGTAAGCGAAAGAGGGACAAGACGACTCTTGCTCGCAACAACCGAAGCAAGACTGAGGTTCCACGAACAGACGCAAGGAGATCCACGACTACTGCTCCAAGGCCCGTCGGACAGTTTCATGCCAGAGACAAGGAGTACACGTACCGTCCAGGGGTCACCTGCTATGCTTGTGGTCAAGAAGGGCACTATGCAAAACAATGCCCAAAGCCGAGGAACGCGGCCCCCAAACCAAACAATGGTGGAAACAATCCAGCCCCCAAGCGCAACAATTTTAATCCCAACAACAACCACAGGAAGGGTCACCTGAACCATGTGACCAGGGAAGCAGCGCAGAATGCCCCAGACATCGTGCTCGGTACGTTCCCTGTCAACACAGTACCTGCCACGGTTTTGTTTGATTTTGGAGCTTCCCATTCGTTCGTTTCGAAGAGTTTTGTTTTACAACATGGTTTTCCGATACTCCCCTTGGAAAAATCTATGATCATCAAGTCCCCTGGAAATGAGCAAATCGCTCAGGGTTACTGCCAAGGAGTGGTCACTGAGTTCGAAGGACTACAATTCCCAGCAAATCCCATCGTGTTGGAGAGTAAAGGACTGGATGTCATTTTAGGGATGGACTGGTTGACCACCAACAGAGGATTCATTGACTGTTTCAATCGGACCGTGATTCTCACCCACCATCATGGCAAGACAATAAAGGTTACAGCTCAAGAAAGACCACGGTCACAGCAACCAAAACTGAACAAAATGGACATTTCGGAACTGAGGAAAGTTCCAGTGGTATGCGAGTTTCCTGATGTGTTCCCTGAAGAACTGCCAGGCATGCCACCAGACCGAGAGATAGAGTTCAGCATTGAACTAGCACCTGGCACCACTCCCATCTATAAGAAGCCTTATAGAATGGCACCCTCAGAATTGGTGGAGTTGAAGAAGCAGATAAAGGAATTGTTGGACAAAGGATTTATTCGAGCCAGCTCCTCACCTTGGGGATCGCCAGTGTTGTTCGCCAAGAAAAAGGATGGGACACTGAGACTGTGTATAGACTATCAAGCCCTCAATATGGTCACCATCAAAAACAAATATCCGATGCCGCGGATAAATGATTTGTTTGACCAGCTCGCACAAGCCAAGGTATTCTCAAAGATTGATTTGAGATCGGGATATCACCAATTGAAGGTACGGACAGAAGATATCCCCAAGACAGCATTCACTTCCAGATACGGATTATATGAGTTCACAGTGATGCCTTTTGGTCTAACAAACGCCCCCGCATATTTCGTCCACCTCATGAACAAGGTGTTCATGAAATTCATGGACAAGTTTGTTGTGGTGTTCATCGACGATATTCTGGTATACTCAAGGACACCAGAAGAGCATGCTGAACATCTCCGAATTGTTTTGGGAGAATTGAGGAAACATCAGTTGTACGCAAAATTTAGCAAGTGCGAATTTTGGTTAAGACAAGTTGGTTTCTTGGGCCATATATTGAGCCAAGAAGGCGTGGCCGTAGACCCAGAAAAAGTCAAAGCCATACTTGACTGGAAGCCGCCCGCCAATGTTACAGATGTGCGGAGTTTCCTAGGAATGGCCGGATATTACAGAAGATTTATTGAAGGATTCTCCACTGTGGCAAAGCCCATAACACAGTTGCTCAAGAAAGACAAGAAATTTGCATGGACGGAAGCATGCGAGAAAAGCTTCCAAGAACTCAAGAAGAAGCTGACAACCGCACCGGTCTTAACTGTGCCAGACATACACAAGAGTTTTGAAGTATATTGTGACGCGTCCCGAAAAGGTCTCGGGTGTGTGCTAATGCAGGATGGCAAAGTTGTCGCGTATGCCTCCAGGCAGCTGCGAAAACATGAGGAAAATTACCCAACACATGACCTGGAACTAGCAGCAGTCATTCATGCACTCAAGGAGTGGAGGCACTTTCTGTTGGGGAATCGCTGTGAAATATACACGGACCATAAGAGCCTCAAATATATTTTCACACAGCCAGAGCTAAATTTACGCCAACGACGCTGGTTGGAACTGGTCAAGGACTATGATGTCGGTATTCACTACCATCCAGGGAAAGCAAACATAGTGGCCGATGCCCTTAGTCGAAACCCCAGCCCGGACAATGACGGTCCGCAAAACTTGAGGCCTGAGTTTCAGCAAGAGTTCGCTAGGCTCAACATGATGTTAGTCTCTGAAGGCACCGTATCAAATCTGGAGATACAACCCACCCTGGTGGAACAAATTAAGAAGGCTCAACAGGGGCATCCCAGCATCGAGGGTATAAAGAAGAAAATGAACCTTGGTAAGGCTTCAGAGTTCATCACAGATAGTGAAGGAACCTTATGGTACGGAGACAGACTTTGCGTACCTAACATTGAGGAACTCAAGCAACAAATCTTGACCGAAAGCCACACCGCTCCATACTCGATCCATCCTGGAGGAACCAAAATGTACAAGGACATTCAGGAAAGATTTTGGTGGCACGGTATGAAAAGAGATATAGCCACATTCATTGCTTGTTGCGATTCATGTCAACGCATCAAGGCCGAGCATCAAAAGCCAGCAGGGCTACTCCAGCCAAACAGGATACCGGAGTGGAAATGGGATGAAATAGGAATGGATTTCATTGTCGGATTACCGCGATCACAACGTGGAAATGACGCCATATGGGTCATCACAGACCGACTAACCAAGGTTGCTCATTTCATTCCCGTGAAGACTACCTACTCCACACAAAGGTTGGCCAAACTTTATCTCTCCCGTATAGTTTGTTTGCATGGAGTCCCAAAGACTATAATATCCGATCGAGGCACACAATTTGTCTCCAAATTTTGGGATCACCTACAACAAGCTCTGGGCACGCAACTAGCTTTCAGTACAGCGTACCACCCTCAGACCGATGGACAAACAGAACGTGTAAACCAAATCCTAGAGGATATGCTGAGAGCCTGTGTGCTCACCTATGGATCCAGTTGGGAAGAAAGTTTGCCGTATGCCGAATTTTCCTACAACAACAGTTACCAAGCCAGCTTGCAAATGGCACCCTTTGAAGCATTGTACGGACGGAGGTGTCGTACCCCACTGAATTGGTCGGAAACAGTTGACAGCCGTATCTTCGGCCCAGACATGCTTAAAGAGGCCGAGGAGAAAGTTAAGCAGATCAGGGACAGACTGAAGACAGCGCAGAGCCGACAAAAGAGCTACTATGATCAGAAACATCGTGAGGTCAGCTTTGAACCCGGTGATTCCGTATACCTCCGAGTATCTCCTATGAGGGGTCTACAACGGTTCAAAATTAAGGGGAAGCTAGCCCCAAGATTTATTGGACCATTTTATGTAAAGGCACGAAGAGGCACGGTAGCCTACCAACTAGACCTACCCAAGGAGCTATCAGACGTCCATGACGTATTCCACGTCTCACAGTTGAGAAAATGTGTGAGTAACCCGGAGAAGCAGGTACCCCATGAAAACATTGATGTGCAACCAGACCTCACCTACAGAGAGAGGCCAGTAAAGATTTTAGAAGAGTCTGAACGGAGGACCTGTCAGAAAACGACAAAGTTTTTCAGAGTTCAGTGGAGCAACCACACTGAGGATGAAGCTACATGGGAAAGGGAAGACTTCCTTCGGACAGAATATCCATATCTATTTGAGGATCAGCAGAAATCTCGAGGACGAGATTTTTCCTAAGGGGGTAGGTGTTGTGACACCCAAATTTTTATTTGGATTTTTCAAAAGATTTTATTTGACTTGAAGGAGGTGATTTAAATTTTTCTTCAAAAGAACTCTCCCTTTCAAATATTTTTTTCTCATGACAAGAGTTTTATTTGGATTCACCCAAGAATTTCTTTTGGTCTTGGAGGTTCTTGCTTTTACTTTGGACTCAAAACAAAATACTTTTCACTTGAGGAAAATGACTTTTGAAAATCTTTTTGAAAATGCACTATGGCTTTTGGAATAATCCTTTGCCACTTTCAAATTTTTTTCTCTTGCCATGGCCTTAGTGAAAATCCACTCTCCTAAACCTTCCCTCATCTTTGGATCATGTTTTGCATCAAATCCAGCAAGTTGTACCTCTCCAAATGATTATCTTCCATTTAAATCTTATCAAACAAATTTCTGTCTTCTATTCTAGCCATTGGTGATTTACAAAGGAACTCCACTTTTTGTTTTGATTTTTGCCCCCAAACCTTTTTCCCTTTCTAGTCCTTTGAACCCTCAACCAAGATCCATGAAGATCCACTGGCCTTCAGTTCAAAATTTTCAAACTACACTTGCTGCAAGTTTGGACTAGATTTGTCAAATTTGGTGAAATTCATTCAAATCCTTTTCCAAAAATTCCAAGTAAAATCAGGCAGCCTCTGGGTGCATTGAGTGGTCACCTCACCAAGCACCAGCTCCAGAAAAAAATTTCTCATTGCCAAATCATTCTGTCGAACACCTGCAGTGCTATGTCAATGTCAAGTTCAGAGATTCAGAAATTCAGTTCAGTGCCCTACTGTCGTTTTCTTCAGAACATGTTGTCGATCTTGACAGTGCAGCGTTGGCGCCTTGCTCCTCATCCCCTCCTCCTTGTTCCTGCTCCGCACGAACGCCTGGCACCTTGCGGACGTCGGCGACGAGCAGCAGAAGGTGCGCCGCCCCGTGACCGACGCCAGCGGCGGCTTTGCGGCCGCCAGAGAGAGGCGCAGCGCCGACGGCGCCACCCAACGCCGCCCAAGCCACAGGAGCGCGCCGCGTGGCCTTCCACTCCCCTGAACGCGCTGCCACTCTCGTCGTGAACCGCAGGGTGCGGAGCGCGCTCTCTGCCGCCGACGTGCCCGTGCGGCCACCCCACCGTGGACTGGCGCCGTTACGCCAAGACCAGCCGAGATTAGCGGGGGAACGACACCAGTAACCTCCACTGATGCTGCCTGGCCACTCCAACCTCCCGCCAATCCACTGCATCGCCGTAATCGCTCATCGGAGATTCTCCGTTCACGGCCACCCCATCGATCCGCCTATAAATAGAGGCCCCGAGCTTCAACTCGAACCCACACCATCCCTGCACTCCACCTAGAGCACGCCTAGCCACTGGAAGAGCCCCGAGGAGGTCTCCTTCCTCGACTCCGGCCGCCGCGACCCGCCACGGGATCCAGCTCGATTCGCTCCCGTGCGTGCGCCTCTGCCTCCCATCCCTTGCTAGTAGCTTCACTATGCATCCCTCCTTCTGACCCGCGCTTCAATTTGAAGTTTGCAACCCTCCACCGGAGTTCTCCACCACCACCCGAGCCGCCGTCCGTCGGAGAAAGTGTCGCCGTCGACGTGGTGCTCTCCGACGGTCGAGTCCACCACCCACCGACGTGGAAGAACACGCTGAAGCTCTTGGTACCCTCCGATCCTCCTGACTCGCCGTGGTTCGACGCCGGCGTCCACCGCAGTCTTCGGGCGCCGGCGAGCTTTTCAAACCTGACATGTGGACCCCGCATGTCAGCCTCTGTTCTATTCCCTCTCGAACCGTTTTCTGTTGGCGCCTTCGGGCAAAATGCGCTTTCCCTCTTTAGCTAGCGCATTTCTTTCCGAAGCGTTTTCTGGTTTCTCAGTTTAAACCCTGGAACTTTTCTATTTCATTACAGATGGGTCCCTGGACAGAAACCTTTATAACTTTTTAATAAAAAGGAATTTTTGAGTGATTCTTTTTCTGACCTTCTTAAAATTTTGTCTAGTTTTTTATGGGATTTATTTGGAATTTTTTTTGGAGAAGTTTCTGTGCACGCGTTGGTTTTCACGTTAGTACCCGTTTTCGTATTGCCGTAGGTTCCGGAAGAGGTGACGGAGCCACGAACTTCGCCGAGCTAGACTCCGACTTCTCCAAACCAGGCAAGCATGTTTGGACCTTTGATATGACAGGTGTTTTGCATGTTTGCGTGAAAGTTTGTGCGTGGCATATGAGTATCGGTGAATACCTCATTGCTTGTAAGGCAACTACCCGCATGTTCCAAAGTTGCGATGATCTCTGATGAGAGATGGCCTAATCATGTGGTGACATGAAGGGCAGCAAGGTGGTACTGTTGTAGCATACCAGCCTTGCGTCATCCGACAACTTCCGACGTTAACGTGGACAGAGTCACGTTATCGTTCTTTCCCCTTCCGTGCTGCCACATGTTTCATTTGCCAGGATGCGGTTTAGTAAGTTGGTAACCTCTTTCCGTGTACACACCAAACAGAGGGGCCGGGATGATGGTACCTTGGCCCAGGATTAAAGTCAGTCATCCGGTCAGGGGGCATGGGTGTTTCCGGTTGGGACCGAGAGGGGGGGCACCCCCTTAGAGCGCGCGTATAGAAATTTGATCCCATGCTACGCGAGGTTGTAGCCTCCCCGTCTCAAGGTTTTTCTTGAACGTTGCCGAGGGTGATCCCTGGCTTCGGAATGTTGAATGGGTGTGTACTGGTTAGACGTGTTTCTTCCAAAACACCGTAAACGGAACTAGTCCCCATGACTACTGAAATCCGTTGGCTGTGGTTAAGTACAAACTCTGCAGAGTCAAATTCTTCCAAGTCATCGTATCCATGATCACGTAGTGAAATTAGTATACCCATATCTATCCGCGTGGAAAACTTGTCCCCGGTGAACAAACTCAAGTGGTAAACTCAGTTTAAATTTTTATTACTGTGGATGGACTAATCTCATATTTGTCTCGTACTTGTAATGATTTATAATCTCGAGCTACTGATTTATTGAGCTACAATATAAGCCCTTTATGCGACGTCGCGCAGACGTCCGACTGTGGCGTGTTTTTGTTTCCTTACTTTAAATATAAGCCCTTTATGTGATGTCGCTCAGACGTCCGACTGTGGCATGCACTGCCTTTATTTTCTGTTATAAGCCCTTTATGTGGTGTCACCCTGACGCCCGACTGCGGCATTATTATTCTTGCAGTTTCCTCTCGAGGGGTCATTCAAACACTCGTTTGGCACCAGTATTACTATTCTTGCAGTTTCCTCTCGAGGAGTCATTCAGACACTCGTTTGGCACCAGTATTACTATTCTTGCAGTTTCCTCTCGAGGAGTCATTCAGACACTCGTTTGGCACCAGTACTACTATTCTGCAGTTTCCGCTCGAGGAGTCATTCAGACCCTCGCTTGGCACCCAGTATTTATTATCTCTATGTCTGAACGCACTGGTTAACTTGTTCATATGCTTCATGTTTACATTTTTTATATCTTATGTCCGAACTGTCTTGCGAGTACTTTCATAGTACTCACCTGGCTTGTTGATTTGGCCAGATGTTGACGAAGGCGATCTCTTGGATGAAGAGTTTGATAGCGCGTCCGACGCCTAGAGGAGTCCCAGTCAGTCCTGCGCGATCTCGGATATTGGTCACTTGTATTATATACGCTTCCGCCACCCGTTATAAGTCTCCTCGGGCCTCTCTCCGACGCTCGAAGAGCTGTAGTCTTCAGGAGTCATATCACTCGCTTCGCGGTGATATTTTCCACCACCGTTATTACCGTGAGTTAGTAGTTATGCCACCCTATCCGCCGTCTTGTTTTATCGGCGTGCATGTAATAAATTGTTGGGCAGTTTCCGCTCAACTTTGTATTATATTTAGTACTCGTGGTATTTTTCTTCTGTGACCATGATATTGTCTACCAGTGAGAAGGAATTCTTCCTTACTGGTCCGTAAAAGGGATTGGTCTCTCAATAATTATATTATTGAAAAACCGGTCGTGACATGTTTCATCAAGTAAATATTCTCAGCATCTACTCAAATCATTTGTGAAGTAAGAACATATCGATATCCACTACATGCCTCAGCACTCATTGGACTGCACACATCAAATGTATTACTTCCAACAAGTTGCTCTCTTGTTCCATCTTACTGAAAACGAGGCCTTTCAGTCATCTTGCCCATGTGGTATGATTTGCATGTCTCAAGTGATTCAAAATCAAGTGAGTAAAAATGATCCATCTGCATGGAGTTTCTTCATGCATATATACCAATAGACATGGTTCGCATGTCTCAATCTTTTCAAAAACGAGTGAGTCCAAAGATCCATCTACATGGAGCTTCTTCATGTGTTCTATACCAATATGACTCAAATGGCAGTGCCACAAGTATGTGGTACTATCATTACTATTTTATATCTTTTGGCATGAACATGTGTATCACTGCGATCGAGATTCATTTTAGGTGCAAGACCATTGAAGGTATTATTCAAATGAACAGAGTAACCATTATTCTCCTTAAATGAATAACCGTATTGCGATAAACATAATCCAATCATGTTTATGCTCAACGCAAACACCAAATAACAATTATTTAGGTTTAACACCAATCTCGATGGTAGAGGGAGCATGCGATGCTTGATCACATCAACCTTGGAAACACTTCCAACACATATCGTCATCTCACCTTTAGCTAGTCTCAGTTTATTCCGCAGCTTTTATTTCGAGTTACTAACACTTAGCAACCAAACCGGTATCTAATACCCTGGTGCTGCTAGGAGTACTAGTAAAGTACACATTCATATAATGTATATCCAATATACTTCTGTCGACCTTGCCTGCCTTCTCATCTACCAAGTATCTAGGGTAGTTCTGCTTCAGTGACCGTTCCCCTCATTACAGAAGCACTTAGTCTCGGGTTTGGGTTCAACCTTGGGATTCTTCACTAGAGCAGCGAATGATTTGCTGTTTCATGAAGTATCCCTTTTGCCCTTGCCCTTCTAGAAACTAGTGGTTTTACTAACCATCAACAATTGATGCTCCTTCTTGATTTCTACTTTCGCGGTGTCAAACATCGCGAGTTGCTCAAGGATCATCATGTCTATCCCTGATATGTTATAGTTCATCACGAAGCTCTAATAGCTAGGTGGCAGTGACTATGGAGAACCATCACTATCTCATCTGGAAGAGTAACTCCCACTCGATTCAAGCGACTGTGGTACTCAGACAATCTGAGCACATGCTCAACGATTGAGCTTTTCTCCCTTAGTCTGCAGGCTTAAGAAACTTGTCAGAGGTCTCATACCTCTTGACGTGGGCACTAGTCTGAAATCTCAATTTCAGTCTTCGGAACATCTCATATGTTCTGCGACGTTTCAAAAACGTCTTTGGTGCCACAATTCTAAACCGTTAGCATCACGCATTGAACTATCACATAGTCATCAAAACGTGTATGTCAGATGTTTCGCAACATCTACAGACGACGCTGAGGTTCAACACACCGAGCGGTGCATTAAGGACATAAGCCTTCTGTGCAGCAATGAGGACAATCCTCAGTTTATGGACCCAGTCCGCATAATTGCTACTATCAACTTTCAACTAAATTTTTCTCTAGGAACATATCTTAAACAGTAGAACTAAAGCGTAAGCTATGACATAATTTGCAAAGAGCTTTTGACTATGTTCATGATAATTAAGTTCATCTGATTATTTAATGAACTCCCACTCAGATAGACATCCCTCTAGTCATCTAAGTGATACATGATCCGAGTCAAACTAGGCCGTGTCCGATCATCACGTGAGACGGACTAGTCATCATCGGTGAACATCTCCATGTTGATCGCATCTACTATACGACTCATGTTCGACCTTTCGATCTCTTGTGTTCCGAGGCCATGTCTGTACATGCTAGGCTCGTCAAGTCAACCTAAGTGTTTCACATGTGTTCCAAGGCCATGTCTGTACATGCTAGGCTCATCAACACCCGTTGTATTCAAACGTTAGAATCTATCACACCCGATCATCATGTGGTGCTTCGAAACAACGAACCTTCGCAACGGTGCACAGTTAGGGGGAACACGTCTCTTGAAATTTTAGTGAGGGGTCATCTTATTTATGCTACCGTCGTTCTAAGCAAATAAGATGTAAACATGACAAACATCACATGCAAATCATAAAGTGACGTGATATGGCCAATATCATCTTGCGCCTTTGATCTCCATCTTTGAGGCGCGGCATGATCACCTTCGTCACCGGCATGACACCATGATCTCCATCATCATGATCTCCATCATCGTGTCTTCATGAAGTTGTCTCGCCAACTATTACTTCTACTACTATGGCTAACAGTTAGCAATAAAGTAAAGTAATTACATGGCGTTTTCTTTGACACGCAGGTCATACAATAAATTAAGACAACTCCTATGGCTCCTGCCGGTTGTCATACTCATCGACATGCAAGTCGTGATTCCTATTACAAGAACATGATCAATCTCATACATCACATATATCATTCATCACATCCTTTTGGCCATATCACATCACATAGCATACCCTGCAAAAACAAGTTAGACGTCCTCTAATTGTTGTTGCATGTTTTACGTGGCTGCTATGGGATTCTAGCAAGAACGTTTCTTACCTACGCAAAAGCCACAACGTGATATGCCAATTTCTATTTACCCTTCATAAGGACCCTTTTCATCGAATCCGATCCGACTAAAGTGGGAGAGACAGACACCCGCTAGCCACCTTATGCAACTAGTGCATGTCAGTCGGTGGAACCTGTCTCACGTAAGTGTACGTGTAAGGTCGGTCCGGGCCGCTTCATCCCACGATGCCGCCGAATCAAGATAAGACTAGTAACGGCAAGTAAATTGACAACATCGACGCCCACAACTACTTTGTGTTCTACTCGTGCATAGAAACTACGCATAGACCTAGCACATGATGCCACTATTGGGGAACGTAGCAGAAATTCAAAATTTTCTACGCATCACCAAGATCAATCTATGGAGTAATCTAGCAACGAGGGGAAGGGGAGTGCATCTACATACCATTGTAGATCGCTAAGCGGAAGCGTTGCAAGAACGCGGATGAAGGAGTCGTACTCGTAGCGATTCAGATCGCGGTTGGTTCCGATCTAAGCGCCGAATCACGGCGCCTCCGCGTTCAACACACGTGCAGCCCGGTGACGTCTCCCACGCCTTGATCCAGCAAGGAGAGAGGGAGAGGTTGGGGAAGACTCCGTCCAGCAGCAGCACAACGGCATGGTGGTGATGGAGGAGCGTGGCACTCCAGCAGGGCTTCGCCAAGCACTGCGAGAGACGAGGAGGGAGAGGGGTAGGGCTGCGCCAAAGAGAGAGGAAGTCTCATGTCTATGGCAGCCCCAAAACCCCCACTATATACAGGGGAGGGGGAGGGGCTGCGCCCCCATCTAGGGTTCCCCCCAAAGGGGTGCGGCCAGCCCTAGACGGGACTTGGAGGGGCGGCCAAGGGGGGAGAGAGGGGGCGCACCACTAGGTGGGCCTTAGGCCCATTTGAGCCTAGGGTTTCCCCCTTCCCCCCTTTCCTGCGCCTTGGGCCCCTTTGTGGGAGGCGCACCAGCCCACCTAGGGGCTGGTCCCTTCCCACACTTGGCCCACGCAGCCCTCTGGGGCCGGTGGCCCCACCTGGTGGACCCCCGGGACCCTCCCGGTGGTCCCGGTACGTTACCGATAGCACCCGAAACTTTTCCGGTGACCAAAACAGGACTTCCCATATATAAATCTTTACCTCCGAACCATTCTGGAACTCCTCGTGACGTCCGGGATCTCATCCGGGACTCCGAACAACAATCGGTAACCACGTATATCTATTCCCTATAACTTAAGTGTGTAGACCCTACGGGTTCGGGAACCACGCAGACATGACCGAGACGTTCTCCGGTCAATAACCAACAGCGGGATCTGGATACCCATGTTGGCTCCCACATGTTCCACGATGATCTCATCGGATGAACCACGATGTCGGGGATTCAATCAATCCCGTATACAATTCCCTTTGTCAATCGGTATGTTACTTGCCCGAGATTCGATCGTCGGTATCCCGATACCTTGTGCAATGTCGTTACCGGCAAGTCTCTTTACTCGTTCCGTAACACATCATCCCGTGATCAACTCCTTGGTCACATTGTGCACATTATGATGATGTCCTACCGAGTGGGCCCAGAGATACCTCTCCGTTTACACGGAGTGACAAATCCCAGTCTCGATTCGTGCCAACCCAACAGACACTTTCGGAGATACCTGTAGTGCACCTTTATAGCCACCCAGTTACGTTGTGACGTTTGGTACACCCAAAGCATTCCTACGGTATCCGGGAGTTGCACAATCTCATGGTCTAAGGAAATGATACTTGACATTAGAAAAGCTCTTAGCAAACGAGCTACATGATCTTGTGCTAGGCTTAGGATTGGGTCTTGTCCATCACATCATTCTCCTAATGATGTGATCCCGTTATCAACGACATCCAATGTCCATGGTCAGGAAACCGTAACCATCTATTGATCAACGAGCTAGTCAACTAGAGGCTTACTAGGGACATGGTGTTGTCTATGTATCCACACATGTATCTGAGTTTCCTATCAATACAATTTTAGCATGGATAATAAACGATTATCATGAACAAGGAAATATAATAATAACCAATTTATTATTGCCTCTAGGGCATATTTCCAACAGTGGCCGCCGCCCCTCCCCTAGGGAAACCCTAGGTCTCCTCCTCCCCCTTCCGCCTATATATAGTGAGGGAGAGAGAGGGCAGCCGCACCCCCTTCCCTGGCGCAACCCCTCCCTCCTCCAACACCTCCTCCTCCTCCGTAGTGATTGGCGAAGCCTTGCAGGAGAACCACAAGCTCCACCACCACGCCGTTGTGCTGCCGGAGCTCTCCCTCAACTTCTTCTCTCCCCTTGCTAGATCAATAAGGAGGAGACATCCCCGGGCTGTACGTGTGTTGAACGCGGAGGCGCCGTCCGTTCGGCGCTAGATCCGATCTTCCGCGATTTGAATCACCGTGAGTACGACTCCATCAACCGCGTTCTTGTAACGCTTCCGCTTAGCGATCTTCAAGGGTATGAAGATGCACTCCCTCTCCCTCGTTGCTAGCATCTCCTAGATTGATCTTGGTGACACGTAGGAAAATTTTAAATTATTACTACGTTCCCCAACAGTGGTATCATGAGCTAGGTCTATGCGTAGATTCTATGCACGAGTAGAGCACAAGTAGTTGTGGGTGATGATTTGTTCAATTTGCTTACCGTTACTAGTCTTATCTTGATTCGGCGACATTGTGGGATGAAGCGGCCCGGACCGACCTTACACGTACGCTTACGTGAGACTGGTTCCACCGACTGACATGCACTTGATGCATAAGGTGGCTAGCGGGTGTCTGTCTCTCCCACTTTAGTCGGATCAGATTCGATGAAGAGGGTCCTTATGAAGGGTAAATAGTAATTGGCATATCACTGTTGTGGCTTTTATGCAGGTAAGAAACGTTCTTGCTAGAAACCCATAGCAGCCACGTAAAACATGCCACAACAATTAGAGGACGTCTAACTTGTTTTTGCAGGGTATGCTATGTGATGTGATATGGCCAAAAGGATGTGGTGAATTATATATGTCATGTGTGAGATTGATCATGTTCTTGTAATAGGAATCACGACTTGCATGTCGATGAGTATGACAACCGGCAGGAGCCATAGGAGTTGTCTTAATTTATTGTATGACCTGCGTGTCAATGAAAAACGCCATGTAATTACTTTACTTTATTGATAACCGTTAGCCATAGTAGTAGAAGTAATAGTTGGCGAGACAACTTCATGAAGACACGATGATGGAGATCATGGTGTCATGCCGGTGACGAAGGTGATCATGCTGCGCCTCGAAGATGGAGATCAAAGGCGCAAGATGATATTGGCCATATCATGTCACTTTATGATTTGCATGTGATGTTTGTCATGGTTGCATCTTATTTGCTTAGAATGACGGTAGCATAAAATAAGATGATCCCTCACAAAAATTTCAAGAAATGTGTTCCCCCTAACTGTGCACCGTTGCGAAGGTTCGTTGTTTCGAAGCACCACATGATGATCGGGTGTGATAGATTCTAACGTTCGCATATAATGGGTGAAAGCCAGATTTACACATGCGAAACACTTAGGTTGACTTGACGAGCCTAGCATGTACAGACATGGCCTCGAAACACAAGAGACCGAAAGGTCGAACATGAGTCGTATAGTAGATGCGATCAACATGGAGATGTTCACCGTTGATGACTAGTCCGTCTCACGTGATGATCGGACACGGCCTAGTCGATTCGGATCATGTATCACTTAGATTACTAGAGGGATGTCTATCTGTCGCAGCCCTAGAATTGCTTGTAGTTAGTTGCATCTGTGAGCATCCATGCATCATGTTTAAATTCAGAAGAATTTGAATTGGGGATGTTCGAACCCTAGCACTACTTTAACAAACTAGGGTTTACTAAAATAATTTTCAATGAACCTGAAATGCCCTTCAAAAATGTTCATGATTTAGGGAAAAAGGTGAAAGCCCTAACCATAAATAGTGCACAATTTTGCAGGACTAATTTGGGCTTTGAATTAAATCATACGCTATTTGAATTGGGGCCATTTAAATTCTATATATATTTAAACAGCTCCAAATAATTTGAAACTTGCAGAGGGCCTCTGGAATATTTCAGTGTGAGCCCACAAAAAGTTTCAGATTTATATAAAATGTTTTAGTGCTCTAACTAAAACAAAACAGAAAGAAAGAAATAGAAAAACAGAAATTAAATTAGAAAATAGAAGAGAGAGAGGACTTACCTCGCGCAGCCCAACTGGCGGCCCATCACTGCTGGCCCGTGCCAGTCATCCCCAACCTCTGCCAGAAGGCAGAGGCGAGGGAGGGCACGGCGTGCGCGAGGGCGCCACGCCACCTGCCTGCCTGCCCCTCCCCTCCTCGATGCTCTGGCCTCTCGGGACGTCTACACGCACCTCCCCCGGCCCTCTCACTCTCCCCGTGCTCCTCCCCCTCCTCTTCTCTCTTCCCGCACGCGCCCGAGCGGAGCTCGTCGCCGCTGTCCTCCATCTGCATGTCCACCGGCCACCCTACCCCACCCAGCACAGCCAAGAGGCTCCGCCGCGACGCCCTCTTCCTCTCGACCAAGCCACGTGACGCCAGACACAATGCAGCCTCGCCTAGGCCGTCGTCTTCAACCTTCGGCCCGTGGATCGCCGCCGATGATTCGCCGTCTCTGAAGTGTCCCCGATCCCACTAAGCTCTCCGTTCGACGCACTGTGAGCTCTAATCCGTTTCCCCTCCTCCCGCGTGCTCTATCCTGCATCGTAGCCGCTGCCCCGCAAGCACCCGAAGCCGCCGTCCGCCATGGCCGGCGAGCTCCGTGCCCCGAGCCCCTCCGCTTCTACTAGATGCTCCGGCGTGCTCCTGATGACCATTAGGTGCTGCCTAGCACCTCCGTTCGCTCGCCCTCGAGCTGCAGCCCTACGCCCATGGAACCCGAGCCCCGTGATACGTCTCCATTATATCTATAATTTTTGATTGTTCCATGCTATTATATATTATGTTTTGGATGTTTAATGGGCTTTATTATGCACTTTTATATTATTTTTGGGACTAACCTACTAACCCAAGGCCCAGTGCAAATTGCTGTTTTTTTGCCTATTTCAGTGTTTCGTATAAAAGGAATATCAAACGGAGTCCAAACGGAATGAAACCTTCGGGGACGTGATTTTTGGAACAAACGTGATCCAGAGGACTTAGAGTGGATGTCAAGAAACAACCGAGGAGGCCACGAGGCAGGGAGGTGCACCTGCCCCCCTGGGCGCGCCCCCACCCTCGTAGGCCCCTCGTGGCTCTCCTGACCGACTTCCTTCGCCTATATATACTCTTATACCCCAAAAACACGGAGGGGCACGACGAAACCCTATTTCCACCGCCACAACTCTCTGTACCCGTGAGATCCCATCTTGGGGCCTTTTCCGGCGCTCCACCAGAGGAGCATTGATCACGGAGGGCTTCTACATCAACACCATAGCCTCTCCGATGATGTGTGAGTAGTTTACCTCAGACCTTCGGGTCCATAGTTATTAGCTAGATGGCTTCTTCTCTCTCTTTGGATCTCAATACAAAGTTCTCCTCGATTCTCTTGGAGATCTATTCGATGTAACTCTTTTTGCGGTGTGATTGTCGAGATCCGATGAATTGTGGGTTTATGATCAAGATTATCTATGAACAATATTTAAATCTCCTCTGAATTCTTTTATGTATGATTTGTTATCTTTGCAAGTCTCTTCCAATTATCAGTTTGGTTTGGCCTACTAGATTGATCTTTCTTTCAATGGGAGAAGTGCTTAGCTTTGGATTCAATCATGCGGTGCTCGATCCCAGTGACAGAAGGGGAAACGACACGTATTGTATTGTTGCTATCGAGGATAAAAAGATGGGGTTTATATCATATTTCTTGAGTTTATCCCTCTACATTATGTCATCTTGCCTAGTGCGTTACTCTGTCCTTATGAACTTAATACTCTAGATGCATGCTGGATAGCGGTCGATGTGTGGAGTAATAGTAGTAGATGCAGGCAGGAGTCGGTCTACTTGTCGCGAACGTGATGCCTATATACATGATCATGCCTAGATATTCTCATAACTATGCTCAATTCTATCAATTGCTCGACAGTAATTTGTTCACCCACCGTAATACTTATGCTATCTTGAGAGAAGCCACTAGTGAAACCTATGGCCCCCGGGTCTATTCTCTATCATATTAATATCCCTTTATTTCTATCACCTTTTATTTTGCTTTCTTTACTTTTAGTATTTATCATGAAAATTTATTTAAGTCACATGATGAATATGAGATTGATAATAGTGTTTGCAATAATATTGAAAGTGGGTCTGGAAGAGTGTCAACTTTAGATCCCACATATTTGGAGAATGTTCAATCTTATGGTATTTTTGATAAAAGTTGGTTTGGAGAGGTCATGACTTTAGTTAATGATAATCCCACTATTTTGGAAGAGTGTCAACTTTGCATGCATGTGGATCGTGTTCAGAATATGTTATGTGATAGCTATTTTATTGAATTTTCCTATGATCCTACATGTAATTATTATGAGAGAGGAAAATATGGTTGTAGAAATTTTTATCTTACTAAATTACCTCTCGTCATGTTGAGATTGCTATCCTCTCTTTCTTCTTCCTTGCATATGCTAATTTTTGCTTGCGATGATAATTTGTTTGCTTATAAAATGCGTATGCATAGGAAGTATGTTAGACTTAGATGTGTTTGTTACGTGTTTTATGATGCTCCTTTTGCGCTTTACTTCTTATCTTTTATGTGAGCATCATTGAAATCTCAATGCCTAGCTAAAAAGGCTTTAAAGAAAAGCGCTTGTTGGGAGACAACCCAGTATTTATCCTTGATATTTAGTAATAAATATTTGATCTAGCCTATGGTTAGATTTGTTTTTATGTTTTAATTAGTGTTTGTGCCAAGTAAAACCTATAGGATCTTCTTGGATAATAATTATTTGATCTTGCTGAAAAAGTCAGAAACTTTCTGCTCACGAAAACAATTGTTTAAAATCACCAGAACGTGATAAAATACTGATTCCAATTGCAGTAGAGCAATAATAAAATTATTTAGGATTTCCTATTTTATCAGAATTTTCGGAGTTACATAAGTTTGCGTTAGATACAGATTACTACAGACTGTTCTGTTTTTGACAGATTCTGTTTTTCGTGTGTTGTTTGCTTATTTTGATGAATCTATGGCTAGTAACGGAGCTTATGAACCATAGAGAAGTTGGAATACAGTGGGTTTAACACCAATATAAATAAATAATGAGTTCATTACAGTACCTTAAAGTGGTGGTTTGTTTTATTTCGCTAACGGAGCTCATGAGATTTTCTGTTGAGTTTTGTGTTGTGAAGTTTTCAAGTTTTGGGTAAAGATTTGATGGATTATGGAACAAGGAGTGGCAAGAGCCTAAGCTTGGGGATTCCCAATGCACCCCAAGGTAAAATCCAAGGACGACCAAAAGCCTAAGCTTGGGGATGCCCCGGAAGGCATCCCCTCTTTCGTCTTCGTCCGTCGGTAACTTTACTTGATGCTATATTTTTATTCACCACATGATATGTGTTTTGCTTGGAGCGGATTGTATGATTTGATTCTTTGCTTTTTAGTTTGCCAAAATCCTCCTTGCTGTACACACCTTTTGAGAGAGACACACATGAATCGGAATTTATTAGAATACTCTATGTGATTCACTTATATATTTTGAGCTATATAGTTTTTGCTCTAGTGCTTCACTTATATCTTTCAGAGCACGGTGGTGGTTTATTTTATAGAAATTATTGATCTCTCATGCTTCACTTATATTATTTTTAGAGTCCTACAAAACAGCATGGTAATTTGCTTTGGTTGAAATTTTAGTCCTAGAAGTGATGAACATCCAAGCAGGATATAATAAAAACTATCATAGGAAGTGCATTGAATACTATGAGAAGTTTGATGCTTGATAATTGTTTTGAGATATGAAGATGGTGATATTAGAGTCATGCTAGTTGAGTGGTTATGAATTTGAGAAATACTTGTGTTAAAAGTTTGTGATTCCCGTAGCATGTACGTATGGTGAACCGTTATGTGATGAAGTCGGAGCATGATTTATTTATTGATTGTCTTCCTTATGAGTGGTGGTCGGGGACGAGCGATGGTCTTTTCCTACCAATCTATCCCCCTAGGAGCATGCGCGTAATACTTTGTTTCGATAACTAATAGATTTTTGCAACAAGTATATGAGTTCTTTATGACTAATGTTGAGTCCATGGATTATACGCACTCTCACCCTTCCACTATTGCTAGCCTCTCTAATACCGCACACTTTTCGCCGGTATCATACACCCACCATATACCTTCCTCAAAACAGCCACCATACCTACCTATCATGGCATTTCCATAGCCATTCCGAGATATATTGCCATGCAACTTTCCACCATTCCGTTTATTATGACATGCTCCATCATTGTCATATTGCTTTGCATGATCATGTAGTTGACATTGTATTTGTGGCAAAGCCACCATTCATTATTTTCATACATGTCACTCTTGATTCATTGCATATCCCGGTACACCGCCAGAGGCATTCACATAGAGTCATATTTTGTTCTAAGTATTGAGTTGTAATTCTTGAGTTGTAAGTGAATAAAAGTGTGATGGTCATCATTATTAGAGCATTGTCCCAAGTGAGGAAAGGATGATGGAGACTATGATTCCCCCACAAGTCAGGATGAGACTCCGGACTAAAAAAAGAGGCCATAAAAAAAGAGAAGGCCCAACAAAAAAATGAGAGAAAAGAGACAAGGGACAATGTTACTATCCTTTTTCCACACTTGTGCTTCAAAGTAGCACCATGATCTTCATGATAGAGAGTCTCCTATGATATCACTTTCATATACTAGTGGGAATTTTTCATTATAGAACTTGGCTTGTATATTCCAATGATGGGATTCCTCAAATTGCCCTAGGTCTTCGTGAGCAAGCAAGTTGGATGCACACCCACTTAGTTTCTTTCGTTGAGCTTTCACATATTTATAGCTCTAGTGCATCCGTTGCATGGCAATCCCTACTCACTGACATTGATATCTATTAATGGGCATCTCCATAGCCCGTTGATATGCCTAGTTGATGTGACACTATCTTCTCCTTTTTGCCTTCTCCACAACCACCATTCTATTCCATCTATTGTGCTATATCCATGGCTCACGCTCATGTATTGTGTGAAGATTGAAAAAGTTTGAGAACATCAAAAGTATGAAACAATTGCTTGGCTTGTCATCGGGGTTGTGCATGATTTAAATATTTTGTGTGGTGAAGATAGAGCATAGCCAGACTATATGATTTTGTAGGGATAACTTTCTTTGGCCATGTTATTTTGAGAAGACATGATTGCTTTGTTAGTATGCTTGAAGTATTTTTTTGTCAATATTAAACTTTTATCTTGAATCTTTCGGATCTGAACATTCATGCCACAATAAAGAAAATTACATTGAAGAATATGCTAGGAAGCATTCCACATCAAAAATTCTGTTTTTATCATTTACCTACTCGAGGACGAGCAGGAATTAAGCTTGGGGATGCTTGATACGTCTCCAACGTATATATAATTTTTGATTGTTCCATGCTATTATATATTCTGTTTTGGATGTTTAATGGGCTTTATTATGCACTTTTATATTATTTTTGGGACTAACCTACTAACCCAAGGCCCAGTGCAAATTGCTGTTTTTTTGCCTATTTCAGTGTTTCGTAGAAAGGAATATCAAACGGAGTCCAAACGGAATGAAACCTTCGGGGACGTGATTTTTGGAACAAACGTGATCCAAAGGACTTGGAGTGGACGTCAAGAAACAACCGAGGAGGCCACGAGGCAGGGAGGTGCGCCTGCCCCCTGGGCGCGCCCCCACCCTCGTTGGCCCCTCGTGGCTCTCCTGACCAACTTCGTTCGCCTATATATACTCTTATACCCCAAAAACACCGAGGGGCATGACGAAACCCTATTTCCACCGCTGCAACTCTCTGTACCCGTGAGATCCCATCTTGGGGCCTTTTCCGGCGCTCCGTCGGAGGGGCATTGATCACGGAGGGCTTCTACATCAACACCATAGCCTCTCCGATGATGTGTGAGTAGTTTACCTCAGACCTGCGGGTCCATAGTTATTAGCTAGATGGCTTCTTCTCTCTCTTTGGATCTCAATACAAAGTTCTCCTCGATTCTCTTGGAGATCTATTCGATGTAACTCTTTTTGCGGTGTGATTGTCGAGATCCGATGAATTGTGGGTTTATGATCAAGATTATCTATGAACAATATTTAAATCTCCTCTGAATTCTTTTATGTATGATTTGTTATCTTTGCAAGTCTCTTCCAATTATCAGTTTGGTTTGGCCTACTAGATTGATCTTTCTTTCAATGGGAGAAGTGCTTAGCTTTGGATTCAATCATGCGGTGCTCGATCCCAGTGGCGGAAGGGGAAACGACATGTATTGTATTGTTGGCATCGAGGATAAAAAGATGGGGTTTATATCATATTGCTTGAGTTTATCCCTCTACATCATGTCATCTTGCCTAATGCGTTACTCTGTTCTTATGAACTTAATACTCTAGATGCATGCTGGATAGCGGTCGATGTGTGGAGTAATAGTAGTAGATGCAGGCAGGAGTCGGTCTACTTGTCGCGGACGTGATGCCTATATACATGATCATGCTAGATATTCTCATAACTATGCTCAATTCTATCAATTGCTCGACAGTAATTTGTTCACCCACCGTAATACTTATGCTATCTTGAGAGAAGCTACTAGTGAAACCTATGGCCCCCAGGTCTATTCTCTATCACATTAATCTCCCTTTATTTCTATCACCTTTTATTTTGCTTTCTTTACTTTTTGTCTTTATCATAAAAATACCAAAAATATTATCTTATCATCTCTACCAGATCTCACTTTTTGCAAGTGGTCGTGAAGGGATTGACAAACCCTTTATCGCGTTGGTTGCAAGGTTCTTATTTGTTTGTGTAGGTACGAGGGACTTGCGTGTGGTCTCCTACTGGATTGATACCTTGGTTCTCAAAACTGAGGGAAATACTTACTCTACTTTACTGCATCACCCTTTCCTCTTCAAGGGAAAACCAACGTAGTGCTCAAGAGGTAGCACCCCGCTGCTGCTTGACCTCATCACCGAGCTCAACTCCGGCAACCCCAGGGCCTCCCTACACCTCCGTTGGATGCGGCTGAGTGCCAGCTTTCCAACGGGACCGCCCGCGGCCCAAACGGCCTCCTGTAGGTGAAACCCGAGCCACTCTGGTGCACACCCGCCGCGGATTTGGTTACCGACGTTACGATGCCGACGATGGTGACATGTCCGTCTTAATTAGCCACTAATCACACCACTAATCACCCCTAGAGCCAATGACTAGTGGGACCCAAGCCCTAACTAACCCGGTCATATTTATGTTTAATTAGTTTATAACCCAGCGGGACCCACGCACCAGAGTTGACCGTGCTGACGTGCCCGTTCACCGGACCCACATGTCCGTGACCCTAGCCTGCATTGTGAGACTGACCAGTGGGACCCACTGGTCAGGTTTGACCTGGACCGCCCCTGTTGACTCGCTGATGTCACAGTGATGTAGTGCTGATGCAGTAAAGCATTTTCTGGATTTAGCTTATTTTAAATAACCAAGAAATTCCAGAAAATGTTATAAACTTCAGAAATCATAAAAAATAAACTGTAACTCCAAAAGAAATAAATTGTATGTAAAAAATGATCAGAAAAATCCAAAGAATCTGTTTATAGCATTTTCATGCAAGTTGGAATAACTTAAGGCTGTTGTATATGACAATTTGAATTAATGGCATTTGAAATGCCTTATGTGGAGTTTGAATTTGAACCCTTGGTTCAAATCAACTTCATTTAAATCACTGCTAGTTGCATTAGCTCAAATCACAACATGTTGCCATGTCATGATCATGCATCATATTGTTGCATTGCATTGATTGTGTTCCTTCTCTGTTGCCGGTGGTTGTTCCCTCTCGATAGACGTGTTCCGACGATGAGTTCGATGACACCGATGAAGAGCTATACTATCTTCAGAAGTGTCAGGCAAGCAAAACCCCCTTTTTCATTCCGATACAATCCCACTCTCTCGCTCCTGCTCTCTTTTACTGCATTAGGACAACAACGATTCAACTGTTAGATGCTGCGGTAGTTGGACCCCTTTCCTTTGCATGACCTATCATTGCCACAGTAAATAGATAAAACCCACTAGCATGAGTAGGAGTTGCTTGAGCCCTGATGTGCCTACTCATTCATGCTTGTTGTCATGCCTGCTACTGCTTAGAGTTGAGTCAGGTCTGATTCATAGGGGATGAATTGGAATGTGGTGAACATGTCCTACTGTTGAGAGCTAAGTGTGTGAACACGATTTGGTAAAGGTAGCGGTGAGAGGCCATGTAGGAGTACATGGTGGGTTGTCTCATTGAAACTGTCCTCAGGAACTGAGTTCTGTGTTTGTGATCCATGAACAGTTACTACCACGCATTGGAATGCTTAAGTGCCCCTCTCGACTTATTAATCGCCTTGATCCCTGTCCAGGAGTTGCAACTAGTTTCTGGTGTTTGTAGGTAGTGTTAGTAGTCTACCAAGTGTCACCCGGTACAGGTGGGCTTGGGACAGACTAGGCACAGTGGCATGGTGTACCAAGCATCACCTGTTTGGTGGGCTTGGGAACCCTTCTCACATCGTTTGGGGCCGTGAGCGACACCCCGGCCGGATCTCCTTGCGGATGGAACCCGAATAGGCGATAAACCTGGACTAGAGACTTGTGTGGTTAGTCAGGTCGTGGCCGACTCCCTCGCCAGGCTTCCGCTTGAAGGTTGCCAAGATACACGACGTGTACATGGTGGTAAGTGGCGAGAGCATGTGTGAAGAAGTACACCCCTGCAGGGTTAACATCATCTATTCGAATAGCCGCGTCTGCGGTAAAGGACTTATGGGTTGCCTGTACAGTTGATAGACAAATGAAAGTGGATACTCTAAAATGCGCAAGATAAGCGTGAGTGCTATGGATGGCCTTCTCGTAGGGAGACGGGAGCTGATCCCTAGTGGTGTATTGATTTGGTGAATATGTGGACTCGTGTGCGCCACCTTAAAAGAGTTACTTGCAGTCGTAGTACAGAATAGCCACCGAGTCAAAGCTGGCTTGCTGCAGTTAAACTCCACCACCCCTTTGTTGGTACCGATGCATATGTAGTTAGTTCTGATGTAAGTCTTGCTGGGTACATTTGTACTCACGTTTGCTTAATTTATGTTTTTGCAGAGAGACTTCAGTCTCGCTAGTAGTTCCGCGTGGACTTCGACGTTTAGCTTGTAACCTTAGCTACGATCTTGTTCCCTCGGCAGGGTCTTGTACATAGTCAGGCTTCTCAGCCCTTTTCATTTGTAGTTGTCTATACTCAGACATGTTTATGCTTCTGCTTTTTGCTTGTATGCTCTGTATGTTGGGTCATGGGACCCATGTTTGTAATACTTGGCTCCTCGAGCCTAATGAATAAATACTTTGAGTTGTAGAGTTTTGTTGTGATGCCATGTTGTATTTGCACATATCGAGCATATTGTGTGTATGATTTGCAATGCTTGGTATGTGTGGGATCCGACTATCTAGTTGTTTATTCTTGGTAGCCTCTCTTATGGGGAAATGTCTCCTAGTGTTTCCACTGAGCCATGGTAGCTTGTTGCTACTTCGGAACACTTAGGCTGGCCGGCATGTGTCCTTCTTCGTCCCTGTATCTGTCCCTTCGGGGAAATGTCACACGGTGTCTACCGGAGTCTTGTTAGCCTGCTACAGCCCGGACTCCGACCACTTTGGATTCATGACTAGTCATGTCGGCTCGGGTTCTTTGTCATATGGATGCTAGCGACACTATCATATACGTGAGCCAAAAGGCGCAAACGGTCCCGGGCCAGGTAAGGTGGCACCCGTGGGAATACCGTGCGTGAGGCGCAAAGTGATATGATGTGTTACATGCTAGATCGGTGTGACTTAGGATCGGGGTCCTGATAGCTTTGGTATCAGAGCCTGACTGCCTGTAGGATTACCAAGCCAAACTGGTCGAAGTCGAGTCTAGAAATTCTTTAGTTATGTAAGGGAATTGATTGTGGAAGGGAATGTAAGGCTCTTTTTACTCCTTTACCTTATGTCCTTCTGATCTGAGTCATCCTATCTCTTCTACAGAGATTAAGAATTAGGCTTCTCATCTTTCTATCAGGTTCACGTGTTACTAATCTGTAGACTTATAGGATTGTTGGTTTCAAGCCTCAGTTCAGTTCCTACTACTTTTGTATGTTAACCGTTGATCTCAAAACCTTGATATTGTGATGTTGAGTGGTTATGCCACCATTTTGCAAGATGTCTCAAATCTTTTTGACCATTTACAGCCGTTATGCTGTCTGAGTCATCCCAGGTTTCTAAATAGTCTGATGCATTTGCAAATCCCTTCTTTCCGTTCCCGATGTCCCTTTGGGCCAGTTCAACCACACTAATCGGTGAGTTGAGGTACTCTGTTGCCTCGACATATATGTTGGAGCTATTATTATGACCCTAGGTGTCTTAGAGGATCACCTAGTAATCTAGCCATGTTCTGTGTTCCCAGTGTGATGATTCTGGCCACCATTCTCGAAAGCATCCCGTGATGCCATTTAGTTAGTAGGCCTTCTATTTCCGGGTTCTTAAGCCCAAGATTCACTCTACTTACCTCGTGTTGATAGTGTTGCTCGTACCTTTAGGATATTAGTAACCTTTGCGATAGTCCTCGAGGTCCGTGGTATTTCCTTTTTCCAAATACCATGATCTGCTTATGGCAGAAGTTCTTTTGAACCAAAAGTTCACAACCAGGGTGCTCTTGAGGAGTACTCCATTCAATTTGTGAATCTGCCAGTCCTTCCTCTTCTGCATGGGTTATTTAGAAGAAATATGTTGAACTTGTTCGACATATTAATCTATGCATCCACAACTTAGATAATCATATGTTCTCTGAGTTGTCCCCCTTCAGTTATATTCCGACCATCATCTATCAATTGATAGTCAAGGGTATGTGTGCATTTGTGTTCATCGATGCCTATTATTCTTGTGGTCCGTCAAGTCATTCTATTCCAGAATTTCTAGGAGAAACAAACTCCGGTACCTTGTCCATTTCTAGGATTGGGTCAAAGCAGTTGTATTCCGCAGATCAAAATGCCAATCCAGCTTTTGTTCTGTTCTACCCTGGAGTATTACCCTCTTTATGTCAAGAAAGTCATAGGAATTGCACACCATCTTATGAATTCTTGGTGAAGTGATACTTCTCGCCATCATTGTTTCATTCCTCAGTTCCGTGTTATTGTAACCGGAATGCCAGCAAATGAACTGTGATGCATGAAATCAATACTCCTAGCAACTCCGTTGCTTGGTAGCTAATGGACAATAATTTCATTCTTAGCGTGTTGGTTATTGAATCATCATCCTAAGATTGATCGTGCTACCTAGTCCATATTTCCTGGTGCACTCTTCGATAAAAGAGTTAGGATTGTGTCAATCCCTTTCTTATTTGATCACATCATCTTGCCTCGAAAGCAAGAATGCTCCCAAGCTTAATAACATATCGGTGGTTCGTGATTTTCTGAATATCCTCTCGGAAGTATCACCAGGTTGTCTCCTGACCATTATGTTGAGCTCGTGATTAAGTTGGTTTCTTGTAAACCACCCCTTCTCCAAGAATCTGTGTTGGATACCCCTAAGCTAGTTGGTTGAGCTAGACAATAACTTGGAGAGTTGGAAGATGAAAGCTTGTCCCGCTTAGTTCATCTCCAAAGGTATATCCTTGTGTCTGTGTGTTTGTTGAAGAAAGATGATATCTTCATCGATTGATCTCGTGATCAATTGTCGACGCTATTGTCTTATCCAATCTTTGATTTGCGCACGGGCTATCGTCAAATCAAATCAGGACCAACGATGTTCGTAATGTTGTCTTACTCATGGTTGATCCCTCGAGCATACACCATTACATCTTTTGGTCTGACCAATGCTATCACCGTGTTCACTTAATTGTGGAATTCCACCATATGGAAGCCTGGATGGATTGTTGTTGAGCCCATTGACAACATTTTCATCGTGTCCATGATTCATGTTGGACATCTAAGTTAGTGTTGGAAACTTTTATAAGCATTATCTTCATGTACCGTTCATGAAGCATATGTTTCGATGAAAGAAGTGACTCCCTCTAGTTAATGTGCATTTGGTGCAAGTTGCCGCCGTGAATTCGAGAAAGTTAGTTTTGCTTCCTCTGGAATCATCCCAAGTCAGTCATGCATGTGCAAAGTATTATATGGTCTGATAGACTGATCATCTTCATTCCATATGTATTCCCTAGCAGCTAAAGCCACTGATTGATTTGTTCAAGGATAAGGAGTTTGTTGTGCTAATACTAGTTCATGCACAAGATTCCGTTAATCTCAATGATGGTTCCCAACCAGAACTCGGTAGTATTTTTTTGTAAGACTACTACGTGGTCATGCTTGTCTGGGACAGCGTATTCACATGTGTGTAGCAGAACCAGCTCATGTTTTGGAGCTTGCTATCGTGGTTCATCTCCCGAGAATCTCGCAACATCATCTCGTCGATTTGTGTTGCAACCTTTCCTTTTAGACATGTTGTCTGAAATATCCTGTTACCAACCAGAACTGAATCTCACGCAGATATGATGGTTGAAAAGTCCCAAACATTTGCATTTTGTTCCCAGCTTGCACCACCATTGTGCCAATTTCCCATGGGCTTCCCCTCTCAGTACTTGCTGTTCCGAATCATCTTCAAAAGTGGTCGTACCATGGGTCCCATCCATTTCCGACGATAAGCAAAAATCATCCATTGCGTTGTCTTCAACAAGGTAGTTCACATCATCTATTCTAGTTTGAGTATGCCATCCTTTCGGACTTCTTCAAACGGCCGATTGCGAATTGCCCTAGCTTGGTATAGAGAGTTTCAATGATCTCTATATCAAAAGTAATTCTTTCTGCCACTTCAGGGAATAATTCTACGAGTCACCTCTTCCAAGGTGCCCCGTAAGGAATCATGGCAATCACTTCATCGCTACTTTGAAATCTATACACCATCTTATTCAAGCGTGGAATTCTTGCCTACCAAATTAAACCTTCATCATCAGATCCTTACTATCACCCCTGATGTGTGTTTTGTGTCTCAACTCGAGAGATGTTCTTCCGTCTCAATCCATGAGTTGATCCAGAGTTGCTCGATCCTCGTGAAGAAGATCGATTCCTGTAGAGTTTCTTTTGTCATCATCATGTTGGGCAAAGTTCTTGAAGGCAAAGACATCAAAATCCAACGAGGCAGGAGATTAACATCTTCAAGAAGGGAAATTAGATCATGAAGATCGTGTTAGCTTTGTGTCCCCTCCGTCTTTTTACCTCACGTCTTGAATCTCGGGACGAGATTCTTGTTTAGTGGGGGTGAGTTGTCGCAGCCCTAGAATTGCTTGTAGTTAGTTGCATCTGTGAGCATCCATGCATCATGTTTAAATTCAAAAGAATTTGAATTGGGGATGTTCAAACCCTAGCACTACTTTAACAAACTAGGGTTTACTAAAATAATTTTCAATGAACCTGAAATGCCCTTCAAAAATGTTCATGATTTAGGGAAAAAGGTGAAAGCCCTAACCATAAATAGTGCACATTTTTGCAGGACTAATTTGGGCTTTGAATTAAATCATATGCTATTTGAATTGGGGCCATTTAAATTATATATATATATATATTTAAACAGCTCCAAATAATTTGAAACTTGCAGAGGGCCTCTGGAATATTTCAGAGTGAGCCCACAAAAAGTTTCAGATTTATCTAAAATGTTTTAGTGCTCTAACTAAAACAAAACAGAAAGAAAGAAATAGAAAAACAGAAACTAAATTAGAAAATAGAAGAGAGAGAGGACTTACCTGGCGCAGCCCACCTGGCGGCCCAACTGGCGGCCGATCACTGCTGGCCCGTGCCAGTCATCCCCAACCTCTGCCAGAAGGCAGAGGCGAGGAAGGGCACGGCGCGCGCGCGAGGGCGCCACGCCACCTGCCTGCCTGGCCCTCCCCTCCTCGATGCTCTGGCCTCTCGGGACGTCGACACGCACCTCCTCCGGCCCTCTCACTCTCCCCGCGCTCCTCCCCCCTCTCTGCTCTCTTCCCGCACGCGCCCGAGCAGAGCTCATCGCCGCCGTCCTCCGTCCGCATGTCCACCGGCCACCCTACCCCTCCCAGTACAGCCCAGAGGCTCCGCCGCGACGCCCTCTTCCTCTCAACCAAGCCACGTGACGCCAGACGCAACGCAGCCTCGCCTAGGCCGTCGTCTTCAACCTTCGGCCCGTGGATCACCGCCGACGATTCGTCGTCTCTGAAGCGTCCCCGAGCCCGCTAAGCTCTTCATTCGACGCACTGTGAGCTCTAATCCGTTTCCCCTCCTCCCTCGTGCTCTATCCTACATCGTAGCCGCTGCCCCGCGAGCACCCGAAGCCGCCGTCCGCCATGGCCGGCGAGCTCCGTGCCCCAAGCCCCTCTGCTCCTACTAGATGCTCCGGCGTGCTCTTGATGACCATTAGGTGCTGCCTAGCACCTCCGTTCGCTCGCCCTCGAGCTGCAGCCCTGCTCCCATGGAACCCGAGCCACTGGTCAGGTTTGACCTGGACTGCCCCTATTGACTCACTGATGTCACAGTGACGTAGTGCTGATGCAGTAAAGCATTTTTTGGATTTAGCTTATTTTAAATAACCAGGAATTCCAGAAAATGTTATAAACTTCAGAAAATCATAGAAAATAAACCGTAACTCCAAATGAAATAAATTATATATTAAAAATGATCAGAAAAATCCAAAGAATCTGTTTATAGCATTTTCATGCATGTTCGAATAACTTAAGGCTGCTGTATATGAAAATTTGAATTAATGGCATATGAAATGCCTTATGTGGAGTTTGAATTTGAACCCTTGGTTCAAATCAACTTCATTTAAATCACTGCTAGTTGCATTAGCTCAAATCACAGCATGTTGCCATGTCATGATCATGCATCATATTGTTGCATTGCATTGATTGTGTTCCTTCTCTGTTGCCGTTGGTTGTTCCCTCTCGATAGACGTGTTCCGACGATGAGTTCGATGACACCGATGAAGAGCTATACTATCTTCAGAAGTGCCAGGCAAGCAAAACCCCCTTGTTCATTCCGATACAATCCCACTCTCTCGCTCCTGCTCTCTTTTACTGCATTAGGACAACAACGATTCAACTGTTACATGATGCGGTAGTTGAACCCCTTTCCTTTGCATGACCTGTCATTGCCACAGTAAATAGATGAAACCCACAAGCATGAGTAGGAGTTGCTTGAGCCCTGATGTGCCTACTCATTCATGCTTGTTGTCATGCCTGCTACTGCTTAGAGTTGAGTCAGCTCTGATTCATCAAGGATGAATTGGAATGTGGTGAACATGTCCTACTGTTGAGAGCTAAGTGTGTGAACACGATTTGGTAAATGTAGCGGTGAGAGGCCATGTAGGAGTACATGGTGGGTTGTCTCATTGAAACTGTCCTCGGGAACTGAGTCCTGTGTTTGTGATCCATGAACAGTTACTACCACGCATTGGAATGCTTAAGTGCCCCTCTTGACTTATTAATCGCCTTGATCTCTGTCCAGGAGTTGCAACTAGTTTCTGGTGTTTGTAGATAGTGTTAGTAGTCTACCAAGTGGCACCCAGTACAGGTTTGCTTGGGACAGACTAGGAACAGTGGCACGGTGTACCAAGTGTCGCCCGTCTGGTGGGCTTGGGAACCCTGCTCACATCGTTTGGGGCCGTGAGCGACACCCCAGCCGGATCTCCTTGCAGATGGAACCCGAATAGGCGATAAACCTGGACTAGAGAATTGTGTGGTTAGTCAGGTCATGGCCGACTCCCTCGCCAGGCTTCCGCTTGAAGTTTGCCGAGATACACGACGTGTACATGGTGGTAAGTGGCGAGAGTGTGTGTGAAGAAGTACACCCTGCAGGGTTAACATCATCTATTCGAATAGCCGCGTCCGCGATAAAGGACATCTGGGTTGCCTGTATAGTTCATAGACAAGTGAAAGTGGATACTCTAAAATGCGCAAGATAAGCGTGAGTGCTATGGATGGCCTTCTCGTAGGGAGACGGGAGCGGATCCATAGTGGTGTATTGATTTGGTGAATATGTGGACTCGTGTGCGCCACCTCAAAAGAGTTACTTGCAATCGTAGTACAGAATAGCCACCGAGTCAAAGCTGGCTTGCTGCATTTAAACTCCACCACCCCTTTGTTGATACCGATGCATATGTAGTTAGTTCTGATGTAAGTCTTGCTGGGTACATTTGTACTCACATTGCTTAATTTATGTTTTTGCAGAGAGACTTCAGTCTCGCTAGTAGTTCCGCGTGGACTTCGACGTTTAGCTTGTAACCTCAGCTACGATCTTGTTCCCTCGGCAGGGTCTTGTAGATAGTCAGGCTTCTCAGCCCTTTTCATTTGTAGTTGTCTATACTCAGACATGTTTATGCTTCCGCTTGTTGCTTGTATGCTATGTATGTTGGGTCATGGGACCCATGTTTGTAATACTTGGCTCCTCAGAGCCTAATGAATAAATACTTTGAGTTGTAGAGTTTTGTTGTGATGCCATGTTGTATTTGCACACATCGAGCATATTGTGTGTATGATTTGCAATGCTTGGTATGTGTGGGATCCGACTATCTAGTTGTTTATTCTTGGTAGCCTCTCTTATGGGGAAATGTCTCCTAGTGTTTCCACTGAGCCATGGTAGCTTGCTGCTGCTCCGGAACACTTAGGCTGGCCGGCATGTGTCCTTCTTCGTTCCTGTGTCTGTCCCTTCGGGGAAATGTCACGGGGTGTCTACCGGAGTCCTGTTAGCCTGCTACAGCCCGAATTCTCCGGAGTCCTGTTAGCCCAGCTGCTACAGCCTGGATTCACTCGTTGATGACCGACACGTTCGTTGCTGGGTCATGTATGCATGTCCCTGTAAGTTAGTGCCACTTTGGATTCACGACTAGTCATGTCGGCCCGGGTTCTCTGTCATATGGATGCTAGCGACACTATCATATACGTGAGCCAAAAGGCAGAAACGGTCCCGGGCCAGGTAATGTGGCACCCGTGGGAATACCGTGCGTGAGGCCGTAAAGTGATATGATGTGTTACATGCTAGATCGATGTGACTTAGGATTGGGGTCCTGACACTATCTGAGTGGGAGTTCATTAAATAATTTGATTAGATAAACTTAATTATCATGAACCTAGTCCAAATTGTCTTTGCAAGTTATGTGGTGGATTAATAGCTCGCGCTTTAGCTCCTTGTTTTAATACGTTCCTAGAGAAAGACTAAGTTGAAAGATATTGTAAGCAATTGTGCGGACTAGGGCTGTAGTCTGAGGATTGTCCTCACTTCTATATAGAAGGCTTCTGTCCTTGATGTACCGCTCGGTGTGCCAAACCCTGTGGCGTCGTCTGTGGATTTTGTCAACATCTAGCAGACACGTTCTGATGACTACATGATAGTTTAGTGTGCCATGCTTTACGGCTTAGAGTCGGAGCTCCAAAAGCGTTTTGAACGCCATGGAACACATGAGATGTTCCAAGAGCTGAAATTGGTATTTCAGGCTCATGCCTGTGTTGAGAGGTTGAGACCTCTGACAAAATCTTTGCCTACAAGATGGAGGAGAATATCTCAGTTAGTGAGCATGTGCTCAGAATGTCTGGGTACTTCAATCGCCACTGGTGCGCGTCGGTCCTAAACAAATGGTTTAAAACCCCTTTCCGCCACGGCATTTGGAACCGTCACCAAGTGAGTGTGGGCGATAGGGGGGGTCCTTCCCACATGACCCAGAAACCGTCGGGGATAGGGCCCCTACAGTACTCCTACTCGTTTCTGCTTGCATTGCCATCGCAGTCGGTATTCTGTGGTGCTACATTTATGATACGCGGCCCATCACAAACGGTTCACTATTATAGAACGTGTATGATGCGCGGCCCATCACAAACAGTTCACCGTTAAGAAGATTAGCTAATCGTCGTACGAGTGTCGAACAAGATTACGAAACGACGGACCGTCGTAACATCGTCGTACACGACAACTATCGCACACGCTATTCTATGGTGCAATGTTTACGATGCATACTGCATCAGAAACAGTTCATGGTTGCGAATCGTGTACGATAAGGCAACTAACACAAACGTTTAGTTTGCCCGCACCGTTTGTGATATTGTCTGGCATCGCACACGCTTTGCAAACGGCAACTGTGTGCACGCTTGCACACGTTTCCTCTATGTGAACTGTCTTGGATTATGGTGCATATCACAAACGTTTGTGTTTTACCAACCGTGTGTGCTGTAACAACCTGGAGAGCGTAATTTCATCGTAATTTAATTGTTGTTTTTCCAAATTGTACCAGATTTGGATTTGAATTTGAATGTATGCTACAGCTTTATTCATATCCATCAGGTTCAAACAACCAATGCATTATTCGATTCATAGGTACATATGTTCAAGAATTACATAAGAACCAAATAAAGAATGATGAACCACAGTTATATACTTGTACTATTAAAGACGGTAAAGAAAGAGGCGAAATATATTCTGGTTGCTGAACAAGGTGAAGCGGAATGCCCATAGCCCTCCTCCATGCAGAAGGCACGTATGACTCTAGTCCAACCCCTTGTGATGGCCGCCCGCCCATCCTTCACAATCTTCATGAAAACATCTAGATAATCATCGTGTTCTGGTAGAAATACTTTAACCATTGCATGCCCACCAATCATGTAGTTTGAGAGGTAATCTTGAGTAAACTGCTTTGGCAACCACTGCAAAGGAATAAGATTTCGGACATTGTCATCTAACACAACTCAATATGGGCAGTAAAAAGAAGGCTGCAGAGTTCTTACTTACCATCCTGCAGTTCGCTGTTGTCTTGGATAAAGTGTAAACAATAGTTTAATTGCCATCTTTGGACCCATTTTACTAACAATCTTTATCAGCTTCCTCACTTGATGCTGGTTCATCGATATCTCATTGCCCCATACGCAGAAAGGGTCCAAACGCGGATCTTTACCAATGACATATGTACCTAAAAGCACCAAGTTAATATTAGAAGCTACACAACAATTGCACAATGATGTAGTCAACACTCTTTTATATTATGTCTATATACATCTGTATGTGGTAGTCCATTTGAAATCTCTAAAAAGACAAATATTTAGGAACGGAGGGAGTATCTTATAACATCCAATATACTCACATATTAGATGAATTACCATCTTATATTATGGGCCGGAAGGAGTTTAGTTCATTCTTACAAATTATCTGCTGTTGTATCCACGTGTTACAGTTAGTTTGAGCTAGTTCGGGCACAAATAGCCCTAAAGTATATCTAAACATGAGGGCTAGTTTGAGCTAGTTGCATCTATAACCCACCCAAAAAAACTAGTATCCAACCCAAGAGGTGCTAATTGGAGCTAGTTCTCCTAGTGCATTTATTGTCAATCTAACCCTGCCATCCAAACAACTCTTTGGATGGAGTTAGTTCAGGGTTAGTAATGAGCTAGAAACTAACTCTAACCACTAGCTAAGTTGAGTATCCAAACAGGGCTGTGTTGTTGCTGCTGTTGCTGCTACTCTTCTACGTATATCTAGACATCATTAGAACATTAATGTAACACTCTTCTTTGTTGCTATGTAGCCTAGGATTGCATATTTAGACATTAAGTACAGAGCATTTTGCATTGTAGCCTCGGATATATTACATATGGCCCTAGTTAACCTAAGGAAAAATGGGTTGCAGATATATTCAGTTAAAAGTCCGATTCACCGATTAGTCCCTTATCAGCCGCCGGCCTATATGGTACCAGCTACGGATATCCTGAATAGTGAGCAGATATAAGCCGTGGGATGAAACTAACCTCGATGGAAAACAGCAGTCGTTCCCAAAATTGTCCTGTTTAGGTACATCAAGAAGCATGTTATGCACAACAGGCTAAACATCAACCAAAATTACACATGGCAGACAAAATAATCTCCAAAAGATAGCTTCAGTGTGCAGGTTTAAGCACACTATTAAAGCAAAACAAGTGGAAAGGTGTGCTAACCGCAACAGGCCTAACATTTAACAACAAGCAAACATGGTCATTCAAACTGGTATTGTGCCGGTCTAAGTACACTGGTTATGGTTAAATAAAAATGGAAAGGCATGTTAACTACAAGATGCAGCAACCAAATGTAGTCATTCATAGTGGTATTGTTGAAACTGGTACTGATGAAATTGAACTGCACAGTTCATACTTGCACATATAGAACATCACGTTGTGAATAACTGGAATAAA
Organism: Aegilops tauschii subsp. strangulata; assembly: GCF_002575655.3. Lineage (NCBI taxonomy): Eukaryota > Viridiplantae > Streptophyta > Magnoliopsida > Poales > Poaceae > Aegilops > Aegilops tauschii. Next base: position 253,346,677 of record NC_053039.3, read on the forward strand.
CAAGGCCTACTACAAACAACCAAAGATAGCATTTGAAACTGAACATATGCTAACTACAAACAACCGAACAATCAAAAAACTTTAAAAGAGGCATATGCTAGCTATAACAGGCTTAACAACAAGCAAATATATGCATTCCTATCGGTATGTTTAAAACTGGATTGATGAAATGTACTGCACAGTAAATAATTGCACATATAGAGCATCACATTGTGAACAACTGAAATAAATAGATCATGGGTTTCCTCACTTGTCACAGATGGGCTCGTTCCCGTGGGAAGAGCACGGACCCTGGATGCGCTCCATGTTGTCGCGGATGGGCTCCTTCCCCTTGGAAGAGCATGACTGTAGGGTGTCGTCCCTGATGTCGCAGACGGGCGCTTTCCCCTTGGAAGAGCAGATGGGCTCTTTCCCCTTGGAAGAGCCGGAGAGGGTGCCCTCCTCGTGGTCGCCGTCGATGAGGTCTGACTTGGAAGTTGTGGATCCCAAGCCAGCGTCGCAGAACATGTCCTTCAGAAATGACAAAAGGGGCTCGATGGCCATGTAGAATGGCAAATTGTTGATAGCGAGCCAGAGGAGATCAGCGGTGGGGCCATGGATGAGATCGACGGCGGTTGAACCCAAGGGGTTGGGGGTGGGCCACTTAACCTATGACACAGCCCGCCTCAGGGCGTCGCTGTCGATGACCTCGATGTCGTAGCCAGCGGATGAGACATGCCCGCATACTCTAGCCCACTGCTTGAGTGTCTGCCGCCAATAATGGTCGTCAGCTTCCTCGGCGACGTCGTGTGAAGAGACCGCTATACACCTCTTTTGGGACAGTCGCTCCTCGAGCTCCACGGGAAGCGTAGCCGGGCTTAGGCTGCGACGCTCTGGAGTGGGGGATGGGGATGGGGATCTGTGGGAAAGGGGGCGTTTGGCAGGCATCATCTAAGAAACTCAGGGCGTCCTGGGTATGGAGATCGGTGGGTAAGCTGCACGGGCAAACCGGCAGATGTTGACAATGGAGGCCTTGCGGTAGCGGGGGCGGCGGCGGGGACTTTGCTAGGGTTTTGAGCTAGGGAGGGTGTGTGTGTGTGTGCGCGCGCGCACGCCGGAGGAGGTTTTGGTGTGTGTGTGTGTGGAGGGGGGTGGGGGCGCGGGGTGTTTGAGGAAATGACGCGGGTACTGAAAATTTTACTACGCGGGAGTCAAACGCGGGAGTGAAATGCCGGGCTATTGAAAATTTAGATGGCAGTGCATTGCACACGGTCCGAAGATAACAAGCGTGTGTTATGAAAAAGAAAAACCCTCGAGGCGGGCAGATATTTTCGATGTAGGAGGGATTGGGAACAAGAAACATCGCACACGGTCCGGAGATAACAACCGTGTGTTATGAAACAGAAAAACCCTCGAAGCGGGCAGATATTTTTGAGAGGGGGAGCCTCATGGATCCCAATGTACTGTGCGGATGTCTACGTGACGTACAGGTGCATCGGCGTGGCACACGGTTAGTTTGAGTGAACCATGTCTGTTGCATCATCTGACTTGTCTAATGTTCAGAAATTTGGCGAAAAATGACGCGAGAGAGGGTCAGAACACAAACACATGGGCATGTGGACCAAATTTATGTATCAAAAGGGTGGTTTGGTTTTCAAATACCAAATGCAACTTCGATGTGGCACCTCTCTCGCAAAGCGCACTGTATTGCTTGCCCCCCCTCGTGTCAGCACGAAGGGAATCCTAAGCTATGAGTGCATGCCCCCTCCCCCTCAACCGAGGTTCACCTAGCAAAGTGCGAAGTAGCTAGCGGCCCCCCTCCTCCCTCGTGCCGGCACGTAGGGAATCCTAAGCTATATATGAATGCATGCCCCCAACCGAGGTTCACCGTAGCAAAGCGCGAAGTAGCTAGCAACACCCCTCCCTCGTGTCGGCACGAAGGGAATCCTAAGCTATGAATGCATGCCCCCCAACCGAGGTTCACCTAGCAAAGTGTGAAGTAGAGCTAGTAGCCCCCCTCCCTCGCATCGGCACGAAGGGATTCCTAAGCTATGAATGCATGCCACCCCCAACCGAGGTTCACCTAGCAAAGTGTGAAGTAGCTAGCAGCCCCCCTCCCTCGTGTCGGCACAAAGGGAATCCTAGCTAAGCTATGAATGCATGCCCCCCCAACCGAGGTTCACTTGAGAAAAGTGTGAAGTAGCTAGCAGCCACCCCTCCCTCGTGTCGGCACGAAGGGAATCCTAAGCTATGAATGCACACCCCCCCAACCGAGGTTCACCTAGCAAAGTGTGAAGTAGCTAGCAGACCCCCTCCCTCGTGTTGGCATGAAGGGAATCCTAAGATATGAATGCATGCCATCCCCCCCCCCCAACCGAGGTTCACCCTAGCAAAGTGCGAAGTAGCTAGCAGCCACCCCTCCCTCGTGTCAGCACGAAGGGAATCCTAAGCTATGAATGCACATGCCCCCCCAACCGAGGTTCACCTAGCAAAGTGCGAAGTAGCTAGCAGCCCCCCTCGTGTCGGCACGAAGGGAATCCTAAGCTATGAGCATGCCCCCTCCCCTCCCCAACCGAGGTTCACCTAGCAAAGTGCGAAGTAGCTAGCAGCCCCCACCCCCCTCGTGTCGCCACGAAGGGAATCCTAATTAAGCTATGAATGCATGCCCCCCCAACCGAGGTTCACCTAGCAAAGTGTGATGTAGCAACCCCCCCCCCCCCCCCCGCCCCCCCACACACACACTTTCAGTCGGGGGGCCAGAGAGGCATATATCTCACCAAGATGGATCGTAAAACGGACCAAGAATAATCCACCTTGGTCGTACAAGCTCTCTCTTGTTGTTGGTCAAAATGATGGCCGTCCATGCGACCCCGGAGATGGGCTAGCTTGCCAATAATCACGAGAGTAGCTAGTCCCCGAAGAAAACCACTGCATGCGTGTGGCCCAAACATATGTATGCAGAGGTGTGTTTTTGAGTAACAATGAACAACTTTGATGTGGCACCGTGTTTTCTTGTTGTTGACGATGCATATGTATGTTACACCACACTTCAAGCCAACGACGGGGATTCATATATGCATGCATGCGTGCATAGTATATGCGCTCAAACTTAATTAGGTCTGAATCTCACCATGACCTATACTACGATAACACGAACCAAATGAAGAATCCGCCATGGTAACCTATCTTGTTGTTAGTTAAGGTGAACATGGATGTCCACGCGGGCCCACGAATATATAGGCTTATCGCCATTAACCACGCGAGGGAGTGTATCCTTTGGAGGCAACCACTACATGCATATGTATGGAGGTGATGCGTGCATGCATGTTTGAATACACAACATTGATCTGGCGCGTGTGTCAAAAATCATACACTAGCTCCCCACACAGAGTGAGATCGGTTCATGATGGTGTCATTGTACTAGCCACTTCGACTCGATGGGAGGGATTCATGCGTACACATGCATGTGTGTGTGCTCAAAGTGTATCATGCATGTCATCCCAGAGCAAAAATAATAATCCCCTCCTAAGTCAAATTAACCTCTCTTGTTGTCAGGCAAAAAGAAGTGATGGACCAAGCGGGCCACAGATGGAAAGCATCGATATCGCTGATAACCGCTTAAGTGGGTGCGAGAGGACAACCACCACCGTTTTTCATGTGGGCCAAACATATATATGTTGAATACCCAAAATGCACAACTTTGATGTGCCACATGCATCAAAAACCATAAACCATGCACCCACACAGAGCGAGGTTCATATCAAGCGTACTACATATGATGGTCCCCTTCCCCCCTCTTCACCGCATACTATATGCTCCTGCCGTAATATATGTACAACCCAAAAGAATCCTCATCGATGGTGAAATTAATTAACCTCTCCCGATGTAGGTCAAAGTGATGCATGCATGCATGCATCGACGTTGGCCTCGTGGGCCCACAGATGGAAGCGTCACACGTGAGTGTCCTAGCTAGGATATATATGCATGTGGCCCAAAAAGGTGTTGTGTGATGTTTGAATAACCAATTTCACAATTTTGATGTGGCACGTGCCTCGGTAACCAAAAAGTCCCGACATTGAGTGAGGTGTACTTGTTCACGGACGCATATGTATAGTACATATGCTAGTCCCCTCCCACCTCTTCGACGCGTACTATATACCACCATAACACAAACAAAAATGATTCTACCTTGCTGGTCAAATTAACCTCACTGCCGGCTGTTCGTCAAAGTGATGGACGACGAACTCGCGGGCCCACAGAAAGCGTCACACACGAGTATCGAGTGTCATGTAGGACAACCATCGACTGCATGTGGCCAAAACATTTATGTATTAAAGGGTTGTGTAATGTTTTAAATAACGATTTCACGACTCTGATGTGGCACCAGCCTGCCTAACAAAACGGCCATCCCACACGGTGGCTCACAACTCGTAGTGTACCGCGAGCCACCCGCCACCCCCAGACGCACACACCCACACACACACCGCGAATCCACCAAAACTACGATGCATGTTAAATTAATTATCCTGCGGTGAACATACATGTTACCAAAGGAGGGACGTTTTAATTTCAAAAAAATCACAGAGATCATTAAGACGTTTTAGTACATTGATTGATTGATTTTCTATGGGTATAATGTGAAAAAAATCAAATTTGAGCTACATGCACACATGACAGTGCACCTAAATGGATTACAAAAACACATGTGTCTCACTAGGTGCATGTTTACTCCTCGTGCAACAAATTTCAAACATTGAGAATCTTGATTTTTAAATTCTAGTACATCCAAAACTTATTTGAAGTTCATGAGACTTATCGTGTTGTCATATGGACACCAATACAAAGTGGCATTGTACTTTTTTGTCAAATTTGAGACCAGTTTTGATGTAATCTTTATCTAATTACAAACGAGAGATTATTAATAATTGGGAACCAATATCCCAAACGGATTATTTATTCGAACCGTGAGCGTTAGACCAACAATGGATACGTGCCATGCTTCGGTTAAGCAATAAAGCGGCAGCATTAATCATCCAAATAGAAAAACAATATACGTGCCGCAGGCGTGAGTTGACGGGACGCATGCGAGCAGTCCGCCGCACAGGTAGACGGGGAGGCGTGTGTGCAGGTGTGTGAATTGACGGAGGCGTGCTCACTGCGCAGTGTCATCGGGAGGCATGCGAGTAGCTGTGTGAAACTTTGGTAGGCATGCCAGCAGTCCGGTGCGCAGGCTCACCGGGAGGCGAGCCATCGGTTTGACCGCCGCCCGCCTCTCTCCCACAACTCCCACTACTCCATATTAATGGTGCGCCCGAGCGGCCGCACCCCCCATCCTCGCTACACACACACAATCCTCTCTCTCCGCTTGCATCCTGGACGCCGCTCTCAGTCCTCAAAGCCGTCAGTGTATGAGGATGCCGCCCAAGCGCCCCATCGGAGGGAGTGGTGACGCCGGGGCTGCTAAAGCACCGAAGCACGGCATGGAGATGGAGACGGAGGTTGTCGTCATTGCCGGCGAGGTATCGCTGCACCCTGACGTCGTCGACGGCGTCGAGCTTCCACAGCCGGAGGCGGAGTTCCATACCGACTCCGACGACCACTCCGGCGATGACTCCGACGACCACTCCGGCGACGACTCCGACGACCACTCTGGCGACGACTACGACGACGACAGACAGCTGGTTAGTCATCTATACCCATTTATGTGTCAAATAGATCATAGGGTTTCTCTGGTTACTCCTGCCTCCCCCTTTTTGGAATACAAATCATGTGGTTATGTTCTCCCAATCCATGAAATCTGAGTAAATTTCATTAGATCCGTGTAGTGTATTGATTGTTTGAATGGTACAGGTGATAAGTGATTAGTTGTTTCATCTGTGCAAATGATTTCTGCTAGTAATCCGACAAGGGTTAGTGGTCGTGCTAATAATTCCTAGCCAGGACTTGACAATTGATTTTGAATGACCTACATATGTTTGTGCCATTATTTTCTTCAAGATTGGTCTGTACATAGACGACTGTGCTTAAAAATCAAACCATAATCTCTGAATATGTATAATAAATAGCCATAAGTTCCTAATCCTACTTCACGGCATGTAATCAGTGATTTCATGCCAAATTTGTTTAACTATATGTATAGGTGTTGTCTGACGATGTGGACAGCAAGGATGAAGATGCCCAGAGGAGGTACAAGAGGCGAATCCTGAGGGAGCTTTATGCGGGAATGCATAACAGGCGTATTAGGACCTGGAACGACAGCTATGGATACCCATTTTGCAACCACGAGATTCATGACGCGTATCTAAGTGTTCTGGCGCATGCAAGAGGACGGGCCGTTGGCTCCTTCAAGCAGAAGTATTCTCGCAGGGTGGCGCACGGCGCGCACGCCGAGTACCTGGAGAAGTTTCGGGATCATGCCGGCCGCATGTGAGATGAGATGTGGGATGGATCGAACTATGTACGCTTGAGTATGCTTAATGACGGTTGAACTATGTACTTATGGTTGAACTATGCTTATGTACGTGTACGCTTATTATCTATGTCTGAGTATGTTAAATATTTCGCCAAAGTTTGGTAAAAATTACAACAGGGGACCAATAAACCAGGACGGAGGCAGTACGTCAATCACACACGGTTCCTAAAATTGGAACCGTGTGCAATGACTATGTGTCAATTACACACGGTTCGCTCTAGCAAACCGTCGCCCCCAAAATTCTTTGTGGGACAGAAAACCCTCACCACCCAATTCAAAAAAGAAAAAAGAAAACCCTCACCATCCCCACGTCACAAAAACCCTCACCCCGCCCGCCACCCCCTCGGCCCCTCCGGTACGTTCCCCACTCACACCTGCACAAGCTCCTCCGTGTCTATGCCATGGCACCACCTATCGCGGCGGTAAACACTTAGCTCGACGCCTGCCGCCGCCGCCAGGCTGCCGGCAAAGCCCACCACATTTCGCTACTTCCGCTTGCCGCCGCCTATCACCATCGACTTTCTCGACGCTGCTCGCGGTCGACCCAGCTACACTCGGTTGGGGAATCTGCCGTACTGAGGGTTCTTTCTCATGGACGACAAAGTAACTAATTTAACGAGATATTATCTCATCTCTTATCCCAGTTCATCTGCCTCCTTTAATCACCCGGCGGAAATCGCCGTGAATTCATTTTTATTCGAGCTGATTTGAGGGTTTTCTTTCATTCATAGAATGTACAGTGCACCGACACTTTAGGACTTGGCGACCGCCGCCAGAGATTCCATCTCTCGTACCAGATAACTTGAGCACGCGTGCGATATGTTCAATCTCACCCTAAATCGGTGGGCATGGCCTACTTTCCTGAACATATTCTAAATATTGCTACATTTGGATAAAAGGTGCCACATGCACCATATACGTCAAAGGGGAATTTTCCCCTCTTCTTTCTATATTAGGCAAATTAATGATGTATTGTTCTTTCGATTACTCTCATATTTCCATGACATCATGTTTACCCTATCTGTTTAATTATAGACTTTTGTCCTTCGATTTCAACTGCTGTACAGTTCTTTCAATTTGGGCCCATATTTGCATGTTACCATATTTTCTTTAACAATCCTACCATTTTCTGCATGACATCCCTCGCTATGCAATAGATTATGTAGTGCACAATTTTTCCCTTTACATACATCAATGCTCCACGAATGTCATACTGCACACAAACCATGGATTTACAATCGTTGCTACTGTATGACTTGATGAACGTGGTGACTCCTATTTTGGCACTGGCTTTTGGAATGAAATTGCAAAGTTTTATGTACTGAAAGCTGGCACTAAAATTGCACTACACATAAAAGGGCCTGGTCATGAGATATATGCTAACTTCCCCGACAAAATCATCCGTCCAGACTTTGTTCGAAGTAATTTTTCTTTTCAACTATCTGCATATGTTGACTTACCCAGCAATGTCAAATGAATTGTGTAGTATTTAAGCAACCAATTGTTATTCCCTTATCTTACTATATTCCTACCTAATAACTTCTAGTTACCAATACACTTTTCTATTGCCCTGTTTTAACTAAATATTCCATGTACTCCCATTTCTATCAGAAAGCGCCGCTGACAAGGAGACTCCGGAGGTGGAGAACGGGGCTGCCAACAAACGGAGGCGGGGCGAGCTAGAACTGCAAGCGACTCCAGCAGGCCTAGACTTAATCAGCAGCCTCCCCGATGATATGTTGAGAGTCATCATCTCCCTCCTCCCAATCAAATATGGGGCGCAGACAACCCTCCTTTCCCGGCGGTGGCGCCCCCTATGGAACTCCAGCCCTCTCGGCCTCATCGACACCCACGAGCTCTGCCATGGCTATTGCAAAATCTTGGATGCGTTCTCCAAGATCCTCGGCAGTCACCTTGGCCCAACCAAAGGCCTTAGAATGGGCAAGTTTCGTTCCAACGACAAGGACCGAGCCAAGATTGACGACTGGTTCGGATCCCCCGCCCTAGATCAGCTCGAGGAGCTCACTTTTGATGATGGGCATATGCGGTCGCTGCCAACGTCCGCACTATGCCTCGCGCCCACGCTGTGCGTCGCCAAGTTCAGGAACTGCCATTTCTGCCCCTTAATGACGCGCCCGCTCTTATTCTACCATGACTGAAGCACCTTGAGCTTGTCATTGTCTGCCTCTCAAAGGGTGACATGGAGCGCTTGCTCCGTGGCTGTACTGCACTCGAGTACCTTCGTCTTCAGGCGATCAATGGGTTGAGTACCTTCCACATCACCACCATGACTCTCCGGACTATTTATGTGTGTTGCTGGTGCGGTAGGAAGACATCACAAAAGCTGGACCACGGTATGGTCATCCAGGACACACCTGCACTTGAGAGATTACTTGTAGTTGATCAAGAAGGTCCAACAAGAATCAATGTCATTTTTGCACCGAAATTGACAGTGCTGGGCTACTCGTGTGACAAATACTCCGAACTTGTTATTGGATCCACACCCGTTCAGGTACAACAGCCGCCTTCTAGCTCTCCTTCTACAAATTAACATTATTTCTAATTTTGAAGATGTTTGTTCGTCTGTCATTTAGAAAATGATTCCGACAAGCTTGACCCCGAAACTGCGCACAGTGAAGGTCTTGGCACTAGAATCGATCGGGCCCGACCTGGAGCAAGTTGTCAGTTTCCTGAGATGCTTTCTGTGCCTGGAGAAGCTATATATCGAGGTGATGTTCCTTTCCTGTTAAATGTTAACCATAAGAGAGTTCAATTTGTGACACCTTTTTCCAACTTTACAATGACAATGCACTACGATTTCTGGAGGTTCTTTTGGAGGATTTCAGTACATACATGCCCCCCCATATTAGTTGCTTCATCCATATGGTTACAATCAATAAGCATTTCTCCTTTGGATTCATCTGTACTAGTTTTCTTACGGAACTTTTCATCCACTCCAACCTCTTGTGAAGAAGGCTACATTTTTCTAGAATGTAATCAAATGCCCATGTTAATCATGTCAGATCGAAGATGGCATGTTAGTGCATTTTACAAATCCTGCAAACCAAATAGGCCTGTCGTAATGTTCAAAACTGCATGTAGGCACTAACACGTTCTCTTCGTTTGTAGATAAGATTAGGCCCAGTGGTGGATAATGTGATACAATATAACAATCACGTAGAATGCCTAGATCTGCATCTCTCAGAAATTACTTTGAAGAACTACCGAAGGACCTTACCGAAGATTATCTTCGCCAGGTTCTTTGTTCTCGGAGCAAGGGTGCTGAAGGAAATGAGGTTTGCCCTACATTTATTTCACAAAAATGAATGGTTTGTTGATCAGCGCCGGCGCCTGCGGCAGAATGGAGTAGGCTCCAAAAATGCTGAATTTCATTTTGGAACTTCATATGACAGAGTAATCGGAAGTCATTGTGTCAACCCCATACATGACTTCTCAGTGGCTGACCCCTTTGCAGAAATTGTGAGGTTTCGAAAGCAGACTTAGAAGCGGTGATATTAGTTTTAACCTCTCTGATATCAATGTTCAGTGGATCAGCGCGAGCATTTGCAGCTGATGAGCTGAATTTCATTTCTAATATCAGTTTGAACCTTGTAATCTTCGAATTTGAGCCATATAACTCTAGAATTTGAACCTTGTAACATTTTGAGCTTTTGTGGTACAATCGTTGAAATGGCATCGTATGAGACTCGTATATTGCTAGCACTATTTTGACCATAATATGCAATGGTCTTAGATTTTATTAACCATTCTCGAATCAGTTTACCTTGTCGATCTCACAACACACGATCTGTATAGCTAACTCGACCACGATCTTCGACATTATTGCACACATTTGGTTTGTTCCACCGTGTGCATTGTAGAGCGCAGAATTAATTATCGCACTCGAGTGTCCATCATCACCCTTCTGTGTAACTTTGACCTCATCACCCAAGGGTAAACTTATGACTGAAGTCATTCCACACACTTTGTTTTTACAAACCTTTCTGCCAATAAACGCCCACGATTTGTCCCTCTTCTAGCCGACGCGTGGCCAAACTAGCCGGGCGGGAAGCTTGCGCGGTAAACAGCATGGTAGCGCGGGAACAGGCTCACCGATGATACATTTGGTGCCTCTTCGAGCCCACGCCTGGGGTGCGGTGTTGTCAAGCGTGCACTGGATTCTGGAATCCTCCGCTATGAACGCCATGACAAGATGTGACGATTACAGGCCGGCCGGCCCCCATTTATTACGGTGGCCATTTAACCTACCCGTGTGTCTCTTCAACCTTTCGATCGCACGCCCCACCACTGCAAGAAGCACACCACCACGAGAAATTCTTAGAGGGTATCATGCGCGGCTCCAATGGCGCTCCGAGCGGCTGCCGACGACGAGCAATAATTCACCATGTGTGCCGTGGTGGACACCCATAGAAGGTTCATGGACCTCTTGGTGGTGTACACCAACGATCCGGTCTGGGTGGAGCACTCCATCCACATCATGGAGCTGTTGCTTGACGAGGAGAAGTACAAGGTGGTCAGGTTCGACCTCGAGTACACCCGCGCTCGTGCCGGTTCTCGTCCCAAGGTCGCCGTCGCCCAGATGTGCGTGCGCCACCACGTCCTCGTCTACCACTACTGCCTGGCCACAAGGCCTTGCGAGCGTTTCACCAGGTTTGTCAACATCCCCCACTACATGTTCGCTATGGTGGACATCACCAACGATGTAAAGGCGCTCGAGAGTTCGGGCATCGCCTGCCAGAATCTTGTCGACATCCAGGGTCAATACAAGATCTAGGGCAGCAAGGAGCATGAGAAGGACTCACTGGTTCACCTCGCCGAGGCCATCATCGACCCCTACTATAGAGACATGAAGGATTCGTGCAACAAGGACAAGCGTGCCTGGCACTCGGCCTGGATGGAGAAACTCGACAAAGCTCACGTCGTGTACGCGGCCAAGGAGGCGCACACGAGCTACGGCATGTACCGGCGGATCGTTGACATGAGGAAGTGCCTCCTTCCCCAAAATGGCCAGGGATCCAGCCGGAAACAGAGCAATGGCAAGCGTCGTCGCAACAATAAGTAGATGATTAGATTCTCGTTTCTCCTACTTTAGTATGCATGTAATTGCTTACTTTGGTGTGTGCAAATGTTATGTGTGTAGTCACTTGTGTAATTGTATGCTGAATTTGGTTATGCAATGCTGTTTTTTAAGTATATATGTTGATGCTTTGTAGACAGAGCGTAGATGGTGTGCGGACAAAAAAATCACATCGCACACGGACTGAACAATGGAACCCGTCGGTGATGTTTTCATCAATCACTCACAATTGTGTACCGGCAATCGTTTTCTCACAACACACATGGCTTGTTAGGAGTAATCGTCTGTGTTCTTATCGGTCTTCGCACACGTTTCTGATTACAAACATGTTTGCCTCGTATCACACACATCTTGTTCATTTGAACCGTTTATGTTCTCATGTCTCAACACAAATAGTTCATCCGAGTGAACCGCATGCCGTATATCGCACACACCTTTTATCTTGCTGACCGTTTCTTTTGTATTGCCTAATCACAAACAGTTCATCCGAGTGAACTATATGCTATACATCGCACACACCTTCATCTGGCTGCCCGTTTCTTTTGTTCCTCCTCATCACAAACAGTTAATTGAGTTGAACCGTATGCCCTGCATCACACACGCAACAAAAACCTGAACCGTGTTTGATGCATACGTCATCGCAAACGTTTTATGCATTTCTGACAATTTTCATACAACACCATTTGTGATTATTGCATCGCACATAGTTTCTCGAAGGGTCTCTGATCGTAGTGTCGTGTTAGCAGCATCCTGCAGTAGTGCGCTTGAATCAAGTGGGAGTTAATCTTCCAGATAAGAGAGTGATGAACAAAGTTCTCCAGTCACTATCACCAAGCTACTAGAGTTTTGTGATGAACTATAACATGCAAGGGAAGATAATCCCGGAGCTATTCATCGTGCTTAACGTCGTGAAGGTAAAAATCAAGAAGGAGCATCAAGTGTTGATGGTTCACAAGACCACTGGTTTCAAATAAGGGCAAGGGCAAGAAGGGAAACTTCATTAATGGCAAGCCAGTTGCCGCTCCAGTGAAGAAACCCAAGAACCCAAACCCGAGACGTAGTGCTTCTATTAGGGGAACGGTCACTGGTAGTGGAACTGCCTCAAATACTTGGTAGATAAGAAGGCTGGCAACTTCAACAAAAGTATATTTGATATATGTGTTATTGATGTGTACCTTACTAGTACTCCTAGTAGCACATGGGTATTAGATACCGGTTCAGTTGTTAATATTGGTAACTCGAAACAAAAGCTACGGAATAAACGGGGACTAGCTAAGGGCGAGGTGACAATATGTGTTGGAAGTGTTTCCAAGGATGATATGATCACCATCGCACGCTCCCTCTACCTTCGGGATTAGTGTTGAACCCAGATAAATGTTGTTTGCATTGGTGTCTGCGTTGAGCATGAACATGATTAGATCATGTTTATTGCAATATGGTTATTCATTTAAAGTCAGAGAATAATGGTTATTCTGTTTACATGAATAATACCTTCTATGGTCATGCACCCAATGTGAATGGTTTATTGAATCTCGGTCGTAGTGATACGCATGTTCATAACATTGATGCCAAAAGATGTAGAGTTGATGATGATAGTACCACTTTCTTGTGGCACTGCCGCTTAGGTCATATTGGTGTAAAGCACATGAAGAACCTCCATGCTAATAGACTTTTGGAGTCACTTGATTTTGAATCACCTGACACATGCGAACCATGCCTCATAGGCAAGATGACTAAAACCCCGTTTTTTGGAACAATGGAACGGGCAAGTGACTTGTTGGAAATCACACATGCTGATGTGTGCGGTCCGATGAGTGTTGACGCATGCAGTGGATATCGTTATTTTCTCACCTTCGCCGATGAATTGAGTGATATGGGTATATTTACTTAATGAAGCATAAGTCTGAAATGTTTGAAAAGTTCAAGCAATTTCAGAGTGAAGTTGAGAATCATCATAACAAAAAGATCAAGTTCCTACGATCTGATCAAGGGGAGAGTATCTGAGTTATGAGTTTGGCAATCACTAAAGACAAGGTGGAATCGTTTCACAGTTGACGCCACCTGGAACACCATAGCGTAATGGTGTGTATGAACATCGTAGTCGCACCCTATTGGATATGGTGCAATCTATGATGTCTCTTACCGATCTACCGCTATCATTTTGGGGTTATGCATTAGAGACAATTACATTCACTTTAAATAGGGCACCATCTAAGTCTGTGGAGACGACACCGTATGAATTATGGTTTGGCAAGAAACCTAAGTTGTTGTTTCTTAAGGTTTGGGGCTACGATGCTTGTGTCGATAGGCTTCGGCCAGAAAAGCTCGAACCCAAAGCGGAAAATTGTGTCTTCATAGAATACCCAAACAAGACGATTGGGTATACCTTCTATCTCAGATCTGAGGGCAAAGTGTTTGTCGCTAGGAACAAGTCCTTTCTCGAGAAAGAGTTTCTCTCGAAAGAATTGAGTGGGAGGAAGATATAACTTGATGAGGTTGTTGAACCTTTACTTCAACCAGAGAGTAGCGCAGCACAGAAAGATGTTTCTGTGGCACCTCCCTCAGTTGAAGAGAATGCTAATGGTGATGACCATGGAGCTTCAGATCAAGTTACTATCGAACCTCGTAGGTCGACAAGGGTGTGTACAACTTCTGAGTGGTAACCCTGTCTTAAAGGTCATGTTGTTGGACAACGATGAACCTATGAGCTATGGAGAAGCGATGGTGGGCCCGGATTCTAACAAATGGCTAGAAGCCATGAAATCCGAGATAGGATCCATGTATGAGAACAAAGTATGGACTTTGGTGGACTTGCCCGATGAGCGGTAAGCCATTGAGAATAAATGGATTTTTAATAAGAAGACAGACGCTGTTGGTAATGTCACCATTTATGAAGCTCGACTTGTCTCAAAGAAGTTTCCGACAAGTTCAAGGAGTTGACTATGATGAGACTTTCTCAATCATAGTGATGCTAAAGTCTGTTAGAATTATGTTAGCAGTTGCTGCATTTTCATTTACGAAATCTGGTAGATGGATGTCAAAACATAGTTTCCTTGGCGGTTTCCGTGAGGAAAGGTTGTATGTGATACAACCAGAAGGTTTTGTCGATCCTAAGGATGCTAAAAGGTATGCAAACTCCAGCGATCCTTCTATGGACTGGAGCAAGCATCTCGGAGTTGGAACATACGCTTTGATGAGGTGATCAAAGCATTTGGGTTTGTACAAAGTTTGCAAGAAACTTGTATTTGCATGTAAGTGAGTGGGAGCACTACAACATTTTGATAAATATATGTGGATGACATATTGTTGATCAGAAATGATGTAAAATTTTCGGAAAGCATAAAGGGTTGTTTGAATGGAGTTTTTCAAAGGAAGACCTGTGTAAAACTGCTTACATGTCGGGTATCAAGATCTATAGAGATAGATCAAGACTCCCGATAAGACTTTCACAGAGCACATACCTTGACATGATCTTGAAGGATTTCAAGATGGATCAGTCAGAGAAGGAGTTCTTGCCTGAGTTGTAAGGTGTGAAGTTAAGACTTGAAGCTCGACCATAGTAGAAGAAAGAGAAAGGACGAAAGTCATCCCCCATGCCTTAGCCATAGGCTCTATACGAAATGCCATGTTGTGTACCATGATGTGCCTCGCCACGTGTTTGGCAAGGGGGTATAAGAGTGATCCAGGAGTGGATCATTGGACAGCGGTCAAAATTGTCCTTGGGAAAAAGGAAATGTTCCTCGATTATGGAGGTGATGAAGAGTTCGGCGTAAAGGGTTACGTCAATGCAAGCTTTAACACCTATCTGGATGACTCTGAGTAGCAAACCGGATACGTATAGTGGAGCAACCATTTGGAATAGCTCCAAGTGGAGCATAGTACCAACATCTACAATATGAAATAGAGATTTACGAAGAACATACGGATCTGAACGTTGCAGACCCGTTGACTAAAACCTCTCTCGTAAGCATAACATGATCAAACCCTAGAACTCATTGAGTGTTAATCACATGGAGATGTGAACTAGATTATTGACTCTAGTAAACTCTTTGGGTGTTAGTCGCATGGCGATTTGAACTGTGAGTGTTAATCACATGGCGATGTGAACTAGATTATTAACTCTAGTGCAAGTGGGAGACTGTTGGAAATATGCCCTAGAGGCAATAATAAAATAGTTATTATTATATTTCCTTGTTCATGATAATTGTCTATTGTTCATGCTATAATTGTATTAACCGGAAACCGTAATGCATGTGTGAATACATAGACCACAACATGTCCCTAGTAAGCCTCTAGTTGACTAGCTCGTTGATCAATAGATGGTTATGGTTTCCTGACCATGGACATTGGATGTCGTTGATAATGGGACCACATCATTAGGAGAATGATGTGATGGACAAGACCCAATCCTAAGCATAGCACCAGATCGTGTAGTTCGTTTGCTAGAGCTTTTCTAATGTCAAGTATCATTTCCTTAGACCGTGAGATTGTGCAACTCCCGGATGCCGTAGGAATGCCTTGGGTGTATCAAACGTCACAACATAACTGGGTGACTATAAAGGTGCACTACAGGTAGCTCCGAAAGTATCTGTTGAGTTGGCACGAATCGAGACTGGGATTTGTCACTCCGTATGACGGAGAGGTATCTCTGGGCCCACTCGGTAATGCATCATCATAATGAGCTCAGTGTGACTAAGGAGTTAGTCACGGTATCATGCGTTACAGAATGAGTAAAGAGACTTGCCGGTAACGAGATTGAATAAGGTATAGGGATACCGACAATCGAATCTCGGGCAAGTAACATACCGATAGACAAAGGGAATTGTATACGGATTGATTGAATCCCCGACATCGTGGTTCATCCGATGAGATCATCGTGGAACATGTGGGAACCAATATGGGTATCCAGATCCCGCTATTGGTTATTGACCGGAGAGGTGTCTCGGTCATGTCTGCATGGTTCACGAACCCGTAGGGCCTACACACTTAAGGTTCGGTGACGCTAGAGTTGTAATGGGAATAGTATGTGGTTACCAAAGGTTGTTCGGAGTCCCGGATGAGATCCCAGATATCACGAGGAGTTCCGGAATGGTCCGGAGGTGAAGATCGATATATTGGACGAAGGGTATTGAAGTCCGGAATTGTTCCGGGGTACCGGGTGACGACCAGCGTGTCCGGAAGGGGTTTCGGAGGCCTCGGCAAGCGTTGGGGGGGCTTATGGGCCAAGGGGAGGGGCACATCAGCCCACTAGGGGGTTGTGCGCCCCTCCCACCCCATCTCAAGTAATCTAGAGAGGTGGGGGCGCCTCCCCTAGGGCAGCCACCCCTCTCGGCTTGGGGGGCAAGTTTCCTAGGGGTGGGGGCGCCCAAATCCGTCTAGGGTTTCCCCTGTGGCCACCGCCCCTCCCCTAGGGAAACCCTAGGGCTCCTCCTCCTCCCCCCTTCCCCCTATATATAGTGAGGGAGAGAGAGGGCAGCCGCACCCCCTTCCCTGGCGCAACCACTCCCTCCTCCAACACCTCCTCCGTAGTAGTAGTGCTTGGCGAAGCCCTGCAGGAGAACCACAAGCTCCACCACCACGCCGTCGTGCTGCCGGAGCTCTCCCTCAACTTCTCCTCTCCCCTTGCTGGATCAAGAAGGAGGAGACATCCCCGAGCTGTACGTGTGTTGAACGCGGAGGTGACATCCATTCGATGCTACATCGGATCTTCCGCGATTTGAATCGCCGCGAGTACTACTCCATCAACCGCGTTCTTGTAACGCTTCCGCTTAGCAATCTTCAAGGGTATGAAGATGCACTCCCTCTCTCTCGTTGCTAGCATCTCCTAGATTGATCTTGGTGACACGTAGGAAAATTTTGAATTATTATTACGTTCCCCAATAGCCGAAACACCTTAGGAGACTCAAATCACAACTCAAACAACCTCAAATACTAAGGGGAACAAAATGTGTTAGGTTGCAGAAGTCGGTGGTGGTTATGCAGATGATATGGTGGAAGCCCTAGGCAAAGATGCCAAAGTTCCAAAATTTTGATGGATTCAAATGGTGATGGTGGTATTTTTGTGGGATGGGGGATGTCAAGGGCTTAAAAACGAGCTAAAGAATGTCAAAATCGGACTCCGGATGAATTAGTTATGGACATAACGGTGAAACGGGGAAGGCTGAATTCCCAAGGGTCGGACATCGGGTGTGGGGGCTGGATGTCCGGGGGCTGTCTATCCAGAGAGCCGCGATTTTGTGCTCCAGAGGCCAGATGTCCGGCCGGGGACCCGGATGTCCGGCCTGTGGCCCGGATGTCCGGCCCGACGATTCTAGATCGGGATTTGGACTTCGCAACTCGATTTGGGGGCGGAAATGGATGATTTTCGGGGCAAAATTGATGAGATTTCATGGATGGAATGTGGGGAAACTTGGGGAGATGCTAGATCCACTTGAAACCAAGCAAATCCATGGATCAAAATCAACAAAACATCATCAAACCAAAAAATCACAAAAAAATTGGGGGCTATTTTTGCTGGGGATTTTCGAAATTGGGACGAAATCAAGCAAAAGAAGGCTAGAAAACGAAGAGGGGAGGCTCCGAAATCGTGATTAACGTTGCTCTGACCCAAGATGATGTAGGGTGGAACCCTAGATGGCCGATCTTTCATGATTGGAGCGGATCCTACGAAGAACATGAGGGGAAACACGAGGGAAATCACGAGGGGAAACGAGAGGAAACACTCAAATAGACAAGAAACGATCACACATGTGCTAGGTCCTCGAAACACAAAGAGATACATGATCCAAATCCAACAAAGGACGATACAACCGGTAACTAGCTCATCTCCGCGAGGAGGTCTTGAGGGGTCATCCCATGAAGGGGTCTTGAATCCAAGGTGGATCTTCTCCGTAGAGGCACGGTCTCTCTCGGTGGAGTAGATCCGGATGGATGAGCAAAGCTCTATCTCAAATGAGCTAATCCTTTGCTAACCCTAACTAGGAGGAGGGGGATGTCTATATATAGTCTAAGCCACGAAGGGGTAAGTGGGAAAGGGGGATACATGGGCCTCTGGCCCGACTCTGCGCGCAGGCAGGCGCCGGATGTCCGGGCTTGGGGCCGGATGTCCGGCCGTTCGTGAGACGCCGGATGTTCGGGGCACTGGCCGGATGTCCAGCTTGGAACATGCCATTCCGCTCTTCTCTGGATAGTTGTTGTCCGGATTTCCGGGGGTGACTGCCGGATGTCCGGGCGTTGCTGAGGCGCCGGATGTCCGGCCGCTGATGCTTTTGGTCGTGTGTTGGGGCAGCTCTTGCACGGCTGCCCAGGCACCGGATGTCCGGCCTCTGGCCCGGATGTTCGGCCGTTGTAGCTTCAGCAGCTCCGTCTTCGCTTCCATGCTTCCCTCATGGATGGTGTAGTTGTTCCTTGGCGCTTGCACTCCTCCTCGTCATCCGTGAACCTCTGGCAATACCTATGCATGCACACGAGTGGAGTGTCAAGTAGTATACCATCCTCGAAGGGGTCAAGTGAGCATGTGTAAAGGAGATGATTCACCTTTGGGTATGTGAAGTAGATGTCGCACGTGTCACTCGCCAAACGGACTCATGACATGGTGATGTCAGTTGGATGCTCCGCATCACAAGAGAGGGCGGAGCCGCCCTCGTAAGCACGCTGCAACCCCTGCGGTGGCTCCTTGGGGGTGTGGGCGCACTCCTTCGGGGACCGGCGTCGTCCTTGGCAGCCACTGCGGTGTCTCTTCTCGCGGCGGGACCTGCCCAAGGCAAGGCAGCCCCCTTGACGAGGGGAGGCACGCCGTGGTTGCTCAGCCTCCCCGGTCGCACTTCCACTCGGCGGAGGTGCTCCCGGAGTTCATCGTGTGGTCGGAGAGTCCGGACGGCACCTGGCTCCAGCTTCCTTGCTCCTTTGCCGGCGAGATGTCGGCCGTAGGTCTTGACGGCCTCTGGCTGCAGGCCGATGGTTGCTGCAGCAAGGCCTCGTGGGTCGCGGTGGAGGTCTCCGCCGCGGGCAACGTGGCCGTGGCCCGCGGCTGGCAGGCGTTAGCCCACGCGCGCGGCCTGAGCAGGAGGTGCACCCTCCACTTCAAGTACGATAGCGTCGTGACCCTCTTCGTGAGGGTGTTTGGGGAAGATGGTCGTCACGCAGGGTGTTGCCCCGAAGACAGTGGCGGCAACGATGAGCTTGGCCTTGACGATGGTCATGACGATGCTGAGGGCGAGCTTGCCCTTGGTGATGGCCGCGGATCGTCCAGTGGCGGCGGCTCCTCCGCCAGCAAGAGCACCAGCAGCGGCGGCTACGACCAGCCGCCACGCCACCGGGCATGCTTCGAGGATGGTGGCGGGTCATCCCATCGCCATGCGGTGGTGAAGCGCGAGAAGGGCTCAGACTGAGCTAAGTCCGGGAGGCCCTTGGAGCCAGGCCTCATGAGCTGCTGCGGTTGTGCGGGCCGCTTTTGTTTAACCTTTCCTTTCTTCCTGCATTTGAAAAAAGTAGATGGCCCTGCTGGGGCGTGTAATGAACCATGGTACTTATGCCGCTATGCTATGTTTATTGTTCTTGTGTTATGCTATGATGTTCATGCTCCACGTAGATGTAGAGGGATAACTTAGCTTGATACGCTCGGGGTAGCTTCCCGCCTCGCGAGGGCGCGCCTTTTGGCATCTGGTGAGGCCTCCTTGTTGCCGACCCGGGAGCCGCTAACCTCGGGAGGCATCATAAAGCTGCATAATTTGTTAGAAAATCTGTCGGGTGCCTTGTTCCTCCTTGCGCGAGCCCTCAGGCATGGGCTAATCATGGCTTAGTGCACCACGTCGTGGTACCCAGGGAGCACGGACTTAAGAGGGTGCGCTAATCACGAGCACATTCGAGGGCGCCTCGCGAAGATCAAGGAAGCGGAAGCTCTGGGGCAACAGGGCTTTGGCAAGGTGTGCCCGCGGCGTGGGCTAGCCCAGCGCACGCACACACCTGCCAAGCCCCCGCGCGAGGCGCACGAGGGAGAGCGTCGGGCAACTGCCGTCCTCCCTAACGCAAGACAAAGAAGCAAGCGAAGTAAAAGGGAGAAAACTCAACTAAGCAATCGAGAAACACCAAAGCTCCAAATTTCATTAAAAGGTTGCAAACCAGCTACAGAAAACAAATCAACAACCGCATCTGGCACCTAGTCTAGTCTTCTCACCATCGCGGAGCTAAGTGTTGCCACTAGGATGTGGGAGGGAGCCCCCAAGGCCGGAGGGCGGCACTCTGGAGACTCCGGGGCATGTACAAAACCACTCATTATTACGTGAGAGTGTCACGAGCGGAGACCTTCACAGGCACTGGGCCTTGCTTCATGGGTAGAACTTCCGGAGGTGCTGGATGTTCCAGGCGTTCTGGATGGGGATCCCGTCCTGCGTCTCCAGGCGCACGGCGCCAGGCCTGGAGACGCGGGAAATCCTAAACGGGCCCTCCCACATGGGTGATAGCTTATGTAGCCCCTCCCTGGAGAGCACCCGCCTCAGGACGAGATCGCCCACCTCGAGCGTCCTGGAGCGGACGCTGCGGCAGTGGTACCGCCGCAGCGCCTACTGGTACCTTGCCGCTCAGAGCAAGGCTTGACGGCGGCGTTCCTCCCTGGGCATGAGGTCCATCCCCCGCGTGGCGTCCTGACGTGCCTCGTCCAACGGCAAGACCCGCGCAGAGCGATGCTTGACCTCGTGAGGGAGAACCGCTTCGGCTCCGTAGACGAGGAAGAACGGAGTCTCGCCCGCTGGCTTGGTGGCAGTGGTGCGGATGGACCACAGCACGGACTGGAGCTCGTCGTGCGAGCCCCTGCCGCGGGCCTCGAGCTTCTTCTTGAAGGTTCTTGTCTTGAGGTCTCTCAAGACCTCCGCATTGGCGTGCTCATCTTGGCCGTTGCTTCTGGGGTGTGCTACTGAGGCATAGCATATCTGCGTTCCAAGATTAGCATAATATGTTCTGAAGAGTTTGCTAGTGAACTGCGAGCCGTTGTCAGTGATGATGCGATTAGGGACTCCGAACCGGCTCACGAGGCCCTTGATGAATTTGACCGCCGAGCCGGCAGGGATGGTACGGACTGGCTCCATCTCTGCCCACTTGGTGAACTTGTCGATGGCGACGTAGAGGTAGCGGTAGCCCCCGGGCGCTCGAGGGAATGGACCCAAAATATCCAGCCCCCAGACCGTGAATGGCCACGAGAGCGGGATAGTATGGAGGCCCTGAGCTGGCTGGTGGATTTGCTTGGCATGGAATTGGCAGGCCTCGTAGGATCTCACTAGCTCGGTTGCGTTGTTGAGTGTCGTGGGCCAGTAGAATCCGCTGTGGAACGCCTTGCCCACCAAGGTGCACGATGACGAATGATGTCCGCAGTCTCCGGAGTGTATGTCGGTTAACAGCTCGCACCCCTGCTCCCTGGAGATGCATCGCAAGGAAACATCGTTCGGTTGTTTTCGGTATAGCTCGCCGTCCTGAATGCAGTAGGTTGTAGCTTGCCGAGCCACGCGCTCCGCGTCTTCCTCCTTCTCCGGCAGGGTTCCCTGCAGCAGGTACGCCTTGAATTCTTCGGTCCAGCACCCCTCCTGGGGCTCGAGCACAAGGAGCAGTCGTGCTCCTGAAGTCGGGCCGCAGGCGGGGGCTCCCGAGGTTGGTGGCGAGGGAAGCTCCTCCTGAGGTGGCGCTGGCTCCACAGCCGGAGGGGCTACTGAAGGCTTGAAGAGCCGCTCCTCGAAGACGCCAAGCTCTTGGGGCTGCCTCCTGGGCGCCCTCTTGGCGATATCGTCGGCTTCCTTGTTCGTGTCGCGGGGCACATGCTGCAGTTCCATGCCCAAGAATTGCTTATCTATTTTGCGTACCTCCGCGAGGTATTCCTCCATATGCTCGTCCTTCGGCTCGTATACTTTGTTGGAGAAGTTGACGAGAAGCTGGGAGTCGCCCCTGATGGTGAGGCGCTTCACTCCCAAGGCCGCCGCAGCCTTGAGGCCGGCGATCAAACCTTCGTATTCCACGATGTTGTTGGAGACCTTCTCGCCCCGCTGGAAGCAGAGCTGCACGACATAGTAGAGCTTGTCCTGGGTGGGCGAGATGAGCACGGCTCCAGCCCCCGCGCCCTGGCGTGCGAAGGCACCGTCAAAGTACATGACCTAGCCGTCTGGTGCTTCGCTCCCCGGCGACAGAGACCGGCCCTCTCTTGCTTCGGGCCATGGAGCGTCGGTCCACTCCGCCATGAAGTCGGTGAGCGTGGCTCCCTTGATGACCCTGGTGGTGCTGAACTCGAGCTGGAATGCCTGCAATTCGATGTTCCACTTGGCGACCCTCCCCATAGCATTGGGGCTCCGGAGTAGCCTCTCCAGCGGGTAAGCTGAGACGACCTTAATGGGGTGTCCTTGGAAGTAGTGGTGCAGCTTGCGCGAGGCAATGAGAAGCGTGAGCAGCAGCTTCCGCGGCATGGGGTAGCGCGCCCGTGCGTCGCGCAGCACCATGCCGACGAAGTACACCGAGTGCTCGAGGAGGGGGGAGTGTTGATGGAGTCCGAGGCCTCCTGAGACTGGGGCACCTCCTAAGGCTGGGGGACCTCAGGAGCTGGGTCGCCTGTTGGGGCAACCGCAGCCTCGGGAGCGTCGTCTAGTGGAACCTGGCCATCTGCTCGCACCGCTGTGGCTTCAGGGGCGCCGTCTTGGTGTTGTGTCATCTGGATCGGCTGTGCGGCGCCGGACGGCCACCAACACTGCGCTGGCTGAGTGAGGCGTGGCGGCCAGTTAGAGCACCAGGGGATCGAGAGGACGCAGCGCCACCATCACTGGTGGGCTGGTGAGGTATCTCTTGAGGTCTTGAAACGCCGCCTCGGTCTCCGGAGTCCACTCGAACGGGCCCTTCTTTTTCATCAGCTTGAAGAATGGGAGGGCGCGCTCTCCCAGCTTGGAGATGAAGCGCCCCAGTGAAGTCACGCAGCCCGCGAGCTTTTGCATTTCCTTAAGAGTCTGTGGCAGGCTCATCTCTTCTATCGCTTTGACCTTCTCTGGGTTCACCTTGATTCCCCTGTGCGACACAAGGAAACCCGGCAACATACCGGAGGGGACGACAAACACGCATTTCTCCGGGTTGAGCCGCAGGTCCACCTTGCGCAGGCTGGCAAAAGTCTCCTCCAGATCCTGGATGAGGGTCCTTGCCTCCCGAGATTTCACCACAATGTCGTCGATGTAGGCCTCGGTGTTCCTCCCGAGCTACCGGCCTAGAGCGATGTGCATCAGCCGCTGGAAGGTCGCCCCAGCGTTATGCAGCCCGAATGGCATGCAGGTGTAGCAGTACACCACACACGGGGTCAGGTCATCTTCTCAACGTCCTGTACCGCCATCTTGATCTGATGGTAGCCCGAGAAGGCATCTAGGAAACACAACAGGTCACACTCGGTGGTGGAGTCAACGATCTGATCAATGCGTAGAAGCAGGAACGGGTCTTGAAGGCAGGCCTTGTTGAGGTTGGTGAAGTCGACGCACATGCATTCCTTCCCGCCTTTCTTGGGCACGACGACCGGGTTCGCCAACCACTCCGGGTATCGCACCTCGCAGATGACACCTGCCTCTTGCAGCTTGCGGGTCTCCTAGAGGATGAAGGACTGCTTCTCTGTGGACTATCATCACGCCTTCTGCTTCAACGGGCGCATGTTAGGGCACACCCTCAGGTGATGCTCGATTATCCCCCTCGGGACCCCAACCAGCTACTTGGGCTCCCAGGCGAATACCTCCTTATTCGCACGCAGGAAATTCACCAATGCCTCCTCTTGGTCCGGGGCGAGGTCGACACCTATGGTGAAGGTGGCTCCCGATGCCCCGTCCTCATCGACCGGTACCTACTTCTTCTTAGCCTGATCTTGAGAGAACAACTGCTTCTTCTTTGCCGGTGCAGCCTCCTGGGCCCCAGGAGCTGTTTCGTCGGTCGGCCGTGCTGCCGCTGCGGACCTGAAGGCGAGGTTGAGGGCTATCAAGGCCTCCTTGGTGTCTCCAGCCACGGTGAGGACGCCGCTGCTCCCCGGCGTCTTCATGAGGTTGTAGGCAGGGTGAGTTACCGGCATGAACTAGGCCAGGGCTGGGTACCCGAGGATGGCGTTGTACGGGAGGTCGATGCGAGCGATGTCGAAGTCGATAAGCTTGGTGCAGTAGTTGTCGCGAGTGCCGAAGGTGACAGGGAGGCGGATCTGCCCTAGGGGGCTGGTGGAACCGCTGCCAACCCCGAAGAAGGGCTTGGTGGGGCGGAGCCGGCCGTGCGGCACGTGGAGCAAGCCGAAAGCTTCCACAGAGAGCATGTTGAGGCCATCCCCGCCGTCGATGAGGGTCTTGGTAACCACCACGTTGTAGATGGTGGGTGTGCAGAGCATCGGGAGAGTGCCTGAGCCCGCGGTGGTCGCCGGATGGTCCCCCGAGTCAAAGGTGAGGTCGGCCTTGGGTGCCACCCATCCCGGAGGAGCTCCCTGCTGCACGCGGGCGGCGCCCACTTGGCGGAAGAACTGCTTTAAGTGGCGATCAGAGGGCGGCGCCTGTGAACCGCCGAGGAGGGCTGTGACAGCGTGGGGCGCCGGTGCCGTGAAGGGCGTGACAAAGAGATTGCGCAGCTCCTCCCAGGAAGCCACAGAGGATCCCGGTAGGTTGAGCAGTCAGGCGCGCGGCACGTCGGCGAGGGCCATGGGAAACCAGTTGGCCATGACCTTGTCGTCGCCTCCGGCCACCCGAATGGCCTCCTCATACACCTGGAGGAAGGTTGCTGGATCCGTCGCGCCAACGTAGCAAGGTGGCATCTCCGGCTTGAACTTGGGTGGCCACCGCACCTGTTGCAAGGCGGGGGCGAAGGCCCGGAGCCCCACAGCGCCTCTGTGCGCGCCCATCGGCTCGGCCGGAGGAGCGGTGTTCGCCATGAGAGCTGAACGGGGAAGCGAAGCAGGCGGGGAGGCGAAGCTTCGACGCACCCCTACCTGGCGCACCAAATATCGGATTCGGGGTTCCGCAGACCCTTGAGAGGTTCGAACTCTGGGGTGCGCACGAAGAACTCTCTCTCCCCAGTCTGCCTGCTCGACGATTCCACGGCCGAGCTCAACGGACCCAAAGAACAAGAGACACAGGGATTTATCCTGGTTCGGGCCACCTTGCGGTGTAATACCCTACTCCAGCTTTGTGGTGGATTGCCTCGAGGGGCTGAGGATGAACTAGTACAATGGTGGAACAGCCTCAGGAGGTGAGGTGTTCTTGAGCTCAATGAGCTGGTGAGGTGGTCAGGTGGAATGGATCCGATCCAAGATGCCCCTCTATGGTGGTGGTTAAGTCCTATTTATAGTGGCCTTGGTCCTCTTCCCAAATGTAGGCGGGAAGGGTTCCCACAACGGCCAAATTTGAAGGGAGACAACTAGTACAAGCTATGCTGACAAAATCGGTCTTCGCCTGCAAAAGGCTCTCGTGGTGACGCTGCGGTAGGCTCCGCGATGACCTCCGTCCTACCGTCCTGGTGGTCTTGGTCTTGTTGCATCGGAATGGAAACCTTTGCTTGATTCCTCGGGACTCCACGCCTGCGCTTGCCTCCTTAGCACCAAAGAGGAAACTGGTACACTGCGCCCGCTGGCACCCGCCTGGCCTTGGTCGTCATGGATCACGTCATGTGAACCTCGTGAGGTGCATCTTGCATAGATATCTCCACTCCTCGGGAGCCAGCCTAGTGAGGCCCACCCCAGGGAGGTCTTGGTGGCGTCCGCCTCACGAGGCTTGGCCCCTCGCGAGGGTCTTGAGCTGTTGCTGCTGAAGCTGGGCCGTACCGGGCCGTTGACGGAGCCACGCCACGGGCCGCAGGCAGGCAAGTCTTGGTACTCCCGTTCCCAGGACGCCGACAGCAAGAGAAGACGAAGACTGGGGAAGGAGGGGAGAAGTGGACTGGGCTGAACGGCCACGCACATCGGCATTAAAAAAGAGGGCCTGGACTACATTGTCTCGTTGACGTGCGATCCTAGGTGCACCCATGGTAGGACGCTAGAGCCTGAGGTGAGCAAATTTGGGCAGAAATGCGTATAGGCAGACACTATTTACGGTTGGGTTGGCGTGTTGGGCCATAATTTTTTACCACACGGATCCAAACAGACACGAGTGAACAAACTTTGTCGGCGCTTTGGAGTCGGTCTCATGGTCCTGACAGCAATCCCCGTGTTCCCGTCTGCGTGGCCGAGGAAAGCCGTCGTGAGGTCGCACGACACCTTTGCTAGGTCCTCGATCCGCACCGTCGCCGGCGTGGGGATCAAGGTGAGACAGGAGCAGCTTGTAACAGATCGTTAGAGCATCTACAGCCAGGTGCCTCAAACCCACCTCATACGCCCGGGAGGGCCGCCCAGTCACTGTCCGGTCGTAAAATTTTAATCCAGACGGGCGCCTGAAACGGGCCTAAAACGCCCAGGCTGACCGACACCCCTCATATCTAGCCCAAATATGGGGCGGATATGGGGGCGCCCGAGCACACCTGCCACGTCGGACCTGACCCGCGCTGGTCCACCCGACCACACATAAATTCCTCCGCATCCGCTCACCTGGCCAAACCCTAGCCACTTCAATCCACTCCCCTCCTCCACCCAAGCCCGCCTCCGGCGCAGTCCGGCAGTCTCCAGCATGGCACGCAGTGGATCCGAGTCCTTCACCTTCAGATCCGTCGACCACGAGCTCATCCCACGCGGCCCCGAAGAGGAGATGGTCGTCCGGCTTGCGCTCCGCCGCGCTCGGAAGGAGGCCCATGCACGGCAGAGCTCGGACTCCTTCCGCCGGGAATCTATTGCGTCCGCACAAATGGCGCATGGATCCAGCGCTAGGGCGGCCGTCGCTGCCCCACTGGAGCAAGTGCGGTCCGTCTGGCGTCCGAGCGCGGTGGCGGACGTGTTGGGGAACGTAGTAATTTCAAAAAATTCCAACGCACACGCATGATCATGGTGATGCATAGCAACGAGAGGGGAGAGTGTGTCTACGTACCCTCGTAGACCGAAAGCAGAAGCGTTATGACAACGCGGTTGATGTAGTCGTACGTCTTCATGATCTGACCGATCCAAGTACCGAACGCACGGCACCTCTGAGTTCAGCACACGTTCAGCTCGTGACGTCCCACGAACTCACGATCAGCAGAGCTTCACGGGAGAGTTCTGTCAGCACGACAGCGTGATGACGGTGATGATGTTGCTACCGACGCAGGGCTTCGCCTAAGAATCGCTACGATATGACCGAGGTGGATTATGGTGGAGGGGGGCACCGCACACGGCTAAAAGATCAATAGATCAACTTGTGTGTCTATGGGGTGCCCCCTGGCCCCGTATATAAAGGAGTGGAGGAGGGGGGAGGGCCGGCCTAGCTATGGCGCGCCCTGGAGGAGTCCTACTCCCACCGGGAGTAGGATTCCCCCCTTCCAAGTAGTAGGAGTAGGGGAGAAGGAAAGGGAAGAGAGAAGAGAAGGAAGGAGGGCGCGCGGACCCTCCCCCTAGTCAAATTCGGACTAGGCCTTGGGGGCGCGCAGCCTCCCATCTCTCTTTCCTCTAAATCCCAATAAGGCCCATATACTCCCCGGCGAATTCCCGTAACTCTCCGGTACTCCGAAAAATATCCGAATCACTCGGAACCTTTCCGATGTCCGAATATAGTCGTTCAATATATCGATCTTTACGTCTCGGCCATTTCGAGACTCCTCTTCATGTCCCCGATCTCATCCAGGACTCCGAACTACCTTCGGTACATCAAAACACATAAACTCATAATACAAATCATCACCGAACGTTAAGCGTGCGGACCCTACGGGTTCGAGAACTATGTAGACATGACCGAGACTCATCTCCCGTCAATAACCAATAGCGGAACCTGGATGCTCATATTGGCTCCTACATATTCTACGAAGATCTTTAACGGTCAAACCGCATAACAACATACGTTGTTCCCTTTGTCATCGGTATGTTACTTGCCCGAGATTCGATCGCTGGTATCTTAATACCTAGCTCAATCTCGTTACCGGCAAGTCTCTTTACTCGTTCCGTAATGCATCATCCCGCAACTAACTCATTAGTCACATTGCTTGCAAGGCTTATTGTGATGTGCATTACCGAGAGGGCCCAGAGATACCTCTCCGACAATCAGAGTGACAAATCCTAATCTCGATCTATGCCAACTCAACAAACACCATCCGAGACACCTGTAGAGCACCTTTATAATCGCCCAGTTATGTTATGACATTTGGTAGCGCACAAAGTGTTCCTCCGGTATTCCGGAGTTGCATAATCTCAGTCATAGGAACATGTATAAGTCATGAAGAAAGCAATAGCAGTAAACTAAAACGATCAAGTGCTAAGCTAACGGAATGGGTCAAGTCAATCACATCATTCTCCTAATGATGTGATCCCGTTTATCAAATGACAACTCATGTCTATGGTTAGGAAACTTAACCATCTTTGATCAACGAGCTAGTCAAGTAGAGGCATACTAGTGACACTCTGTTTGTCTATGTATTCACACATGTACTATGTTTCCGGTTAATACAATTCTAGCATGAATAATAAACATTTATCATGAAATAAGGAAATAAATAATAACTTTATTATTGCCTCTAGGGCATATTTCCTTCAGTCTCCCACTTGCACTAGAGTCAATAATCAAGATCACATTGCCATGTGATTTAACATCAATAGTTCACATCACCATGTGATTAACACCCATAGTTCACATCGTCATGTGACCAACACCCAAAGGGTTCACTAGAGTCAATAATCTAGTTCACATTGCTATGTGATTAACACCCAAAGAGTACTAAGGTGTGATCATGTTTTGCTTATGAGATAAGTTTAGTTAACAGGTCTGCCATATTCAGATCCGTATGTATTTTGCAAATTTCTATGTCAACAATGCTCTGCACGGAGCTACTCTAGCTAATTGCTCCCACTTTCAATATGTATCTAGATCGAGACTTAGAGTCATCCAGATCGGTGTCAAAGCTTGCATCGATGTAACTCTTTACGACGAACCTTTTGTCACCTCCATAATCGAGAACCATATCCTTATTCCGCCAAGGATAAGTTTGACCGCTGTCCAGTGATCTACTCCTAGATCACTATTGTACTCCCTTTCCAAACTCAATGTAGGGTATACAATAGATCTGGTACACTGCATGGCATACTTTATAGAACCTATGGCTGAGGCATAGGGAATGATTTTCATTCTCTTTCTATCTTCTGATGTGGTCAGGCTTTGAGTCTTACTCAATTTCACACCTTGTAACACAGGCAAAAACTCTTTCTTTGACTGTTCCATTTTGAACTACTTCAAAATCTTGTCAAGGTATGTACTCATTGAAAAACTTATCAAGCGTCTTGATCTATCTCTATAGATCTTGATGCTCAATATGTAAGCAGCTTCACCAAGGTATTTCTTCGAAAAACTCCTTCCAAACACTCCTTTATGCTTTGCAGAATAATTCTACATTATTTCCGATGAACAATATGTCATTCACATATACTTATCAGAAATGTTGTAGTGCTCCCACTCGCTTTCTTGTAAATACAGGCTTCACCGCAAGTCTGTATAAAACTATATGCTTTGATCAACTTATCAAAGCGTATATTCCAACTCCGAGATGCTTGCACCAGTCCATAGATGGATTGCTGGAGCTTGCATATTTTGTTAGCATCTTTAGGATTGACAAAACCTTCTGGTTGCATCATATACAACTCTTCTTTAATAGATCCATTACTTAAGCATAGATACGAGTGAGAAACTCTCATCGTAGTCAACACCTTGAACTTGTCAAAAACCTTTTGCGACAATTCTAGCTTTGTAGATAGTAACACTACTATCAGCATCCGTCTTTCTCTTGAAGATCCATTTAATCTCAATGGCTCGCCGATCATCGGGCAAGTCAATCAAAGTCCATACTTTGTTCTCATACATGGATCCCATCTCAGATTTCATGGCCTCAAGCCATTTTGCGGAATCTGGGCTCATCATCGCTTCCTCATAGTTCGTAAGTTTGTCATGGTCAAGTAACATGACCTCCAGAACAGGATTACCGAACCACTCTAGTGCGGACCTTACTCTGGCTGACCTACGAGGTTCGGTAGTAACTTGATCTGAAGTTACATGATCATCATCATTAGCTTCCTCACTAATTGGTGTAGGAGTCACAGAAACTGATTTCTGTGATGAACTACTTTCCAATAAGGGAGCAGTTACAGTTACCTCATCAAGTTCTACTTTCCTCCCACTCACTTCTTTCGAGAGAAACTCCTTCTCCAGAAAGGATCCATTCTTAGCAACAAAGATCTTGCCTTCGGAACTGTGATAGAAGGTGTACCCAACAGTCTCCTCAAGGTATCCTATGAAGACACAATTCTCCAATTTGGGTTTGAGCTTATCAGGATGAAATTTTTTCATATAAGCATCACAACCCCAAACTTTAAGAAATGACAACTTTGGTTTCTTGCCAAACCACATTTCATATGGTGTCGTTTCAACGGATATAGATAGTGCCCTATTTAACGTGAATGCAGTTGTCTCTAATGCATAACCCCAAAACGATAGTGGTAAATCGGTAAGAGACATCATAGATTGCACCATATCTAATAAAGTACGGTTACGATGTTCGGACACACCATTATGCTGTGGTGTTCCAGGTGGCGTGAGTTGCGAAACTATTCCGCATTGTTTCAAATGAAGACCAAACTCGTAACTCAAATATTCTCCTCCACGATCAGATCATAGAAACTTTATTTTCTTGTTACGATGATTTTCCACTTCACTCTGAAATTATATGAACTTTTCAAATGTTTCAGACTTATGTTTCATCAAGTAGATATACCCATATCTGCTCAAATCATCTGTGAAGGTCAGAAAATAACGATACCCGCTGCGAGCCTCAATATTCATTGGACCACATACATCAGTATGTATGATTTCCAACAAATCTGTTCCTCGCTCCATTGTTCCGGAGAATGGCGTTTTAGTCATCTTGCCCAAGAGGCATGGTTCGCAAGCATCAAGTGATTCATAATCAAGTGATTCCAAAAGCCCATCAGCATGGAGTTTCTTCATGCGCTTTACACCAATATGACCTAAACGGCAGTGCCACAAATAAGTTGCACTATCATTATTAACTTTGCATCTTTTGGCTTCAATATTATGAATATGTGTATCACTACGATCAAGATCCAACGAACCATTTTCATTGGGTGTGTAACCATATAAGGTTTTATTCATGTAAACAGAACAACAATTATTCTCTAACTTAAATGAATAACCGTATTGCAATAAACATGATCAAATCATATTCATGCTCAACGCAAACACCAATTAACACTTATTTAGGTTCCACACTAATCCTGAAAGTATAGGGAGTGTGCGATGATGATCATATAAATCTTGGAACTACTTCCAACTCACATCGTCACTTCACCTTAACTAGTCTCTGTTCATTCTGCAACTCCCATTTCAAGTTACTAATCTTAGCAATTGAACTAGTATCAAATATACCGAGGGGTTGCTATAAACACTAGTAAAGTACACATCAATAACATGTATATCCAATATACCTTTGTTCACTTTGCCATCCTTCTTATCCGTCAAGTATCTAGGGTAGTTCTGCTTCCAGTGACCAGTCCTTTTGCAATATAAGCACTTAGTCTCAGGCTTAGGTCCAAACTTGGCTTCATCACTTGAGCAGCAACTTGCTTGCCATTCTTCTTGAAGTTCCCCTTCTTTCCTTTCCCCTTTTCCTTGAAACTAGTGGTCTTGTTAACCATCAATACTTGATGCTCTTTCTTGATTTCTACCTTCGCCGATTTCAGCGTCGCGAAGAGCTCGGGAATTACTTTCGTCATCCCTTGCATATTATAGTTCATCACGAAGTTCTATTAACTTGGTGATAGTGACTAGAGAACTTTGTCAATTACTATCTTATCTAAAAG
This sequence comes from Aegilops tauschii subsp. strangulata, assembly GCF_002575655.3. Classification (NCBI taxonomy): domain Eukaryota; kingdom Viridiplantae; phylum Streptophyta; class Magnoliopsida; order Poales; family Poaceae; genus Aegilops; species Aegilops tauschii. Next base: position 253,379,167 of record NC_053039.3, read on the forward strand.
ATTAACTCCCACTTGATTCAAGTAATTGTAGTACTCAGACAATCTGAGCACATGCTCACTGGTTGAGCTATTCTCCTCCATCTTATAGGCAAAGTACTGTCAGAGGTCTCATACCTCTCGGCATGGGCATGAGTATGAAATACCAATTTCAACTCTTGGAACATCTTATATGCTCCGTGGCGTTCAAAACAATTTTTGAAGTCCCGGTTCTAAGCCGTAAAGCATGGTGCACTTAAATTGTCAAGTAGTCATCATATCGAGCTTGCCAAATGTTCATAACGTCTGCATCTGCTCCTGCAATCGGTCTGTCACCTAGCGGTGCATCAAGGACATAATTCTTCTGTGCAGCAATGAGGATAATCCTCAGATCACGGATCCAATCCGCATCATTGCTACTAACATCTTTCAAATTAGTTTTCTCTAGGAACATATCAAAAATAAAACAGGGGAGCTAAACGCGAGTTGTTGATCTATAAGATAGATATGCTAATACTACCAGGACTAAGTTCATGATAAATTAAAGTTCAATTAATCATATTACTTAAGAACTCCCACTTAGATAGACATCCCTCTAAGCTTCTAAGTGATCACGTGATCCATATCAACTAAACCATAACCGATCATCACGTGAGATGGAGTAGTTTTCAATGGTGAACATCACTATGTTGATCATATCTACTATATGATTCACGCTCGACCTTTCGGTCTCAGTGTTCCGAGGCCATATCTGCATATGCTAGGCTCGTCAAGTTTAACCCGAGTATTCTGCGTGTGTAAAACTGTCTTACACCCGTTGTAGATGAACGTTGAGCTTATCACACCCGATCATCACGTGGTGTCTCGGCACAACGAACTTTGGCAACTGTGCATACTCAGGGAGAACACTTATATCTTGAAATTTAGTGAGAGATCATCTTATAATGCTACCGTCAATCAAAGCAGAATAAGATGCATAAAGGATAAACATCACATGCAATCAATATAAGTGATATGATATGGCCATCATCATCTTGTGCCTTTGATCTCCATCTCCAAAGCACCGTCATGATCACCATCGTCACCTGCGCGACACCTTGATCTCCATCGTAGCATCATTGTCGTCTTGCCAACTATTGCTTCTACAACTATCGCTACCGCTTAGTGATAAGGAAAGCAATTACAGGGCGATTGCATTTCATACAATAAAGCGACAACCATATGGCTCCTGCCAATTGCCGATAACTCCGTTACAAAACATGATCATCTCATACAATAAAATATAGCATCATGTCTTGACCATATCACATCACAACATGCCCTGCAAAAACAAGTTAGACGTCCTCTACTTTGTTGTTGCAAGTTTTACGTGGCTGATACGGGCTGAGCAAGAACCGTTCTTACCTACGCATCAAAAACCACAACGATAGTTCGTCAAGTTAGTGTTGTTTTAACCTTCTCAAGGACCGGGCATAGTCACACTCGGTTCAACTAAAGTTGGAGAAACTGACACCCGCCAGCCACCTGTGTGCAAAGCACGTCGGTAGAACCAGTCTCGCGTAAGCGTACGCGTAATGTCAGTCCGGGCCGCTTCATCCAACAACACCGCCGAACCAAAGTATGACATGCTGGTAAGCAGTATGACTTGTATCGCCCACAACTCACTTGTGTTCTACTCGTGCATATAACATCTACGCATAAACCTGGCTCGGATGCCACTGTTGGGGAACGTAGTACTTTCAAAAAAATTCCTACGCACACGCAGGATCATGGTGATGCATAGCAACGAGAGGGGAGAGTGTGTCTACGTACCCTCGTAGACCGAAAGCAGAAGCGTTATGACAACGCGGTTGATGTAGTCGTACGTCTTCATGATCTGACCGATCCAAGTACCGAACGCACGGCACCTCTGAGTTCAGCACACGTTCAGCTCGTGACGTCCCACGAACTCACGATCAGCAGAGCTTCACGGGAGAGTTCTGTCAGCACGACAGCGTGATGACGGTGATGATGTTGCTACCGACGCAGGGCTTCGCCTAAGAATCGCTACGATATGACCGAGGTGGATTATGGTGGAGGGGGGCACCGCACACGGCTAAAAGATCAATAGATCAACTTGTGTGTCTATGGGGTGCCCCCTGGCCCCGTATATAAAGGAGTGGAGGAGGGGGGAGGGCCGGCCTAGCTATGGCGCGCCCTGGAGGAGTCCTACTCCCACCGGGAGTAGGATTCCCCCCTTCCAAGTAGTAGGAGTAGGGGAGAAGGAAAGGGAAGAGAGAAGAGAAGGAAGGAGGGCGCGCGGACCCTCCCCCTAGTCAAATTCGGACTAGGCCTTGGGGGCGCGCAGCCTCCCATCTCTCTTTCCTCTAAATCCCAATAAGGCCCATATACTCCCCGGCGAATTCCCGTAACTCTCCGGTACTCCGAAAAATATCCGAATCACTCGGAACCTTTCCGATGTCCGAATATAGTCGTTCAATATATCGATCTTTACGTCTCGGCCATTTCGAGACTCCTCTTCATGTCCCCGATCTCATCCAGGACTCCGAACTACCTTCGGTACATCAAAACACATAAACTCATAATACAAATCGTCACCGAACGTTAAGCGTGCGGACCCTACGGGTTCGAGAACTATGTAGACATGACCGAGACTCATCTCCGGTCAATAACCAATAGCGGAACCTGGATGCTCATATTGGCTCCTACATATTCTACGAAGATCTTTATCGGTCAAACCGCATAACAACATACGTTGTTCCCTTTGTCATCGGTATGTTACTTGCCCGAGATTCGATCGCTGGTATCTTAATACCTAGCTCAATCTCGTTACCGGCAAGTCTCTTTACTCGTTCCGTAATGCATCATCACGCAACTAACTCATTAGTCACATTGCTTGCAAGGCTTATTGTGATGTGCATTACCGAGAGGGCCCAGAGATACCTCTCCGACAATCGGAGTGACAAATCCTAATCTCGATCTATGCCAACTCAACAAACACCATCGGAGACACCTGTAGAGCACCTTTATAATTACCCAGTTATGTTATGACATTTGGTAGCACACAAAGTGTTCCTCCGGTATTCGGGAGTTGCATAATCTCATAGTCATAGGAACATGTATAAGTCATGAAGAAAGCAATAGCAGTAAACTAAAACGATCAAGTGCCAAGCTAACGGAATGGGTCAAGTCAATCACAACATTCTCCTAATGATGTGATCCCGTTTATCAAATGACAACTCATGTCTATGGTTAGGAAACTTAACCATCTTTGATCAATGAGCTAGTCAAGTAGAGGCATACTAGTGACACTTTGTTTGTCTATGTATTCACACATGTATTATGTTTCCGGTTAATACAATTCTAGCATGAATAATAAACATTTATCATGAAATAAGGAAATAAATAATAACTTCATTATTGCCTCTAGGGCATATTTCCTTCAGGACGTGCAACCCCTCTGTTGGCGCGCCGAGGCCATGGACGCACCAGGGGCGTTCTCCAACGCAAACATGGCGCACCGTGCCCGCCGTGCGCGGCAGCGGGAGCGTGATGCGGCGGCAGCGCTCGCCGCAGTACGTGGACGTTGGCAAGGCGGAGTCGCATTCTCCGGCGCCCCGTACGGTGCACTAGTCCGGGCGCCACAACCGCGTCATGGTGGATGTCGCCGGCTCGTCTCAGGACGGATCCATCATCGATCTGACGTTCACCAGCACCCAACGGGTTCCGGGCTTCGACGAGGAAGAGTAGGGCATGGGACATGGCGACGCCTTGAGTCCCGTGAGCTGGCTCGTGTCTCATGCCCTACTCTACCTTGTCGGCGACCGGACCAACACTCTGAGGGGCGCAGCCGGCCGCCGGACATGGCCACGGTGGAGTCAGACGAGCGAAGCTGAACCGGACAAAGCTTCGCTCAAAGATCGCTGCGTTGCATGTAATAATATGGATTTGAGGTTTCTAATTTGTGGTGTTCGGATGTGGAATGCATTTTTTGAGGCGTGGCCGATCACTGTCCACGAACATGTCTGGACGCGTCCACGTTTGAGGGGTCAGGTTTGCCAAATCCAATTGTAAATGCTCTTACCATCCAAATGAAAGATAGGCGGGTCCGATCGTTGGTCGCAAGTAGGCTACCAACCTCTGACAACGTAGCTAAACGCAACGGACCGGCTAATGGATCGTGCACGGTTTGCGGTCTTGTAGAAGACGCTAACCATGTGTTTTTCAGATGCCACCTAGCCAAGTTTGCGTGGAGTGCGGTTAGGGATGCATTCCACACGGACTGGAACCCCGCATCGGGAGCTGACTTGCTCACTTTGATCAAAACACAAAAATGGTCCAGCGCTAGAATATCTTGGCGGTGCGTAGGGGCGCTTCTGTGGGCTCTATGGACGACTCGTAACAAAATTACGATTGAAAAGAAATTCCCTAACCATCCCGCCGATGTAATCTTCAAATGCCACCTATTTTTACAAACGTGGATACCGTTGGGGAAGGAGCGTAATGCTGAGCGCATGTTGGAGGCCATGATGCGTATCAAGACGACCCAGACTATGGCAAGACAAGATCTGACGCACGGATGAGACGCTTTTGGGAAAGCCTTTTGTTGGCGAGGCCTCGTGTGGCTGTTTGGTACCATGGATGTAATATTTTAGCCTGCATGCTTCTGAACCTTGTGTGTGTGTGTGATGATGGCCGTGCGGAACTGCTTATCTTCTTTTCGTTTCCTTATCTTAGAACATTGTATGAATGCTGCCTTGTGGCTTTATTAATTTAAAGCCGGATGCTTCTAGCGTCTTCATTCCAAAAAAAAGTAGGAGTACGAGTTAAGCCATTCATCCTTCGAAAGAGGGTTGCATACATGTACAGACATAATACAAGTCTCCCACGGGGAAGCATGTTCTGTTGTTACAACAATGGACGTAACATACGGTTTCTCTATCTCGAATTATAAGACGTTTTTTGGATCCTGGAACGTTTCTGTCACGTTGCGATATTTCTTACTTTTCTAAAGTTTTGCTTGCTCCAAATTTTACTTGCTGCTTGCTCCATGTTTCTGAATTTGTAAAGGCACTCAATCAAAAAGTTTCTGAATTTTCAAAAGAGTACTTCTGGAGTATTTGTTCCTGTTGTTATGCAAGTGTCTGCTGAATTTTTAGAAGTTCTTGAATTTCTAAAATTATGCAAGTGTCTGCTGGAGTACTGCTTGTTCAGGTTGTTCTACTGCTTGTACTCCTAGTTCATGCTGGAGTGTTGCTTGTTCCTGTTGTTCTACTGCTGTAGTGCTGGAGTAGATTGTTTATTGAAAATTGTTTGTACTCTGCTGCGGTGTGTGGTGGGGTAGACGGGCGCTGGGCGGGCTCGCGAGCTGGTGGTGCGTGCTGGCCGAGTTCCAGCCGGGCACCCCCTGTTCCGCCCCCTGCACAACGGCGGGCGGCGCAGGGTGGCTCTCCGGTGAGCGCTCTTGGCTGCGGGTGAGGGATGGCTACGCGCAACGGTCAATGAGCGGGATGTCGTTGGTGGACTCGCATCGAGCTGCGTCGGCCGCCATGATGAGGCGACACGGGGGTGTGTCCGGTGGGGAGTTCTCAGGAGGGATGAGCGGCCCCAATGTCGGGCCACTCGTCACCGGTACGGGTGTGCACCGGTCCGGATGCGTCCGCTCCTAATCCCCCTTTCTTGGCCGTGTGCCCTCTGGCGAGGTTCTGGCGATGTTCAAGGCAGGGCGGCAGCTGGCTGCTCCGTCGATGGGGGCTGCTAGTTAGGCCAAATCCAAGGCCTTTGGGTGTTCTCGGAGTTGCTTTGATGCAGGGCGTGTTGGGTAACATAGCATGCAATTTCAAAATTTTCCTACGCTCACGCAACATCTATCTAGGAGATGCATAGCAGCGAGAGGGGGAGAGTGTGTCCACGTACCCTCATAGACCGAAAGCGGAAGCGTTAGGTTAACGTGGTTGATGTAGTCGAACGTCTTCACGATCCAACCGATCTAGTACCGAACGTACAACACCTCCGAGTTCAGCACATGTTCAGCTCGATGATGTCCCTCAAACTCTTGATCCTGCAGAGGGTCAAGGGAGAGTTCCGTCAGCACGACGGCGTGGTGATAGTGTTGGTGATGTGATCCGCGCAGGGCTTCGCCTAAGCACTACGACGCTATGACCGGAGGAGTAAACTGTGGAGGGGGCACCGCGCACGGCTAAGAGAACAATTGATGTGCCTTTGGGGTGCCGCCCGCCCCCGTATATAAAGGAGGGGAGGAGGAGGTGGCCGGCCCTAGGGTGGCACGCCATGGGGGGAGTCCTACTAGGACTCCACTCCGTGAGCCTCAACACTCATCGGACTGCATACATCGGTAGTTGCATAATCTCATAGTCCGAGGAATATGTATAAGTCATGAAGAAAGCAATAGCAATAAAGCTTAACGATCATTATGCTAAGCTAACGGATGGGTCTTGTCCATCACATCATTCTCTAATGATGTGATCTCGTTCATCAAATGACAACACATGTCCATGGTCAGGAAACTTAACCATCTTTGATTAACGAGCTAGTCAAGTGGAGGCATACTAGGGACACTCTGTTTTCTCTATGTATTCACACATGTACAAAGTTTCCGGTTAATACAACTCTAGCATGAATAATAAACATTTATCATGATATAAGGAAATATAAAATAACAACTTTATTATTGCCTCTAGGGCATATTTCCTTCAGGGCGGTGGCCCTGGCGGCGGGAGATGCGGTGTTCGTGGGCGGTGCGCGCGTCTTGGGTGCGGTCGGGCAACCATGGTTACGTGGGTGGCATGGTTGGTGATGTTTGGCGTAGCATGGTGGTTGAAGGAGGGATGGTTAACACCGGCATAACTTGCCTGGTCTTCTCTGGCCGACAGTGGCGGCGGCCGCGGGCGCCGTTTCCTTCATGAAGGCTCCGTCGTGGTGTTCTCTTACCTCCACGTTACTCCGGGTGAAAACTTAATCTTCGGGATCCGGCGGTGGTGACTATTCGGTGTCGTGCCTTCATGAAGGCACCGCCTTGGAGTCCATGCTTCGTAATTGTCCCGCTTCACTTCTTCTCGGTGGCTAGGCCTCGAGAGGTCCTTGTCAGCCCCAAATGGTTCCTTTTGGCTCATCTGTAGTGTTCTTGGTGGTCGATTGGGTAGTGTTGCGGTGCATCGACACCCTTGTATCTTGCCTTGGGTGTGTGTTGTGTGTTGGTGACGTGTTGTATCCGGATTTGTATCTCTAGTCGTTGCTTTATATATAAATCGGGGCGAAAACCTTTTTCGATAAGTTGTACTATATCAGTAGGAGTACTCCAGTAGCTGTAGCAATAGAACAAGTAGCAAGTTTTTACAGTAGAGCTTCTCCATTTAAATTCAGTTACATGTATCGTAGCGCTCCAGCAGATAACATGAATTCAGATACAGTAACAAGTTAACATGAATTTAATTAAACATGAATTCGTTGACGAGTTTTTTTTACAGTAGTCCAGCAATATTCCAGCGGACTATTCTTGTGCATCCTGAATTTAACTTGAATTCAGTAACAAGTTTAACAGTACAGGACATGGATTTAACTGAATTACTCTAGTAACAAGTTTAACAAGTGTCATGTTGTATTCAACAAGTAATCTGCTGGTTGCTGGTTGCTTGCTTCGTGTATCATGTGCTGCTGAAGATGAGTAGTTGTAGGAAGATGATGCATAGTAGTTTTATGTTGTAGTCGTAGTTGTAGGATGTTGTTGTAGTGAAGTTGCAGGAGTAGATAATGGAGTACTGCCAATTTACTATTAGTAAAGATGTTGAGCACACAATTGTTGTTTACTCCGGTGATAGGAGTAGTAGTGGTGGCCATCTAGTTGGACTTCTAGTGCTAGGACTTGCTCCATATTTTAGGATTTCTTTTCTTTTAGGATTATTTTCTTCTAGGATTAAAAATTGTTGTAGTATGTGTGGTGCCGTGGAGTACTCCATAGACACAGAGCACTGTGTTGTGGAGTACTCCAACTAGTTGAGTAGAATATTTCCAGTAGTTAGAATACTTGCAGTACTCCATGTTAGGCACAGAGCACTGTGCTTTGGAATACTCTTTTCTTTGGCCTCTCCTTGCCTTTCCTCTCCTCCCCTCTCCTCTCCTACTCCTAAGTTTCTCCTCTGCAACAAACAACAGAAAATTCATGAAATTTCTCATCTACTCTCCTCTCCTAAGAAACTTAAGATAATTTCATAAAATTCAGAAGCTTGGAGTAATTTCAGCAAAGCCATTACAAAATTCAGAAACTTCCATAAAATTCAGAGAACTTTCATGAAATACGGAAAATAGTCATACTCCTTTACAAACATATGGAGTAAAAAATGATCATACAAATGGAGTAAAAACATGGAGTAAAAAAATCCACTCCACACAAGCCTTTGCAAACATATGGAGTAAAAATGATCATACCATTGCTCAATGGATATCTTGTTAATTCTTGCAAACATATGGGGTAATCACAAAATTCTTACAAATACTCCAACATACTCCACACAAACATATGAATTACAAAATTCTTACAAACATATGGAGAAATTCCATACAAGCCTTTCATCACAAACCTCTCTCCACAAGCATATCCACACAAGCCTTTCATCACAAACCTCTCCACACAAGCCTTTCATCACAAGCCTTTCTACACAAGCCTTTCCTCACAAGCCTCTCCACACAATGCTGAATGGACATCTTGTCCTAAAATCTCATTTTCATAGACTTAACGAGAAAAATGAATCCTAGGAGGTAGCATTCCATCCCTTTCAAATCTTTGCTTGTTCACATGTGGAATTTTAAAAGAATTCCCTCCTCCATGGTTCCCTCCTCCATACTTTATAGAATTTAAATGCACTTAACTGAATTTAAATCTAATTAACTGCTTTTCTGAATTTGAATGCAATTAGGTGCATTTATATGTAGTTAAACTAAATTTTAAAGGTAATGACTCTAGTAAACTAAATTAAGTAAAGTTAACTAAATTTAAATTCAATTAACTAAATTTTAAATCCACTGTAATCCAGTTAACTTTAAAAGATGAATTCACTAAATTTACCTCCTTCTCCTCCAGGTTGATCATCTTCTCCTTTAGGTTGATCATCTTCTTTGTCATAGGTTGATCCTCATCTTCTCCAGGTGGAGAGAAATTTAGGTCAAAGTTCATCTTCTATTGCTGCTGGGAGAACAAGAAGAGATCTGTTGGTAGGCAACTTGATTTACTTGCTCTACTGCTGCTCTATTGCAACTCCTGCTTGCTTTACTTCTGCTCTGCCCCAACTTGATTTACTGCTCTGCTACTCTTGATCATGTATGGAGTATCACCAATTCTTTCTACTTATGATTCACCAACATGGAGTATGGAGTATCACAATTGCAGTTTGAATGCAGTGTGAACAAGGCGAGGACATTGTCGGCGTTCTAGAAACGAGGGTACCCAGACTTGCCTGCTTGGCCCACGGCGTGGCTCGATCGATGGCTTGGTACGGCCCAGCTTCAGCAACAACAACTCAAGACCCTCGCGAGGCGGACGACATCAAGACCTTCAGCAGGAGCGGCCTCCACGGGCTGGCTCCTGACGAGCGGAGATTCCTATGCAAGCCTCACCTCGCGAGGTCCAGGTGACGTGAGCCATGACGACCAAGGCCAGGCGGGCGCCAGCGGGCGCAGTGTACCAGTTTCCTCTTTGGTGCTAAGGAGGCAAGCACAGGCGCGGAGTCCCGAGGAATCAGTCAAAGGTTTCCATTCCCGTGCAATAAGACCAAGACCGCCAGGACTACAGGACGGAGGTCATCGCCGAGCCCACCACGGCGTCACGACCAGAGGCTTTTGCAGGCGACGACTACTTTTGTCAGGATAACATGTACTAGTTGTCTCCCTTCGGATTTGGCCGTTGTGGGATCCCTTCCCGCCTTCATTTGGGAAAAGGACCAATGCCACTATAAATAGGACCTAGCCACCACCATAGGGGGACGGATCATTCGGACGATCCTCACACCCACCAGCTCACTTGAGCCCAAGAACATTCCTTCTCCTGAGGTTGTTCTCATACTGTACTAGTTCATCCTCAGCCCCTCGAGGCCAATCCACCACAGAGCAGAAGTAGGGTTTTACACCGCAAGATGGCCCGAACCTGGGTAAACTGCGGTGTCCCCTTTTCATTCAGTTCGTCGAGCTAGGCTGTGAGATTAGCGAGTAGGAAGATTGGAAAGGTCAAGTTCTTCACACGCACCCTAGAGTTCAAACCTTTGAAGAGTTTGCGGAAACCGAAATCCGATAGACATGAGGTGAGCAGGGTGAACTATGCGGACCTGGGGCGAGCAGGGCGCAGTGAGGAAGAGCCTGGGCTTGGTGGTGGCCTCCACCTGGGCGAGGGGCTGGCACGCTGGTGCTGGTGCGGGGACACTCTGGTCCTGGTGCGGCGACGCGCTGGTGCACGGCGAGGAAGAAGCAGAATTGAAACAAATTTGAAAATCAAACTGGCGAGGGTAGAAATTGTTAGAGTAGTCATTATGGTATACGACTTCTAGTCCAAGTCAGTTTTGTACCCCTACCCCAAGTCGGTTTGTACCCTCTTATATACTCTTGTATGCCGCACCAAATCATCAATAAGCAACAATTTTATTCAGCTTTCATGGTATCAGATACCGGTCCCAGGGTTTAGGGTATGGCTCCGCCAACGCCACCGCCGCCGCCGCCGCCCGGCTACTTCGAGCGCCGGGCCGCACTCATCGCCAAGGCTGCCAACGCCGCGGCCGCTTCTCTCTCGGCCCTCACCATAGCTCCACAAAACTACCCTGCACCCATCCTCGCCGCACCAATATCTCTTGCTGACACAATCTCCGACGTCAGCCCCTACATCCCCATAGTTCTTAATCTCGCCGCCCACAACTACTACCATTGGAGACATCTCTTCGATCTCCACCTCGGCCGCTGCAACCTGCGCTCGCATGTCGCCGCCAACTGTCTTCCCCGCCCCGACGATCCGCAATGGTTGAAAGACGATCTCGCGATCGTCCAGTGGTTCTACACCCGCATCACCACCAAGATCTTCAACATGCTCGATCACGATGGCGCCACCGCTGCCAACATCTGGCACTCCCTCCGTCAGCTCTTCCAAAGCAACACCGACGCTCGGAAAAACGCTCTCCACACCGAGCTTCGCAATATGGTGCAAGGAGACGCCCCGGTGAACCTGTTCTGCCAGCGCGTTAAGACCATTGGTGATGAGCTCCACGAACTCGGCGATACAGTTAGCGACTCACAGCTAATCAATATCGTCGTCGTCGGCCTCAGCGAAGACTTTGATAAGCAAGCCTCGTTCATACCGATGATACGGCCCCCTCCTACCTTCGCTGAAGTTCGTTCCTTGCTACAACTCGCGGCGGAAACACAAGCTCGCAAGGACTCTCGCCCCAAGGTCTTTCATGCTGCGGCTCGTCCTCCTCTGTCGTCTACACCAGCACCGCCTTCCAGGCCGGCTCCTGCCGCCGGGCCGTCCGCATCGTCATCTGTTCAACCGCCCCCAGGCTGGCGTCCTAGTCCGAACTACCGCGGCAAAAACCCTATCTACAGGCCGCCGTCGACTCATTCGGTTCCGCCTACGACATCACCAGCACCGAGTCCTGCACCACCCACCAGTGCTCCATCTGCGGTTGCATGGCGGCCTCCTCATGATCCTTGGACGGGGCTTGTTCAAGCATGGCCCATGCCCTGGTCCGCTCCGTCCACCCTCGGTGCTCCGCCGGCATACTCAGGTGCCTGGCAACCCGGCCTTCGGCCACCTACTGGTGCTCCCGGGGTTCTCAACCCCCGACAGCCGGCCAATGCCTATCACGCCGCCCCGACGTATGCTCCTTATGGTCATTACACCACCGACGGCGGCGCCTACTACACACCTCAGCCGGCCCTGCTCCCGACGCCACCCCCACCACAGCCGGCCAATGCCTACTACACTCCCCAGCCGGCCCTACTGCCTTCACCATCGTATCCGCCGGCACTGCTTCCGACGCCACCCTCACCTGCGACGCCGAGCTGGGATCAAGCTGCCTTTCTCCAGGCCATGAATAACTTTGCTGCACAAGGAAACTCAGGTACGGATTGGATCTTTGATTCAGGGGCCTCTAGTCATATGTCTGCATCTAGTAATTGGTTATCTTCTTGCACTAAATCTCCTTTCCCTTCCATTATCCTTGGAGATGGATCATCTATTCCTATATATTGTGTTGGTCAGGCTCAACTTCCCTCTTCCACCAAACCTCTTTTACTTCGCGATGTTCTAGTTGCACCCGCCCTCATTAAAAATCTTATCTCTGTTCGCCAATTTACTTGCGACAATCTAGTTTCGGCTGAATTTGACCCTTTTGGTTTATCTGTGAAAGATTACCTGACCAAGGCCGAGATCGCTCGCTTCAATAGCTCCGGTGATCTTTATTCTCTTAATGGAGTTCCTGCCGCCACCCCTCCAACATCCATGCTGGCCTCCGTCGATCTCTGGCATCGTCGCTTGGGCCATCCCAACCCCGCCTTCTTAGCTTCTATGCTTAGTGAATTTACCATACCATGTAATAGGGACTCTCATAATTCTGTGTTTTGCGAGTCTTGTCAATTAGGCAAACATGTGCGTCTTCCCTTTAGTTCCTCTAGTTCTTGTAGCACTTATCCCTTTGAACTACTACATTGTGATTTATGGACCTCTCCCATTGCAAGTGTTTCGGGTTTTAAATACTACCTTGTTATCCTCGATGATTTCACCCACTTTGTCTGGACTTTTCCTCTACGCAACAAATCCGAGGTCCATTCTCTTTTCCTTAATTTTCAACGCTATGTGTCTGTTCACTTCTTCCTCCCAATTCGCTTTATCCAATGTGACAATGGTCGCGAGTTTGATAACATTAAAAATCGTACTTTCTTCTTACAACATGGCATCCTGCTTAGGTTCTCATGTCCCTACACATCCCCTCAAAATGGTAAAGCAGAACGCTCTCTTTGCACCCTCAATGATATAGTTCGCACTCTCCTCATTCAATCATCTATGCCTCCCAAGTTTTGGGCTGAAGCCCTACACATGGCCACCTTCCTTCTAAATATTCGACCTTCTAAAACTAAACCCAACACTACTCCCTATTATTCCCTCTTTCTTTCCCACCCCGACTACTCCGCGGTTCGTGTTTTCGGCTGTCTCTGTTTTCCCAATGCCTACGCCACTTCTGCAAATAAATTGTCACCACGCTCTAACCCATGTGCTTTTCTCGGCTTCTCTGACGAGCACAAAGGCTATCGCTGTCTCGACCTTCACACCGGACACGTTCATGTCTCTCGTCATGTCACGTTTGCTGAGCACATTTTTCCTTTCTCACAATGCACTACTACACCATCCAACACCCCTAGCTCCGCAAACACCCCCTCTCCCCGTCCTTTCCAACTATATACTCCCCTACCTGCCGAACACAACTTATCACCACCACCATTAACACCCACCATAGCCAATCCCAATCATACACTCACCCCACCCGAGACGTCCCCAACACCCCCGGCCCCTACTCCCACTCCACCACCCAGCCCTGCTCCCACTCCACCACCCAGCCCTACTCCTTCGTCCGACTCTTCCGCTGCGCCGGACTCACCAGTACCCACCTTACCCCCTCGTGCTATTCCTACAGCAGCCCCGATTAATGATCATCGCATGCGTACTAGGGCCAAATCAGGATTTCATCAACCCCAAGACCGCCTAAACCTTCATACCACCGTATCTCTCACTTCTCTTCCAAAGAATTACAAAACTGCTCTTCTTGATCCCAATTGGGCCGCTGCCATGCAAGAAGAATATAATGCTTTACTTCAAAACAACACCTGGCAACTTGTTCCTCATCCTCCCAATACAAATATTGTTTCTGGCAAATGGATTTTTTGCCAAAAGTTCCACTCCGATGGGAGCCTCTCACGATATAAAGCCAGGTGGGTTTGTCGTGGTTTTTCTCAGCAACAAGGAATTGATTACAAAGAAACCTTCTCTCCTGTTGTTAAACCTAGCACCATTCGCACCGTTCTTGGTGTTGCTGTCTCTTCTTCATGGCCCATTCACCAACTTGATGTTAAAAATGCTTTCCTCCATGGTTCCCTTCAAGAAACTGTCTACTGCCAGCAACCTCTGGGTTTTGAAAATCCATCCTTTCCAACTCATGTATGTCTTCTTCAGAAATCTCTCTACGGTCTTAAACAGGCCACACGAGCTTGGTTTCAACGCTTCTCCTCCTTCATTCAAACAATAGGCTTCACTCCATCTCTCTCCGACACCTCTCTTTTTGTGTATCATCAAACTTCTGACACTGCCTATTTACTTCTCTATGTAGATGATATCATTCTTACCGCCTCCTCTCAAAAGTTCTTAGATCATATTGTCTCTCTTCTTAGATCTGAATTTTCTATGACTGACCTAGGACTCCTTCATCATTTCATAGGCATTGCTGTTGTTCGAGATTCCTCCAGCCTTTTTATTTCCCAACGCCAGTATATTCTTGATCTTCTTAATCGTGCTGGTATGCTTGACTGTCAATCATCTCGCACTCCTGTCAATACTAGTTTTAAACTTTCGGCTACCGGTGAACCCTTTCCTGATCCTACTCTCTATCGTAGCCTAACAGGTGCTCTCCAATATCTCACCATTACTCGTCCTGAAATCTCTTTTGCTGTTCAACAAGTATGTCTCTATATGCATGATCCCCGGGTTCCTCACTATAATCATGTTAAACGCATTCTTCGGTATTTAAAAGGAACTCTCAATCATGGTCTCCACCTCAATAATTCTTCTCCAAACTCGCTTACCGCATACTCTGATGCAGACTGGGCTGGTTGTCCTGACACTCGAAGGTCCACTTCCGGTTTTTGTGTTTTTCTTGGTAACAATTTGATTTCTTGGTCTTCAAAAAGACAGGTTACAGTCTCACGTTCGTCGGCCGAGGCTGAGTATCGCGCTGTGGCACATGCCGTTGCAGATACAATCTGGATTCGGCAGTTACTCTCCGAGCTACATAGGCCTATTGAGCAGGCCACTATTGTCTACTGTGACAACATATCAGCAGTCTACATGACTAGCAATCCAGTTCAACACCGACGCACAAAGCATATTGAGATTGATATTCATTTTGTTCGTGAAAAGGTTGCTCTTGGTCAGGTTCGGGTGCTTCATGTTCCCTCTACGGCTCAGTTTGCTGACATTTTCACCAAGGCACTGCCTACTAAGCCGTTTCAAGATATCTGTTTCAGTCTCAACGTCGTCGAGCCTGCCGTTGATACTGCGGGGGGATGTTAGAGTAGTCATTATGGTATACGACTTCTAGTCCAAGTCAGTTTTGTACCCCTACCCCAAGTCGGTTTGTACCCTCTTATATACTCTTGTATGCCGCACCAAATCATCAATAAGCAACAATTTTATTCAGCTTTCAGAAATGACTATTCACACTGTTTTGAGGACTGTCTGAAAACTCAAAAACGTCTTATATTTTGAGACATAGGAAGTGCGTATATATGTGGCTCGCACGCCTGGTGAATGTTGTCTGTCCAAGTTCAGAGCCTGGTCGACTACAGGTCAATGAGCAACGATGGTGATCACAGCTTCTTCGCCACCAATGGCATGCCGAACCCTGGCTCAATGGTCAGCCGGAACACTGGCGCGTGGCGGTACGTCGGCGATGGCGAGAAGGCGAACCTGCTCAGCAGGCGCGCCAGTACCAGCTTCAGCTCCGTCATCGCCAGGTTCTGCCCGATGCAGGTCCTGTGGCCGAGCCCAAATGGCGTGTACAAGTGTGCCGGCTTGCACGCCCCAGCCACACCGTTGGCGAACCGGCCCGGGCGGAACTCCTCGGCGTCGGGGCCCCAGACTTCCTTGTCCAGGTGCAGCATCGATCTGGTCACCTGGACGATCGTTCCACGGGGCACATCCAGGTCGCCGATCTTTATGTCCGTCAGGGCTTCACGCATCATCAGCGACGCCGGTGGGTACAGACGGAGAGTTTCTTGGATCACCATCGTCAGCTGCATTTCGGTGGCAGGTGCAATGCATGAATAGAAATGAATGGTGTCTAGTTATACGATGATGGACAGAATGCGCTCACAATTTTCAGTCGGTGGAGGGCGTCAACGTCCAACGTGCTCCTCCCATGGCAAACCTCCAGCGCCTCGATGCGGGCACGCTCCTGCCATTCCGGGTGTTTGGCCAGTAACATCAGGCACCAAATGGCGGTGACCGCCGTGGTCTCATGCCCTGCGAAGTATATGGTCTTACAGTTGCCAACGATGAAGTCCTCGGCAGTGCCACCATGGCCAGCGCCATGGGCGCCGTTGACGATCGCACGCAGAAGACCGTTATGAGTGGCCGCATTCTCAGCTCCATTCTCGTTCACGTTGGCCTTTGCCAGTTCCAAGATCAGTAGCCTAACTTTCTCAACCAGATTCCGTATCTCTCGGTTGCTCTTGGTAGGTAGGTGCTTCCTGCAACAGCATGAAAGAACTAGCATGATTGGCCACCGCTTAGTTGTTTCATGTTTACAAGCAACTTGTTTTGTATTGCTGATCCAGTCTACTGAAATAAATGCCTTCCTACTTCCCTGACCAAACCGTATAGAAAGATACCGGATTAAGCACGGAATATGGATTAACAACATGTTTTACTTACCACAGTGCAGAGAGTCCAACAAATGCATCCTGTTGAGAAATCGCCTTTTGAAGCTTCCTGAGCATGCAGAATATCTCTTCTCCTTTTGCGAAGCTACTCCCGAAGCAAGCCCTGGCGATTACATCTGCTGACATGTTCCGCAAATAATCATCAACAACTATCTCTGTGCTACCTCCTGCACTGTCGAGAATGTTCTCCCATGCTTCTAACAGTGGAGCAGTTGCATCTTCAATCAGCTGTATCATACCCTGCATATATAGAGCATTGCATACCTACAGCCATGAATACTAGTCCAGGTTTTCAACCCATGTTAACTTAAGCAAACTGTGTGTCACTACCTTGATCTTGTCCATGAAGAATTCTGGCGCCATGGTCTTCCTCTGATAGGCCCATTCGTCACCATTCACCGTAAGTAACCCTCCCCCGAGAAGAGCTTTTCGAGTTTTCTTCAGATAATTAGGCTTCCCGAGCTCTGATGGTGTCCAGTGGTCTATGTCCTTTACCATGTCTGGCTGAGAAACGTGCAATATCTCCCGACCTCCTGACGAGTAGAGGAACACAGAGCCTATCCCAAATTCGTACTTTCAGTTACTTCCATGTTAGAAGAAAAGACATATATGAATACATAACAAACTTAATTCATTCTTAGATGCACTTAGATTGAACTGACATCAAATATTCTTTTTTTTTTCCTCGAACACACAACTAATTGTGTCACTTTCATTAGAAAGGTTTCAAGAAGACAAAAGGTACAGCAAGTGAAACAGAAAACATTTACCTAGGCCTAGCATCAAATGGAAACCGAAGTCAACCAGAGAACCTAGAAAACACACTGAAAAGAACAGAGATAAACTAAAACTACAGCAAGGCCTCGGCCTAAGAACCATCTGGGGGAGCCTTCTCAGCGCACTTCACACCTGCTAGCTGCCATTGCCCTGCTTTGACCAAGATGGAGCCAACCAGCTACTGGCTATGCAGGCAGATCAGCCAAACACACATGAGTTCTACAGTCTCCAGAGCCGCCACAACGTCTACATGAGTGACTGAGCTCCCTTCATCTCGCCAACGCTGACTCGCTCTGCCGCGCTCAGAAACCAGTCAAGAAACTGATATATGGCTTCAGGGTGGGTGATGGTCTGAAGACCATAATGGGCTAGAACTGAGTGCCAGACCTGCTGGGCGAAAGCATACTCGGACAACAAGTGAGATATAGTCTCTTCCTGCTCGCAAAAAGGGCAAACCTCAGGGTGATCCAACTGTCGCCTCGCTAGATGATCTGCTGTCCAGCACCGGTTTTGCGCGACCAACCATGCGGAATTTTTGCTCTTCAAAGGCACACCCAACATCCCAACGTTGAGTTCCAGGCCAGCGACTAGACTGTGCCGGCAAAATGATTTTGACAGGCTGATTTGGCCGAGCATAGCCTGGACTCAGTCCAACACGAAACAAGCTGGTCGATAACTTCAGAGTCGAGGTCTATGCCATCACCAGATGAAGAAATTCCATCACTCCTTGCACATTTAGTGCTCAGCTGATGTCCTGGATCCACTGGTTTTGGTGCAGCATCGCATTGACGGTCCTAGCCTTGAGAGTCCAAGATCCAACCACCACCGGTGCCAATTCAGCGATGGACTGCCCTCCGGTCCATCTGTCAGTCCAGAAGAGGGTTTGCTGACCGTCGCCAACTGCAACCCTGGAGGCCGTGTGGAGAAGGGCGGTGACGTGCCGGCTAGCTTTGATCAGAAGTTGCGACCAAGGTTGAGAGGTGTCAGCTCATTGCAACCAAGGCCAGCGCATCCTCAACGACCAGTTCACCTTTCTCAGGTCTTTGATGCCCAAGCCACCCAACTCAATAGGGTGGCAGATATTATGCAACATGACCGAGCAGCTACCACCGCTGGCGTCTTGCCAGCCCATCCAGCAGAAGCTCCCTGCTTTTTATCAATGGCTTCCCACAGCCACCTCGGCATATCGATCGCCAGCATGGTATCGATGGGGGCAGCCGAGATCACCGTGCAGATCATCTAATCATGACGGGCATGCCACCTTTCATGGGCATGCCAGCCAGCCAGCCAGCTTGCTGTTTATCTTGTAGAGGATGGGCTGTGGGTCTGTCAGCTAAGCTTCCAAACAGATAACAGGATTCCCAAGTAATTGACTGGGAATGCCTTCACTGGGCAAGCAAGGCGCAGCGCAATGACCTCAATCTCTTCCTCGCTGCAGTGAATTGGTGTCATGGAGCTCTTCTGGATGCTGGTGCGCAACCCTGGTGCCACACCAAAGGTGTCCAGAAGCTGAAGAATAGTGCCGCACGTATAACTAAGAATAAAGCTGATCATCGTTACATTCTAAAATACCTGCACCTTCTACCAAAGCATAACTTGCATGATATTAAAGTGGTTGGCAAATGAATAGCCTTGCAACACAAAATACAGGGAAAAGGTACAGATTCAGTCAATGGAAATATTAATCACAAGTCACTTACTGATTGCATCATCCATGTGAGCACATGACTGTTCAGAGTTGAAAGTCATCTTGATACAAAATGACAGAGAAGTGTAAGTGAACGCTTTGAGTGCATAGTTGGGTGCACACAGTCATGACTTGTAGTGCAAAAACAAATTCACTTGTCAAGGGAGAGTTAAGTTTTTTTTCCATCCTTTAAACTGTAAAAAATCTAATACTTCTCAAGTTTAAACACCACTTGAAAGCAACTTAGTGGTGGAGGAAGCGTTGTCCATAAAATTTTTTGGTAATACATTATTTATAGGACTATCTACTACCTCCATTTAGGAATGGAGCTAGTATGTACTAACCTAAGGTGAATGCAAGGATACGGGATTCAACTATTACAGGGTTGTAGACTGTAGTTCTACTTTTTGGAAAATATGTTAGTTGAAGTAGTACATACCACATAGATATAAGATGTTTTGGAAAATATGTTAGTTGAAGTAGTACATAGATATAAGATGTTTTGGAAAATATGTACTCCCTCCATTCACAAATATAAGATGTTTTGGATATTATTTCAATATGGACTACATACGGACTGAAATGAGTGAACAAACACACTAAAACGTGTCTATATACATCCGATTCAGAAAAAAGTTAGAACATATTATTTGTAAGCGGAGGGAGTACTTTTTTGCTTTCTTATTTTGAGCTTTTCTTTGAGGCTGTGTTGTATGGATCTGGTGCCATCTTGGCGTTTTCTTCTAATACAAAACAACATGCATTTGTGTGTGTGTTCGAGAAAAAGAAGTAATCTGTACTGTCAACGCTGTAAGAAAATCGCAGTGATAGAGAGTAGCCGGAATAAGTTTAGATATGACGGTACTTTAGTCTTCTGACTCTGAATGCAAAAATATAAAAATTTCATGACACGAGTGACAACTGACAACAGAAGTTTAATATGTTGTGCTCTTTTGTCAGCTTCTACCCACTTGCTCCATTGATTTACTAATGTGCCTAAGATTATGACAAATATAAAAAAAATCTGATCAATAGCAATTAAGTACTAATAGTGAGTTGTGTAACATGGATTAGGTATTACTTACCCTTGAAAAGGACAAACAAACTCACTAGAAAAATGCGATGTAGCCATTCTCTGACAACCACTGTTTAAAGAGCTTGATGCTACTGAGTACTGACTCGCTTGTGAGATCCATATACCATATGAAATGTCAGTGTACAAATCAATCAAAAAGATTTTTGTTAACTAAATCGTTTCCAAAGCAGTGCAATCACTGGAACTGATTCGTGGGGAAAATTTGCCTCACAAAATTTGTAAGTGACCTAGAAATGTCTATCTAATAAAGATCAAGATCACAGCATCAGCCTGAAATATTCACATACGAACATAGCAAGATCATAGCATCAAAAGACACTTGCATACATACCATAAGTTTCCTTCCAGACAAGGATGTGAGGGAAGAGGGTGGAGATGTAGTTGTTGCTGTCTTGCTTCTTCATAGGTTTGAGCTCATGTCGGATACGCTTCATCTCTTTGGTGTTGCCATCGAGCAAAGTAGGCTTGGGACCCTTCACACCTTGCCTTCTCAACCTCTTCCTTATCTTCTCCGGTCTTAGCCATAGGATGTTACACAAGCAAAACAAAGCTAAGCAAAGAAGAGGAACAAGGATTAGCAAAAGTAAGTTCTCCATGAGAGGAGGCATGGAGCTGGAGGCAGGGAATTGTTCCAGTCAAACATTCAGATACAAGACAATGCCAGAACCACCTTCGTATTTGTTTGAGTCTCTGAGCATATGAATCTGACTTCTCTTCTGGTGTATGATTGTTTAATGGTACGCTATTTTCAGATCTTGGCATTCATTAACAATTAGTTTATTGTTAGATGGTCCATGCCATAGCAGCCCCAGTTAGCGAGCCCCAGGAAAGAGTTGTGGCAACTAAGTGTAGTTGGAGCAATCACAAGAACCAAGGCAACTGACAACCAGATTTTACATGTATAACAAGCTTATTGACTATGATCGGTCAGGCAAATACGTTCTGGCTCGACATACAACAGATAGGGTGGCATGTGCCGGTACCTCGGCGATGAGCGATGGAGTGAAGGCGAGCTTGGTCAGCTGGCACGCTAGCTGGAGCTTCGGTTTGCTTCTGTGAGCTTTTCCTCGGCTCATGCCCGAATGTGTGTGACATGTGCACTGGCTTCCATGAGGTACAAGTGTACAACATCGAACAAACCCTGGAAAATGGTGCCACGAGGCCTATGCAGACTACCTATAAGGTTAGGACGATCCAGTCACATGAGACAACATGTGTGCTTCTGCAGTAAGTAGAACATACAATACTTCTATTTTCAAGTCAAAATATGTGGCTGACTAAAGTTTCGTCTTTTCTCTAGTGAAGTACTGCTTTACAATGTTAACAGTAAAATAAACTGTACAAAGATTGTGACAGGGACAACAAGGATACATAATATTGTAAGTATGTAGTTGCTTGCGGTCCTGAAAAACATGATGGTATAATATTCACACTGCTTTCATGCTCTTGTGTCAACTTCCAGTCATTTCCACCAACGATTTTCTGAACACGAAAAGCATGCTCACACAAGATCAACACATTGCAAGTGGAACCTAATCCACACTAAGTACTACTTCCTACGTTCCAAAATACTTGAAGTTCTATGTTTGCCCTAAGTCAAACATCTTTATGTTTGACCAAGTCTATAAAAAAATATATCGCGTCTACAACATCAACTATATAAAGTATGAAAATATATTTTACGATGAATCTAACGAAACTAATATGTGATATTGTAGATATTGGTATATTTTTCTATAAACTTGGTCAAACTAAAAAATGTTAGGACAAACCTAAAACTTCGAGTATTTTGGAATGGAGAGAGTACCATCTAATAATACGCTACAAATATGAAGTAGTCATCTCACAAACTACGTATGTGGGAAATTGATCTTTTACCCGAACAATGAACATGAATGGTAAACAAGGATCCAAAAATTAAACTACGTATGTGGGAAATTGATCTTTTACCCGAACAATGAACCTGTATTGCTCAATTTAAATAAAGGTATGCTTATTGACTATCCGCTGAAGCAACAATGTGCTTGGAACTTTGTTTGCCGAAGTTATATGAACCAGATTTGAATATTTGATGTGCCACTAAACTCAAGGGTTTCAAAATGCAGTAAGTGATCGTGATCATATTGTTTTGTTAAAGGAACAGGCAGTTGTACTGCCAATGCATTTCAGAGGGGAATCAATATAATGTCAGTTACTCCTTCCAATCCATATTACTACGTGTTAGATACATCCGTATCTAGACAAATCTAAGACAAGTAAAATGGATTGGAGGGAGTACAGGACAGGGAAAGTAGTTTTCCCAAAGAAAAGAAAGAAAGCATAGAAAACTAATCCGGCTCGGGCTCTGGCTCGTTTTCTCCGAAGGTGTCTCAAGTAATGGAGGAGTGAGCAAGGGCCATATTCGCTTTGATCATGCTAGCAAGTGAGCACGTCGGGGCTCAAACTTGAAGCGGAGACGAGATAAGAACTCATGAACCCTCTGAAACTCCAAGTCAGACCGCGTAGTCTGACAGCAACGGCAAGTGCCACAAACAACTGTCCGTAGTGAGTCAAGCTGACGCCAGATGGCAGAGCACTGTGAATAGAACTCATCAACAGACGAGTCACCCTGCTGGAGAGCATGCTCCTGACGCACCACAGAAAGGTATAGAGCATCACCAGAGGGCTGATAGCGCTGACAAAGGTAGGACCACATCGCTGCAACAGTGCCGAGGCCCATGAACTCCGAAGCAAACTGAGGGAGGACACTCGCAGTGAGAACAGCAGCAGCACGAGCATCATCATTACACCACGTGTAAGCAGACAGATCATCCCGGTAGACGGAAAGAGCATCAGAGTATGCGGATACCTGCTGATCATACGCATCAACTGCAGCATCATCAAGAGCCTTGGCTGCATCCCGATCAGCCTGAGAAGCATCAGCAGCAAGCACCGGCGGAACCGGCGGAACAGGAGCCACCGGAGCAACAGGGCAGGGCGGACAGGGTACCTCGCCAGAGAGCACGCCCCACAGCAGAAGGCCGCGCATATGGATACGCATGAAGCCAACAAACTCAGCATAGTTGGTGCCATCAAAGATCACGGAGCAGCGAGGAACAGCCACATATCCCGAAGAAGACATTGCCGAGCTCTCTTCTTTTCCTGTTCTTTCTCCTTTTTTTTTGGAGTCAACCTCACAGGGCAAACAGCCCGAGCCCCAGCCAGAGAGCCCGAGCGCCCGCAGCCAGGCCGAGTGAGAGGGCCAGCCGAGCACGGGCCGGATCCAAGGCGAGGAGGACCAGGCGAAGCAAGGGGGCTGCGGAGGCGCAGTGAAGGAGGCAGCTACGCAGCAGGGCGATGGGTCAACGGAGCGGGCAGGCGAGCGCCTCTGCCCTCACGCGAAGCAGAGCAACGACGCGGCTGATGGGAGCTGCAGGGGCGGTGCAGCAGCTTGAGGCGGGGCTCCGGCAACTCGGCGGGGTCCAGCAAGACGGGGACGGCCGGATCCGGCCGCGGGACACCGATTCCCGGCGAGCCTTGCAGCGGGCGGGCCAGAGTAGAGCAGGTGCGGCCGGACGGGAAGAGGCAGCCGTGACCGGGCTGGAGCAGCGGGATCCGGATCCGCGACGGGGAGGGCTGGACGGAGCTGCTCGCCGGGACGGCGCCGGATCGAGAGAGGGGCTAGCACGGAGTTGCAGCGTGCGGGAGAGAGGGGAACCTAACATCTGATACCATGTTGGATAAACAGCAACTGACTTTACTGAGGGCCAAAGGCCAGAACATATACATGTGTGGTAAAGTGCAGAAAGGCCCCTTATACAATGGGGATGCACTAAAAGGAGTTATACACATCTAACAATATTGTAGATATTGGTATATTTTTCTATAAACTTGGTCAAACTAAAAAATGTTAGGACAAACCTAAAACTTCGAGTATTTTGGAACGGAGGGAGTACCATCTAATAATACGCTACAAATATGAAGTAGTCATCTCACAAACTACGTATGTGGGAAATTGATCTTTTACCCGAACAATGAACATGAATGGTAAACAAGGATCCAAAAATTAAACTACGTATGTGGGAAATTGATCTTTTACCCGAACAATGAACCCGTATGGGCATGCTCAATTTAAATAAAGGTATGCTTATTGACTATCCGCTGAAGCAATAATGTGCTTGGAACTTTGTTTGCCGAAGTTGTATGAACCAGATTTGAATATTTGATGTGCCACTAAACTCAAGGGTTTCAAAATGCAGTAAGTGATCGTGATCATATTGTTTTGTTAAAGGAACAGGCAGTTGTACTGCCAATGCATTTCAGAGGGGAATCAATATAATGTCAGTTACTCCTTCCAATCCATATTACTACGTGTTAGATACATCCGTATCTAGACAAATCTAAGACAAGTAAAATGGATTGGAGGGAGTACAGGACAGGGAAAGTAGTTTTCCCAAAGAAAAGAAAGAAAGCATAGAAAACTAATCCAGCTCGGGCTCTGGCTCGTTTTCTCCGAAGGTGTCTCAAGTAATGGAGGAGTGAGCAAGGGCCATATTCGCTTTGATCATGCTAAGCACCTGGTCAGCCGAGCAGATAGAATTTTGAAAGACTCGCCTGTTTATCTCCTTCCAAATGTGCCAGCAGCCATAGATAGACACCGAGAGGTGGTAGGCAGGGAGCTTGCATGCAGTGTCAGTCCACCAAGAGGCCGGGGAACATCAGGAGTCGATAGGCAGGGTGAGTGCCAGTTGCTGAAGCCAATCCGCAGTCAGGTGCTAGACCTCGCGTGTGAAGGAGCAATGGAGCAGCAAATGTGCAGGGGTTTCAGGCTGTTAATCCCAGAGGTTACTAGGGCCATTGTTCGGCCAGCCCCGCTTCAGAAGGTTGTCATTGGTGTTCCCAAAACCATAGCCAAATGAAGAATCTACACTTGGGTTCAACCCTAGCCTTCCATAGCTTCTAGAAATTGGTGGCTGCAAAAGAACCAGTGAACTGCTGCAGATAAGCCGAGCTAGCCGAGTACTTCAAGTCACAAGTCCACTTCCAAGAAATTTTGTCGGCCACATCTGAAAGCTGGATATTTCTGAGAAGCAACCAAAGGTCAATGAACTGACGCAGTTGGGTGGCGTTGCAGATGTGTTGCAGCCTTGTGAGTCTGAGACTCTAAGTATAGACATACATACACATACAAGAGCAAATGCATGCATCGAGTCTTCCTCTAGAGAAGGAAATGAGGTAAGGGAATAGAATGAAGCTGGAATGGCCTCATGTGGACCCTCTTCATCTGCTGGGTGTTGCCATAGAGTTACATAGGCTTGGGACCGTTTATTCCTTCCCTTACTACACATCTACTCTCTAGACTTACCATACAGTTCATATAAGTCAACAAGAGTTTGAGATGGGAGGTAATTAGTGCTCACCTCCTTCATACGCCTACTCTTCTGAAATGAATGTCACTTCTTATTTTCCTAATCTATTCATTTCTCACCGTTAAAACATTGTTTTCAGATCACAAGGCAACACCAAGTAGACAGCCTTCATTGATCTTCAATGCATGGTGGTGTCTATTCATCAGTAGGATGGTAGCGAACTGGTTTCTGCCTTCTGCTTGCGTACTATTCCCTGCCCTGTTTTACCTCGTGAGAACATACAAGCTACCACAAAATATATGGCCTCATTTGGTTTGTAGGAATTCTGTAGGATAGGATTTTTAAGGAAAAATTTCTTTGGAGCTCTTTGGTTTGTAGGAATGGATTCCTATTCCTACATAGGATATGAATCAATCCTTCACATTTCAAAGGAAAAAAATAATACATTAGCCTAGACTCAATGGAAAAATTCATATACTATGCATCAAATGACATCTCTTTCCCTATAGGAATTGAGATGCATGTCATCTCACTTCCTATGATTTTCCTATTACAATGATATTCCTATCCTATGAACCAAAGGAGGCCTATACCTGAATACCTCTAAAGCAGTCATGCACTCATGCTGCAAGCAGCTAGTTTAGCTAGGCAAGAGCTACTTATGGAAAAGCAAAAGGGACAAGACAAACCTATACATGAGCATCAACGAATAGAGAAATACCTCACAGCCAGCACTGGTTAAATTTCTAACATGAGGTGAACTGGAGACTGGAGGTATCTTGAGTCTTCAGACTGCAGATTATATTAAGACATGGATTGAACTTTGAAGCAGAGATTAATTGCGGTTACAGCAATATGAAGCAGAGGACATCCAATCACAAGTAGCAGTTGAATAACAACAGCAGGCACCAATACACACTTTGCTGAACTGAGCAAAGTGGTGGAAAATATATAGTTTTGAACTCGGTTACAGGAACAACTCAATGGATCTCCTCACTTATCACATTGACCAAAACTTAAACTTTTTACAGAGAAAGCACTGCCAACAATCGAGTACCACCACACACTAAATTCGGGATCAGTACACATGTACTGGATATCTAGAACATGGACCACCAACTTCTTTTTGTGTCTACAAGTGCTGCAGAGGCACTCTGGGATCCACGACACAGTCGCCTTCTACCACTACTAGTAGGATTTGCAAAGCACAAAACCAGAGCTAAACCGACAAAGCTTACTGCTGGAGCAACTGCAATAAACAGCCATCGACGATGGGCACGTGCTCTGTTTGACTGCTCAGCAACATGAGCACCATGTTCACCTGTATTAGTCACTTCCACTGCATCATTAAACATGTCCTGAGTTTCTTCAGCCTCAGGTTCATCAGAGCCTTCTTCACCAATTTCCTGCAGATGGGTGTGTTCCTCCACCCCGTGGACATCTCTTTCATTTGTTGCAGCTCGCTCAGACCTCTCGGATTCTGGATCATCTGTAGGAAGTTCATATCGGCAAACTGGGCATGTATTCCTGGAACTAAGCCACGGCAAGATGCACGACGAATGATATAGATGCATGCATGGTAGCTGTTTTGCTCTAGTTCTGATAGGCATCGGGTCTTTGCAGACTGGACAGATCACACCACCATCTGCCTCATGGCTTGTAGAGATAACCAGAGAGGGAAGATTTCCAATGAAGGATGTCGCTGCAGGTGGAGCTCCTCTTCTGGAACTGTCGTCCTCAGCAAATTGTTCAAGAATCATCTCAAACTGTCTTGCATCAGCATAATCACCAGGATTCCCAACAAAAGGTGCCCTGACATCTGGCCCTTCCATGCCTGCCATCAAGTTGGTCATATTTGCTCTTTGACTTCTCCAAGTCCATACCCCATCTTCAGATTCCCACCCAGTCAATTCACTGGGGCCAATGCCACGTGATTGCTGCTGGTGCTGCTGCATGGCGTCAACTGCTTCATCAAAATCAGACTCTTCCAACTGCACATCTTCATCCTCTTGGTCATCTGAATCCCACTGGTCTATTCCAGCATTCATGGGATCAATATCCGTATCGGTATTCATGTAGCTCTCGTTGTCAAGTTGAATGGTAATCTCCCTTCCCATCATGCTATGTTGACCTAGAGAAGCATCTGACTCCCCGCCATAGTCACCAAAACTGATGTTTGATTCAAGCTCGTCAAACACAGAATCAGCATAACTGAGGCCATCACTCTCATCGTCTGAAGCATGCCACCTTTGGGACTGGTTTGGTGTAGAATTATAAGACGCCAGCTGCCGCACAACGGTCGGATCATCAATTTCTGCTTCATGGCCTTGTCTGGCTAAGTTGATCAGTTGGGAGAACTGCTGTGAGAATGCATCCTCATTAGATTCAAGACTTGCAGTCCTAGATCTCCGCCTTCTTTGTCGTCTCTGCTGACTAGTGCTGGTTGTTACATCTCTTTGACTATCATTAAGCACAGTAGCCTTGCATTCCCTGCATATAGCTAAAGCTTCAAAGCTATTGGTCACCTCAGTATCCAAAGTAAAAGGTCTCGTGCAAACTAGGCATTGAGCATCTGGTTGACTGGCTAGGCGCTCATAGTCGCTAGATTGTGTCTGATTGCCAGACATGGGCACCTTGTACTAGTAAATCTGAGACTGAGATGTGTAAGCAGTGCGCTGGTGAAAATAACAAATGATCAAAATGGAAACAGAGGTATGTCTTGCTTAATTCCTGGGTCAGGTGTTTATCAGATACATTGTTGAGAACGTCACAAAAGTTCTTCCCAGATGTCAACCTGAAAAAGAAAAGCAAGCAATTGCTCCAGTTATGACGCAGAAGAAATATGCAGCATTCATTAAACCAGATGACTATGATCAAACTGGATAAGCGATTAAGCATGTCTGCAAATAGAATGCAACAGCTACCAAACAAAGTATTCACATGACCAAACTGGATAATTTTACTACTGAGGACCAGCAACCACACCAACCAAATCATTTGCAGAGTCCCCCGTGTTTTCCTTCATTAATTTCCTCTAACATACGATCTTATCAATTTAATCGCCACCCTCTTTTATCACGGAACAGCCTGCCCCAAGAGATCCACGCAGACAAACTAAACAATAATGAAAAGCAGCACTGGCTATGCAGGAGAGGTACCGAGATCGCACACGCTTCACAAAAGCAGCAGCCGACTCCCCGATTTCCACTACAACGAGGCGCTAAAATCGAACGCGATGGAAAAAAAATATTTTGCGCGGATTTGGAGGAGAGCCGCAGCCATTTGCGATGCGACAGCAAACAATCAGTTGACGGCAAGGTCCAAGGGTTCGAAGAAAATCACCTTCGCCTCGAAAATCTAGGGCGTGATGCGGGGGAGAACTTCGCCGGCGGGAACGGCGATCTGGGAATCGTAGACCAATCTCGGCGATGCTGGGGCTCGGCTGGGGGAAGAGGACGGCGTCGGAACTGGGGATCGCGGAGGAAAGGGAAAGGTTGGAGCGTTTTTCTCTTTTTCTTGAACAGTTGCAGGATTTCTTTCGAGTTTTTTTCTGCGTGAGAAAAGAGATTTGTTTTTTTAGGGCAGCGGGAGAAAAGAGATAACAACCCTGGCGGGCCTGTTCGAGTAGGCCCATTGAAGCACACACACGCCGATGTCCCAGGGGCAGTAGCGTCTTTCCCGTGGCAAAAATCACTGTTTTGACCTATGGACAAAACAATATCACAAAATAAACCGTTGATAAAAAATTCACCCTGATGACTCTTTTGTGTAGCGCCCAACAATTAGGCGTCATACTACATTGTGCAGTGTCTGACTGCACTCGACTGACCAGCGTCACACCTCAGGTTGCCTGAAAATTACTAAGTCAGTGTGCAACGCCTAAGAGTTAGGCGCTACACTATGCAGTGCAGCGTCTAGTATCTAGGCGTTGCACCGGTAGCTACACTATACATTACGGGAAGACGTCGCCGTCGCTCTCGCCTGGGCACCTAGCCACGTACTGTCGCGGAACTCACCGGTCATCACCGCCTACGCAGTGTTCTCAACAATGAGCTAGCTGTTGTTTTCCTCCGAAGAGCGTCCAGCCATACATGCAAATCGTGACCGAGTACAGTGCAAGAAATGTGTTTTTTGACCGTGAACACAGACGGGACACGGAACGCATGCTACGTGTCGAGCGGCCTGGCCTAGACGTGGACCATTGCTGGTGCTCACCTCTCTCTCAAACCTGACCGTAGCGGTGGGTCACGAATGCGTGGCTTAATATGATCGCTGCTTAAGGATCAGGACAAACGAGGTAGGTCACTGCATCATCGCTGGTTTATGTGAGCCGGCTGGGCTTGGAGCGGGCATGGGCGCGGCCACTTGTGCAGTGCCTACACGCTAGGCACAAGCGTTACTTAGTATTTTTTAGACAGTCTAGGGTGCGACGCTGGTCAGACATGTAGCGCCTATCAGCCAGGCGCTGCATAGTGTAAGGTGTCGCCCATGGGCGGAGACAGGCCCCAGGCAGCCCGAGCGGCTGCCTGGGGCGTGAGGCCCATCTTGCTTGTACACTGTAGCAAAGCGAAGGCGGCCTGGGGTGTGAGGCCCATTCTCAAAAAGTTGACTGCATGTGCGTCAACTTGAAGTCTTGGACGAACACGAACCAACCGGCTGCCCGCCGCCGGTCCCCCGATCTGGACGAACCATAGGCGTTAGGTGGTTGCGTGGCCTGCGTCCCTGCCCGCCGGCGCAACTCGCCGCCGCTGCCTGCTAGCTGCCGTCGTGTTGGAAATATGCCCTAGAGGCAATAATAAAATGGTTATTATTGTATTTCCTTGTTCATGATAATTGTCTGTTGTTCATGCTATAATTGTATTAACTGGAAACCGTAATACATGTGTGAATACATAGACCACAACATGTCCCTAGTAAGCCTCTAGTTGACTAGCTCGTTGATCAATAAATGGTTATGGTTTCCTGACCATGGACATTGGATGTCATTGATAACGGGATCACATCATTAGGAGAATGATGTGATGGACAAGACCCATTCCTAAGCATAGCACAAGATCGTGTAGTTCGTTTGCTAGAGCTTTTCTAATGTCAAGTATCATTTCCTTAGACCATGAGATTGTGCAACTCCCGGATACCGTAGGAATGCTTTGGGTGTACCAAACGTCACAACGTAACTGGGTGGCTATAAAGGTGCACTACAGGTATCTCCGAAAGTGTCTGTTGGGTTGGCATGAATCGAGATTGGGATTTGTCACTCCGTATGACGGAGAGGTATCTCTGGGCCCACTCGGTAATGCATCATCATAATGAGCTCAATGTGACCAAGTGTTTGGTCATGGGATCATGCATTACGGTACGAGTAAAGTGACTTGCCGGTAACGAGATTGAACAAGGTATTGGGATACCGACGATCGAATCTCGGGCAAGTAACGTACCGATTGACAAAGGGAATTGTATACGGGATTGATTGAATCCTCGACATCGTGATTCATCCGATGAGATCATCGTGGAACATGTGGGAGCCAACATGGGTATCCAGATCCCGCTATTGGTTATTGACCGGAGAGTCGTCTCGGTCATGTCTGCATGTCTCCTGAACCCGTAGGGTCTACACACTTAAGGTTCGGTGACGCTAGGGTTGTAGAGATATTAGTATGCGGAAATCCGAAAGTCGTTCGGAGTCCCGGATGAGATCCCGGACGTCACGAGGAGTTCCGGAATGGTCCGGAGGTAAAGATTTATATATGGGAAGTCCTATTTTGGCCACCGGAAAATGTTCGGGATTTTTCGGTATTGTACCGGGAAGGTTCTAGAAGGTTCCAAAGTGGGGCCCACCTGCATGGGGGGGCCCACATGAACGTGGGTAGTGGGGGCAAGGCCCCACACCCCTGGTCAAGGCGCACCAAGATCCCACCTTAGAAGGAATAAGATCATATCCCGAAGGGATAAGATCAAGATCCCTAAAAAAGGGGGATAACAATCGGTGGGGAAGGGAAATGATGGGATTTCTTTCCCCCACCTTTGCCAACGCCCCAATGGACTTGGAGGGCAAGAAACCAGCCCCCTCCACCCCTATATATAGTGGGGAGGCGCATGGGAGCAGCATCCCAAGCCCTGGCGCCTCCCTCCCTCCCGTGACACCTCTTCCTCCCCGCTTGCGCTTGGCGAAGCCCTGCCAGGATCCCGCTACTTCCACCACCACGCCGTCGTGCTGCTGGATCTCCATCAACTTCTACTCCCCCCTTGCTGGATCAAGAAGGAGGAGACGTCCCCGCTCCTTACGTGTGTTGAACGCGGAGGTGCCGTCCGTTCGGCGCTAGGATCATCGGTGATTTGGATCACGACGAGTACGACTCCATCAACCCCGTTCTCTTGAACGCTTCCACGCGCGATCTACAAGGGTATGTAGATGCACTCCCCTCTCTCTCGTTGCTAGATGACTATCTTGGTGATACGTAGAAAATTTTAAATTTCTGCTACGTTCCCCAACAGTGGCATCATGAGCCAGGTCTATGCGTAGATTCTATGCACGAGTAGAACACAAAGTAGTTGTGGGCGATGATTTGTTCAATTTTCTTGCCGTTACTAGTCTTATCTTGATTCGGCGGTATTGTAGGATGAAGCGGCCCGGACCGACCTTACACGTACTCTTACGTGAGACAGGTTCCACCGACTGACATGCACTTGATGCATAAGGTGGCTAGCGGGTGTCTGTCTCTTCCACTTTAGTTGGATCAGATTCGATGAAAAGGGTCCTTATGAAGGTTAAATAGCAATTGGCATATCATCGTTGTGGCTTTTGCGTAGGTAAGAAACGTTCTTGCTAGAAACCCATAGCAGCCACGTAAAACATGCAACAACAATTAGAAGACGTCTAACTTGTTTTTGCAGGGTATGCTATGTGATGTGATATGGCCAAAAGGATGTGATGAACTATATATGTGATGTATGAGATTGATCATGTTCTTGTAATAGGAATCACGACTTGCATGTCGATGAGTATGACAACCGGCAGGAGCCATAGGAGTTGTCTTAATTTATTGTATGACCCGCGTGTCAATGAAAACGCCATGTAATTACTTTACTTTATTGCTAACCATTAGCCATAGTAGTAGAAGTAATAGTTGGCGAGACAACTTCATGAAGACACGATGATGGAGATCATAATGATGGAGATCATGGTGTCATGCCGGTGACGAAGGTGATCATGACGCGCCTCGAAGATGGAGATCAAAGGCGCAAGATGATATTGGCCATATCATGTCACTTTATGATTTGCATGTGATGTTTGTCATGTTTACATCTTATTTGCTTAGAACGACGGTAGCATAAATAAGATGATCCCTCACTAAAATTTCAAGAGATGTGTGTTGGAAATATGCCCTAGAGGCAATAATAAAATGGTTATTATTATATTTCCTTGTTCATGATAATTGTCTATTGTTCATGCTATAATTGTGTTATCCGGAAATCGTAATACATGTGTGAATACATAGACCACAACATGTCCCTAGTGAGCCTCTAGTTGACTAGCTCGTTGATCAACAGATAGTCATGGTTTCCTGACTATGGACATTGGATGTCATTGATAACGGGATCACATCATTAGGAGAATGATGTGATGGACAAGACCCAATCCTAAGCATAGCACAAAGATCGTGTAGTTCGTTTGCTAGAGCTTTTCCAATGTCAAGTATCATTTCCTTAGACCATGAGATCGTGTAACTCCCGGATGCCGTAGGAGTGCTTTGGGTGTACCAAACGTCACAACGTAACTGGGTGACTATAAAGGTACACTACAGGTATCTCTGAAAGTGTCTGTTGGGTTGACACGGATCGAGACTGGGATTTGTCACTCCGTATGACGGAGAGGTATCTCTGGGCCCACTCGGTAATGCATCATCATAATGAGCTCAAAGTGACCAAGTGGTTGGTCACGGGATCATGCATTACGGTACGAGTAAAGTGACTTGCCGGTAACGAGATTGAACAAGGTATTAGGATACCGACGATCGAATCTCGGGCAAGTAACGTACCGATTGACAAAGGGAATTGTATACGGGATTGATTGAACCCTCGACATCGTGGTTCATCCGATAAGATCATCGTGGAACATGTGGGAGCTAACATGGGTATCCAGATCCCGCTGTTGGTTATTGACCGGAGAGTCGTCTCGGTCATGTCTGCATGTCTCCCGAACCCGTAGGGTCTACACACTTAAGGTTCGGTGACGCTAGGGTTGTATGCGGTAACCCGAAAGTTGTTCGGAGTCCCGGATGTCACGAGGAGTTCCGGAATGGTCCGGAGGTGAAGAATTATATATAGGAAGTCCAGTTTCGGCCAACCGGAAAGTTTCGGGGGTTAGCGGTATTGTACCGGGACCACCGGAAGGGTCCCGGGGGTCCACCGGGTGGGGCCACCTATCCCGGAGGCCCCCATGGGCTGAAGTGGGAGGGGAACCAGCCCCTGGCGGGCTGGTGCGCCCCCTTGGGCCTCCCCCTGCGCCTAGGGTTGGAAACCCTAGGGGTGGGGGCGCCCCCCACTTGGCTTGGGGGGAAGCCACCCCTTGGCCGCCGCCCCCCTGGAGATCAGATCTCCCAGGGCCGGCGCCCCCCAGGAGGCCTATATATAGGAAGGGGGAGGGCAGCCGCACCACAGCCCCTGGCGCCTCCCTCTCCCTCCCGTAACACCTCTCCCTCTCGCTGAGCTTGGCGAAGCCCTGCCGAGATCCCCGCTACTTCCACCACCACGCCGTCGTGCTGCTGGATCTCCATCAACCTCTCCTTCCCCCTTGCTGAATCAAGAAGGAGGAGACTTCGCTGCTCCGTACGTGTGTTGAACGCGGAGGTGCCGTCCGTTCGGCGCTCGGTCATCGGTGATTTGGATCACGACGAGTACGACTCCATCAACCCCGTTCACTTGAACGCTTCCGCTCGCGATCTACAAGGGTATGTAGATGCACTCATCTCTCTCGTTGCTAGCTGACTCCATAGATTGATCTTGGTGATGCGTAGAAAATTTTAAATTTCTGCTACGATCCGCAACAATGTGTTCCCCCTAACTGTGCACCGTTAAGAAGGTTCGTTGTTTCGAAGCACCACGTGATGATCGGGTGTGATAGATTCTAACGTTCGCATACAACAGGTGTTGACGAGCCTAGCATGTACAAACATGGCCTCGGAACACAAGCAAAACACTTAGGTTGACTTGACGAGCCTAGCATGTACAGACATGGCCTCGGAACACAAGAGACCGAAAGGTCGAACATGAGTCGTATAGTAGATACGATCAACATGGAGATGTTCACCGTTGATGACTAGTCCGTCTCACGTGATGATCGGACACGGCCTAGTCGATTCGGATCATGTATCACTTAGATGACTAGAGGGATGTCTATCTAAGTGGGAGTTCATTAAATAATCAGATGAACTTAATTATCATGAACATAGTCAAAAGGTCTTTGCAAATAATGTCGTAGCTTACGCTTTAGTTCTACTAAGATATGTTCCTAGAGAAAATTTAGTTGAAAGTTGATAGTAGCAATTATGCGGTCTGGGTCCGTAAACTGAGGATTGTCCTCATTGCTGCACAGAAGGCTTATGTCCTTAATGCACCGCTCGGTGTGCTGAACCTCGAGCGTCGTTTGTGGATGTTGCGAATATGTGACATACATGTTTTGATGACTACGTGATAGTTCAGTGCGTAATGTTGAACGGTTTAAAATTGTGGCACCAAAGACGGTTTTGAAACGTCGCAGAACATATGAGATGTTCCAAAGACTGAAATTGGGATTTCAGACTAGTGCCCATGTCAAGAGGTATGAGACCTCTGACAAGTTTCTTAAGCCTGCAAACTAAGGGAGAAAAGCTCAATCGTTGAGCATGTGCTCAGATTGTCTGAGTACTACAATCACTTGAATCGAGTGGGAGTTAATCTTCCAGATGAGATAGTGATGGTTCTCCATAGTCACTGCCACCAAGCTATTAGAGCTTCGTGATGAACTATAACATATCAGGGATAGACATGATGATCCTTGAGCAACTCGTGATGTTTGACACCGCGAAAGTAGAAATCAAGTAGGAGCATCAATTGTTGATTGTTAGTAAAACCACTAGTTTCTAGAAGGGCAAGGGAAAGAAGGGATACTTCATGAAACGGCAAATCAGTTGCTGCTCTAGTGAAGAAACCCAAGGTTGAACCCAAACCCGAGACTAAGTGCTTCTGAAATGAGGGGAACGGTCACTGAAGCAGAACTACCCTAGATACTTCGTAGATGAGAAGGCTGGCAAGGTCGACAGAAGTATATTGGATATACATTATATTAATGTGTACTTTACTAGTAATCCTAGTAGCACCAGGGTATTAGATACCGGTTCGGTTGCTAAGTGTTAGTAACTCGAAATAAAAGCTGCGGAATAAACGGAGACTAGCTAAAGGTGAGATGACGATATGTGTTGGAAGTGTTTCCAAGGTTGATGTGATCAAGCATCGCATGCTCCCTCTACCATCGAGATTGGGGTTAAACCTGAATAATTTTTATTTGGTGTTTGCGTTAAGCATAAACATGATTGGATTATGTTTATCGCAATACGGTTATTCATTAAAGGAGAATAATGGTTACTCTGTCTATTTGAATAATACCTTCAATGGTCTTGCACCTAAAATGAATGGTTTATTGAATCTCGATCGTAGTGATACACATGTTCATGCCAAAAGATATAAGATAGTAATGATAGTATCACATACTTGTGGCACTGCCACTTGAGTCATATTGGTATAAAACGCATGAAGAAGCTCCATGTTGATGGATCTTTGGACTCACTCGTTTTTGAAAAGATTGAGACATGCGAACCATGTCTATTAGTATATATGCATGAAGAAAGTCCATACAGATGGATCATTTGGACTCACTTGATTTTGAATCACTTGAGACATGCAAATCATACCACATGGGCAAGATGACTGAAAGGCCTCGTTTTCAGTAAGATGGAACAAGAGAGCAACTTGTTGGAAGTAATACATTTGATGTGTGCAGTCCAATGAGTGTTGAGGCACGCAGTGGATATCGTTATGTTCTTACTTCACAGATGATTTGAGTAGATGCTGAGAATATTTACTTGATGAAACACAAGTCTGAATTATTGAAAGGTTCAAGTAATTTCAGAGTGAAGTTGAAGATCATCATGACAAGAGGATAAAATGTCTGTGATATGATCATAGAGATGAATATCTGAGTTACGAGTTTGGCACACAATTAAGAAATTGTGGAAATTGTTTCAGGACTAATACCGCCTGGAACACCATATTGTGATGGTGTGTCCGAACATCATAACTGCACCCTATTGGATATGGTGCATACCATGATGTCTCTTATCGAATTACAACTATCGTTTATGGGTTAGGTATTAGAGACAACCGCATTCACTTTAAATAGGGCACCACACAATTCTGTTGAGACGACATCGTATGAACTATGGTTTAGAGAAACCTAAGCTGTCGTCTCTTAAAAGTTTGGGGCTGCGACGCTTATGTGAAAAAGTTTCAGGCTGATAAGCTCGAACCCAAAGCGGATAAATGCATCTTCATAGAATACCCAAAACAGTTGGGTATACCTCCTATTTCAGATCTGGAAGCAAAAGTGATTGTTTCTAGAAACGGGTCCTTTCTGGAGGAAAAGTTTCTCTCGAAAGAATTGAGTGGGAGGATGGTGGAGACTTGATGAGGTCATTGAACCGTCACTTCAACTAATGTGTAGCAGGGCACAGGAAGTTGTTCCTGTGGCACCTACACCAATTGAAGTGGAAGCTTATGATAGTGATCATGAAACTTCAGATCAAGTCACTACCAAACCTCATAGGACGACAAGGATGCGTACTACTTCAGAGTGGTACGTAATCCTGTCTTGGAAGTCATGTTGCTAGACAACAATGAACCTACGAGCTATGGAAGCGATGGTGGGCCCGGATTCCGACGAATGGCTTGAGGCCATAAAATCCGAGAGGATCCATGTATGAAAACAAAGTATAGACTTTGAAAGAACTACTTGATGGTCGTAAGGCTGTTGGGTACAGATGGATTTTAAAGGGAAGACAGACAATGATGGTAAGTGTCACCATTAAGAAAGCTCGACTTGTCGTTAAGATGTATTCCGGCAAGTTCAAGGAGTTGACTGCGATGAGACTTTCTCACTCGTAGCGATGCTAAGAGTCTGTTAGAATTATATTAGCAGTTACTGCATTATTTATGAAATCTTGCAGATGGGATGTCAAAACATTGTTTCCTCGATGATTTTCTTGAGGAAAGGTTGTATGTGATACAACCAGAAGGTTTTGTCAATCCTGAAAGATGCTAACAAGTATGCAAAGCTCCAGCAATCCTTCTAAGGATTGGAGTAAGCATCACGGAGTTGGAATGAACGCTTTGATGAGATGATCAAAGATTTTGGGTTTATACAAGGTTCATGAGAAACTTGTATTTCCAAAGAAGTGAGTGGGAGCACTATAGAATTTTTGATGAGTATATGTTGTTAACATATTGTTGATCAAAAATGATGTAGAATTTCTGGAAAGCATCCAGGGTTATTTGAAAAGTGTTTTTTAATGGAAAACTTGGATTAAGCTACTTGAACATTGAGAATCAAGATCTACAAGGATAGATCAAAAACGCTTAATAGTACTTTCAAATGAATACATACCGTGACAAGATTTTGAAGGAGTTCAAAATAGATCAGCAAAGAAGGAGTTCTTGGCTGTGTTACAAGGTGTGAGTATTGAGTAAGGCTCAAGACCTGACCACGGCAGAAGAGAGAGAAAGGACGAAGGTCGTCCCCTATGCTTTAGACGTAGGCTCTACAGTATGCTATGCTGTGTACCGCACCTGAAGTGTGCCTTGCCATGAGTTAGTCAAGGGGTACAATAGTGATCCGGGAATGGATCACATGACAGCGGTCGAACTTATCCTTAGTATCTAGTGGACTAATGAATTTTCTCGATTATGGAGGTGGTAAAACAGTTCGTCGTAAAGGGTTACGTCGATGCAAACTTTGACACTAATCCGGATGACTCTGAGTAGTAAACCGGATTCGTATAGTAGAGCAGTTATTTGGAATAGCTCCAA
This sequence comes from Aegilops tauschii subsp. strangulata, assembly GCF_002575655.3. Lineage (NCBI taxonomy): Eukaryota > Viridiplantae > Streptophyta > Magnoliopsida > Poales > Poaceae > Aegilops > Aegilops tauschii. The sequence continues at coordinate 253,417,871 of NC_053039.3, forward strand.
GTAGCGCGTGGTAGCTACATCTACAAGATGACATAGAGATTTGTAAAGCACACACGGATCTGAATGTTGCAGACCCGTTGACTAAAACCTCTCTCGTAAGCATAACATGATCAAACCCTAGAACTCATTGAGTGTTAATCACATGGTGATGTGGACTAGATTATTGACTCTAGTGAACTTTGAGTGTTAATCACATGGTGATGTGGACTAGATTATTGACTCTAGTGAACTTTTGAGTGTTAATCACATGGTGATGTGAACTAGATTATTGACTCTAGTGCAAGTGGGAGACTGTTGGAAATATGCCCTAGAGGCAATAATAAAATGGTTATTATTGTATTTCCTTGTTCATGATAATTGTCTGTTGTTCATGCTATAATTGTATTAACTGGAAACCGTAATACATGTGTGAATACATAGACCACAACATGTCCCTAGTAAGCCTCTAGTTGACTAGCTCGTTGATCAATAGATGGTTATGGTTTCTTGACCATGGACATTGGATGTCATTGATAACGGGATCACATCATTAGGAGAATGATGTGATGGACAAGACCCAATCCTAAGCATAGCACAAGATCGTGTAGTTCGTTTGCTAGAGCTTTTCTAATGTCAAGTATCATTTCCTTAGACCATGAGATTGTGCAACTCCCGGATACCGTAGGAATGCTTTGGGTGTACCAAACGTCACAACATAACTGGGTGGCTATAAAGGTGCACTACAGGTATCTCCGAAAGTGTCTCTTGGGTTGGCACGAATCGAGACTGGAATTTGTCACTCCGTATGACGGAGAGGTATCTCTGGGCCCACTCGGTAATGCATCATCATAATGAGCTCAATGTGACCAAGTGTTTGGTCACGGGATCATGCATTACGGTACGAGTAAAGTGACTTGCCGGTAACGAGATTGAACAAGGTATTGGGATATCGACGATCGAATCTCGGGCAAGTAACGTACCGATTGACAAAGGGAATTGTATACGGGATTGATTGAATCCTCGACATCGTGGTTCATCCGATGAGATCATCGTGGAACATGTGGGAGCCAACATGGGTATCCAGATCCCGCTGTTGGTTATTGACCGGAGAGTCGTCTCGGTCATGTCTGCATGTCTCCCGAACCCGTAGGGTCTACACACTTAAGGTTCGGTGACGCTAGGGTTGTAGAGATATTAGTATGCGGAAATCCGAAAGTCGTTCGGAGTCCCGGATGAGATCCCGGACATCACGAGGAGTTCCGGAATGGTCCGGAGGTAAAGATTTATATATGGGAAGTCCTATTTTGGCCACCGGAAAATGTTCGGGATTTTTCGGTATTGTACCGGGAAGGTTCTAGAAGGTTCCGAAGTGGGGCCCACCTGCATGGGGGGGCCCACATGAACGTGGGTAGTGGGGGCAAGGCCCCACACCCCTGGTCAAGGCGCACCAAGATCCCACCTTAGAAGGAATAAGATCATATCCCGAAGGGATAAGATCAAGATCCCTAAAAAAGGGGGATAACAATCGATGGGGAAGGGAAATGATGGGATTTCTTTCCCCCACCTTTGCCAACGCCCCAATGGACTTGGAAGGCAAGAAACCAGCCCCCTCCACCCCTATATATAGTGGGGAGGCGCATGGGAGCAGCACCCCAAGCCCTGGCGCCTCCCTCCCTCCTGTGACACCTCTTCCTCCCCGCTTGCGCTTGGCGAAGCCCTGCCGGGATCCCGCTACTTCCACCACCACGCCGTCGTGCTGCTGGATCTCCATCAACTTCTCCTCCCCCTTGCTGGATCAAGAAGGAGGAGACGTCCCCGCTCCTTACGTGTGTTGAACGCGGAGGTGCTGTCCGTTCGGCGCTAGGATCATCGGTGATTTGGATCACGACGAGTACGACTCCATCAACCCCGTTCTCTTGAACGCTTCCGCACGCGATCTACAAGGGTATGTAGATGCACTCCCCTCTCTCTCGTTGCTAGATGACTCCATAGATTGATCTTGGTGATACGTAGAAAATTTTAAATTTCTGCTACGTTCCCCAACACGTCGTACCTACCCAGTTGGCCAGCTCCGTCCCCTTCGATCCCCTTCTGCGGCATTAGGTTGCGCCGCTGGCGCTGCAGGCTGCTGCCCTGTCCGACGAGGCGGCGACCCCGGCAAGGCGGCAGGCTGCCCGGAATCTGGCGAGCTACAGCATAGAGCAGACAACAAAGCAGGAGCAAAGGTATCCCTTCCTAGTTCTCTTCGATGTATAGCTCTGTTCGGTGGAGGCGTGGAGCTCTGTTCTGAACTTCTGATGTATAGCTTTTAGGAACTAGGAATGCAGCAGTATCTGTCATGTAGCAGGCTACTCCAGATTAGTCCTAATCTTGTAAGCATGGCCCCCTCATTCACTAGATAACCTACATTCCATTGTTATTGCTTGCGTTTTACATTGATTTATGTCAACTGAAACTGTTTATCTCAACCATAATGTTAAGAAATTAGGTCGAACTTACTAAGTGTATCCAGTGCGTGTTTAGTATTTGACCTATGTACATCTATGTAACGGGTTCATTAGATAGAGTTTCTTGTACGTTCACTATATTTTCAAACGAAATTATGACAATTCAACAGTCTGGAGTGTACTATTGGGCTTTCTATATATCCAATTATCCACTTGCCATTTGGTGGCATGTGATCTGGGCAAGACTAGCAATCTTTCACAATGCTTGCAATTAAAAATCAGCATATTATACATGTTGTGGGATTGATTAAAACCACATTAGATATAAGGTAGAATGGTTGGGATGAGTTTTGTAAAAGGTAACAGACTTTTGTGTCAAATACAACATTATAGTGCCAAATATGGAAGATACAAGAACTACTAATGGGCGTTCAAGGACTTGGGGTGGGTAATTGGTAGCTTACAACCATCATTTCAAAAAAATGAAATATTCAGTATGTTGCATGATTAATTTATTGTGAGTTAGCATTGATTTTAGTTGTTGTAACCGCAACAGCGAAAAAGGCCTTCTCAGCAATGAGCATTAGCAAGACTGGATTGAGGAACAAAATAAGTGATGATTGGATGAATCATTGAACGGTATGTTAAATTGAGCAAGATGTATTTGTGAGTATTGAAGAATCAAAGATCATTGAGCGATTTCAAGGTTATCACAATCGCAAATGCCTTTTGCCTCATCCTGGACGTAAGCTTTCACATTTTGCGTCTATTATTAACTATTTTTATCTGCTATATTATGCATTGATTTGCATTTCAAAATTTATCATTAAAGGTTTAGCTTCTTCTGCTATTGAAGATGTAGTCATGAGAGGCTCGGATCAACCAATCCTTTGATTTGGTATCAACCTTTGTATCAATCTTTTGTATCTTCTATATATGCTACATATTGTCTTTTGATTTATCTTGCTTTATTAGTTGATTCATCAAGAAACAAATGCTGTCATTGAATATTATGTTTGGTTTCTTATTAGTTATGCAACATAGATTGACTTTCATATGCTTAACTGTAGTTTTTTGATAGTTTTTAGCCCTTAGTTTCTCGTCTGGGGCGTCAGTTAATTCTGGCTCCGTCGTTGATGTCGCCTAACTGTCGGACGTCACATGAAAGGGTCAGCCGGGTGAAAAAATTTCATCAACGGTTCATTTTGTTATATCGTTTCGTCCGCATGTCGTTTTTGCCCTTTCCCGTTCGATTCGTCGCCATCACCAACCTCCATTGGCGCCCACCCGCAGAGCTCCACTTCCGCGAGACCACGACCACTCACTCGTCACCCTCCCCATGGCCGCCGGCGTGAGCAGGCTTCCGCCGCGTCTCACCACGCTTGCGGTCTTCTCCTCGCCGACGCCGAACCCCTTCGGCCCCAATAAGCGCGTCGCCAGGTCCAGGCTCAGGCCCCCGCCAATCTCCATCTCCATGGACCCGGCCCTCGTCGACCCGGCCCACCTCCAGGCCCTCATGCTCGCCTGCGCGCACTCCTGCGCCATCCGCCTCTCCCCGCCGGAAGCCGCCGCGCGGCCGGAGCCCGTCGACATCCGCAAGCTCCGTACCGCCGTGGCGCACAGCTTCCTGGTCGTGTCCGTCTTCTGCGGGACCAGGTTCTTGGAGGAAGACGACGGAGGGGACGATCGGCGCTTCATGGGCCTGGAGCTGGACCTCGGGCTCGGGCGGCGTGGGGAGCAGCGGCTCGTCGGGTTCGGACGGGCCGTCTCCGACGTGGGGCTCACCGCCTCCGTCCATGACGTCGTGGTGATCTTCTCCTCTTAATTATACAAGTGGTCAGTAGTGAACTGCGCGAAACCAATGGTTATCGCTGGAGCGCATGTGTTCATGGAACTATCTTCAGTGACTTGCAGGTTCATCCATCAGTGCAGAGGAGAGGAATTGGGCGCAAAATACTTGAAAAAATTACAAGGTAGGTTCCTGACATTGGATTTTTCTGGTGAAGTCTGAAGGGCTAACTTCTGAGTTGACCTAATAGAGGGAAAATAGCATTCATGCCTTCTTATGTAAACTGTGCAAAGCAATAACGAAGCAGAAAACACATGATGTTCCTTTCATGGACTCAATGAATAGAGACCTCTTGCACCGAAACATACAAATCTCCTGCACCATTGGAAAGAAACGACCGAGTGATAAGCAAACAGAAGATAATATCCTGCGTTTGAAATATGTTTCTTGCTTGATAAAACTATCTTCAGGGTATTGTGTTTCTCTGTTAAACATAGTATCCCAGTCATCACGCATATATCGTACTTACTTGGACAGATAACATTACCACGGGTGTTTGTCGGTAGCAAAGCTTACTTGACCGACACTATAAAGTGATTTATGTTATGTTTTTCTTGGGGTACAGACTTCACAGTTTTCTTGTATTACTTTGACTGCATATTGAAACATGAACAATGAATGTATCTCTGGATCGACTAAACTCAGAGGTTGGAACAACATGCTTATGCACAATACAAAGTACTTGAGCAGAGATAATCGTAGTGTCAAAAAACGTCTTATATTAACTTAAAGAGGGAGTATATTTTAAAAGGTGCTGATTTATTTGCTGTCCAAAGTTTAAGCTTCATCTAATTTGCTTGTTTCTGGAACAATCTCTCCAGGGTACTCCATAGCAGAGGTATTTATGACATTTCCGCATTATGCACAGGAAAGGAGAGGTATGGCTTTCTTACCTAATTTGGTGGACTTCATGAATGTCCTTACGTAATCTTCCATATTTTCTGTAAAGGAGGAAGCGTGGTCTACTTCTACTTCCACATATCACTTGCAATAGAACCTTATGACAGTATATGATGATGTTTACACATCTTTTGGTACTGTTGCAGGCCATTTTTTGAAGCATGTGGATTCGGCGATGATGCAATGGGTGCCACAACAATGATGTACACTAGAAACTTGTACGAATAGCATTCCTATGGATGGTTGGCAATCTGCACAATGATACTACCACGGCTCCTTTTTTGCTGGTTATTATCTGCTGCCACCTGAGAATGCCAACTGTAAAGAGAGTTCTGCTATCCAGCAGTGATTTTACCCCCTCTTAACTGGATCCGGCATCCATGGTGCCCCAGCCTTTTTCTGTCTTCGAGGAAACCACTCGAATAAATTAGAGAAACTTGTGGACACGGTAGTACAGTTCACCTTTTTATCATGTGTGGAAGATGGCATTATTTAGCATGTTCAGAATCCGGACCAGCGTTTGTAAATTTACCGTTGATGGTAAAAGCTTGCTGTGCTTACAGAGATAAATGTTTATACACGGTGTTTTTGTCGTCATGGATGTCAGCACTTGAACAAAGAGTGAATCACATAACGGGAACTTTGATATACAGAAACTGTAGATTTGTGGACAGTTGGTGCTGTCAAAATTTTATTGGTAATTTTTCCTTCGTCAAGTAATGTTGCAGGATAGACGACAGCGTAAATAAATCAAGGGAGATGTCCGCAGAATTTCAACTCTATGCAAAAGATTAAGCAGTAGTTGATACATCTATGACATTCTGTAAACAAACACCCTTTGCTCTACGTCTACCACTTTACACAATAAGAAGTTTTAGTTACAGGAAGATGGCGATTTCATGGTGATGATTCGATGGGGCCAACCAATCCAATGAATTCTTCTCAGCCTCTGGGTTTTGTGCAGTAAGATTCTCTTATCCAACTTTGCACAATAGCTTCATTGTATATAAACACCCATGGCTATTAACTGATGGATCTCCAATCGTTAAACTGCAATCTCGTTATCCCTGTCGAGACAAGTGTAGGTCCATCTGTTCTGCATATGCATTTACCAGCATGTGTCATCATACAGCTGCTTGGAACACATGCTCATCTGGAGTTCCAAATGCTCTCTGTAGGAAGCGTTCGACGACTGAAAGGAATTCTTCAGCTCGTTCCTCCTGGGGCAAGTGCCCACAATTCTTGATCACCTCAAGTGTCGCCCCAGGAATCGCACGTGCCAGGCGTTCAGCATTCGAAGCTGGAACAAGGCGGTCTGTGTCGCCAGTCACCACTAGCACTGCAATGATAAGACAATCAAAACTATTCAGAAATAACATTGCTTACGGATCTTCTGGTAAATAGAAGATAATTTTATGTATCGTGTATTAGAGTATTCAAAACTTCATCGAAATTTCTAGGGACATCAGCACATATTTAGTCCAGTAGTAGCACTGAATTATACACAGATAAGGATAAGATGCCCATTAGAAGAAGCATATAATTGAACCTGGGCATGAGATCTCGGAGAGCCTCTTCGAGACTGGCACTCTTGACTTTGGTGAAGTATCTGTAATCATGGATATAGTGTACTCCAAGAGAGCTGTCTCCCATCCCTTGGATCTTAGTGGCTGAAAAAAACTCCATGAACAACAATATGAGTATGAGTAGGTCTTTCTCACCTGGGAGATATTTTCCTAGAGAGAACTCACCTTGGTGTAGCCTTGAATAACATGATCAGTTACTTTGCTTGGGTCATACCATGCATTACGAACGCCCGTTACGCCGAATTTATCCATGATCAATCTCACCTATGAAAAGGAATGGAACCACACAAGTTGCAGGAATTAGAAGTATCTCTATTTTGACTATTTATTAATCAATAAATTCTAAATTTTGCAGGGGTTTTAGGGCCCTTAATTTTGCTATTTAGTCAGTAGAGTGAGTCATGAAAGAGCAACGTACCAGACTCGCCGCCAGTGAAGATCGTAGAAAAGCCACAAGAACCTTAGTAGACAAAGCTCTGACCGTATCCTGCACTGCCATGACCAACTTGAGAACAAGCCCTGCAAGCCACATACACATGCCAAGAAACCCTCCCCATATCCTAGCAAATGGATTTGGTGCTGCATTATTATCATCAGACTCCTTCTTGTCTGCCCCTTCCTGCTCCCCTGCGCTGTTCTCTTTCTCACCCTTCCTCGGCGCGAAAATCGCCGGTGCAACCAGCACTAGCGCCGCTACCCGCTCGGGCGCCTCGAAGTACGCCTCCACTGCAACGAGGCAACCGGCAGAGTGCCTGGGATGACCCAAACCGGAAAATTAATCTCAATGTCCTTGATAAAAAAAAAACTAGCGATGCAGTGACACAGAGAAATGCAGTGCAGGGTGTGCATCTGTACCCAACAAGGACGGCCTTCCCGGCGCCGAGTTGGTCTATGAATGCCAGTGTGGCCATGGCCGAGAAGGCCATGGAGTAAGGGTTGAGAGGCTTGGTGTCATCGCCGGACCGTCTGGTCCGGGAAGTCAGGCCAAACGCCGGCCGGTCGAAGGCGAGGACCTTGGCGCCGGCGATGCGGGCAAGTGGCCGCATGACGCGGCTCCAGGAGAACACCGACGCGCCGAAGCCGTGAAGCAGCACTATGGGCAGCCCGACCTGACTCCTGGCGACGGCGGAGCCCGAGGACTGGCCGCCCGAATCCTCGTCCTCGCCATGGGCGCATACCTTGTGGTGGACCCTGACGCCGTTGAACTCGTAGAAGCTGCTGTCAGGATCCGCGAGCGCGTCCGGGTCGAGGAGCTCGTCCTGGTCGATGCCGGCCACGAGCCGGCGGCGGCGCGGCGGCATCTGCGTACCGCTGCCCGGAACCGATCCTGCGTTTGCATCGGGGTTTAGTTTAGTGCGTGCTTGTGTTTGGGGAAAGTGAAAAAAGACATTCGCAATTTCGAACCACTTTCTAGCGCAACGATCCCAATTTTTGGCTCCAAGGAGAAGAACACCGCAACCTACTTTTTCGGAACACCAATTTGAAGCATCTCCTATCCTATCTAAATGTAAAATCTTTCACTCCCAATGCAAGAAAAGAAAGTTACCGGCAGGGAACTCGGCGGCGGCGGCTGAAGGCGGGGGAGGACCGGCCGTGCGGTGAGCGCGGAGCAGTGGAGGACGGCTCTGCGCGGCGGCGGCGGAGGGGAGAATGTTTGCGACGGCGGGCGGCGGGGGTCGGAGGGAGAGGAGCGTCAGCATCTGATCAGGCCCCAGCCGGCGCGGGAAGCCGACGGGCGGATGGTCGTTGGCTGGAAGGATTCGGCGGACGCTTAGCGTGGATTGCGTGGGGGCCGCCGGCAGTGGCACGACGGCCTGAGGCTGTAATCCGTGAGCTAGCGATGTGTCAGTGCTATAGTACGTTGCCCCTATTTCAAAATTTGGATATTGTGCCGACCAGCTTAGCATTGTCACAAATCCGATACCCTAATAGCATCTTCAACAGCCTCGTAACGAAAGTATTTGCAGCGGACTGTTTGTGAGTTTTCGCACATGAAAAAATAGTTTCCCAAGAAAAACAAATAGTCGCAAGGAGTGCACGCCTTCTAATTTGCTCGTATGGGTTTAGGGTGACCAAGTTCTGATCACCTGCATCTATGATTTTAGGTCGAGCAGATGCATAACACATGTGTGTGGTTGCGTGCGACAATGTGTTTCATTCACCCCATTCATATTTGATGACCTTACCATGCCTTCCTTATAACCACTCACAATGTATTTTGCAGATAGTTCGAGAAAAAAATCTTTCAAATAGTTAAGCTGACTTCTCGGTTGTATTTGGTATTGCGCCAAGAGTGCATCGTGCCATATATATGTATAAAAAGCTAATAATTTACGATACTCATGTATAAATATTTGTGGTTTACATATGATATGTGTGTGCCTTTAGGAATGTCCAATCACGCCTCACTTATCAGTTGTGCTTGTTCTTCATGCCATGGACACAACGAAATTAGGTAATACTCTGTGGATGGAGAAGTGGACTCATGGACGAACAACACTGCGAATGGTGATGTTTTTGTTTTCTTCAATGATGAAGGGTTGTTGCATATGGTTTTACCCGGATTTTGTGGGTACTCGAGCAGGCAAGAAACTCAAAATACTACGCTTCTTGCTAGACAACTCAACTGCAAAAAAAAAAACTCAAACTGGACTTCTTGGCTACATATTTTTTTGTGCCAAGGGCGATAATGAGACTAAAGTATAGTTTGAATATTTCGCTTAACCTTCCGTCCATGTTTGTTTTTTGTGCCAAGGGTATAACAGATTGGAATCATGGATATGGATGTAGTAGGGAGTAATAGTCCCTGTCAACCTCACCGTTGTTTTCACAATTACGAAATGAAGAAAGGCTAGAGCATGAAAAAGAGAATCTTAGAGTCCATTCACCTACTCAAGAAAACGAGCTATGGGTCGCCAAAGAAAGACATGGGCCAAACACAATATGAACATAGTCATTCACAGATAATTCAGGAAAACATCATTTAAATAGGTCACCTAACTTTTCGATTGCATTTGGGTTTTGCGTCAATGGCGCAACGTGTCATCTAGTGAAAGTAGACATCGCGATACACTAGAGAAACTGAGAAGGAGCATTGCCAAGGATCACAACCCATATATGTCGCAAGTTAGGACATTGTGGTACCAAGAAGTTGAAACTGAAAGACACTACATGTCCTTTGAGTGGACAAATGAAGCCATGAATGCAGGCTGCAACCGATGCAAAGTGGCCATGACCATAAATGCACATGTCATAGCTCAGATTCTTGAAAGATCAAACTTTAGGCAACATCGTTGTAGCCAAAAGTGTCCAAGCTCAGCTTCATCTGGTACATTGACGGGAGAAGGTGTGCACATGAAAACGGAGAACATGATGGGAGAAGGTGAAGGAAGGAGGGCGAGAAAATTTTGTGCTTGGGAGTTGGGGGTGTAGGAGACATGCGGCTAGGAGAAAGAACATGAAGATGCAGGTTGGTCACCATCTATACCAAGAAATGAAGAGAAAATCAAGATTTTTATTTTCACAAGTCAGACATCACACACATATTGCTCTCTAATGACATGTCCATAAAACAGGATACCATGTTAATAAATATTTTATTTTATTATCTCATGGCAACACATTACATTTAGTTAGTGGCAACACATGTACATTTAGTTAGGAGAAGAGATGCACATGATGATGAAGAACATGGCGGAAGAAGATGAAGGGAGAATGAGAAATTTTTGTGCTTGAGAGTTGAAGATGTAAGAGACATGCGGCTAGGAGAAAGAAGAACATGTGCATGTTGATCACCCTCCACATCAAGAAATCAAAAGAAAATCAAGATTTTACTGTGACGTGTCAGACATCACATACACATTGCTCTCTAATGACATGTCCATAAGACAGAAAACCATGGTAATTAATATTTATTATTCCGTGGCAACCACATGGTCATTTTTTTAAGGATAACCACATGGTCATTTAACTAGTAGAGGTAGTAGATGAGCAGAATATGACAAACATTTGCACGGCAATGTTCTCACTTTATATGTATATTATATGTTTATACATGTACAAATGTATAGTTATTTTCGAGGAATTAATGGCATATTCCTGTTGTGATAGTCGGCTCGTGATGTATCTATATTTAAGAGCGTCCCATGCACAAACGGAGGACCAAAGATGCATGGACGATGGTCCTTCCCTGTTACATACATGAATGCATGACAAATTTAATCTACCTAGATTGCAGTTCAAATTCATGATTCAACCGTGTAGCCAGTGGCCCTACCACAAGAGAAAGAGGAACCTTTACTGTATGTTGGACCCGCATACTTAAAATAGGCTGCTAAGAGCATCTCCAGCAGACTCCGTGAAAAGCCGTGACCCGCAAAATAACCGCCAAAATACGGGTCAATGCGGAAAATCATGCACGAACAGACCCCGCAAACGCGTCCAACCCGTTAAAGTTTTTGCGGGGCGCGGCATAATTCCCGTCCCAACCCGCGAAAACGCGCCCCCCCCCCGGCCCATCGGCGTCCTGTATATAGTGGGAGCGGTTGGTGGGGAGGACATTTCAGCCCGCGCTTTCTCCACCTACGACCGCCCCTCTCCCCCTCGCCCAGCCGCTGGGCGGCCGCCCACGATTCCAGCGAAAGTAGCCGGCGGGATCACGCCACAAGGCCGCCACAAAAGCCCGAGGTTTGCCCTCCGCCACTCCCTCCTGCGTCGGCGGGCCGAAAAGTTGCAGATCGGCGGCCGTTCAACGGGGCGGCCGGATTTGCCTTTTCCGGCCACCGATGGCTGCGCCAAGCGATGGAATGGTCGGGGAGCACCCCGCGCAGCCCCGGCAAAGCCCCATCGCCGCATGCAGGTACGGGTTCGTCCTGTAGCCGCCGCCGCCAGTTTGCCGGCAGGGATTCGATCGGCCGCCCGCCGGGCTCGGCGCTCGCGCAGCGGCTCTGCGGCTCGCCGATGCCGCCCATACATTGCGACGACTGCACGCAGACAATGCCGTGGCTAACTTCGGGCATGCCGAAGCACCCCGGATGGGTGTTCTTCAAATGCGAAAACAACGGGGTATGTGTTGTTTTCATTCGATTTTGTCACCGTATTCTTCGGTTCAATTGCAATAGCTCATTTTGAACATCGTCATATGTGTAGGAAGATGGATGCTCATTTTGGTTTTGGGAAGAAGAATACATTGATTTATTGATGGAAAGAAACTTAATAGATGTTCGTACACTCCTTAGTAGAATTGAAGCTAATGATGCGGCTGTATGTGCAATTAGAGAAGAAAGTAGAGGGAAGCAATGTCTACTTCTTTAGAACCAAAGAAGAAGAATGAAGAACGCAAAATCAAGAATTCACATATCAACAACAAATGCATGGAGAAGATATTGGTCCAACTAGTGGGAGCAGTTATGGAAGTTGGATATCTTCTAAAATGCATAATTGTGGTTCTTGTTTTCTTTGGTCTTGCTATTCTACCAAAGATTTGGTGAATTTCTATGTATCCAATGCCGTTGAAAAATAAAGAAATATATTTTCTTGTGTGAAATTGAATTGCAAATTTTGGATTTGCGGGCCAGCGGGAGCAGGGCCCAAGCAGACCCCGCAAAGCCGATCCGTAAAAGAGCATATTCCGTGAATATTCTTTTATACGGGTCTATTTTGCGGGGTCTGACTCTGTGGCCTCCCGCGCCGGCCCACAAAGCCATTTTTCCGTGAACTGCAAACGCATTTTGCGGGTCGACGTTATACGGTGTCTGCTAGAGATGCTCTAAGAGGTACCCATGATCCGATAATTGACTGCCATGGGGAGTACTTGGATGCATGTGATGTTTAAGACAGAGCGTGTACAGGTTTCATTGGATGAATATATGTACAAGTTAGGGCATCTTAAATGACAACCCGCAAATTTTCTTCCGCATCCGTCCGCGGACAAGGGGGACCAGTCCACGGACATGGATGTGGAAGGACGTCATCCAACCGTAGCCGCATAAATTTCATACTCTTTTCAACAAACCAGATAAAATTCGTGCAAATAAGGCTAGATTTCATATAAGCATGACGGACTTAATATAAACACATTCAGATTTCATATAAACATGACTGATTTCATTACATTTACATCAAAAGGGTGCTAGTCCGCCTCTAAACGTATAATTAATACCTAATCCAAATGGTCGCCGGCGTCCATTCCCCGTATACGGCCATCAAGCACTGAGAACTGAAGCTTCACTGTCTCCAGTTTCGCCTCGGCGCTCTCCAACTGCGCCTCCATAACCTCCACCTACAGAGGCCCGGGAAGTGAAGCTGCCCACCTCCACATCATCGCCAAGCGACTAATCGGCCGAAGATGGTGAGCCCACCAAGCTTGGCGTCGACGGGAGGGGGAGCGGTGGTCTTCCTAGAACACGAGCGGCGGCGACCTACCATGCACTATTCTTCCTCGTTGCTGGCGGTGCTCGGACGTGCCGGCTTCGTGGTCGCCGTGGCAGGGCGCGAACTTGAGGATGTCCTTCTCCTCGTGGTCAGTCTCGCCGAACACCGCCTCACCCGTGTCGTCGCTCTCCTTGTAGGCGGACGCCACCTCAACCACCCGCTGGCGGTACCGCCAGCGAGCGAGGCGGATCTCACGTGCGGTGCGGTAGAATTCAAGTAGCGCCTCCTGCTCCACCAGGTCCACGTCTGGCACGATAGCCCTGCCGACGGCGAGCTGCTCCACCGCCTGCATGTCCTGCTACAGGAGGTGGTTGTTGTAGGAGGGATCGGCCTGCGCCTCCCGGAACTGCTCCTCCCGCACCATGTCGTAATGGGAACGAGCCTCGCTAATGGTCAAAGTGCAATGCATTGGTAAGGGTGGCACGAAGGAGGAGGTCGGCACCGGTTCGTCATGGGCAGTGTCCTTCATTGGGACATGGCAGTCCTCCGGCTGCCTGCGGGCCAGCCAGCTGGCAGCAATGGCGGCCATCTCCTTCTTCTAGTCCGGCGTTGATACGTCTCCAACGTATCTATAATTTTTGATTGTTCCATGCTATTATATTATCTGTCTTGGATGTTTATGGGCTTTATTATGCACTTTTATATTATTTTTGGGACTAACCTATTGACCCAGAGCCCAGTGCCAGTTCCTGTTTTTTCCCTTGTTTCAGTGTTTCGAAGAAAAGGAATATCAAACGGAGTCGAAATGGAATGAAACCTTCTGGAGAAGTTATTTTTGGATGGAAAGCAACCCGGGAGACTTGGAGTCCACGTCAAGAAAGCAACGAGGAAGGCACGAGGCAGGGGGCGCGCCCACCCCCTGGGCGCGCCCTCCACCCTCGTGGGCCCCTCATGGCTCCCCTGACGTACTTCTTCCGCCTATATATATCCATATACCCTAAAACGATCAGGGAACAGAATAGATCGGGAGTTCCGCCGCCGCAAGCCTCTGTAGCCACCAAAAACCAATCGGGACCCTGTTCCGGCACCCTGCCGGAGGGGGGAACCCTCACCGGTGGCCATCTTCATCATCCCGGCGCTCTCCATGACGAGGAGGGAGTAGTTCACCCTCAGGGCTGAGGGTATGTACCAGTAGCTATGTGTTTGATCTCTCTCTCTCTCTCGTGTTCTTGAGGTGATACGATCTTGATGTATCGCGAGCTTTGCTATTATAGTTGGATCTTATGATGTTTCTCCCCCTCTACTCTCTTGTAATGGATTGAGTTTTCCCTTTGAAGTAATCTTATCGGATTGAGTCTTTAATGATTTGAGAACACTTGATGTATGTCTTGCCATGCGTATGTGTGGTGACAATGGGATATCACGTGATTCACTTGATGTATGTTTTGGTGATCAACTTGCGGGTTCCGCCCATGAACCTATGCATAGGGGTTGGCACACGTTTTCGTCTTGATTCTCCGGTAGAAACTTTGGGGCACTCTTTGAGGTTCTATGTGTTGGTTGAATAGATGAATCTGAGATTGTGTGATGCATATCGTATAATCATACCCACGGATACATGAGGTGACATTGGAGTATCTAGGTGACATTAGGGTTTTGGTTTATTTGTGTCTTAAGGTGTTATTCTAGTACGAACTCTAGGGCTATTTGTGACACTTATAGGAATAGCCCAACGGATTGATTGGAAAGAATAACTTTGAGGTGGTTTCGTACCCTACCATAATCTCTTCGTTTGTTCTCCGCTATTAGTGACTTTGGAGTGACTCTTTGTTGCATGTTGAGGGATAGTTATATGATCCAGTTATGTTATTATTGTTGAGAGAACTTGCATTAGTGAAAGTACGAACCCTAGGCCTTGTTTCAACTCATTGCAATACCGTTTACGCTCACTTTTACCATTTGTTACCTTGCTGTTTTTTATATTTTCAGATTACAAAAACCTATATCTACCATCCATGTTGCACTTGTATCACCATCTCTTCGCCGAACTAGTGCACCTATACAATTTACCATTGTATTGGGTGTGTTGGGGACACAAGAGACTCTTTGTTATTTGGTTGCAGGGTTGCTCGAGAGAGACCATCTTCATCCTACGCCTCCCACGGATTGATAAACCTTAGGTCATCCACTTGAGGGAAATTTGCTACTGTCCTACAAACCTCTGCATTTGGAGGCCCAACAACGTCTACAAGAAGAAGGTTGTGTAGTAGACATCAAGCTCTTTTCTGGCGCCGTTGCCGGGGAGGCTAGGTAAGCGGCACTCACACCCTGTCAACTAAGCTCTTTTCTGGCGCCGTTGCCGGGGAGGTGAGTGCTTGAAGGTATATCTTTAGATCTTGCAAACGAATCTTTTTGTTTCTTGTTTTAGCACTAGTTTAGTTTATAAAAGAAAACTAACAAAAAAATGGAATAGAGTTTGTCTCATACGCTTCATCTTTTTAATATCTTTCGTGAGTATGATGGAAATGAAAATTGTGCCAAAGTGTTAGAAGAAGAATGCATTAAAATGTTTGGCACTAAATCTTTGAATGATGAGCATCATTGCAATGTTTTTAGTATGAACTCCTTGAATATCCATAGTACTAATGATGATTGCACTAGTTATGATGAAAATGCCTCCTATAAACATGTCAATTTTTGTGGAGTGCATTGGGTTTGCAAGTACACACCAAATAGGAGGCATAAGCATTTAGAAACTCTTTTAATGTGGAAACAATTTATAGTATTCAAGTCTCTTATGATACTCCCACTATTCCGAATGAGAAGAATTTTGCTTATGTGGAGAGTAGTAAAATTTCTATGCTTGTAGATCATGAAAAGAATGCTTTAGGTGCTGGTTATATTGTTGAATTCATTCATGATGCTACTGAAAATTATTATGAAGTAGGAATATATGCTTGTAGGAATTGCAATAATATCAAGTTTCCTCTCTATGTGCTTAAAGTTTTAAAGTTATGCTTGTTTTGCCTTCCTATGCTAGTTGATTATTGTTCCCATAAGTTGTTTGCTCACAAAATCGCTATGCATAGGAAGTGGGTTAGGCTTAAATGTGCTAGTCATATTCTTCATTATGCTCTCTTTATGTTTCAATTCTTATCTTTTATGTGAGCATCATTGAAATCACCATGCCTAGCTAGGGGCGTTAAACGTTAGCGCTTGTTGGGAGGCAACCCAATTTTATTTTAGTTTCTTGCTTTTTGGTTCTGTTTAGTAGTAAATAATCCATCTAGCTTCTGTTAAAGATATGGTTTTGTGTTTTAATTAGTGTTTGTGTCAAGTAGAACCTTTGAGAAGACTTGGGTGAAGTTTTTATGATCATGCTGTAAAAAACAGAAACTTTAGCGCTCACGAGATTAGCTAAAACTTTTTACTGGAGAGGGCTATTTAGTTGATTCTTTTTGCAGATGATTACTAGACAAATTCCTCAGGTCCACCAATTTATTTTAGAATTTTTCGAGTTCAGAAGTTTGCGTTAGTTACAGATTACTACAGACTGTTCTGTTTTTGACAGATTCTGTTTTTCGTGTGTTGTTTGCTTATTTTGATGACTCTATGGCTAGTAAAATAGTTTATAAACCATAGAGAAGTTGTAATACAGTAGGTTTAACACCAATATAAATAAATAATGAGTTCATTACAGTACCATGGAGTGGTGTTTTGTTTTCTTTCGCTAACGGAGCTCACGAGATTTTCTGTTAAGTTTTGTGTTGTGAAGTTTTCAAGTTTTGGGTAAAGATTCGATGGACTATGGAATAAGGAGTGGCAAGAGCCTAAGCTTGGGGATTCCCAAGGCACCCCAAGGTAATATTCAAGGATAACCAAGAGCCTAAGCTTGGGGATGCCCCGGATGGCATCCCCTCTTTTGTCTTCGTTCATCGGTAACTTTACTTGGAGCTATATTTTTATTCACCACATGATATGTGTTTTGCTTGGAGCGTCGTTTTATTTTCTTTAGTTTTGCTTGATTTTGAATAAAATAATAAGATCTTAAATTATTAAATGGGAGAGTCTTCACATAGTTGTATAATTATCCGACTACTCATTGATCTTCACTTATATCTTTCGGAGTAGTTTGTCGTTTGCTCTAGTGCTTCACTTATATCTTTTAAGAGCACGACGGTGGTTTTGTTTTGTAGAAATAGATGAACTCTCATACTTCACTTATATTATTTTTAGAGTCTTAAACAGCATGGTAATTTGCTTTGGTTATGAATTTAGTCCTAATATGATGGGCATCCAAGAGGGATATAATAAAAACTATCATATAAAGTGCATTGAATACTATGAGAAGTTTGATTCCTTATGATTGTTTTGAGATATGAGGATGGTGATATTAGAGTCATGCTAGTTGAGTAGTTGTGAATTTGAGAAATACTTGTTCTAAAGTTTGTGATTCCCGTAGCATGCATGTATGGTGAACCGTTATGTGATGAAGTCGGAGCATGATTTATTTATTGATTGTCCTCCTTATGAGTGGCGGTCGGGGACGAGCGATGGTCTTTTCCTACCAATCTATCCCCCTAGGAGCATGCGCGTAGTACTTTGTTTTGATAACTAATAGATTTTTGCAATAAGTATGTGAGTCTTTATGACTAATGTTGAGTCCATGGATTATACGCACTCTCACCCTTCCACCATTGCTAGCCTCTCTAAATACCGCGCACCTTTCGCCGGTATCATATACCCACCATATACCTTCCTCAAAACAGCCACCATACCTACCTATTATGGCATTTCCAAGCCATTCCGAGATATATTGCCATGCAACTTTCCACCGTTCCGTTTATTATGACACGCTCCATCATTGTCATATTGCTTTGCATGATCATGTAGTTGATATCGTATTTGTGGCAAAGCCACCATTCATAATTCTTTCATACATGTCACTCATGAGTCATTGCACATCCCGGTACACCGCCGGAGGCATTCATATAGAGTCATATCGTGTTCTAAGTATTGAGTTGTAAGGAAATAAAAATGTGATGGTCATCATTATTAGAGCATTGTCCCAGTGAGGAAAGGATGATGGAGACTATGATTCCCCCAAAAGTCGGGATGAGACTCCGGACGAAAAAAGAAAAAGAAAAAAGAGGCCAAAAAAAAGAGAAGGCCCAAAAAAACAAAAAAAAAATGAGAGAAAAAGAGAGAAGGGGCAATGCTACTATCCTTTTACCACACTTGTGCTTCAAAGTAGCACCATGATCTTCATGATAGAGAATCTCCTATGTTTTCACTTTCATATACTAGTGGGAATCTTTCATTATAGAACTTGGCTTGTATATTCCAATGATGGGCTTCCTCAAAATGCCCTAGGTCTTCGTGAGCAAGCGAGTTGGATGCACACCCACTTAGTTTCTTTTTGAGCTTTCATACACTTATAGCTCTAGTGCATCCGTTGCATGGCAATCCCTACTCACTCACATTGATATCTATTGATGGGCATCTCTATAGCCCGTTGATACGCCTAGTTGATGTGAGACTATCTTCTCCTTTTTGTCTTCTCCACAACCACCATTCTATTCCACCTATAGTGCTATGTCCATGGCTCACGCTCATGTATTGCGTGAAGATTGAAAAAGTTTGAGAACATCAAAAGTATGAAACAATTGCTTGGCTTGTCATCGGGGTTGTGCATGATTTAAATATTTTGTGTGATGAAGATAGAGCATAGCCAGACTATATGATTTTATAGGGATAGCTTGCTTTGTCCATGTTATTTTGAGAAGACATGATTGCTTTGTTAGTATGCTTGAAGTATTGTTGTTTTCATGTCAATATTAAACTTTTGTTTTGAATCTTATGGATCTGAATATTCTTGCCACAATAAAGAAAATTACATTGAAATTATGCCAAGTAGCATTCCGCATAAAAAATTCTTTCTTTTATCATTTACCTACTCGAGGACGAGCAGGAATTAAGCTTGGAGATGCAATGTTGTTAGTATGAATTCTATGAATATCCATGATGCTAATGATATGCAAGGCCACAAGCTTGGGGAAGCTATGTTTGATGAAGATGATATTTTTGTCCCCCGAGTTTTGATGAGCAAATTTACTATGATGAAAGCATGCCTCCTATCTATGATGATTATTGTGATGACACGTATGCTATAAAGAATAATTATAACCATGAAATTTGTCATCTTGATCTTAATTTTCAGTCACATGATAGTTATTTTGTTGAGTTTGCTCCCACTACTATTCATGAGAAGAAATTTGCTTATGTGGAGAGTGATAAAATTTCGATGCTTGTGGATCATGAAAAGAATGCTTTATGTGATAATTATATTGGTGAATTCATTCATGATGCTACTGAAAATTATTATGAGGGAGGAACATATGCTTGTAGGAGTTGCAATAATATCAAGTTTCCTCTCTATGTGCTTAAAGTTTTAAAGTTATGCTTGTTTTACCTTCCTATGCAAGTTGATTATTGTTCCCATAAGTTGTTTGCTCACAAAATCCCTATGCATAGGAAGTGGGTTAGGCTTAAATGTGCTAGTCATATTCTTCATTATGCTCTCTTTATGTTTCAATTCTTATCTTTTATGTGAGCATCATTGAAATCACCATGCCTAGCTAGGGGCGTTAAACGTTAGCGTTTGTTGGGAGGCAACCCAATTTTATTTTAGTTTCTTGCTTTTTGGTTCTGTTTAGTAGTAAATAATCCATCTAGCTTCTGTTAAAGATATGGTTTTGTGTTTTAATTAGTGTTTGTGTCAAGTAGAACCTTTGAGAAGACTTGGGTGAAGTTTTTATGATCATGCTGTAAAAAACAGAAACTTTAGCGCTCACGAGATTAGCTAAAACTTTTTACTGGAGAGTGCTATTTAGTTGATTCTTTTTGCAGATGATTACTAGACAAATTCCTCAGGTCCACCAATTTATTTTAGAATTGTTCGAGTTCCAGAAGTTTGCGTTAGTTACAGATTACTACAGACTGTTCTGTTTTTGACAGATTCTGTTTTTCGTGTGTTGTTTGCTTATTTTGATGAATCTATGGCTAGTAAAATAGTTTGTAAACCATAGAGAAGTTTTAATACAGTAAGTTTAACACCAATATAAATAAGGAATGAGTTTATTACAGTACCTTGGAGTGGTGTTTTCTTTTCTTTCGCTAACGGAGCTCACGAGATTTTCTGTTAAGTTTTGTGTTGTGAAGTTTTCAAGTTTTGGGTAAAGATTCGATGGACTATGGAATAAGGAGTGGCAAGAGCCTAAGCTTGGGGATGCCCAAGTCACCCCAAGTTAATATCCAAGGACAACCAAGAGCCTAAGCTTGGGGATGCCCCGGATGGCATCCCGTCTTTCGTCTTCGTTCATCGGTAACTTTACTTGGAGCTATATTTTTATTCACCACATGATATGTGTTTTGCTTGGAGCGTCATTTTATTTTGTTAGTATTTTCTTGCTGTTTTAATAATATACCAATATCTGAAATTCTTAATTGAGAGAGAGTCTTCACATAGCTACATAATTATTTAACTACTCATTGATCTTCACTTATATCTTTTTGGAGTAGTTTGTCATTTACTCATGTGCTTCACTTATATCCTATGAATAAATGGTTGAATGATTTGAATGTCATAAATCTGAAATTATATATGTTTCATATGCTTATCCCATGGGGAGTAATGCCTTCACATATAAGAAGTAGAGGTGGTAAATTTATTGAAGGTTAGCAAACATTGTACTGGTCACTTGAACAATTCATGAAAGAATATTGAAGGAAGAGAGATTTCACATATAAATATACTATCTTGGACATCTTCTATGATTGTGAGCCCCATTAATTATTTTCAAACCTGAGCAAATTAGTTGAAGTTGGACAAGGAAAACAACATAATGAGTTATGCTTGGGTATATTTGTATAGAAGTTATATTGTTATGGATCCTCTGACATGTGGTGCTTGCTATTTAGAATCCTTTGCTAGCCAAAATATCTGTACTAAGCGGGAATACTGCTTGTGCATCCAAATTCCTTGAACCAAGTTTCTTCCATGAGTGTCCACCATATCTACCTATATGCGGTATTTATCTGTCGTTCCAAGTAAATTTGCATGTGCCAAACTCTAAACCTTCAAATAATAATCTGTTTTGTATGCCCGAATCTCTCATGTAGCGACTAGGGGCTAGCAGTATCTTCCATGCTAGGTGGGTTATTCTCACGATGAGTGGACTCCGCTCATCATTCACGAGAAAATGGCTGGTAACTGGGATGCCCAGTCCCATGATCAAAAGATCGAAATCAAATAAAAAATAATTGCAAACAAAACTCCCCCAGGATTGATGTTAGTTGGAGGCACCCGTTGTTTCGGGCAAGCCATGGGTTGATGATTGTTGGTGGAGGGGGAGTAAAAATCTTTACCTTTCTGTTTGGGAACCGCCTATAATGTACGTAGTATGGAATATATTGGGAACTCTTGGTCGTTATGTTGACAATGAAAGCATACCTCTCAAAATTATTTTCATCTCTGTTTTTGCTTCGAGCTCTGGCACCTCTGCAAATCCCTGCTTCCCTGTGCGAAGGGCCTATCTTTTACTTTTATGCAAGAGTCAGTAGTATTCCGTCCTAGAGAGCTTTGGCGGGGGAGGGATCCATGGTGGGAGTGGTGCATAGAGGGATCGGAGGTGGATGATTGCGGCTATGGCCGGGGCAGCGATTTATATAGCAATGATGGGTGACGGAGGGACGAACAGGTGGTGCCGAAGGAGATGCCTCGGCAATCGTGTGCCATCAATGTTGGCGGCAGACGGATGGACGGGTGGCCGTCGTGTTGTTTGAAAGCACGGCAGTCGCCTACATCGGGAAGTGGCGCAGGCGGCGCTCGCTCGACCGGCATGCTGCTTCAATGTCGGCGCCAGTAAGCACTCGCTCCCGCTCTGGCCGGGCATGAATGTAGGCGCTGACACACTAGAACGGCGTTGACCAAAAATGCGCGCGAGGGGGAATGGGTTTTTGGTGGATTAGGACGGTCAGAAACGGGCTTGGGAGTGGTCCTGACTCCCGTAAACCTCCCTCACGTTTGTCTCCGGTGTGCGGGAGAAAACGCGTCTAGACCGCGCCGCGGACCGATACAGGCCCGCATTGGATGGCTTCCGCGGTCCATACAACACGGTCTGGACGGTTGCGGAAGGTTTGCAGGTCGGCATTGGAGATGCCCTTACTCTGGTATATGCCACTGTACTATTCAGAAAGATGCCATTATAATTTTTCTCTTTAGAAATGCATTCTTTAAAACTTTTCTAGTTGCAATTATTTAAAATTTTGGACCAAAATACAAACATCTTCTTCCTTGAGAAGGTGCGGGAAAAGAAATAATGTTCCTGTAAGAATAATGTTATTTGTGAACTAGTGTGTATCTTCTAGAGAATGGACGTTTGGCTCTCCGCCTCCATGGAGGCCTTTTTTTGAAAAAAAAATCAAAATTCAAACTTTTCGGTTTTAAAAATATCCAAAAAAATGTGCAAGTAAATAAGTAAATAAGGATGTTATGTATTTGTGTGTAAAATTTCAGGATGAAAAACATTGAAATGTAACATGTACAAAAAGATAAATTCATGGCCTGAGAGGGTGAACAGTATCATGTGTTAAAAAGTCTCAGATTTGTCTTTTTTGTACATCCCTCATTTTAACATATTTTGCCCTTAAAATTTACACATATTGTGTAATGCCTTCATGTATATCTGTGTTTTTTCAGATTTTTTGAAACGTAGAAAATATGAAATTTGACAAAATTCGAATTTTTCTAAACCGAGCTCCATGGAGCTCGGCCTCCAAAGACAATATTCAGTATCTTCTATATCTAGATAGCTAGCTCCAATTAACTTATTTCTCTCAACATACAAGCACGTCACCTTAGCGCTTAACATGCATGAGGAAATGTTCATCTTAACATGAAATCATGCATAAGAAAAACCAACTCAATACGTAAACATGCATAAGAATCTTCTCCTTATTATGATATTTATTTGATAAAATAATCAAACATAGTAAATATATAAGTTTCATAGAACCATTTCTCATTAAAATGTATTGCAAAATATTCTCACGATAACGTGCGTAATATCATCTAGTATAATTAAAACTTGACGGCAAACTAAAAACTTGAGTACATAACAAACTTGAGCTAGCTCAGTTAGTTGTGGTGGTCAAGAAAGCACGGGGTGGTCATGATCACCACTGTCTCTCGATGAGTAAGTACCCTTGAGAGTTAAAGTGTTTATGTGGTTTGTACACAAACAAGTCATTTTAACTAAGGATAACTTGATAAAACGCAACTGGAATGGATCCACTAGATGTAGCTTTTGTGATCGGGATGAATCCATCAAACACCTCTTTCTTGATTGTCCCTTGGCAAAAATTCTTTGGCAATCTGTGCACATAGCCTTTAATATTACTCCTCCGAATAATATCAACACGTTATTTGGGACGTGGCTTGATGGGGTTGAGCCCCAAACAGCGAGACACATTCGCGTAGGAGTATGTGCTTTATTATGGGCTATCTGGAATTGCAGAGATGATTTGGTCTTTAACAGAACAACAAATACTCACTTTTTGCAGGTTATCTTCCGAGCCACTGCGTTAATCCGTATGTGGTCGCTACTCACTCCGACGGAGGCCATGGAGCCTTTGGTTACTGGATCTACCCGATGGGAGATGGTAGCACGGGATATTTTCAACCGGTTTGGATGGCGGTCATGTAATAGGATAGGCAATTAGTTTTCCTATCTTGCTCTTGCTAGCTGGTTGTGGCTTTATTTTTGTTCTTTAGCTCTATGTGAGCATTTTTTTTACTTTGTTGAGACTTTAAGACTACCGTCGAACTGATTTGCTTGGTAATAAAGGTGGCCGTATGCATCGTTCTGATGCAGAGGCCGGGGATCCCCCTTTTCGAAAAAAAACTCATTCATGGAAGCCAGATGGAGGACAGGTACATCATCACCATATATAGCTAGCTAGCCACAGAGGTAGTGGCTACAAATTTGATCCCTTGAACAACAAGAGAATATCCATGATTAAAAGGAGGGAGAGAAGTATAACGAGAGATTCCAACCATGTTGCATCACATCCAAAACTGTTAGTTGGAAAGAAGGGATTGCATGCATCAATAATTCATTGATCGTGTGCATGACACACATATATAGGTACAGGGTGGACCGGCCTCTACTTGTCTCCCAAGATGTACAAATATATGAGGGGGAGAGAGAGAGAGATACAACGGTATAAATGTTGGAAATATGCCCTAGAGGCAATAATAAAATGGTTATTATTATATTTCCTTGTTCATGATAATTGTCTATTGTTCATGCTATAATTGTATTAACTGGAAACCGTAATACATGTGTGAATACATAGACCACAACATGTCCCTAGTAAGCCTCTAGTTGACTAGCTCGTTGATCAATAGATGGTTATGGTTTCCTGACCATGGACATTGGATGTCATTGATAACGGGATCACATCATTAGGAGAATGATGTGATGGACAAGACCCAATCCTAAGCATAGCACAAGATCGTGTAGTTCGTTTGCTAAGAGCTTTTCTAATGTCAAGTATCGTTTCCTTAGACCATGAGATTGTGCAACTCCCGGATACTGTAGGAATGCTTTGGGTGTACCAAACGTCACAACGTAACTGGGTGGCTATAAAGGTGCACTACAGGTATCTCCGAAAGTGTCTGTTGGGTTGGCACGAATCGAGACTGGGATTTGTCACTCCATATGACGGAGAGGTATCTCTGGGCCCACTCGGTAATGCATCATCATAATGAGCTCAATGTGACTAATGAGTTAGCCACGGGATCATGCGTTACGGAACGAGTAAAGAGACTTGCCGGTAACGAGATTGAACGAGGTATTGGGATACCGACGATCGAATCTCGGGCAAGTAACATACCGATGGACAAAGGGAATTGTATACGGGATTGATTGAATCCCCGACATCGTGGTTCATCCGATGAGATCATCGTGGAACGTGTGGGAGCCAATATGGGTATCCAGATCCCGCTATTGGTTATTGGTGGGAGAGGTGTCTCGGTCATGTCTGCATGGTTCCCGAACCCGTAGGGTCTACACACTTAAGGTTCGGTGACGCTAGAGTTGTTATGGGAAATAGTATGTGGTTACCGAAGGTTGTTCGGAGTCCCGGATGAGATCCCGGACATCACGAGGAGTTCCGGAATGGTCCGGCGGTGAAGATCGATATATTGGACGAAGGGTATTGGAGTCCGGAAGTGTTTCGGGGGTGCCAGGCTATGGCCAGCATGACCGAAAGGTGTTTCGGGAGCCCCGGCAAGTGTTGGAGGGCCTCATGGGCCAAAGGGGAAGGGGCAAACCAGCCCACTAAGGGGTGGTGCGCCCCCCACACCCTTTCCCACGTTACTTGGGGAGGTGGAGCGCCTCCACCTGGCTTGGGAGGCAAGCCTCCACCTGCTTGGCTTGGGGGGCAAGTCTCCCTAGGATTTTCCCTAGGGAGATCCAATCTGCTTGGACGCCGCCCCCTAGGGGAAACCCTAGGGCGCCTCCCCCTCTCCCCTTGCCCCTATATATAGTGGAGGGGTGGGAGGGCAGCCGCACCTCTTCCCTGGCGCAGCCCTCCCTCCTCATACTCCTCCTCCTCCGTAGTGCTTAGCGAAGCTCTGCCGGAGAACCACGAGCTCCATTGCCACCACGCCGTCGTGCTGCTGGAGGTCTCCCTCAACTTCTCCTCTCCCCTTGCTGGATCAAGAAGGAGGAGACGTCCCCGGGCTGTATGTGTGTTGAACGCGGAGGCGCCGTCCGTTTGGCGCTAGATCGGATCTTCCGCGATTTGAATCGCCGCGAGTATGACTCCATCAACCGCGTTCTTGTAACGCTTCCGCTTAGCGATCTTCAAGGGTATGAAGATGCACTCCCTCTCTCTCGTTGCTAGCATCTCCTAGATTGATCTTGGTGACACGTAGGAAAATTTTGAATTATTGCTACGTTACCCAACAGTGGCATCATGAGCTAGGTCTATGCGTAGATTCTATGCACGAGTAGAACACAAAGTAGTTGTGGGCGATGATTTGTTCAATTTGCTTGCCGTTACTAGTCTTATCTTGATTCAGCGGCATTGTGGGATGAAGCGGCCCGGACCGACCTTACACGTACTCTTACGTGAGACAGGTTCCACCGACTGACATGCAATTGATGCATAAGGTGGCTAGCGGGTGTCTGTCTCTCCCACTTTAGTCGGATTGGATTCGATGAAGAGGGTCCTTATGAAGGGTAAATAGCAATTGGCATATCACCGTTGTGGCTTTTGCGTAGGTAAGAAACGTTCTTGCTAGAAACCCATAGCAGCCACGTAAAACATGCAACAACAATTAGAAGACGTCTAACTTGTTTTTGCAGGGTATGCTATGTGATGTG
Organism: Aegilops tauschii subsp. strangulata; assembly: GCF_002575655.3. Taxonomy (NCBI): domain Eukaryota; kingdom Viridiplantae; phylum Streptophyta; class Magnoliopsida; order Poales; family Poaceae; genus Aegilops; species Aegilops tauschii. The sequence goes on from NC_053039.3 coordinate 253,444,458, forward strand.
ATATGGCCAAAAGGATGTGATGAATGATATATGTGATGTATGAGATTGATCATGTTCTTGTAATAGGAATCACGACTTGCATGTCGATGAGTATGACAACCGGCAGGAGCCATAGGAGTTGTCTTAATTTATTGTATGACCTGCGTGTCAATGAAAAACGCCATGTAATTACTTTACTTTATTGCTAACCGTTAGCCATAGTAGTAGAAGTAATAGTTGGCGAGACAACTTCATGAAGACACGATGATGGAGATCATGGTGTCATGCCGGTGACGAAGGTGATCATGCTGCGCCTCGAAGATGGAGATCAAAAGGCGCAAGATGATATTGGCCATATCATGTCACTTTATGAGTTGCATGTGATGTTTGTCATGTTTACATCTTATTTGCTTAGAACGACGGTAGCATAAATAAGATGATCCCTCACTAAAATTTCAAGAGATGTGTTCCCCCTAACTGTGCACCGTTGTGAAGGTTCGTTGTTTCGAAGCACCACGTGATGATCGGGTGTGATAGATTCTAATGTTCGCATACAACGGGTGTAAGCCAGATTTACACATGCGAAACACTTAGGTTGACTTGATGAGCCTAGCATACACAGACATGGCCTCAGAACACAAGAGACCGAAAGGTCGAACATGAGTCATATAGTAGATACGATCAACATGGAGATGTTCACCGATGATGACTAGTCCTTCTCACGTGATGATCGGACACGGCCTAGTTGACTTGGATCATGTACCACTTAGATGACTAGAGGGATGTCTATCTGAGTGGGAGTTCATTAAATAATAGATGAACTTAATTATCATGAACATAGTCAAAAGGTCTTTGCAAATTATGTCGTAGCTTACGCTTTAGTTCTACTGTTTAAGATATGTTCCTAGAGAAAATGTAGTTGAAAGTTGATAGTAGCAATTATGCGGACTGGGTTCGTAAACAGAGGATTGTCCTCATTGCTGCACAGAAGGCTTATGTCCTTAATGCACCGCTCAGTGTGCTGAACCTCGAGCGTCATTTGTGGATGTTGCGAATATCTGACATACACGTTTTGATGACTACGTGATAGTCCAGTGCGTAATGTTGAACGGTTTAGAATTGAGGCACCGAAGACATTTTGAAACGTCGCGGAACATATGAGATGTTCCAAGAGCTGAAATTGTGATTTTAGGCTCGTCCCCACGTCAAGAGGTATGAGACCTCTGACAAGTTTCTTAAGCCTGCAAACTAAGGGAGAAAAGCTCAACCGTTGAGCATGTGCTCAGATTGTCTGAGTACTAAAATCGCTTGAATCGAGTGGGAGTTAATCTTCCAGATGAGATAGTGATGGTTCTCCAAAGTCACTGCCACCAAGCTACTAGAGCTTCATGATGAACTATAACAAATCAGGGATAGATATGATGATCCTTGAGCTATTCGCGATGTTTGACACGACGAAAGTAGAAATCAAGTAGGAGCATCAATTGTTGATGGTTAGTAAAACCACTAGTTTCAAGAAGGGCAAGGGAAAGAAGGGATACTTCATGAAACGGCAAATCAGTTGCTGCTCTAGTGAAGAAACCCAAGGTTGAACCCAAACCCGAGACTAAATGCTTCTGTAATGAGGGGAACGGTCACTGAAGCAGAACTACCCTAGATACTTGGTAGATGAGAAGGTAGGCAAGGTCGACAGAAGTATATTGGATATACATTATATTAATGTGTACTTTACTAGTACTCCTAGTAGCACCAGGGTATTAGATACCGGTTCGGTTGCTAAGTGTTGGTAACTCGAAATAAAAGGCTACGGAATAAACGGAGACTAGCTAAAGGTGAGATGACGATATGTGTTGGAAGTGTTTCCAAGGTTGATGTGATCAAGCATCGCATGCTCCCTCTACCATCGAGATTGGTGTTAAACCTAAATAATTGTTATTTGGTGTTTGCGTTGAGCATAGACATGATTGGATTATGTTTATCGCAATACGGTTATTCATTTAAGGAGAATAATGGTTACTCTGTCTATTTGAATAATACCTTCAATGGTCTTGCACCTAAAATGAATGGTTTATTGAATCTCGATCGTAGTGATACACATGTTCATGCCAAAAGATATAAGATAGTAATGATAGTACCACATACTTGTGGCACTGCCACTTGAGTCATATTGGTATAAAACGCATGAAAAAGCTCCATGTTGATGGATCTTTGGACTCACTCATTTTTGAAAAGATTGAGACATGCGAACCATGTCTATTAGTATGAAGAAAGTCCATACAGATGGATCGTTTGGACTCACTTGATTTGAATCACTTGAGACATGCAAATCATACCACATGGACAAGATGACTGAAAGGCCTCGTTTTCAGTAAGATGGAAGAAGAAAGCAACTTGTTGGAAGTAATACATTTTGATGTGTGCAGTCCAATGAGTGCTGAGGCATGCAGTGGATATCGTTATGTTCTTACTTCACAGATGATTTGAGTAGATGCCAAGAATATTTACTTGATGAAACACAAGTCTGAATTATTGAAAGGTTCAAGTAATTTCAGAGTGAAGTTGAAGATCGTGGTGACAAGAGGATAAAATGTCTGTGATATGATCATAGAGATGAATATCTGAGTTACGAGTTTGGCACACAATTAAGAAATTGTGGAAATTGTTTCACGACTAATACCGCCTGGAACACCATAGTGTGATGGTGTGTCCGGACATCATAACTGCACCCTATTGGATATGGTGCATACCATGATGTCTCTTATCGAATTACACTATCGTCTATGGGTTAGGCATTAGAGACAGCCGCATTCACTTTAAATAGGGCACCACGCAATTCCGTTGAGACGACATCGTATGAACTATGGTTTAGAGAAACCTAAGCCGTCGTTTCTTAAAAGTTTGGGGCTGCGACGCTTATGTGAAAAAGTTTCAGGCTGATAAGCTCGAACCAAAGCGGATAAATGCATCTTCATAGAATACCCAAAACAGTTGGGTATACCTCCTATTTCAGATCCGGAAGCAAAGTGATTGTTTCTAGAAACAGGTCCTTTCTCGAGGAAAAGTTTCTGTCGAAAGAATTGAGTGGGAGGATGGTGGATACTTGATGAGGTTATTGAACCATGACTTCAACTAGTGTGTAGCAGGGCACATGAAGTTGTTCCTGTGGCGCCTACACCAATTGAAGTGGAAGCTTATGATAGTGATCATGAAACTTCGGATCAAGTCACTACCAAACCTCGTAGGACGACAAGGATGCGTACTACTTCAGAGTGGTACGTAATCCTGTCTTGGAAGTCATGTTGCTAGACAACAATGAACCTACGAGCTATGGAGAAGCGATGGTGGGCCCGGATTCCGACGAATGGCTTGAGGCCATAAAACCGAGAGGATCCATGTATGAAAACAAAGTATAGACTTTGAAAGAACTACTTGATGGTCGTAAGGCTGTTGGGTACACATGGATTTTAAAAGGGAAGACAGACAATGATGGTAAGTATCACCATTAAGAAAGCTCGAATTGTCGTTAAGATGTTTTCTGACGAGTTCAAGGAGTTGACTGCGATGAGACTTTCTCACTCGTAGCGATGCTAAGAGTCTGTTGGAATTATATTAGCAGTTACTGCATTATTTATGAAATCTTGCAGATAGGATGTCAAAACATTGTTTCCTCGACGATTTTCTTGAGGAAAGGTTGTATGTGATACAACCAGAAGGTTTTGTCAATCCTGAAAGATGCTAACAAGTATGCAAAGCTCCAGCAATCCTTCTAAGGATTGGAGTAAGCATCTCGGAGTTGGAATGTACGCTTTGATGAGATGATCAAAGATTTTGGGTTTATACAAAGTTTATGAGAAACTTGTATTTCCAAAGAAGTGAGTGGGAGCACTATAGAATTTTTGATGAGTATATGTTGTTAACATATTGTTGATCAGAAATGATGTAGAATTTCTGGAAAGCATACAAGGTTATTTGAAAAGTGTTTTTCAATGGAAAACCTGGATTAAGCTACTTGAACATTGAGCATCAAGATCTATAAGGATAGATCAAAACGCTTAATAGTACTTTCAAATGAATACATACCGTGACAAGATTTTGAAGGAGTTCAAAATAGATCTGCAAAGAAGGAGTTCTTGGCTGTGTTACAAGGTGTGAGTATTGAGTAAGACTCAAGACCTGACCACGGCAGAAGCGAGAGAAAGGACGAAGGTCGTCACCTATGCTTTAGATGTAGGCTCTACAGTATGCTATGCTGTGTACCGCACCTGAAGTGTACCTTGCCATGAGTCAGTCAAGGGGTACAAGAGTGATCCAGGAATGGATCACATGATAGCGGTCGAACTTATCCTTAGTAACTAGTGGACTAAGGAATTTTCTCGATTATGGAGGTGGTGAAAGAGTTCGTCGTAAAGGGTTGCGTCGATGCAAACTTTGGCACTATTCGGATGACTCTGAGTAGTAAACCGGATTCGTATAGTAGAGCGGTTATTTGGAATAGCTCCAAGTAGCGCGTGGTAGCTGCATCTACAAGATGACATAGAGATTTGTAAAGCACACACGGATCTGAAAGGTTCAGACCCGTTGACTAATAACCTCTCTCACAAGCGAGATATGAACAAACCCCATGGGTGTTGGATTCATTACAATCACATAGTGATGTGAACTAGATTATTGACTCTAGTGCAAGTGGGAGACTGTTGGAAATATGCCCTAGAGGCAATAATAAAATGGTTATTATTATATTTCCTTGTTCATGATAATTGTCTATTGTTCATGCTATAATTGTATTAACTGGAAACTGTAATACATGTGTGAATACATAGACCACAACATGTCCCTAGTAAGCCTCTAGTTGACTAGCTCGTTGATCAATAGATGGTTATGGTTTTCTGACCATGGACATTGGATGTCATTGATAACGGGATCACATCATTAGGAGAATGATGTGATGGACAAGACCCAATCCTAAGCATAGCACAAGATCGTGTAGTTCGTTTGCTAAGAGCTTTTCTAATGTCAAGTATCGTTTCCTTAGACCATGAGATTGTGCAACTCCTGGATACTGTAGGAATGCTTTGGGTGTACCAAACGTCACAACGTAACTGGGTGGCTATAAAGGTGCACTACAGGTATCTCCGAAAGTGTCTGTTGGGTTGGCACGAATCGAGACTGGGATTTGTCACTCCGTATGACGGAGAGGTATCTCTGGGCCCACTCGGTAATGCATCATCATAATGAGCTCAATGTGACTAATGAGTTAGCCACGGGATCATGCGTTACGGAACGAGTAAAGAGACTTGCCGGTAACGAGATTGAACGAGGTATTGGGATACCGACGATCGAATCTCGGGCAAGTAACATACCGATGGACAAAGGGAATTGTATACGGGATTGATTGAATCCCCGACATCGTGGTTCATCCGATGAGATCATCGTGGAACATGTGGGAGCCAATATGGGTATCCAGATCCCGCTATTGGTTATTGGCGGGAGAGGTGTCTCGGTCATGTCTGCATGGTTCCCGAACCCGTAGGGTCTACACACTTAAGGTTCGGTGACGCTAGAGTTGTTATGGGAAATAGTATGTGGTTACCGAAGGTTGTTCGGAGTCCCGGATGAGATCCCGGACATCACGAGGAGTTCCGGAATGGTCCGGCGGTGAAGATCGATATATTGGACGAAGGGTATTGGAGTCCGGAAGTGTTCCGGGGGTACCAGGCTATGGCCAGCATGACCGAAAGGTGTTTCGGGAGCCCCGGCAAGTGTTGGAGGGCCTCATGGGCCAACGGGGAAGGGGCAAACCAGCCCACTAAGGGGTGGTGCGCCCCCCACACCCTTTCCCACGTTACTTGGGGAGGTGGGGCGCCTCCACCTAGCTTGGGAGGCAAGTCTCCCTAGGATTTTCCCTAGGGAGATCCAATCTGCTTGGACGCCGCCCCCTAGGGGAAACCCTAGGGCGCCTCCCCCTCTCCCCTTGCCCCTATATATAGTGGAGGGGTGGGAGGGCAGCCGCACCTCTTCCCTGGCGCAGCCCTCCCTCCTCATACTCCTCCTCCTCCTCCGTAGTGCTTAGCGAAGCTCTGCCGGAGAACCACGAGCTCCATTGCCACCACGCCGTCGTGCTGCTGGAGTTCTCCCTCAACTTCTCCTCTCCCCTTGCTGGATCAAGAAGGAGGAGACGTCCCCGGGCTGTACGTGTGTTGAACGCGGAGGCACCGTCCGTTTAGCGCTAGATCGGATCTTTCGCGATTTGAATCGCCGCGAGTACGACTCCATCAACCGCGTTCTTGTAACGCTTCCGCTTAGCGATCTTCAAGGGTATGAAGATGCACTCCCTCTCTCTCATTGCTAGCATCTCCTAGATTGATCTTGGTGACACGTAGGAAAATTTTGAATTATTGCTACGTTACCCAACAATAAATACATACCCAAGTCCTATACACATGCGGTAGACAACGTACGCTCAACACCCCCCCCCCCCCCGCGCAGTCGAAGCGTCGCCGGAGACACAGAGACTGGACCGAAACTCCTCAAAGACTGGGGTCGGTAGTCCCTTAGTCATAGCATCGGCAAACTGCTGAGCGGTAGGAACGTGCAAAACACGAACCTTCCCAAGGGCCACCTGCTCGCGAACGAAGTGAATATCGAGCTCAATATGCTTCGTCCGGCGATGATGAACGGGGTTGGCGGAGATGTTGTCGGAGTAGACGATCGTGGCCTTAGGGACCACACAAAGCAACTCCTGAAGCAGCTGACGGAGCCAAGAGCACTCAGCAACGGCGTTAGCCACTGCCCGATACTCTGCGTCGGCACTCGAGCGAAAGACTGTGGGCTGTCGCTTGGACGACCATGAAATCAGCGAAGGTCTGAGGTAGACACAATAGCCTGACGTAGAGCGACGCGTGTCTGGACAGCCAGCCCAGTCAGCGTCGGAGTAGGCGACCATGTCGATGGAGGAGAAGGCTGCCAGAGTGAGTCCCAGGGTAATAGTGCCGCGTATGTACCGAAGAATACGCTTCACCAGAGTCCAGTGGGAGTCACACGGGGAGTGCATGTGAAGGCACACCTGCTGGACCGCATACTGCAAGTCAGGCCGAGTGAGGGTGAGATACTGCAGGGCGCCGACGATGGAGCGGTAGAACGCAACATCAGGCGCAGGGGAACCCTCCAGAGCAGACACCTTCGCCTTCGTGTCAACAGGCGTGGAGGCGGGCTTGCAGTTAAGCATACTGATACGTCTCCAACGTATCTATAATTTTTGATTGTTCCATGCTATTATATTATCTATTTTGGATGTTTAATGGGCTTTATTATGCACTTGTATTTATTTTTGGGACTAACCTATTAACCGAAGGCCAAGTGCAAATTGATGTTTTTTGCCTATTTCAGTGTTTCGCAGAAAAGGAATATCAAACGGAATCCAAACGGAATGAAACCTTCGCGAGGATTATTTTTGGAACAAACGCAATCCAGGAGACTTGGATTGGACGTCAAGGAAGCCACGAGGTGGCCACGAGGTAGGAGGGCGCGCCCCCACCCTCGTGGGCCCCTCGTAGCTCCACCGACCTACTTCTTTCGCCTATATATACTCATATACCCTGAAAACATCCAGGAGCACCATGAAACCCTATTTCCACCGCCGCAACCTTCTGTACCCATGAGATCCCATCTTGGGGCCTTTTTCGGCGCTCCGCCGGAGGGGGAATCGATCACGGAGGGCCTCTACATCAACACCATGGCCTCTCCGATGATGCGTGAGTAGTTTACCACAGACCTTCGGGTCCATAGTTATTAGCTAGATGGCTTCTTCTCTCTCTTTGGATCTCTACAAAGTTCTCCTCGATTCTCTTGGAGATCTATTTGATGTAATACTTTTTGCGGTGTGTTTGTCGAGATATGATGAATTGTGGGTTTATGATCAAGATTATCTATGAACAATATTTGATTCTTCTCTGAATTCTTATATGCATGATTTGATATCTTTGCAAGTCTCTTCGAATATCAGTTTGGTTTGGCCTACTAGATTGATCTTTCTTGCGATGGGAGAAGTGCTTAGCTTTGGGTTCAATCTTACGGTGTCCTTTCCCAGTGACAGCAGGGGCAGCAAGGCACGTATTGTATTGTTTCCATCGAGGATACAAAGATGGGGTTTATATCATATTGCTTGAGTTTATCCCTCTACATCATGTCATCTTGCCTAATGCGTTACTCTGTTCTTACGAACTTAATACTCTAGATGCATGCTGGATAGCGGTCGATGTGTGGAGTAGTAGTAGTAGATGCAGAATCGTTTCGGTCTACTTGTCACGGACGTGATGCCTATATACATGATCATGCCTAGATATTCTCATAACTATGCGCTTTTCTATCAATTGCTCGACAGTAATTTGTTCACCCACCGTAGAATTTGCTATCTTGAGAGAAGCCACTAGTGAAACCTATGGCCCCCGGGTCTATTTTTGTCACATCCCTAGTTCTGCTATGACCAAGGCTAGCTTTCATGTGAGCATTATGTTTAAATTTCCAAATAAATTTGAATTGGGGATATGTGAAAGCCTCAGAAATCATTCTAAAAATGATCAAGATAAAAATTGCTTCAAATAGGTCCAAGAAAATGTTCCTGTTTTCCTATGAAAATATTGGACAGAGGTAAAATTCAAACCAATATTTTTAGGAGACAAAAATATTTATTTTTGGCCATTTGAGTTAATCCAATAATTATTTGCATTGGATTTATATTTGCGATATATTTAATATGATCCAATAATTCTGGAAAATGGTGAGTGGCTCTGAATATATTATATCTAGCCACATGATAATTTTCAGAATCTAAAAAAATGGTTTGGTCTCTGAACTAAATCTAAACAGAATAGCAAAAATGGAAAAACAGAAAAGAGGAAAGGCTTACCCGGACTTACCTGGCCGGCCCAGTGGACAGCCAGCCCACGAGGCCAAGGCGCCAGTCACCCCTAACCTCCTGCCAGTAGGCAGGAGGGCGTGTGGCCACGGCGCGCGCGCACGCGCTCGGCCAGCTCCTGCTTGCCGCTGTTGCTGGGGACGGCTCCGAGCGCCACGACACCCCCCTGACCCCCTCTCGCTCTGGACCCCCTCCTCCTCCTCTGCTCTCTCTCTCTCCCACGATCGACCACGAGCACCCGAGAGCGCCGACGAGCACCACCGCGGCCATCGTCCACCCCTCGCCTCGCCGATGCTTCCAGAAGAACCGCCGCGCCTTCCTCTTCGTCTCCACCAACCCACGTGACGCCGGGTGCACCGCAGCGTCGTCCCCGCCGCCTTCATCACCGCATCTGTCCGGCGATCACCGCGGTCGATTCATCGTCGACAACGCATCCCCGACCTCAAGCTCGCGCCGTCGACCCCGCTGTGAGTTGCTGCTTCATCTCCCCCTTCTACCCTGCTCGCGCACGCCCTCTAGCCATCGAGCCACCATGGCGGAAGCTCCGGCCGCCGCCAGAGCTCGCCGGCGCCGCTGCCAGAGACCACCTCAGCACCCGCCGCAGACACCCCTCGACGCGCCGCATCGCGCTGAGCACGTAGAGCCCAGCCCCGCTCGCTCCCGTCGCCGGAGTCGCCGGAACAGCGAACACCGCCGTGCCTGGGTTAGCGCCGGTGTTAATCGCTGACGTGGCCGGGTTAATTAAACGCTAATGATACCGCTAATTAAACCCCCTAGGTCACTGACTAGTGGGCCCCAGGCCCCTAATGTTTTAGTTAGGTTTTAATTAAACCTCTTTGCCCACTGTGCCACTGACGTGCGGGACCCACGCGTCAGGTTTAACCCTAGACCGGGCCTTTGACTAGCTGACGCAAGGATGACGCCATGCTGACGTCATGAAGATTTTTCTGGATTTAAAATAAATCTAAATGATTTATTTATTTTCAGAAAATAGCTAAAACTTCAAAAAATTCATAGAAATTAAACCATAACTCCAAATGAAATAATATATATATATATATGAAAAATGATCAGAAAAATCCAATCTTTCCATCTGTACCATTTTCATGCATGTTAGAACAACTTATAGCTGCTGAATTGGACAAATCAAATAAATGACATTTGAATATCCACATATGGAGTTTGAATTTGAATCTTGGATTCAAACCAACTCCATTTAACCCGTTTCTAGTTGCATTAGCTCAAATCATAGCATATTGCCATGTCCTGATCATGCATCATATTGTGCATTGCATTGATTGTGTTCTTTCTCTGTTGCCAGTGTTCGTTCCCCTTCAGTAGACGTTGTTTCTACGATGAGTTCGATGACACCGATGAAGAGCTATACTATCTTCAGAAGTGCCAGGCAAGCAAAACCCCCTTGTTCATTCCGATACAATCCCACTCTCTCGCTCCTGCTCTCTTTACTGCATTAGGACAACAACGTTTCAATTGTTACATGCTGCGGTAGTTGAATCCCTTTCCTCTGCATGACCTGTCATTGCCACAGTAAATAGATGAAACCCACTAGCATGAGTAGGAGTTGTTTGAGCCCTGATGTGCCTACTCATTCATGCTTGTTTGTCATGCCTGCTACTGCTTAGAGTTGAGTCAGGTTTGATTCATCGGGGATGAATTGGAATGGTGATGAACATGTCCTACTATGTGTGAGCTAAGTGTGTGAACATGATTTGGTAAAGGTAGCGGTGAGAGGCCATGTAGGAGTACATGGTGGTTTGTCTCATTGAAGCCGTCCTTAGGAACTGAGTTCTGTGTTTGTGATTCATGAACAGCTACTACCACACGTTGGGCCCTGAAATATGACCCCGCTCGACTTATTAACCGCCCCTGTCCTCTGTCCAGGAGTTGCAACTAGTTTCTGGTGTTTGTAGGATATGTGTTGGAGGCCGTGCGTAGCGCTGACCCTAGGGGTGGGCTATGATGCGGTAGATACACCGTGGCCCGGTGTACCGAGTCGCCCATTTGGTGTCTCGGGAAGCCTGCACACATCGTTTGGGGCTGTGAGCGAAACCCCGGCCGGATCTCCTCGCGGATGGAACCAGAATAGTAGATAAACCTGGACTAGAGACTTGTGTGGTTAGTCTGTGCAGACGCTAAGTCTCGCTTGAAGTCTGCCGAGCACATGTCGTGTGCATACGCTAAGTGGTGGAAACATGTGTGAAGAAGTACACCCCTGCAGGGTTATAAATGATCTATTCGAATAGCCGCGTCCGCGGTAATGGACTTCTGGGTTGCCTATAACAATTCATAGACAAGTTAACGTGGATACTCTAAAATACGGAAGATAAGCGTGAGTGCTATGGATGGCGTTCTCGTAAGGAGACTGTAACACCCCGGATGTAACTTTCCATATTTGTAACTCCAACTCTTCCCATTTCTGGCTATGTGTTATGATATTCCCTTCGTGGTCGGGTTTTGTTTTCCGTTTTTGTATTTTGTTTTGTCATGCATCTCATATCATGTCATCATGTGCATTGCATTTGCATACGTGTTCGTCTCTTGCATCCGAGCATTTGCCCCGTTGTCCGTTTTGCAATCCGGCACTCCCACCTCCTCCGGCGCACCCCTTTTCATTTCTTTTCGTGAGCGGGTGTTGAACGTTCTCGGAATGGACCGAGGCTTGTCAAGTGGCCTTGGTATACCACCGGTAGACCACCGGTCAAGTTTCGTCCCATTTGGAGGTCGTTTGGTACTCCAACGGTTAACCGGGTAACCGCAAAGTCCTTTTGTGTGTTGCAGCAAAACCCCTCTCTAAATGGCCCAAAACCCAGCAAACTCACTTCCATGCTCTAGGTCGTTCGATCACGATCGTGTGGGCGAAAACCGCACTCCATTTGGAGTCTCCTAGCTCCCTCTAGCTATATATATGCATCCCTCCCGAAATACATTCGCAGTCCAAACCCTAACCCGCTCCTCCGCCCCGCCGGACGTGTCTGCCCGGGGCCGGACAAATCCTGCCGCCACCCGCAGCCACTCACGGTGCGACACGTCAGCGTCCAGCGCCCACATCGCCGCCGGCCCGTCGGGGCCCGTGCGAGGCCCTCCCGGCCCGCGCCTCCTCCGCCTCCCGGCCCGAGCCGCCGCCGCCCTCCTCCCGCGCGCCTCCGCGGCTGCCGTCCTCCCGCGCCGCCGCTGCGCCCCGTCACCGGCCGCCGCCGCCAGCGCCGGCGCCCGCGCCGCTCCGCCCGGCGCCCCACCGCCTCGCCGTCCTTCGCCGCCGACCCGCGCCCCGTCTTCGGCTCCTTCCCCGCGCCTCTCTCCATCTCCCCCGCCGGCCACGCTGCTGCTCCGGCGAGCTCGCGCCGCCGCCGCGCGGGATCCCGATCCTGATCCAATCTGGGACAGTGCGTTGACCTCTCCCCCTCTGTTTTTTCTGTCCTTTATCTTTCACATTACATGCCTATGTTCAGTGCATCATAACTCTCCGCATATAGCTCCGTTTCGTGCGTGTAATATATAAAAATGTCCGTCTAGTGATTCTCTTCATTTTGTTCCATTGCACCATGTTCATTTGAGTCCATCTTGATGCCCAAATCTCTGGTGCAAGAGTGCTAGTTGCTGTTATCTGCTGTTACTTATCAGAACTTGAGGATTTGTTATTTTTGTTGCATTTATTCTGTGCATCTTATGGGCATGAGCTCTACATGTGTTTTGTTGTATGCCATGCCATATTTACATAGGTGTATGCCATGTATTTTTGTGATCTCTGTGGTGACTAGCACAAGCATGCAAACTAGGCTCCGTAATGTTTCTGATTTCAGGGACAGTGATTTTACCAAGTCTGTGACTGCTGTTATTTTGTTGCTATGTATCCATATGTCTACAGAGAGATCCATGCTTATTTTGGTGATATTCAGTAAGGATGTTTTGTAGATATTAGTGTAATGGATCCATTCATTCCTTTGTTTGCAATTATGGAGTGCCCTAGAATGACTCAATCTTGCTCTACTTTTGCTATAAAATATTTCTGGCAGATTCTTAACATGATATTCACTTTTGCCAAGCTTGTTGTAGTTGATCCATACATGCTATGTACTTGCTCTTGCCATGGATAGCTTCATAAACATGCAATCTTGCTGTATGTATGCTTGTTTTGTTATGAATTGCTTTGTGGTGAGTGCATCAAGCTCACCAAGATGCCTTCATATTATTGTTTCTGCCATGCTCTGTTTTCTGCCAAGTCTGGAACCTGTTAACGAAACTTGCTATGTTTACATGGTTTCCATCATATCTTCTGGTCCTTTTTAACTTATGGTCATTAAGGGACTTTTGTCATATGAATTTAGTAGATTACTGGCATGCCTTGTTTTACTATGTTAAGTTTCTGCAGCATGTTCATTTCGTGCTCTGAACATTGCTACCTGATGTTGTTTCAGCCATGTCCAGTAATTTCACTGTCTGTGAACCTGTTATCTTTTGCACTTTTGCCATGCTTGTTTGGACCTGTTATGTTGTGAACTAGCCGTAGCTCAGTGTTCATCTTTTGTCAAGCATCTCCTGTAGATTACTTCAATGTGCTTTGTTGCTATGTTGGAGTGCTGTAGCATTGTTACTTGTTGCATTCTAAGTGCTATCATGCTGTTAATCGCAGATTCGTGTCTTGTTTTGCTTGCCATTTGCAAACCGTGCATCCGTTTCCGGTGATCTTTATATCGTTTTCGACCGAAATCATCTCATCTTTTCAGTGGCATGCTTGGTTTTCCAAATTACTGCCTTGTTCATCATTTTTCTTCCGGAGCACGCATATGCATCGCATATCCCATCTCACATATCATTCATGTTTTGCATCATGTTGCTTGTGCATTTTCCGTGATTGATTGTGGTTCCATTGCTTGTGTTCTTGTGTTGGGTAGAGCCGGGAGACGAGTTCGTGAACGAGGAACCTGTTGAGTACGTTTACGAGGATCAAGCTTTCGACAACTCTGAGAACCTTGCAGGCAAGATGACCATACCCTCGAAATCACTTCTATCTTTGCTTTGCTAGTTGTTCGTTCTATTGCCATGCTATGCTACCTACCACTTGCTATATCATGCCTCCCATATTGCCATGTCAGCCCCTAACCATCCTTTCCTAGCAAACCGTTGTTTGGCTAAGTTACCGCTTTTGCTCAGCCCTTCTTATAACGTTGTTAGTTGCAGGTGAAGTTGAAGTTGGTTCCATGTTGGAACATGGATATTGTTGGGATATCACAATATCTCTTATTTAATTAATGCATCTATATATTTGGTAAAGGGTGGAAGGCTCGGCCTTATGCCTGGTGTTTTGTTCCGCTCTTGCCGCCCTAGTTTCTGTCATACCGGTATTATGTTCCTTGAGTTTGCGTTCCTTATGCGGTTGGGTGATTTATGGGACCCCCTTGACAGTTTGCCTTGAATAAAACTCCTCCAGCAAGGCCCAACCTTGGTTTTACCATTCGACCACCTACCACCTACACTTCCCTTGGGTTTTCGCGAGCCCGAGGGTCATCTTATTTTTAGACCCCCACGGGCCAGTGCTCTTTCGAGTGTTGGTTCGAACCGAGCTGCCTGCGGGGCCACCTTGGGGTAACTTGAGGACTGGTTTTACTCGTAGCTAGTCTCATCCGGTGTTGCCCTGAGAACGAGATATGTGCAGCTCCTATCGGGATTTGTCGGCACATCGGGCGGCTTTGCTGGTCTTGTTATACCATTGTCGAAATGTCTTGTAAACCGGGATTCCGAGACTGATCGGGTCTTTCCGGGAGAAGGTTTATCCTTCGTTGACCGTGAGAGCTTATAATGGGCTAAGTTGGGACACCCCTGCAGGGTATTATCTTTCGAAAGCCGTGCCCGCGGTTATGAGGCAGATGGGAATTTGTTAATGTCCGGTTGTAGAGAACTTGTCACTTGACTTAATTAAAATACATCAACCGCGTGTGTAGCCGTGATGGTCTCTTCTCGGCGGAGTCCGGGAAGTGAACATGGTTTGAGTTATGAATGACGTAAGTAGGAGTTCAGGATCTCTTCTTGGTCATTACTAGATGACGACCGCTCCGTTGCTTCTCTTCTCGCTCTCTTTTGCGTATGTTAGCCACTATATATATGCTTAGTGCCTGCTGCAGCTCCACCTCATTACATCATCCTTTCCTATAAGCTTAAATAGTCTTGATCTCGCGGTTGTGAGATTGCTGAGTCCTCGTGACTCACAGATTCTACCAAAACAGTTGCAGGTGCCGACGATACCAGTGCAGATGATGGGATCGACCTCAAGTGGGAGTTCGATGAGGAACGTGGTCGTTACTATGTGTCTTTTCCTGATGATCAGTAGTGGAGCCCAGTTGGGACGATCAGGGATCTAGCATTTGGGGTTATCTTATTTTCATTTGGATTTGACCGTAGCCGGTCTATATGTGTGTATTTTGGATGATGTATGAATTATATTTATGTATTGTGTGAAGTGGCGATTGTAAGCCAACTCTCGTTATCCCATTCTTGTTCATTACATGGGATTGTGTGAAGATGACCCTTCTTGCGACTAAACCACAATGCGGTTATGCCTCTAAGTCGTGCCTCGACACGTGGGAGATATAGCCGCATCGTGGGCGTTACAGAGACGGGAGCGGATCCATAGTGGTGTATTGATTGGTGAATATGTGGACTTGTGTGCGCCACCTCAAAAGAGTTACTTGCAGTCGTAGTTCGGGTTAGCCACTGAGTCAAAGCTGGCTTGCTGCAGTTAAACTCCACCAACCCCCTTGTTGATACCAATGCATATGTAGCTAGTTCTGATGTAAGTCTTGCTGAGTACATTTGTACTCACGTTTGCTTAATTTATGTTTTTGCAGAGAGACTTCAGTCTCGCTAGTAGTTCAGCGTGGACTTCAACGTTTAGCTTGATACCTCAGCTGCGATCTTGTGCCCTTGGCAGGATCTGGTAGATAGTCAGGCTTCTCAGCCTTTTTCATTTGTAGATGTCTGTACTCAGACATGTTAAGCTTCTGCATGTGCTTTGACTTGTATGCTCTGAATGTTGGGTCATGAGACCCATGTTTGTAATATCTCGGTCCTCAGAGCCTGTTGAATAAATACTATGAGTCGTAGAGTCTTGTTGTGATGCCATGTTGTATTTGCACATATTGAGCATATTGTGTGTATGATTGAAATGCTTGGTATGTGTGGGATCCGACAACCTAGTTGTTTATCCTTGGTAGCCTCTCTTATGGGGAAATGTAGTCTGGTGCTACCACTGAGCCATGGTAGTTTGCTACAGCCCGGTTTATCGGAGTCCTGCTAGCCCAGTTGCTACTGCTCCGGAACACTTAGACTGGCCGGCATGTGTCCTTCTTCGATCTTGTGTCTGTCCCTTTGGGGAAATGTCACGCGGTGTCCTTCGGAGTCCTGTTAGCCTGCTATAGCCCGGATTCCCGGAGTCCTGCTAGCCCAGTTGCTACAGCCCGAATTCACTCGCTGATGACCGACACGTTCATTGCTGGGTCATGTATGCCTGTCCCTGTAAGTTAGCACCACTTTGGGTTTACGACTAGTCATGTCGGCCCGGCTTCTTTTTCATATGGATGCTAGCGACACTATCATATACGTGAGCCAAAAGGCGCAAACGGTCCCGGGCCAGGTAAGGTGGCACCCGTGGGAATACCGTGCGTGAGGCCGCAAAGTGATATGATGTGTTACATGCTAGATCGGTGTGACTTAGGATCGGCGTCCTGACAATTTTCCATCATATTATTTTCCCATCAACTAGCTATTTCTGTCGCCGTTTATTTTGCAAGCTTTACTTTTCAATCTATACAACAAAAATACCAAAAATATTTATCTTATTATCTCTATCAGATCTCACTTTTGCAAGTGCCGTGAAGGGATTGACAACCCCTTTATGGCGTTGGTTGCAAGGTTCTTAATTGTTTGTGCAGGTACTAGGGATTTACGTGTAGTCTCCTACTAGATTGATACCTTGGTTCTCAAAAACTGAGGGAAATACTTACGCTACTTTGCTGCATCACCCTTTCCTCTTCAAGGGAAAACCAACGCATGCTCAAGAGGTAGCACATATCCGCGCGCTCAAGAAGCTCATGAGTGTAGTTCTGCTTATGCAGAAAGAACCCATCGGCATGGCGAACAACCTCAATGCCAAGGAAGTAGTGCAACGCTCCCAGATCCTTGAGGGCAAACTCATCATGAAGACGAGCCGTGAGCTGCCGAAGAAGCTCAGGCGAGGATGCCGTCATGATGATGTCGTCCTCATAGAGCAGCAGGTACGCAGTAGGAGTGCCCTGATGGTAGACGAAGAAAGAGGCGTCGGAGCGGGTCATGCAAAACCCAAGCTGCTGCAGGAACCCAGCCATACGCTGGTACCATGCCTGGGGGGCCTGCTTCAATCCATAAAGGGACTGAGAGAGCAATCAAACGTGTTCGGGATGCTCGGCGCGACGAAGCCACTCGGCTGCTCACAGAAGACCCGTTCCGTGAGGTGGTCGTGCAAAAATGCGTTGGAAACGTCCAACTGATGCACGGGCCAGGCACGGGAGACCGCCAGCTGAAGCACCGTGCAAATCGTGCCCGGTTTAACGACCGGGGCGAAGGTGTCGGTGAAGTCCACGCCGGCGTGCTGGCGGAAGCTGCGCACCACCCAGCGAGCCTTGTAGCGCTCGAGAGAACCGTCCGGGTTGGTCTTGTGACGAAACACCCATTTGCCACTGATGACATTGGCGTGAGGGGGTCGCGGAACAAGATGCCACGTGCGGTTGCGCTGCAACGCATCAAACTCCTCGTGCATCGCGGCGAGCCAATGTGGATCACGGAGGGCGGTGCGTGCGGACGAGGGGATGGGCGACGGTGGAGAGGACGATGTCGACACCGCACATGCATACTCATCAGCGGCGTAGCGCGTGCTGGGTCGGTGGATACCGGCACGAGACCGCGTCACCATGCCAGTGGGAGGCGGGTCGGCTGCGACAGGAGAAACATACGAGGATGGCGAAGGGTTTGTCGCTCCCAGCAGCGCAGCGGGGCCACCGCCGGTTGGAGTAGCGGGGCCAGCCGGGGGGGCACAGGCTGCAGCGCCCGTTGGGGTGGGAGCCGAAGGGCCACCCAAAGCCGCGAGGGGGGGGCGCCTAGACCGAGGCCGAGGGGCCCGCGGCTGGGGCCGAGGCCGCGGGAGGGTGCGCCGAGGCCACGCCGAGAGGGGCCGGAAGGAGCCGCGCCGGGGCCACATGGGGCCGCGCTGGGGGCTGCACCAGGGCCGCGTCAAAGACAGCCACGCCTGAAGCGGCTGCTTGGGAACTCGTCGGGACACCATCAAAAGGCGCCGAATCCTCTACAGAAAGCGGTACCTGGTGAAAAGGAAATACCCGCTCATCAAAGTACACGTGTCGGGAGGTGTAGACACGATGGGAGATAGGGTCGTAGCACCGGTAACCTTTGGTGTTTGGGGGATATCCTAGAAAGATACACGCTATGGAGCGAGGGGCGAGTTTGTGTGGTGAAGTGGAGGCGGTGCTAGGGTAAAACAGACATCCGAAGATGCGGAGACCATCGTAGGATGGAGGAGAACCAAAGAGAAGTTGGTGCGGAGTGTAGTTCCAGCGGGGACGACATGGCCTAATGTTAACTAGGAGAGTGGCAGTGGCGAGAGCATCGGGCCAAAACCGAGGGGGCACGTTGGAGTTGAACAACAACGTGCGGACACAGTCGTTAAGAGTGCGGAGAATCCGTTCGGCTCGGCCGTTCTGCTGGGATGTGTAAGGGCATGTGAGACGAAAGGTGGTGCTGTGAGACGCTAGAAGGTGGCGAGTGGCAGCGTTGTCAAACTCTTTTCCGTTGTCAGTCTGGAGGGAGAGAATAGGGTGCCCGAACTGGGTGGTGATGTAGGAGTAAAAGGCCGTAAGGGTGGCGAGGACATTGGATTTGCGACGGAGTGGAAACGTCCACGCAAAATGAGAGAAATCATCAAGTAAGACAAGACAATATAAGAAGCCCGTGTTGCTCGCAACGGGAGATGTCCATACATCACTATGAATTAACTGAAACGGAAAAGTAGAAATAGTGTTTGACTCGCTAAAGGGTCAACGAACATGTTTACCGAGACGACAAGCATGACAAGTGTGCTTGTCGAATTTATTACATGAAAATGAAAAACTCTTGAGAATCTGGCTAAGGACGGTGGAGTTGGGGTGACCCAAGCGTGCATGCCAGAGGTCGACACCGGCGGAGAGGGCGATCGGAGAGGTGGCGGTGGAGGCGGAGTGCACCGGGTACATGTCATCTGGACTGTTACATCAGTGGAGTACCATCCTTGTACGGGCGTCCTTCATAGAGAAACCAAGATCATCAAATTCAACAGTAAGAGGATTGTCACGTGCAAGACGACGAACAGAGACAAGATTCTTAACTAGGTTAGGTGAGACAAGAACATTAGACATGTTAATAGGCATAGAATTAGACGGAAAGGAACTATGACCGACATGAGTGATGGGTACAGAGGAATCGTCACCGAAGGTGATGCGGTTCGAGGTGGTGACCGGAGAGGAGGAAGCAAGGTTACCGGGGTGCGATGTCATGTGGGCGGTAGCCCCCGTGTCCATGTACGAATCACCGCCACCTCCGTAGTTGGAGGGAGACGACGTCGAGTGTAGCGCGGCAAGGAGTGCAGGGTCCCATGGGGCCGCGGAAGGGAGTAACCCCTGCGCTGGGTCGGCGCGGGAGGCGGCACGTAGCCGCCCGCCTGCGGGTAACCGGCCGGAGAAGCAAGCGCTAGCGGGGGGTAGCCGCCTCCACTGGCCGGGTAGCCGGCGCCGCCCGCCTGGTACGGGGCTGCGGCAAAGTGTGCCTGGGGCCGGCCGGGGTGCGGACCGAGGATGCCCGGGGCCTGCGGCACCGGCATGTGGTACGCATGGACCACTCCGGTCCATGGATTGGTGCCGCCCGACCAGGGCGGGGGGGGGGGGGGCAGATGATGACGTGGAGCCCTCCAGTACCCCGACTACTGTTGCTGCTATTGTGGCCTGGGGCGACCGCCTCTGCGGTGCCGGTTGCAGCGGCCACCGCCCTGCTCCTGCGGCTGCTGCGATGGGGGTGGGTGGTGCTGGCGGGGCCGGCGGGAGGGGGAAGAACCCCGGTGGCGCGGGCGGGCGCGGGTGAGACGGGGCCGACGGACGCCCCGCGAGAGGTCCCGGCGGCGAGGGCGGTGTGGTGGACGCGTGCCTTGACCTTCTTCATCCGGCGTTCCTCCAGGCGTAAATACGCGGCGACGGAGTGGAAGGTCGGGTTCGCCAGCAGGGAGAGGTTGGAGGCCGCATTGCCGAAATCCTCGTTGAGGCCGGCGGTGAGGGTGCTGAGCATGAGTTTGTCCGACACCTTGGAGCCAACATCGCGGAGCTCGTCAGCGAGCCGCTTAAGGCGCGTGCAGTAGTCGTCAATGGAGGAGTCATCTTGGTGGCACCCAAAAAATTCCTGCTGCAAGAACACGAGACGTTGAAGTTTATTATCAGTGAAGAGGTTGTTGATCTTGGTCCACACGGCACACACGTCGTCATCCTCCGAGACGACCATGCGGAAGATGTCCGGCGAGACGGTGAGGTAGAACCACCGGATGAGAAAGGCCTCAATGGTCGCCCAGTCCGGATTGCCCGCCATGAGGTCGCCATCAACGGTCCCGTCAACGCGCTCGAGGAGGTGGTACTCGCGGAAGAGGAGGTTGAAGCAGGTCTTCCACGCGTAGTACGAGGAGTTGGATTGGTCGAGCTTGATGGGGACGCGGGTGTGGATGTGAAGATCGTGAACGGCGGTGGCGTCAGGCTCAGGTCCGGCGAACGGGTTCGAGTTGCTGGAGTGGGGAGACGCCATGGAGGAGCTGCGGTGGTGGGAGTGGCTCGGGTGGGTTAGGGTTAGCGGCGGTGGCACAGGGTAGGGTTAGGGTTTAGGTGCGCGGCGGCTAGGGGGGAGGGAAGCAGCGGCGGCAGAGAGGAAGGCGGCGGCTGCGTGGGCAAGAGGACGCGGCGGCGGCTGCGGGTTTAGGCGGAAGCGAGGAAAGGGATCGGCGTGCTATCTGATACCATGTTAGTTGGAAAGAAGGGATTGTAGGAGATATGCCCTAGAGGCAATAATAAATGATATTATTTATCTCCGAGTTCATAATTATGTTTATGTTCCATGCTATAACTGCAATGATTCTCGAGTCTGCAATACCCACGAGGCTCAGAGGAAGACTCATATGCACGTGTGGAATAATAAACGGTAAGAAGTATTCCTAGTCTGGCCTCTAAGACTAGCTCAAGTGTTGCATGATGGTTCTGTTTTCCTGATCATGGGCATGTCTATGCCAGCAATTTTGAGGGAACAATGTTAAGAGAACATTTGTGTTGAATTGACCCGGATTGATGTTATGCTAAGAGATTCATTCGTCACAAGTTAATGGTGCATAACACAGAGATGGTTAACGTTTGCATGATTCCTTAGACCATGAGAGTATCGAGTTTCTTCATGCTTGCTTCATGAACTTTGGGGTTTGTTAAACGTCATCCGTAAATGGTGAAGGAAATATGCCCTAGAGGCAATAATAAAGCTATTATTTATTTCCTTATATCATGATAAATGTTTATTATTCATGCTAGAATTGTATTAACTGGAAACTTGATACATGTGTGAATACATAGACAAACAGAGTGTCACTACTATGCCTCTACTTGACTAGCTCATTGATCAAAGATGGTTATGTTTCCTAGCCATAGACATGAGTTGTCATTTGATTAACGGGATCACATCATTAGGAGAATGATGTGATTGACTTGACCCATTCCGTTAGCTTAGCACTCGATCGTTTATTATGTTGCTATTGCTTTCTTCATGACTTATACATGTTCCTATGACTATGAGATTATGCAACTCCCGTTTACCAGAGGAACACTTTGTGTGCTACCAAACGTCACAACGTAACTGGGTGATTGTAAAGGTGCTCTACAGGTGTCTCCAAAGGTACTTGTTGGGTTGGCGTATTTCGAGATTTGGATTTGTCACTCCGATTGTCGGAGAGGTATCTCTGGGCCCACTCAGTAATACACATCACTATAAGCCTTGCAAGCATTGTGACTAATGAGTTAGTTGCAGGATGATGTATTACGGAACGAGTAAAGAGACTTGCCGGTAACGAGATTGAACTAGGTATCGAGATACCGACGATCGAATCTCGGGCAAGTAACATACCGATGACAAAGGGACCAACGTATGTTGTTATGCGGTCTGACCGATAAAGATCTTCGTAGAATATGTGGGAGCCAATATGAGCATCCAGGTTCCGCTATTGGTTATTGACCGGAGACGTGTCTCGGTCATGTCTACATAGTTCTCAAACCCGTAGGGTCCGCACGCTTAAAGTTAGATGACGGTTATATTATGAGTTTATGTGTTTTGATGTACCGAAGGAGTTCGGAGTCCCGGATGAGATCAGGGACTTGACGAGGAGTCTCGAAATGGTCGAGACGTAAAGATTGATATATTGGACGACTATATTCGGACATCGGAAAAGTTCCGAGTGATTCGGGTATTTTTCGGAGTACCGGAGAGTTACGGGAATTTGTATTGGGCCTTAATGGGCCATACGGGAAAGGAGAGAAAGGCCCCAAAGGGTGGCCGCACCCCTCCCCATGGACTAGTCTGAATTGGACTAGGGAGGGGGGCGCCCCCTTCCTTCTTTCTCCTTCTCCCTTCCCTTTTCCTACTCCAACAAGGAAAGGAGGAGTCCTACTCCCGGTGGGAGTAGGACTCCCCCCTTGGCGCGCCCTCCTCCTAGGCCGGCCGCCTCCCCCTTGCTCCTTTATATACGGGGGCAGGGGGTGCACCCCATAGACACAACAATTGATCATTGATATTTTAGCCGTGTGCGGTGCCCCCCCTCCACCATATTACACCTCGATAATATCGTAGCGGTGCTTAGGCGAAGCCCTGCGTCGGTAGAACATCATCATTGTCACCACGCCGTCGTGCTGACGAAACTCTCCCTCAACACTCGGCTGGATCGGAGTTCGAGGGACGTCATCGACCTGAACGTGTGCTGAACTCGGAGGTGCCGTACGTTCGGTACTTGATCGGTCGGATTGTGAAGACGTACGACTACATCAACCGCGTTGTGTTAACGCTTCCGCTTTCGGTCTACGAGGGTACATGGACAACACTCTCCCCTCTCGTTGCTATGCATCACCATGATCTTGCGTGTGCGTAGGAAACTTTTGAAATTACTACGTTCCCCAACAGTGGCATCCGAGCCTGGTTTTATGCGTTGATGTTATATGCACGAGTAGAACACAAGTGAGTTGTGGGCGATATAAGTCATACTGCTTACCAGCATGTCATATTTTGGTTCAGCGGTATTGTGAGATGAAGCGGCCCGGACCGACATTACGCGTACGCTTACGCGAGACTGGTTTCACCGTTGCGAGCACTCGTTGCTTAAAGGTGACTGGCGGGTGTCTGTCTCTCTCACTTTAGTTGAACCGAGTGTGGCTACGCCCGGTCCTTGCGAAGGTTAAAACAGCACCAACTTGACAAACTATTGTTGTGGTTTTGATGCGTAGGTAAGAACGGTTCTTGCTAAGCCCATAGCAGCCACGTAAAACTTGCAACAACAAAGTAGAGGACGTCTAGCTTGTTTTTGCAGGGCATGTTGTGATGTGATATGGTCAAGACATGAGGCTGAATTTTATTGTATGAGATGATCATGTTTTGTAACCGAGTTATCGGCAACTGGCAGGAGCCATATGGTTATCGCTTTATTGTATGCAATGCAATCGCCATGTATTTGTTTTACTCTATCACTAAGCGGTAGCGATAGTCGTAGAAGCAATAGTTGGCGAGACGACAACGATGCTACGATGGAGATCAAGGTGTCGCGCCGGTGACGATGGTGATCATGACGGTGCTTCGGAGATGGAGATCACAAGCACAAGATGATGGCCATATCAATCACTTATATTTGATTGCATGTGATGTTTATCTTTTATGCATCTTATCTTGCTTTGATTGACGGTAGCATTATAAGATGATCTCTCACTAAATTTCAAGATAAAAGTGTTCTCCCTGAGTATGCACCATTGCCAAAGTTCGTCGTGCCCAGACACCACGTGATGATCGGGTGTGATAAGCTCTACGTCCATCTACAACGGGTGCAAGCCAGTTTTGCACACGCAGAATACTCAGGTTAAACTTGACGAGCCTAGCATATGCAGATATGGCCTCGGAACACTGAGTCCGAAAGGTCGAGCGTGAATCATATAGTAGATATGATCAACATAGTGATGTTCACCATTGAAAGCTACTCCATTTCACGTGATGATCGGTTATGGTTTAGTTGATATGGATCACGTGATCACTTAGAGGATTAGAGGGATGTCTATCTAAGTGGGAGTTCTTAAGTAATATGATTAATTGAACTTAAATTTATCATGAACTTAGTCAAGATAGTATTTTGCAAATTATGTTGTAGATCAATAGCTCGCGTTGTTGCTTCCCTGTGTTTATTTTTGATATGTTCCTAGAGAAAAATTATGTTGAAAGATGTTAGTAGCAAAGATGCGGATTGGATCCGTGATCTGAGGATTATCCTCATTGCTGCACAGAAGAATTATGTCCTTGATGCACCGCTAGGTGACAGACCTATTACAGGAGCAGATGCAGACGTTATGAACGTTTGGCTAGCTCAATATGATGACTACTTGATAGTTTAGTGCACCATGCTTAACGGCTTAGAATCGGGACTTCAAAGACGTTTTGAACGTCATGGAGCATATGAGATGTTTCAGGAGTTGAAGTTAATATTTCAAGCAAATGCCCTTTTGAAAGAACCATTCTCTTTAAAAGCACACCGTTTCGCGGCAAAACTATTTGCCTCGGTATAGTGAGGGAGGAATACCCAACATTTTGGTATAACCTACAAAGTAGCACTTGTCTGATTTGGAATAGGTTTGTAACCGAAGGTGATGCGGTTCGAGGTGGTGACCGGAGAGGAGGAAGCAAGGTTACCGGGGTGCGACGTCATGTGGGCGGTAGCCCCCGTGTCCATATACGAATCACCGCGACCTCCGTAGTTGGAGGGAGACGACGTCGAGTGTAGCGCGGCAAGGAGTGCAGGGTCCCATGGGGCCGCGGAAGGGAGTAACCCCCGGGCTGGGTCGGCGCGGGAGGCGGCACGTAGCCGCCCGCCTGCGGGTAACCGGCCGGAGAAGCAAGCGCTAGCGGGGGGTAGCCGCCTCCACTGGCCGGGTAGCCGGCGCCGCCCGCCTGGTACGGGGCTGCGGCAAAGTGTGCCTGGGGCCGGCCGGGGTGCGGACCGAGGATGCCCGGGGCCCGCGGCACCGGCTTGTGGTACGCATGGACCACTCCAGTCCATGGATTGGTGCCGCCCGACCAGGGCGGGGGGGGGGGGGCAGATGATGACGTGGAGCCCTCCCGTACCCCGACTACTGCTGCTGCTATTGTGGCCTGGGGCGACCGCCTCTGCGGTGCCGGTTGCAGCGGCCACCGCCCTGCTCCTGCGGCTGCTGCGATGGGGTGGGTGCTGCTGGCGGGGCCGGCGGGAGGGGGAAGAACCCCGGTGGCGCGGGCGGGCGCGGGTGAGGCGGGGCCGACGGAGGCTCCCCGCGAGAGGTCCCGGCGGCGAGGGCGGTGTGGTGGATGCGCGCCTTGACCTTCTTCATCCGGCGTTCCTCCAGGTGTAAATACGCGGCGACGGAGTGGAAGGTCGGGTTCGGCAGCAGGGAGAGGTTGGAGGCCGCATTGCCGAAATCCTCGTTGAGGCTGGCGGTGAGGGTGCTGAGCATGAGTTTGTCCGACACCTTGGCGCCAATATCGCGGAGCTCGTCAGCGAGCCACTTAAGGCGCGTGCAGTAGTCGTCGATGGAGGAGTCATCTTGGTGGCACCCAAAAAATTCCTGCTGCAAGAACACGAGACGTTGAAGTTTATTATCGGTGAAGAGGTTGTTGATCTTGGTCCACACGGCACACACGTCATCATCCTCCGAGACGACCATGCGGAAGATGTCCGGCGAGACGGTGAGGTAGAACCACCGGATGAGAGAGGCCTCAATGGTCGCCCAGTCCGGATTGCCCGCCATCAGGTCGCCATCAACGGTCCCGTCAACGCGCTCGAGGAGGTGGTACTCGCGGAAGAGGAGGTTGAAGCAGGTCTTCCACGCGTAGTACGAGGAGTTGGATTGGTCGAGCTTGATGGGCACGCGGGTGTGGATGTCAAGATCGTGAACGGCGGTGTTGTCAGGCTCAGGTCCGGCGAACGGGTTCGAGTTGTTGGAGTGGGGAGACGCCATGGAGGAGCTGCGGTGGTGGGAGTGGCTCGGGTGGGTTAGGGTTAGCGGCGGTGGCACGGGGTAGGGTTAGGGTTTAGGTGCGCGGCGGCTAGGGGGGAGGGAAGCAGCGGCGGCAGAGAGGAAGGCGGCGGCTGCGTGGGAGAGAGGACGCGGCGGCGGCGGCGGGTTTAGGCGGAAGCGAGGAAAGGGATCGGCGTGCTATCTGATACCATGTTAGTTGGAAAGAAGGGATTGTAGGAGATATGCCCTAGAGGCAATAATAAATGATATTATTTATCTCCGAGTTCATAATTATGTTTATGTTCCATGCTATAACTGCAATGATTCTCCAGTCTGCAATACCCACGAGGCTCGGAGGAAGACTCATATGCACGTGTGGAATAATAAACGGTAAGAAGTATTCCTAGTCTGGCCTCTAAGACTAGCTCAAGTGTTGCATGATGGTTCTGTTTTCCTGATCATGGGCATGTCTATGCCAGCAATTTTGAGGGAACAATGTTAAGAGAACATTTGTGTTGAATCGACCCGGATTGATGTTATGCTAAGAGATTCATTCGTCACAAGTTAATGGTGCATAACACAGAGATGGTTAACGTTTGCATGATTCCTTAGACCATGAGAGTATCGAGTTTCTTCATGCTTGCTTCATGAACTTTGGGGTTTGTTAAACGTCATCCGTAAATGGTGAAGGAAATATGCCCTAGAGGCAATAATAAAGCTATTATTTATTTCCTTATATCATGATAAATGTTTATTATTCATGCTAGAATTGTATTAACTGGAAACTTGATACATGTGTGAATACATAGACAAACAGAGTGTCACTACTATGCCTCTACTTGACTAGCTCATTGATCAAAGATGGTTATGTTTCCTAGCCATAGACATGAGTTGTCATTTGATTAACGGGATCACATCATTAGGAGAATGATGTGATTGACTTGACCCATTCCGTTAGCTTAGCACTCGATCGTTTATTATGTTGCTATTGCTTTCTTCATGACTTATACATGTTCCTATGACTATGAGATTATGCAACTCCCGTTTACTAGAGGAACACTTTGTGTGCTACCAAACGTCACAACGTAACTGGGTGATTGTAAAGGTGCTCTACAGGTGTCTCCAAAGGTACTTGTTGGGTTGGCGTATTTCGAGATTTGGATTTGTCACTCCGATTGTCAGAGAGGTATCTCTGGGCCCACTCAGTAATACACATCACTATAAGCCTTGCAAGCATTGTGACTAATGAGTTAGTTGCAGGATGATGTATTACGGAACGAGTAAAGAGACTTGCCGGTAACGAGATTGAACTAGGTATCGAGATACCGACGATCGAATCTCGGGCAAGTAACATACGGATGACAAAGGGACCAACGTATGTTGTTATGCGGTCTGACCGATAAAGATCTTCGTAGAATATGTGGGAGCCAATATGAGCATCCAGGTTCCGCTATTGGTTATTGACCGGAGACGTGTCTCGGTCATGTCTACATAGTTCTCAAACCCGTAGGGTCCGCACGCTTAAAATTAGATGACGGTTATATTATGAGTTTATGTGTTTTGATGTACCGAAGGAGTTCGGAGTCCCGGATGAGATCAGGGACTTGACGAGGAGTCTCGAAATGGTCGAGACGTAAAGATTGATATATTGGACGACTATATTCGGACATCGGAAAAGTTCCGAGTGATTCGGGTATTTTTCGGAGTACCGGAGAGTTACGGGAATTTGTATTGGGCCTTAATGGGCCATACGGGAAAGGAGAGAAAGGCCCCAAAGGGTGGCCGCACCCCTCCCCATGGACTAGTCTGAATTGGACTAGGGAGGGGGGCGCCCCCTTCCTTCTTTCTCCTTCTCCCTTCCCTTTTCCTACTCCAACAAGGAAAGGAGGAGTCCTACTCCCGGTGGGAGTAGGACTCCCCCCTTGGCGCGCCCTCCTCCTAGGCCGGCCGCCTCCCCCTTGCTCCTTTATATACGGGGGCAGGGGGTGCACCCCATAGACACAACAATTGATCATTGATATTTTAGCCGTGTGCGGTGCCCCCCCTCCACCATATTACACCTCGATAATATCGTAGCGGTGCTTAGGCGAAGCCCTGCGTCGGTAGAACATCATCATTGTCACCACGCCGTCGTGCTGACGAAACTCTCCCTCAACACTCGGCTGGATCGGAGTTCGAGGGACGTCATCGACCTGAACGTGTGCTGAACTCGGAGGTGCCGTACGTTCGGTACTTGATCGGTCGGATTGTGAAGACGTACGACTACATCAACCGCGTTGTGTTAACGCTTCCGCTTTCGGTCTACGAGGGTACATGGACAACACTCTCCCCTCTCGTTGCTATGCATCACCATGATCTTGCGTGTGCGTAGGAAACTTTTGAAATTACTACGTTCCCCAACAGTGGCATCCGAGCCTGGTTTTATGCGTTGATGTTATATGCACGAGTAGAACACAAGTGAGTTGTGGGCGATATAAGTCATACTGCTTACCAGCATGTCATATTTTGGTTCAGCGGTATTGTGAGATGAAGCGGCCCGGACCGACATTACGCGTACGCTTACGCGAGACTGGTTTCACCGTTGCGAGCACTCGTTGCTTAACGGTGACTGACGGTTATATTATGAGTTTATGTGTTTTGATGTACCGAAGGAGTTCGGAGTCCCGGATGAGATCAGGGACTTGACGAGGAGTCTCGAAATGGTCGAGACGTAAAGATCGATATATTGGACGACTATATCCGGACATCGGAAAGGTTCCGAGTGATTCGGGTATTTTTCGGAGTACCGGAGAGTTACGGGAATTCGTATTGGGCCTTAATGGGCCATACGGGAAAGGAGAGAAAGGCCCCAAAGGGTGGCCGCACCCCTCCCCATGGACTAGTCCGAATTGGACTAGGGAGGGGGGGGGCGCCCCCTTCCTTCTTTCTCCTTCTCCCTTCCCTTTTCCTACTCCAACAAGGAAAGGAGGAGTCCTACTCCCGGTGGGAGTAGGACTCCCCCCTTGGCGCGCCCTCCTCCTAGGCCGGCCGCCTCCCCCCTTGCTCCTTTATATACGGGGGCAGGGGGGCACCCGATAGACACAACAATTGATCATTGATCTCTTAGCCGTGTGCGGTGCCCCCCTCCACCATATTACACCTCGATAATATCGTAGCGGTGCTTAGGCGAAGCCCTGCGTCGGTAGAACATCATCATTGTCACCACGCCGTCGTGCTGACGAAACTCTCCCTCAACACTCGGCTGGATCGGAGTTCGAGGGACGTCATCGACCTGAACGTGTGCTGAACTCGGAGGTGCCGTACGTTCGGTACTTGATCGGTCGGATTGTGAAGACGTACGACTACATAAACCGCGTTGTGTTAACGCTTCCGCTTTCGGTCTACGAGGGTACGTGGACAACACTCTCCCCTCTCGTTGCCATGCATCACCATGATCTTGCGTGTGCGTAGGAAATTTTTGAAATTACTACGTTCCCAACAAATGGGTGGCTATTACGGCGGCTTACGGGTTCATGGAAAAGTGTGTCAAGTAACTTGATAGCTCAAGATTGGGATTTGCTCCTCCGACGATGGAGAGATATTCTCGGGCCCTCTCGGTATTACGGTATCCATCATCATCTGGCCAGACACAGTGTGATTTGATCACTGGGATGCCGGAACACGAAAACAAGAAAAGAGAACAAAACCGGTAACGAGGTAACTAGCATAGTGGACAAGTTGTTGATCCACGGGAATGCCAACATGTCTCACCTCGGGTATTTGTAACATATCGCGAAGCAATAGGAATAGCACACGGCAACTGGAGGTTCACTCGAATATTTATTCGTGTGGGTATAGGGGTCAATATGGGTGTCCACGGCTCCGATGTTGATCATTGATCGGAAGGGGTTCCGGGTCATGTCTATATTTCACCGAACCTATAGGGTCACACGCTTAAGGGTCATCTATCTGCTGAATACTAGATAGGGACTGAGAGAAAATCACCGAAAAAGTTTTGGACACCGAAAAGTTTCGGACAGCGGAATCGTACCGCAGAGAGAGGTCATCGGATAAGTTTCGATGATACCGAAAATTTGTTTCGGGATACACCATTAAGTCAAATTGATTTCGGCACATGCCTGATAATTCTTGGAGGATGCCAGAATCATTCTGGAAGCTTTTTGGAATTTTCTGAGATAAAAACCAGAAATGTTCCGGAGCTGCCGGAGCCACTTCAGATGCGTTTCGCAGATGAAAATCACTAAAACCGGAATTTTTTCGGAACGCATTGAAAATCATTTTAGTGGGTACTGGAAATGTTCTTAGCCCACATAAATATTTTCAGTTCGATCAGACGCTGAAAACTGTCGTCGTGAATAGTGAAA
Organism: Aegilops tauschii subsp. strangulata; assembly: GCF_002575655.3. Lineage (NCBI taxonomy): Eukaryota > Viridiplantae > Streptophyta > Magnoliopsida > Poales > Poaceae > Aegilops > Aegilops tauschii. The sequence continues at coordinate 253,475,060 of NC_053039.3, forward strand.
ATCAGCTTTATGGTTACTTTATGGAAAGCCACCTTTTGGGGCTTTGCTCCAAAAGATCTTGGGGATGACATGGATGGATAGGAGCCATTTTTGGGCCCCTCATGGGGGTGTGGCCGGCCACATGGGGTATCCCCCCTTGGGGACCCTCTTGTTCATTGGTTTCACTCCTAGGTCCTTGTGGAAGGACTTCATTCATGTGCATTTTGGGTTTTTTGTGAAACTACCCTACCCCCTTGGGATTTCCTATAAATAGAGGTGGATGGGCAGCCCTCCACACTCATCCCTTGCTCTCATACACATGCCATGCATTATCTGGCTTCTTCTCTCCCTCCCACGAAAAGAGTTTCGTAGAGCCGTAAGGCTGTCTGGGTTCCGGCAGGAACTAGTTCTGGACGGCGAAGCCCTGCCGGATAGATGACACCGTATGTGTGCAACTCTGTAGAGAGATCGTAGTTTCGGTCTTAGTTCGTGAGTGCCTCCCGAAGGGCTGTCCGTGTGACCGTCCGAGTTTCGAAGGTCCTCCCGAAGGGCTGTCCGAGTGACCGTTCGAGTTTCGAAGGTCCTCCCGAAGGGCTGTCCGCGACACCGTCCGGGGGGGGGGGGGGGGGCTGTTCGACCGCCTCCCGGAGGGTTGTCTGAGGAGCAGATGAGGGTATACATCCTCGCGGTTGGGAGGTTGTAAATCCTAGCTGCGGGGATCTGCACCGCCGATCGTCATCGACTCTACTTCCCGCTGCGCTACGACTCGGTAACGAAAAAGATCAAACCATGTATGCAGTCTCCATAGTGGTCCTGGGCTGGTGCATAGGTCGGAAATTTTTTGTTTTCTGCTGTGTTACCCCATAGTGGTCCTGGGCTGGTGCATAGGTCGGAAATTTTTTGTTTTCTGCTGTGTTACCCTATAGTGGCATCAAGAGCCAGGTTATGCGTAGATGCAGGTTTCGATCTAGAATACATGGAGATGTATGGGTATTGCATAATATAATTAGGTAGTAGATGAGATCTATTGCTGAAAATTATTTATGCGGGTGACAGATGAAATCTGTTACCTGAGGTTCTTGTTGCTTCCCTAGAATTTGCATTTGCTCAATCTCGAGACAGCATGGTGGAATTTGACAAAGTTCTGGCAATCTGTGATCCTGATTGACCATGGAAGTGCTATCAGTTCTTTGGGTTCTGCCGTAGTCAAAAGAAAGATGAAATTTGCAGATGAAAGGGCATTGCAGATATGATCTGCACGGGGGTCATGTGTATGACGAAGTTTAGTATGGGGCTCGAGATTTAATTATCTCGTGTTTCATACACCCCGAGATGTTAATCTAGCAACTTGTATAATCATAGTTGATGATAAAATGTTGGTAGCTGCGGTTTAAGTCAAAACCTTAGAAGGCACGTAAAATAAAATTTTACATAAACCGATTAGAGGCGTCTAACTTGGTTTTGCAGGATGTGCATGTGATGTGGTATAGCAATGCTCATATTCAATTTGATTATGTATGAGATGACTATATGATGTAATTAACATGATCTGCGTGTCATGATTCGGCATGATGGCTGTAGCCATATGATTGTCACTTTAATGACCTGCATGTCAACCTTAAGTAATGCACTTATTTTATTAGCTATAGAGATAGCAATATTATCTGGTGCATCGACAAGGTGGTGGCAATCTTCGCGAAGGTGAACACCGACGTGAATGCCGAAGACGAAGAAATGAAAGACTTCTCCGTCAGAAAGGGATATACCATATCATGCTATTATGAATTGCCTGAGATGTTTATCCCTTATGATGCACCGTTCTTGATTGCGCGGTAGTCGCTTTTTATTAGGGTGATCTCTCACTTAAAAGATCAAAGTAGTTAGTGTTCACCCAAGTGTAGCACCGTCTGAAATTCGTATCTTTTCAGGGTGCGCCATGTACACATGAGCACGAACGAATCGAGAGGAATGAGGCGGGTGAGGTCAGACCTCGCAGCAAGATCACTTGGTTGTCTTTGACGTTCAGGCAGGAGAGTCCTGAGCTCGGAACACGCCCATCGAAAGATGAACAAGAATCAGATAGAGATGTGATCGGCAAGTTGGCCTACCGATTGAAATTCGTGTCATCAGTGATGAACCCGTCAATGGCATCGAATAGAAATATGGATCTTAAATCACTCTAAATCTATTATGAGAGATATTGATTTGAGTGGGAGCGCACTGTTGAATTAACATGTTTAATTCTCAGTGCAATTAATTATGAACACTGTCTAAGTGTTTCTTGCAAAATAGTTGTAGAATAATGGCTCGCGATTCCACTTTCCCTGTTCAAATTGAATAGCTGTTAAATATCTGGTTAAAACTTTACGATTGGTAACGTAATATGAGGATTGTCCTCAAAAGTGCCGAGAAGGACTTTGTCCTATCGCATGCTTTCCGTATCCTCCCGCTAATGCTATGGATCATGTAACTCTCGTCCTTCGATCCAAAAGCTAGAATTCTGTTACGGTCAAGTGGAATATGTTTGCTTCCATGAAACTCAAACTTCGAAAGTTGGGATAGTTATATGATATTCATGGAACTGAAAATTATTTTCATATACAAACAAAGCAATGTTTGTTTGCAAGTATTAGTAAAAGTGTTTACTATGCATTTGACTGTTGGGAAAGGGATCCAGAAGAACGCCTGTCATATAATGAAAGGTGAATAAAACAACAACTTAAAGAGAAAGGAAGTGTCCAAAGGGTGTTAGTATGACTTACACGCCTAGGAAGTCCGGGGCTAACGCCACTCTTAAGTTGGGTGCTTCTTTTGCGAGTAGGAGAAACACTAAAAGTTAAACTGTTAGAAGTATAAAGGCAGAAAGAAAGATGACTGGAATATCCAGCTCATGTATGAATGTCATACAAGTTTTTGATGTATAGTAGGCTGGTCAAAGATATAGTTCTTGGGAATTATGGTTAAACATGTTAATCACTAATTCTTGGGTATTGTGAGTTAATCACAAAGATACCCGCTCGATTGCATTCTGTTACAAATCAATGTAAGAGCTACTATGGCCTAAAAAGACTAGCCTGAAATGAGGTTAAGGTATACACAGGGAACATAGTAAATGTTACTATACCTTCCATCGGTGTATTGCCGTCTGTATTTATTTTCATAATTCATTTAGAGTTTTACAAACTCTAGCCCATTGCATAAGGTATCTTGCAAGAAGGTTGTTCATAAAAGAACTTTTTATGTTCGATGTTATGAATAACACAAGGGCCATACTTTCATTATGAATGAGATGTATGTTATGAATATTGATAATAATACAATACCTCTGGGTTTACTTTCATAATTCATTTTAGAGTTTCATACACTCTAGCCCATTGCACAATGTTTGTTGCAAAAGAGTTGTTCATAAAAACAACAATTGTTGTTAAGTATTATGAATAACATGAAGGGCCATGCTTCCATCCAAGATGGCATGTATGTTATGAATATTGATGGTAATATGATACATCCATAACACTGATGCTAAATGTCGCAAGACTAAAAGAATACCACACAAGTGTGGCACTACATTTGGTCACATTGGAGAAACCCGCATGGAAAATTCCATTATGATGGATTTTGAAGTCTTTTTGATTTTGAATCATCTGACACTTGCAACTTTCCTCCGAAAAGTGAAGTGACTAAAATACCGTTCACAGGCCATAAGGAACGAACAACAAACTTATTAGTGATCATACATTTGATGTGTGTAGTCCGATAAGTGTTGTTAGTGGTGGATTTATTTATCTTCAGAAATGACTCAAGTAGATATATGGATATTTACTTGATGAGACGTAAGTCTGGATCTTTTGAAATCATTCGAAAGGTTTTCAAAAATGAAGTAGAAGTTATTGTAACAAGAAAATTATGTTTCTGCAATTTGATTGCACAAAGGAATATTTGAGTTACATGTTTAGCGAATGTCTGATGAGTTGTGAAAGGGGTTTCATAACTTGCACCTCCCGGAACACCACTGCAAGTGGAAAGTACGTGGAGATGTAATCAAACCATTTATGACATGGTAAGGTCAAAGATGACATAAATAAATTTGCCATTATCCCCTTTAAAGTGATGCTTTAGAGACTGCGGCTTTTACACTGAAAAGAGCTACATCGGGTCTGTTGAAATGAAGCCATGGTATGGTACGCCCAACCATGTTATATCTTTTCTTAACATTTGGAATATGGGGCTTGTGTAAAAGGTTACAAACCTATTCCAAATCAGACAAGTGCTACTTTGTGGGTTATACCAAAATGTTGGGTATTCCTCCCTCACTATACCGAGGCAAATAGTTTTGCCGCGAAACGGTGTGCTTTTAAAGAGAATGGTTCTTTCAAAAGGGTGAGTGGGAGAATAGTGCAACTCGACGAGATAAACAGTATCTACGTCATCAGATCAAAGGAAAGAGACCTTGGAAGTAATTCCAGAGTTTCCTACTGCGACTGATACGGAAGTCTCTACAATAAAATGTATGAACTTCGGTCGAACTTGCAGCTGAACCACGTAGGCAAGGCTCATGCAAACCTCTCAGGTGCGCAAACGAGATATTGTTGTTAGACAACATTATACCTACGATACACAAGGAAGCGTTGATGGGCCCTGACTCCGGAATTGGCTAAATGCCAATACAACCCGAGTTAGTTTCCATATAAGTGATTCAAGATTTAAACCTTGATACACCTTTCGGAAGACTTAGAGTCTAACGAATATTTATGGAACTTAAAACTGATACGGATAAAAATGTTTTATCCATAAAGCTCGACTTGTTGAAATAACAAGTTCAGGAGTTGACTACGATGAGGTTGTTTTCATCGTAGCGATGCTTAAAGTCGGTTCGGGTTGAACTAGCAATTAATACATATTTCAATCATGAGATATGAAACATGGATGACAATAGGATTTCCATCTGATGGAAATGAAACCAAGGACTTGCATGTGTTACAGTCCAAAGCATTTTGTCTATCCAGAGGATGCTAGTAAGGGTGCAAACTTCAGAGTTCCAGCGATGGACAGAAGAGAGCAAAATGGAGTTGGAATCTTCGTGCTTTGATGAAATGGTCAAAGGGGTTTGACTTCATCAATGGGTAATGAAGATGCTTGTAATTCAAGAAAGTAAGTGGGAGCGTAATAATATTTCTAAAAACCTTGTGTGCTTGACACATTGTTAATTGGAAATAAATTTCTTGACACGAATTAGGACTTCATTTGAAAATAGTTTTTTGATGAAGTGCTTAGGCTAAATAGCCTCAATATTAGGCATAATGATCTATGGAGATAGATTTACCTAATAGGGCTAAGCAATGAATACATATTGACAAGGTGCTAAAACCTTTTAGCATTTAAAACCGCCAGGGAGTGATTCTTGCCGGAGTCACATGGAAGAGTTTTTTGCAAGACTCGGTGTCCCAAAACACTGATGAGCAAAATACATGATGCAGATTCCACACACTTTTGTGTTTGGATTAATCATGTATTCCATGGTATGTAAAACAACCAGATATGTCCGATACTCCCAAGGTGTTGCGAGTATGGATACCAAAGTGATCAAAGTACTGATCAGGGGACAACAGTGAAAGATGTCATTGAGTACTAGAGTAAGTACTGATGATATGTTTTCTCGCAAGCGGAGATCATGAAGAGTTCGTTGTAAAATGTTACATCGATACAGTCTTCATCTTTTCTCCATGTGATTTTCAATTTAAGTTAAGGGTTTTGTGTAATACACAATATGGTGGCACGGTAGTTGGAATTTGTTCCCAACAGGATACTGTGGCGAATTCTATAACAAATGACTAAGTATGTTGACGCTTTAGAAGCGACAAACAAGATGTTGAACATATAGTTCATTCATGAACTTACTATGGTTCCAAGATGGCTTTTGTCAATGGGACACTACTGCAGGTAGTTTCTCCATAACTCAGTCTGAGGAATCCAGGTTTGACCTGTGATTCACATACATAAAAGCCAAGTCCGCACAAAATATGAATTTTGTGAAAGCGTGAAAATGCGAGGATATGCAGAGATAGACACGGAGCTGAAGTTGTCAAATCCAATGGACATCAGGCTATACCACATGCGAAGCATTTTTTACACCAGTATGCCATAGGTGTGAAGTGCATTAGCATTAACTGGATTATTGACTCTAGTGCAAGTGGGAGTCTGTAGGAGATATGCCCTAGAGGCAATAATAAATGATATTATTTATCTCCGAGTTCATAATTATGTTTATGTTCCATGCTATAACTGCAATGATTGTCCAGTCTGCAATACCCACGAGGCTCGGAGGAAGACTCATATGCACATGTGGAATAATAAACGGTAAGAAGTATTCCTAGTCTGGCCTCTAAGACTAGCTCAAGTGTTGCATGATGGTTCTGTTTTCCTGATCATGGGCATGTCTATGCCAGCAATTTTGAGGGCACAATGTTAAGAGAACATTTGTGTTGAATCGACCCGGATTGATGTTATGCTAAGAGATTCATTCGTCACAAGTTAATGGTGCATAACACAGAGATGGTTAACGTTTGCATGATTCCTTAGACCATGAGAGTATCGAGTTTCTTCATGCTTGCTTCATGAACTTTGGGGTTTGTTAAACGTCATCCGTAAATGGGTGGCTATTACGGCGGCTTACGAGTTCATGGAAAAGTGTGTCAAGTAACTTGATAGCTCAAGATTGGGATTTGCTCCTCCGACGATGGAGAGATATTCTCGGGCCCTCTCGGTATTACGGTATCCATCATCGTCTGGCCAGACACAGTGTGATTTGATCACCGGGATGCCGGAACACGAAAACGAGAAAAGAGAACAAAACCGGTAATGAGGTAACTAGCATAGTGGACAAGTTGTTGATCCACGGGAATGCCAACATGTCTCACCTCGGGTATTTGTAACATATCGCGAAGCAACAGGAATAGCACACGGCAACTAGAGATTCACTCGAATATTTATTCGTGTGGGTATAGGGGTCAATATGGGTGTCCACGACTCCGATGTTGATCATTGATCGGAAGGGGTTCCGGGTCATGTCTATACTTCACCGAACCTATAGGGTCACACGCTTAAGGGTCGTCTATCTGCTGAATACTAGACAGGGACTGAGAGAAAATCACCGAAAAAGTTTTGGACACCGAAAAGTTTCGGACAGCGGAATCGTACCGCAGAGAGAGGTCATCGGATAAGTTTTGATGATACCGAAAAGTTGTTTCGGGATACACCATTAAGTCAAATTGGTTTCGGCACATGCCTGATAATTCTTGGAGGATGCCAGAATCATTCTGGAAGCTTTTTGGAATTTTCTGAGATAAAAACCGGAAATGTTCCGGAGCTGCCGGAGCCACTTCAGATGCGTTTCGCAGATGAAAATCACTAAAACCGGAATTTGTTTCGGAACGCATTGAAAATCATTTTAGTGGATACTGGAAATGTTCTTAGCCCACATAAATATTTTCAGTTCGATCAGACGCTGAAAGATTTCGTCGTGAATAGTGAAAATCAGCTTTATGGTTACTTTATCGAAAGCCACCTTTTGGGGCTTTGCTCCAAAAGATCTTGGGGATGACATGGATGGATAGGAGCCATTTTTTGGGCCCCTCATGGGGGTGTGGCCGGCCACATGGGGTATCCCCCCTTGGGGACCCTCTTGTTCATTGGTTTCAATCCTAGGTCCTTGTGGAAGGACTTCATTCATGTGAATTTTGGGTTTTTTGTGAAACTACCCTACCCCCTTGGGATTTCCTATAAATAGAGGTGGAGGGGCAGCCCTCCACACTCATCCCTTGCTCTCATACACATGCCATGCATTATCTGGCTTCTTCTCTCCCTCCCACGAAAAGAGTTTCGTAGAGCCGTAAGGCTGTCTGGGTTCCGGCAGGAACTAGTTCTGGACGGCGAAGCCCTGCCGGATAGATGACACCGTATGTGTGCAACTCTATAGAGATATCGTAGTTTCGGTCTTAGTTCGTGAGTGCCTCCCGAAGGGCTGTCCGTGTGACCGTCCGAGTTTCGAAGGTCCTCCCGAAGGGCTGTCCGAGTGACCGTTCGAGTTTCGAAGGTCCTCCCGAAGGGCTATCCGAGTGACCGTTCGAGTTTCGAAGGTCCTCCCGAAGGGCTGTCCGCGACACCGTCCGGGGGGGCTGTTTGACCGCCTCCCAGAGGGTTGTCTGAGGAGCATGTGAGGGTATACATCCTCGCGGTTGGGAGGTTGTAAATCCTAGCTGCGGGGATCTGCACCGCCGATCGTCATCGACTCTACTTCCCGCTGCGCTACGACTCGGTAACGAAAAAGATCAAACCATGTATGCAGTCTCCATAGTGGTCCTGGGCTGGTGCGTAGGTCGGAATTTTTTTGTTTTCTGCTGCGTTACCCTACAGGGATTGCATGCATCAATAATTCATTGATCGTGTGCATGACGCACATATATAGGTGCAGGGTGGACCGACCTCTACTTGTCTCGCAAGATGTACAAATATACGAAGGGGAGAGAGAGATACAACGGTATAAATACAGACCCAAGTCCTATACACATGCGGTAGACGATGTACGCTCAACAAAAACATCATCACTCCGTCGTGATGCCGCAATCAAGTGGAGTACAAACAGGCGACTATCTACCACTCCCACATCCCAAAATATATGACTCGAGTTTACACTAATTTTGTAAAAAGTTAGTACAAATGGAGGGAGTACATTACAACATGTAAGAGGCTGATGGGCCGGCATGCGGCCTGCCACGCCGTGCCACCAGCTAGGGCTAGACCGAGACGTGTGTTCCCCCTGGTTTTCCATCTTCCGGGTGGGGTTTCGCTGCTCGTCTCGCGGATTCGACGGCGGCGGAGCGATCACAACTGACTACGGCGGGTCGTGAGAACGGGCAATCTCCGCCGCCGCGCCTTCCACTGCTGGCTGCTCCCGCCGCGTGGGACACTCGGGCGACATCGTCGGCGTGGCGGATGCAGTCGCTGGGCCACAAATGATAGCTATGGTGGATGACAATGATACGAGGATGGCTATGGCAGAGGACAGTGGGATCATGATGGATATGGGCAAGTGGCCGTGCCAGAAGTTCAAGTTTGTGATGTCAATTTAAACTTGTGATGTCAAATACATGTGTATTTACAATTTTTCTAGCATCTTCTGCATAATTTTACTTGTAGTTAAGAGTTTCACCAAAATGTTGTGTGGTCAAGTGACCACACTGCTTGAACGTGGCTTCGCCATATGGGGCCTATGTTGATGACCGCTACAGGGGTTCGCCATCAAACGGTGATGGCCGGGGATATGTTGGAGATCAGTGTGGCAGCACAACGAGACCGGCGGCCGTAGTTACGTCGGACCACCCGAGAGCTTCGTCGGACCCCAGCAATACAAACCCTAGGGGGTAGAGGGCACATCTTGGAGGCAGGAGGGCGGCTGGTGCTATCGGCCAAAACCTCCCTCGACACGCCCCACCGCCTCGTGTTGACCCGCCTCCCCTGTAGTTGATGTGACAGCCTCGATGACGTAGGCGAGTCCTGTCATGGTGCCGACGATGATGGCAACAGGGCCCCATATACCGGCACTACCTGCTACTTGTGAGCTGTGTAGGGATTTCTTCGAAAAGGAGAGGATGATGAATTGCAGTAGAGATAAGTATTTCCCTCAGTTATGAAACCAAGGTTATCAATCCAGTAGGAGAACCAAGCAACACTATGTAAACAACACCTGCACACAAACAACAAATACTTGCAACAAAACGCGTAGAGGGGTTGTCAATCCCTCAGCGGTTACGAGCAAGACTAAATTGTATAGGATTTGATAGATAGATCTGACAAAAATAATAAAATAAAAAATTTGCAGTAAGATATGTTTGGTTTTAATGTATGATAGAAAATAGACCCGGGGCCATAGTTTGCACTAGAGATTTCTCTCCAGAAAATAGCATATGGTGGGTAAACAAATTACTGTAGGCAATTGACAGAAAAGAAAATAATTATGAAAATTTCCAAGGCAATGATCATATATATAGGCATCACCTCCGAGACAAGTAGACCGAAACGATTCTGCATCTCCTACTATTAGTCCACACATCGATCGCTATCCAGTATGCATCTAGTGTATTAAGTTCATGAAAGAACGGAGTAGCGCCTTAAGTAAGATGCATGATGTAGACAAGACAAACTGACATATGAAATAAATCTCATCTTGTGGTTCTTAATAGAAACGATACATGCGTGTTATGTCTCTTTCTATTACTGAGATTGAGCACCGCAAGATCGAATGCATCACAAAGCACCCCCTTCCCATGGCAAGATAAATCAATCTAGTTGGTCAAACCAAACCAATAAATGGAGAAGAAATATGAGGCTATAATAATCATGCATAAAAGAGTTCTGAGAAAACCCAAATAATAGTCATGGATAGATCCGATCATAAACTCACAATTCATCGGATCCCAACAAACACACTGCAAAAAGTCATTACATCAAATAGATCTCCAAGAACACCGAGGAGAACATTGTATTGAAGATCAAAAAGAGAGAAGAAGTCATCTAGCTACTAACTATGGACCCATAGGTCCGTGGTAAACTAGTCACGCATCATCGGAGGGGCAGCAAGGATGATGAAGAACCCCTCCATGACCGTTTCCCCCTCCGACAGAGTGCGAAAAAGGCCTCTGGATGGGATCTCATGCTTCTAGAACTTGCGGCGGCAGAAAAAGTATTTCATGGACTCCCTGGTAGGTTTCCTGATTTTAGAGTATTTATAGAGGTGGAGTTAGGTCAAATGGAGGCTCGTGGGCCCCACTACCCACCAGGGCACGCTAGAGGCCCTTGGCGCGCCCTGGTGCCTAGTGGGCCACTCCTTCATCTTCTCGTGGTCTCTCGAAGCTTCCAGTGTCTCTTATCGCCAGAAAAAATGTCCAAAAACTTTTGTGGCATTTGGACTTCGTTTGGTACTGATATTCTGCAAAGTCAAAAACGAGCAAAAAAACAGCAACTGACACTGGGCAATAAGTTAGTAGGTTAGTCCCAAAAATGATATAAAGTTGCTTGTAGTTGTATATAAAACATCCAAGATTGATAATATAATAGCATCGAACAATAAAAAATTATAGATACGTTGAAGACGTACCAAGAATCCCCAAGCTTAATTCCCTCTCATCCTCGAGTAGGTAAATGATGAAAACAGAATTTTTGATGTGGAATGCTACCTAACATATTCATTATATATTCTTTTCTTTGTAGGATGGACATTTGGACTTGAATGATTCAAATCAATAGTCTATAATTTGACATGAAAACATCAATACTCAAGCATATCAACAAGCAACTATGTATTTCAAAATATATATCAACGTTAAAGAAAGCTATCCCTAGCCCATTATGCTCAATAATTGATCCATTCATGAAACACACTCAAATATTAACTACATCAATTACACAAGCATGACAATAGTGTTCCCTAGTTGGTGCTTTATAAGAGAAGATGGAGACTCAATATTTTTTTTTGCATAAAAGTAAATAGAAAGGCCCTTCACAGAGGGAAGCAGAGATTTGTAGAGGTGTCAAAGCTCATAGCTTAAATTGAGAGATAAAATTGTTTTGAGAGGCATGCTTTTCCTGTCAAAAAAATGACCGAGAATTCCAACTATCTTCCATGCTAGACAAAGTATAGGCGGTTCCCAAACAAAAATTAAATATTATTTTCTTTCCACCATTCTTTCACAATCCATTGCTAGCCGTATCCACACGTGCCTTCCATACCAACAATTTACAAGGAATTTATTATCATAGTATTTTATTTCATTTCGGGACTGGGCATCCCTATTAACTGCCACACTCTCGTGCAATGACAAGTGAATAAACACTCATCGTGAGAATAAAATACCTAGCATGGAAAATATTGGCCACCCCCTGCCACTTCATGAGTGGTACGGGCACACTAAACGGAAATTCATTTTGAAAATTAGAGTTGGCACATACAAATTTACTTGGGAATGGCATGGAAATACCGCATATAGGTAGGTATGGTGGACTCATTTGGCACAACTTTGGGTTTAAGGTGTTGGATGCACAAGCAGTATTCCCGCTTATTACAAGTTAAGGCTAGCAAAGAGATTGAGAAGCAACCAACCAAAAAACAAAAACGGTCATAAACGCACATTGAACATAATTAACATTGAATTATGCACAAGAAGTAGGATATAATTTCATTGCATAACTATTGAATTTACGCGCATGTATATGGAAACACAAACCTTAACATCAATATTCTTACTAAAGCATAATTACTCACCAACATGACTCACATATCACTATCTCCATATCACAAAACTATTGCAAGGAATAAAATTTATAATATCCAATGGTCTTCATGAAAGTTTTTATTATACCCCCCTTGGATATCCATCACTTTGGGACCAAATGCACATCTCGTGCAAATTACCGTTATTATTCTTAACCCTCAAAAGGATCTAAGTGAAGCACGAGAGCATAAATATTTCTTTAAAAAATTCATCTCTCAAAATAATATAAGTGAAGCATGGGAGCATATTTCTTTAAAAAAATTCAACTCTCAAAATAATATAAGTGAAGCAAGAGGGTTTATTTCTTTAAAATATAACCACCTCCGTGCTTAAAAAGATATAAGTGAAGTACTAGAGCAACTGCCTAGCTCAAAAGATTTAAGTGAAGCACATAGAGTATTTTAGCAAATCATGGTATGTGTGTGGATCTCTCAAACAAGTGTATTCAGCAAGGATGATTGTGACAAACTAAATAGCAAACAAAGCAAAGACTCATATAATAGAAGACTCTCCAAGCAAAACTCATGATATGTGACGAATACAAATATAGCTCTAGGTAAAATTGCCGATGGTCGTTAGAAGAAAGAGGGGATGCCTTCTAGGGCATACCCAAGCTTAGTTGCTTGGGAGTCCTTGAATATTACCTTGGGGCGCCTCGGGCATTTCCTAGCTTAGGCTCTTGCCACTCCTTATTCCTTCATCCATTGTGATCTCACCCAAAACTTGAAAACTTCAATCACACAAAACTTAACAAAACCTTCGTGAGATCCGTTAGTATAATAAAGCAAATCACCACTTTAAGTACTGTTGCAAACTCATTCGTATTTTTATTGCATTATACCTAGTGTATTCTAGCTTTACCATGGCTTGTACCCCCGATACAATCCATAGATTCATCAAAAATAAGCACACGATGCAACAAAAATAGAATCTGTCAAAAACAGAACAGTAGTAATATGAACATTGACCATACTTCCGTAACTCCAAAAATTCTAAAAAATTAGGAAAGCATGGGAAATTTTTATATCAATTTTTTGTAAAAAAATCAGAGCAAAAGCACGTTATGTGAATTTACAAAATTTCATAACCGGGCACAAAAGTTTTTGTTTTTTTAACATAATCAAATCAACTATCACCCAAACCATCCTAAAGGCTTTACTTGGCACAAACACTAATTAAAACATAAAAAGCACAATCATAATAGTAGCATAATTGTGTGAAGATGAGAAAACTGAAAAATAATAACTTTTGGGTTGTCTCCCAACAAACTCTTTCTTTATAGCCATTAAGATAGGCTTGAGATTTCAATGATGCTCACATGAAAGATAAGAATTGAAGCATAAAGAGAGCATCATAATACATGTGACAAACACATTTAAGTCTAATATACTTCCTATGCATAGGCATTTTATATGGAAACAAATTATCAAGACAAGAAATATCTAGCATATGCAAAGAAGAGGAATAAAACATTGACAATCTCAACATAACGAGAGGTAATTTAGTAATGTGAAACTTTCTACAACCATATTTTCCTCTCTCATAATAATTAGATGTAGGATAATAATCAAATTCAACAATATAGCTATCATATAAATTTTTCTCTTCATGATCCACATGCATAAAAGTTTTATAATCTTCCAAGATAGTGGGATTAACATCAACTAAAGTCATGACCTGTCCAAACCCACTTTTATCGAAAAATTCATAAGATTAAACACTCTCTAAATATGTGGAATTATTTTTAGCTAAAGTTGACACTCTTCCAAACCCACTTTCAATATTGTCGCAAACATATTCATCATGATGTTTAAATAAATTTTCAAGATCATAAGAATCATTATCACCCCAATCATGATCATTGCAATAAGTAGTGAGCATAACAAAATCATCATCCCCTTTCTTGGGGTTTTGCATATCATTAACACAATTTACATTAATATAATTTATAATAATATAATTGCAATCATGTTTTTGATTCAATGAGCTATCGTGAATCACCTTATAAGTTTCTTCTTTTAACACTTCATCACAATTTTCAGATTCACGAGTTTCAAGCAAAACCTCATAAAGATAATCTAGTGCACCCAAATCACTAGCAATTGGTTCATCATAATTGGATCTTTAAAAAAGATTAGCAAGAGGATGAGGATCCATCTTAATTTTTCTTATTTATTTTTCTGCTTTGCAGTCATGGAGGCAAAAAGCAAACAAATGAGCAAAAAATGCAAAACCCAAATATTTTTGTGTTTTTGCGCGATAATTTTTTTAGAACCGGGGGAGATGAAAACGAGAGGCAAATGGAAAATAGAGTAAATGCAAGGAGATGAAAGTTAATGTGTAGGTACTTGATAGATGTTGATGATGTCTCCCTGGCAAGGGCGCCAGAAATTCTTCCTGCGACTTGTGAGCTGCGTTGGGATTTCCTCGAAGAGGAGAGGATGACGCGGTACAGTAGAGATAAGTATCTCCCTTAGTTATGAAACCAAGGTTATCAATCCAGTAGGAGAACCAAGCAACACTATGTAAACAACACCTGCACACAAACAACAAATACTTGCAACCCAACACGTAGAGGGGTTGTCAATCCCGCAACGGTTACGAGCAAGGTTAAATTGTATAGGATTTGATAGATAGATCTGACAAAAATACAAAATAAAATAAATAAAAGAAAATTGCAGCAAGGTATTTTTGGTTTTAATATATGATAGAAAATAGACCCGGGGGGCATAGTTTTCACTAGAGGCTTCTCTCGAGAAAATAGCATATGGTGGGTAAACAAATTACTGTTGGGCAATTGACAGAAAAGCAAATAACTATGATGATATCCAAGGCAATAATCATATATATATATATAGGCATCACGTCTGAGACAAGTAGACCGAAACAATTCTGCATCTCCTACTATTACTCCACACATCGACCGCTATCCACCATGAATCTAGTGTATTAAGTTCATGAAAGAACGGAGTAACGCCTTAAGCAAGATGACATGATGTAGACAAGAAAAACTCATGTATGGAATAATTCCCATCTTGTTATCCTTCATAGCAACGATACATGTGTGTCATGTCTCTTTCTGTCACTGATATTGAGCACCGCAAGATCGAACCCATCACAAAGCACCCCTTCCCATGGCAAGATAAATCAATCTAGTTGGCCAAACCAAACCAATTAATCGGAGAAGAAATATGAGGCTATAATAATCAGGCATAAAAGAGTTCAGAGAAAACCCAAATAATATTCATGGATAGATCTGATCATAAACTCACAATTCATCGGATCCCAAAAACACACTGCAAAAAGTCATTACATCAAATAGATCTCCAAGAACACCGAGGGGAACATTGTAGATCAAAAAGAGAGAATAAGCCATCTAGCTACTAATTATGGAACCATAGGTCCGTGGTAAACTACTCACGCATCATCGGAGGGGCAGCAAGGATGATGAAGAACCCCTTCGTGATTGTTTCTCCCTCTAGCAACGTGCCGGAAAAGGTCTCTAGATGGGATCTCGTGGTTCTGGGACTTGCGGCGCGGGAAAAGTATTTCACGGACTCCCTAGTAGGTTTCCTGATTTTAGAGTATTTATAGAGGCGGAGTTAGGTCAAATGGAGGTTCGTGGGCCCCACTACCCACCAGGGCATGCTAGGGGCCCCTGCCCTGGTGCCTAGTGGGCCACTCTATTGTCTAGTACGCAACTTGTTCTTGTAGACTCGTGTTGGGCCTCCAAGCGTAGAGTTTTGTAGGACAATAGCAAATTTCCCTCAAGTGGATGACCTAAGGTTTATCAACCCGTGGGAGGCGTAGGATGAAGATGGTCTCTCTCGAACAACCCTGCAACCAAATAACAAAGAGTCTCTTGTGTCCCCAACACACCAAATACAATGGTAAATTGTATAGGTGCACTAGTTCGACGAAGAGATGGTGATACAAGTGTACTGATGATATTAGATATTGAATTTTTTTAATAGTCACAATAAAAAAACAGCAAGGTAACGAGTAACAAAAGTGTGCACAAACGGTATTGCAATGCTTAGAAACAAGGCCTACGGTTCATACTTTCACTACTGCAATCTCTCAACAATGCTAATATAATTAGATCATATAACAATCCCTCAACGTGCAACGAAGAATCACTCCAAAGTTCTTATCTGGAGGAGAACATAAGAAGAAATTATCTGTAGGGTACGAAACCACCTCAAAGTTATCCTTTCCGATCGATCTATAGAGCTATCCCTATAAGTGTCACAAACAGCCCAAGAGTTCGTACTAAAATAACACCATATGATACACATCAACCAACTCTAATGTCACCTAGATACTCTAATGTCACCACGAGTATCCGTGAGTTGATTATACGATATGCATCAAACAATTTCAGATTCACAATACTCAATCCAACACAAAGAACTTCAAAGAGTACCCCAAGATTTCTATCGGAGAAACATGAACGAAAACATGCATCAACCCCTATGCATAGATTACCCCAATGTCACCTTGGGAATCTGCGAGTTGAGTGCCAAGACATACATCAAGTGCTCTCAAAACCAACAAAGTATTCAATCCGATAAAAGTGAAATCTCAAAGGGATAACTCAATTCATCACAACAAGATAGAGAGGTCACCATATGATCCAACTATATCAACAAAGCTCGTGATACATCAAGATCGTGCCAAGTCAAGAACACGAGAGAGAGAGAGAGAGAGAGAGAGAGAGAGATCAAACACATAGCTACTAGTACAAACCCTCAGCCTCGAGGGTGGACTACTCCCTCCTCATCATGGTGGCCGTCGGGATGATGAAGATGGCCTCCGGTGATGATTTCCCCCTCTAGCAGGATGCCAGAACAGGGTCTAGATTGGTTTTTCGTGGCTATAGAGGCTTGATGAGGCTCGAAGCTACATCGGTATTTCCCCAAAGAGGAAGGGATAATGCAGCACAACAGCAGTAGGTATCTCCCTCAGTGATGAAACCAAGGTTATTGAACCAGTAGGAGAACCGAGCAACACAACGTAAACAACACCTACACACAAATAACAACCACTCGCAACCCGACGTGTTAAATGGGTTGTCAATCCCTTTCGGGTAACGGCGCCAGATATTGGCACGTGGACGGGAGAAAGTTGTAATAGATTGATAGATCGAATGCCAAATAAAATAAATAATAATAAAATGCAGCAAGGTATTTTTGTATTTTTGGTTTAATAGATCTGACAATAAAAGGCAAATAAAATAGACCGCGAAGGCAAATAATATGAGAAAGAGACCCGGGGGTCGTAGGTTTCACTAGTAGCTTCTCTCGAGAAAAATAGCAAACGGTGGGTGAACAAATTACTGTTGGGCAATTGATAGAACTTCAAATACTCATGACGATATCCAAGCAATGATCATTATATAGGCATCACGTCCAAGATTAGTAGACCGACTCCTGCCTGCATCTACTACTATTACTCCACACATCGACCGCTATCCAACATGCATCTAGTGTATTAAGTTCATGGAGAAACGGAGTAGTGCAATTGAACGATGACATGATGTAGACAAGATCTATCTATGTAGAGATAGACCCCATCGTTTTATCCTTAGTAGCAATGATACATACGTGTCGGTTCCCCTTCTGTCACTGGGATCAAGCACCATAAGATCGAACCCACTACAAAGCACCTCTTCCCATTGCAATATAAATAGATCAAGTTGGCCAAACAAAACCCAAATATCAGAGAAGAAATACGAGGCTATAAGCAATCACGCATAAAAGAGATCAAAGAAACTCAAATAACTTTCATGGATATAAAAAGATAGATCTGATCATAAACTCAAAGTTCATCCGATCCCAACAAACACACCACAAAAAGAGTTACATCATATGGATCTCCAAGAGACCATTGTATTGAGAATTCAGCAAGAGAGAGGAAGCCATCTAGCTACTAGATATGACCCCGAAGGTCCACAAAGAACTACTCACGCATCATCGGAGAGGCACCAATGGAAGTGGTGAACCCCTCCGTGATGGTGTCTAGATTGGATCTGGTGGTTCTGGACTCTGAGGCGGCTGGAATTGATTTTCGTCGATTCCCCTAGGGTTTCTGGAATATTTGGGTATTTATAGAGCAAAGAGGCGGTCCGTGGGGCACCCGAGGTGGGCACAACCCACCAGGGCGCGCCTGGGCCTCCTGGCGCTCCCTGGTGGGTTGTGCTCCCCTCGGAGCACCCCCCAGGCGCAAGCTTGGCGCATTGGGTGTCTTCTAGTCCATGAAAAAACTCTGTAAAGTTTCGTTGCATTTGGACTCCGTTTGGTATTGATTTCCTGCGATGTAAAAAACATGCAGAAAACAGCAACTGACACTTGGCACTATGTCAATAGGTTAGTATCAAAAATGATATAAATTGACTATAAACAATTATAAAACATCCAAGATTGATAATATAACAGCATGGAATGATCAAAAATTATAGATACGTTGGAGATGTATGAAGGCTTGCGGCAGTGGAACTTCTGATCTAGGATTATTTCTGGGGGGTTCTGTATTTATAGGATTTTTTGGTGTCGGTCTCACATCCAGATGGGCCACGAGGTGCCCACTACCCACCAGCCCACGGCCAAGGCCCCTGGCGCGCCCTGGTGGGTA
Source organism: Aegilops tauschii subsp. strangulata (assembly GCF_002575655.3). Classification (NCBI taxonomy): domain Eukaryota; kingdom Viridiplantae; phylum Streptophyta; class Magnoliopsida; order Poales; family Poaceae; genus Aegilops; species Aegilops tauschii. Next base: position 253,493,998 of record NC_053039.3, read on the forward strand.
GTGGCCACCTCCTTCACCTTCTGGTCCTCCCACGAAGCTTCTAGTGCCTCTTTTGTTCCAAAAAAATCGTCAAAAAGTTTTGTTGCATTTGGGGAACTTTTATTTCTGCACAAAAATCAACACCACGGTAGTTCTGCTCAAAACAGCGCCAGTCCGGGTTAGTTCCATTCAAATTATACCAAAACCATATATAATTGTTGTAAACATGGCATGAATACTGGCACTGGGCACTAAGTTAGTAGGTTAGTCCCAGAAAATGATATAAAGTTGCTTGTGATTGTATATAAAACATCCAAGATTGATAATATAATAGCATGGAAGAATAAAAAAGTATATATACATTTGAGACGTATCACTACCTGGGGCTGCTTTAGCCGCGGTTGGGGCATTAGCTGCGGTTTCCGTACCGACGATGGATGCAATGATAATGCAAGATTCATCAAGTGATAAGGCGAGTGAAAAGTCACACAATGATCATGCTAATAAGGGGACACGTAAGAAGGGGAAAATGTGTTGCTACTAGTGCGGTGAACCAGGACACTTTGCAGTGGGATGCATGATACGTCTCCAACGTATCTACTTTTCCTAACGCTTTTCCTCTTGTTTTGGACTCTAATTTGCATGATTTGAATGAAACTAACCCCGGACTGACGCTATTTTCAGCAAAACTCCCATGGTGTTGTTTTCGTGCAGAAATAAAAGTTCTCGGAATGGAACGGAACTTTGCGAGCAATTTTTAGACAATAAATAAGAATTTATGGAGCCAAGACCTACCGGAGAGGGGCCCATGGGTGGGCACAACCCACCAGGGCGCGCCCCCTCTCCTGGCGCGCCCAGGTGGGTTGTCCCCACCTGGTGGCCTCGCAGACCTAAAACCGACGCTATAAAATCCTATTTTTCCAGAAAAAATCAAGGAGAAAGAATTATCGCGATCCACGAGACGGAGCCGCTATCACCTCCTGTTCTTCACCGGGAGGCCAGATCTGGAGTCCGTTTGGGGCTCCGGAGAGGGGGTCCTTCGTTCTTCGTCATCACCAACCCTTCTCCATCGCCAATTCCATGATGCTCCCCAGCGGGAGTGAGTAATTCCTTTGTAGGCTTGCTGGTCGGTGAGGAGTTGGATGAGATTCATCATGTAATCGAGTTAGTTTTGTTAGGGCTTGATCCCTGGTATCCACTATGTTCCTAGATTGATGTTTCTATGACTTTGCCATGCTTAATGCTTGTCACTTTGGGCCCGGGTGCCATGAACTCAGATCTGAACCGTTTATGTTATCATCACTAGTACGCGTCGGTGCTATACAAACGGTTTTTAAGCCCTTTCCACGACGGCATTTGATATCATCGCCTAGTGAGTGTGGGTGATAGGGGGGTCCTTCCCACACGACCCAGAAACCGTCGGGGATATGCCCTCCTGGCACACACGCTCGGCAAAATGAGGTCGTGTGTGACCGGCGAGCGCTCAAATACGGAAATACGTACAGTAGAGCTAAAAAATACAATTATGCAGGCGAAATTGTTTCCGGTCGCAAGTACATCCCACACGGTCAGTCCCTGCTAAATGTTTCCATTCGTATGTACATCCCACATAGTCGCTCCAAGGAATACGTTTCCGTTCACATGTACATCACACACAATTTTCCCCGTTAAATCATTTGCGTTATTGAATGTATCACACACGGTCCATAGAAGAAACTGTGTGGCAAATGTTGTCCATCACACACAGTTTTTATGTGGTAAATGTTTGCGCAAGGTGGCCTAACGCAAACAGTTTTCAAGAGAAAGTCGTGTGTGATTGTTCATTGATCCAACACGGTTTATTCCTAGAAACTGTGTGCGTTGCCTGAGGTCATCGCCCACGGTATTTTTTCAATAACCGTTTGCAATAGCAAAACCCAATTAGCAGGCTAATTCGCCATTAGCAGGCTAATTGCCCTATTATTAATAAGCCATTGATTAATCTAAATGACATTCATATTAAGCACATAATATATTTCATTTCCATATTAAGGAAGCAGAATTTCATAATTGAAATACATCAGAGTACAACATGGTATAGCTTCAGCAGTCAGCTACCCCATTACACAACTGCACCAGCACCAAGTTTCACATGCAACATGTAGAACCTTTCAAAATTTGCATCATAGACGGTATATAGACAGATGCATCTCATGTGGAAAATTGCTGAAGCGGAAGGCGAATATTGAGCCTTCATTCATGTTGAAGGTCTTTGAAACTTTAGGCCAGTTCCGGTGGATGATTGACCGTCCGTCCTTCTTCCTCTTCAGGAAACTTCAATATTGAACCGTGGGTGTTGTATGAAAACCTTCCTCGCCTCCTGACCATAGAGGTGGTTTGAGAGGTAATCACCAGTGAACTGCTTTGGAAAGGCCTGAAAACAAGGATGTGCATAAATATCTTCTCCATATTGGAAATGGGGCAAAGGAATAAAAAAAGGCAAGGTATAGTAGTTAGTACCATCTTGTAGTGAACTGATGTCTTCTGCATTGTGCAGACAAAGATCTTGTTGTTTTTTGTCGCTAATTTCTTTATCCTAACAATCTTTCTGAGTTTCTTGATTTGATTGTTATTCATGGACAACTCATTTCCCCATATGCAAAAAGGGTCGAACAGTGGGTCAAAACCTCTGACAGCAGGACCTACATGTGCAACACCAAATTGTTAAAAACCAAAATATTAGAATGGTTCCTGCAATTGCACAATAATGTGCTATTAGACAACGGACCATGCACGTGCTAACCTCGATTGTAAACCTTAGTGCTTCCCATTGTTTCCCTGCAACACATATAAGGTAGTTAGTCATTAGGTTAAGTAAGGGTTCGCATGCTATCAGTAAAATATGTTGATGAAAAATAAGCACATTGCAGATTCATCAGATTAATTCAAGCCACATGGAAAACCCATTTATCCAAACCAAACATGATTAAGAACTAGGAAATATAGCACTTGTATATGTTTCTTATGTATTAAGTCCAGCCAAATTTGATTTATTCCTCACATGCACAACAATACAAAATTCTACCCACGACAATTGGACATCGCATTGCAGAATTGAACCAAGTAGTTAACTAAACACTACAACAAATGAACCAAACATTAACTGAGCATCTCATTGCACAATATAACATACTCCTAATAGAAGATCAGACAGTTAACCAAACAGTTAACTACAACCAATTGTAGCAATTGTATTTGTTTATCATGTATTTACTACAACCAAATTCAATTTATTCCTCACATGGTATACAATAACAAAATGCACCCACAACTATTGAACATCGCATTGCAGAATTGAACCAAACAGTTAACTAAACACCACAACACAAACGAACAAAACGTTAATTGAGCACCAGATTGCACAATGTATAACCAAACAAAGCATGGTTGACAACTTGGAAATATAGCAATTGTATTCGTTTCTCATGTATTTTGTAAAGATAAATTCGATTTATTTCTCACATGGAAGACAATACAAAATTGCAGCCTGAAAAATTGAAGATCACATTTGCAGAATTGAACCAAACAGTTAACTGAAGACGACAACTAATTAACAAAACAGTTAATAAGTGAGCACCACACTGCACGACATATAGAACATATACACTAGAGCAACATATTGCATGGTAAAATTAGATAGCACAATTCACTACAATTTGTGAAGGAAAGGCAGGAGCAGCACACGCAACGGGTAAACCGAGCATGCTTAACCGGCGTAGCTAGCAAATGGCAAGGTGCTCCTCCAAGATCTGGGGGTCGGCACGAATGGCAGCCATCACGACCTCATCCGCGTGTGCGGCCGCGATTTGCTTCTTCGCTGCCAAATGCTCCTTGAGATCCTGGCTATACTGCGTGCACCATGGCTTAGGGCGGCGCTTATTTGGTGAAGGGGTGGGTGATTTGGGTGGAAGGTGTCGCGCTCGCGCCGTCGGTCAGGGCATGTGGGATGTGGAAGGAGGAGGATGGGGGTCGGGTGTGGATTACCTGCCTGGATAGACGAGGCCAAGCAGCGTGAAGGAGGGTCGCCGACAAGGAGGCGACACTGCAAGCAAGGAGTGAAGGTTTCAATTTGGAAAGGAAGGAAGAAACAGGGGAAATGTGGCTTTTGGTAAGGGGGAGGGGCGGGGACGTAGATATTTCCGCGGAAGCCGAATTGGAATCGCTTTAGCGAAAAAACTAGCGCGCAAAGTGTCATCAGACACGATCCCTTATTCAGAACTGTGTACGATATGTGAACATCACAAACGATTCAGATAGCTTAACCCGTGTGTGTTGGGTTTGAACGTCAAAAAATTTAGTTCGAATTTCCATGGTTACAGTGGTCATCCACGTCATTGCATAATTTGGGTACACAAAGGAGACTACAGCCCACCCACACTTCTTAATCGAGCAAGTTCAGCAATTAAACAGAGCTAGCTGACCTAAACATTACTCTAACAAATTAAAGACCAGCGCTCTTAATTAAACAAAACAAAGAGTATTACCAGGGCTGGTGCTTGTCGATCTCTGCCGCTGCCTCCATGTCCAGCTCGCACCCGACGGTCTCCTAGAAAAGGGCTCCATGGCATCCATCGCACCATACTCGGCAAGCATCTTGCTATCCACGTCTGCCATCTCTTTGGAAAAGGCCACCACGAGCTGGGCGTGGGCGGACACGATCTGGGCTTGGACGGGCTCCGTCGTCGCAAGGTATGTGGCGGAGGAACGGACGGATGCTCGAACGCTCTCGGCGATTGCCAGCTCTTCGGCCGTGGGTTGCCGACCATTGTCGGAGAAGCTTTGTTTGATTTGTGCGGTGACCGCCAGGAGCTGGGCGTGGGCGGACTCGACATGGTCGTGGGCGGCCTCCATCAGGGCTGCCGCCGCGGAACAGACAGTTGTTGTCCCGCTCTCGCCAGTTGCTATCCCTGAGGCAAATGTTGCTGCCGCCACCTGAGAAGCAACGGCGGCCGTTTGGGCTGCCTTTGCCGCCCGGTCGCAGATTGCGGTCGCGCTCATGCACCTTGTTAGCACACGCATGGCGGCTGTGGCCGCGCTCTTGCCGGAGTGGGCCACTGAAGTTGCCTTCATGGCGTGGGTCCACGTGCCCATCTTTCACCAACGACGATTGAACAGTGAAATGATATTTGGGGAGCGAGCTAGTGTGCTTGAGACACCGGCTGTGGACTGTAGCCGATGCACCTTCTCTTGTAAGCCATAGGCGTACTATACACCGACGGTGCTCCAGGATATTTTGTGCTGCATCTCACACGGTTGGTGATAATAAAATGTGTGCGATCTACTTGATTTTTCATCTTGATTTGAATTACATAATAGGGTCACAACAGCAATGGACGGTGTTTGAATTGCTAGACCTTTTATCTGGACTGAACATGCAACTATATGTGTGTTGTAAAACAATTGGAATTATTCAGGGTTTGTTTGAACATTTTATACATTAAATTGGTTTTCTTGCCATTTCAGGTGCACAATTCAAAATTAACTACATGCACATGCTCCGGTGCACCAACATGGGTTGTAAAATCATATATGTGTCCATGGGTTTATGCTTATCTCCCATGCAAGAAATGGGGATGAAATTCGAACACCACGGCACCGTGGCTCTCGGGCAAACGTCGACATACTTGCTTTTGTAATTCTAGTAAATCCAAAATTCGTCCGAAATTCATGAAACTTGGCATGCTATCATGGAGCGACATGAACATGCCGTGGTAAATTTTTTGTCCCATTTGGGGCAGGTTTGGGTATAAGCTTCTCATAAACCAGAGCTTCTCACAACAAGTGTGATGGTTTCGTAGGGAACGTTTCACCTTTCTGGACGAAACGATATCTGTTGCCTCTTCTCGATTTCAATTTTTTTTCTAGTGTCAACATAGAACAACAGGAGTGTTGTGTCAATTTTTGGGATTTTTCGGGGTTCGCTTGGACATTTTTATACATTAACTGAGTTTTCTATGCATTCATGTGCATAATTAAAATTTGAACCACAGGCACATGCTCCAATGCATATAAATTAGTTGAAAATTCAAATTTGTGTCCTTGGTTGCCTGCTTAGGTCCCATGCAAGAAATGGGAATGAATGTCAAACACCCTGCCACCGTCACTCGGCCGCAAACATTGAGATACCTGGTTTTTAAATTCTAGTAAATCCGAAACTCGTCTGAAATTCATGAAACTTGGCATGCTATCATGGAGCGGCATCAACATACCATGGTAATTTTTTTGTCCCATTTGGGGCAGGTTTGGGTATATGCTTCTCACAAACCAGAGCTTCTCACAACAATCATGATGGTTTCGGTAGGGAACGTCCCACCTTTGGGGACGAAACGATATCCATTGCCTCTTATTGCTTTCAAAAAATTTCTCGTGTCAACATAGAACAACAGGAGTGTTGTGTCAATTTTTGTGATTTTTCGGGGTTCATTTCGACATTTTTAGGCATTAACTGAGTTTTCAATGCATTTATGTGCATCATTCAAATTTGAACTACATGCACATGCTCCAGTGCATATAAATTGGTTGAAAAATCAAATTTGTGTCCTTGGGTGCATGCTTAGGTCCCATGCAAGAAATGGGAATGGATTTCAAACACCAGGGCACCGTTGATTGCCGGCAAAACATTGAGATACTTTATTTTTAAATTCTAGTAAATCCAAAACTCATCTAAAATTCATGAAACTTGGCATGCTATCATGGAGCGGCATCAACATGCCGTGGTAAATTTTTTGTCCCATTTGGGGCAGGTTTGGGTATATGTTTTCACAAACTAGAGCTTCTCACAACAATCATGATGGTTTCAGTAGGGAACGTCCCACCTTTGGGGACGAAACGATATCCATTGCCTCTTATTGCTTCCAAAGTTTTTCTCGTGTCAACATAGAACAACAGGAGTGTTGTGTCAATTTTTGTGATTTTTCGGGGTTCGTTTGGATATTTTTATGCATTAAGTCAGTTTTCAATGCATTTATGTGCATAATTCAAATTTGAACTACATGCACATGCTCCAGTGCATATAAATTGGTTGAAAAATGAAATTTGTGTCCTTGAGTGCATGCTTAGGTCCCATGCAAGAAATGGGAATGAATTTCAAACACCAGGGCACTGTTGATTGCCGGCAAAATATTGAGATGACTGGTTTTTTAATTCTATTAAATCCAAAACTCGTCTGAAATTCATGAAACTTGGCATGCTATCATGGAGCAGCATCAACATGCCGTGGTAATTTTTTGTCCCATTTGGGGCAGGTTTTGGTATATGCTTCTCACAAACTAGAGCTTCTCACAACAAGCATGATGGTTTCGGTAGGGAACGTCCCACCTTTGGGGACGAAACTTCCATTGCCTCTTATTGCTTTCAAATTCTTTTCTCGTGTCAACATAGAACAACAGGAGTGTTGTGTCAATTTTTGTGATTTTTCGGGGTTCTTTTGGACATTTTTGTGCAGTAACTGAGTTTTCAATGCATTTATGTGCATAATTCAAATTTGAACTACATGCACATGCTCCAGTGCATATAAATTGGTTGAAAAATCAATTCTGTTTCCTTGGGTGCATGCTTAGGTCCCATGCAAGAAATGGGAATGAATTTCAATCACCAGGGCACCGTTGATTGCCGGCACAACATTGAGATACCTGGTTTTTAAATTCTAGTAAATTTAAAACTCGTCTGAAATTCATGAAACTTGGCATGCTATCATGGAGCGGCATCAACATGTCGTGGTAAATTTTTTGTCCCATTTGGGGCAGGTTTGGGTATATGCTTCTCACAAACCATAACTTCTCACAACAAGCATGACGGTTCGGTAGGTAACGTCCCACCTTTGGGGACGAAACGATATCCATTGCCTCTTATTGCTTTCAAAAAATTTCTCGTGTCAACATAGAACAACAGGAGTGTTGTGTCAATTTTTGTGATTTTTCGGGGTTCGTTTGGACATTTTTATGCATTAACTGAGTTTTCAAAGCATTTATGTGCATAATTCAAATTTGAACTACATGCACATGCTCCAGTGCATATAAATTGGTTGAAAAATCAAATCTGTGTCCTTGGTTGCATGCTTAGGTCCCATGCAAGAAATGGGAATGAATTTCAAACACATGGGCATCGTTGATTGCCGGCAAAACGTTGAGATACTTTATTTTTAAATTCTAGTAAATCCAAAACTCGTCTGGAATTCATGAAACTTGGCATTCTATCATGGAATGGCACTCGACATGCTGTGGTATTTTTTGTGTCCATTTTGAGAGAAGGCGCACTCAAATAATGACAGCCAACAAAGGCATTTTGAAAAAATAGTTGACACTTTAATATCTCAAACATTGGTATAATTCAAACCGTGTGCGTTCTGTTAACCATTCACGTGACACCACGTCTCTTGGTTTTAATGGTTGTAGGAGGTGCCGTGCGGACAGTGATGACCCACAAGTATAGAGGATCTATCGTAGTCCTTTTGATAAGTAAGAGTGTCGAACCCAACGAGGAGCAGAAGGAAATGATAAGCGGCTTTCAGCAAGGTATTCTCTGCAAGCACTGAAATAATAGGTAACAGATAGTTTTGTGATAGGATAATTTGTAACGAGCAACAAGTAACAAAAGTAAATAAAGTGCAGCAAGGTGGCCCAATCCTTTTTGCAGCAAAGGATAGGCCTGGACAAACTCTTATATAGAGAAAAGCGCTCCCGAGGACACATGGGAGTTATCGTCAAGCTAGTTTTTATCACATTCATATGATTCGCGTTCGGTACTTTGATAATTTGGTATGTGGGTGGACCGGTGCTTGGGTGCTGCCCTTACTTGGACAAGCATCCCACTTATGATTAACCTCTATTGCAAGCATCCGCAACTACAATAAAAGTATTAAGGTAAACCTAACCATAGCATGAAACATATGGATCCAAATAAGCCCCTTACGAAGCAACGCATAAACTAGGGTTTAAGCTTCTGTCACTCTAGAAACCCATCATCTACTTATTACTTTCTAATGCCTTCCTCTAGGCCCAAATAATGGTGAAGTGTTATGTAGTCGACGTTCACATAACACCACTAGAGGATAGACAACATACATCTCATCAAAATATCGAACGAATACCAAATTCACATGACTACTAATAGCAAGACTTCTCCCATGTCCTCAGGAACAAACGTAACTACTCACAAAGCATATTCATGTTCATAATCAGAGGGGTATTAATATGCATAAAGGATCTGAACATATGATCTTCCACCAAATAAATCAACTAGTATCAACTACAAGGAGTAATCAACACTACTAGCAACCTACAGGTACCAATCCCAGACTTAGAGACAAGAATTGGATATAAGAGATGAACTAGGGTTTTGAGAGGAGATGGTGCTGATGAAGATGTTGATGGAGATTGCCCTCTCCTGATGAGAGGAGCGTTGGTGATGACGATGGCGATGATTTCCCCCTCCCGGAGGGAAGTGTCCCCGGCAGAACAGCTCTGCCGGAGCCCTAGATTGGTTCCGCCAAGGTTCCGCCTCATGGCGGCGGAGTCCCGTCCCAAAAGGTTGTTTATGATTTTTCTTCGGATGAAAGACTTCATATAGCAGAAGATGGCCACCGGAGGGCTAACAGGGGGCCCACGAGGCAGGGGGCACGCCCTGGGGGTAGGGCGCGCACCCCACCCTCGTGGCCAGGTGGGGCCCCCCTGACGTACTTCTTGTGCTCAATATTTTTTATTATTTCCAAAAATAACTTTTGTGGAGTTTCAGGACTTTTGGAGTTGTGCAGAATAGGTCTCTAATATTTGCTTCTTTTCCAGCCCGGAATTCCAGCTACCGGCATTCTCCCTCCTTATGTAAACCTTGTAAAATAAGAGAGAATAGGCATAAGTATTGTGACATAATGTGTAATAACAGCCTATAAGGCAATAAATATCGATATAAAAGCATGATGCAAAATGGACGTATCAGACAGCTGCTTGACCTTGACTGAACGGGAGGCGTGCGAGCGCAGTCCGGTGCGTAGGCTGACCGAGAGGCGTGCAAGCTGTCCTCGAATGCGCAGGCTCACCAGGAAGCGTGCGAGATGTATGCTGCGCAGGCTCACTGGGAAGCGAGCCATTTGACTTGCATGGCCGCCCGCCTTCTTCTCCGTGCGCGCGCCCCCCTCAGCGGCATGGGACGCCGCCGTCGAATGCTACCTCTCAGCGCCGCCAGCTGCCGTCCTCCCGCGCCCCGCCCATCGACCCCGGGACAACATGATGCAAACTGAGAGGAGGATTTGTGCATCTCTTCAACGCAAACGGTTCTTTTGGATGACCCATGTGCAACCACTTACAAACAATTTGGTGCGATTTGCATCTGTCATATTGGGTATGTTACCATTTGTCAAACTGGAAAGATTGACATTTGTTGATCTAGTAACATTGCCATGTGTCAACCTTGTAACACTGCGATTTGTCAAAACGTGAAGCTAAAAATCACTAGTAGTATCTAATTTTTGCAACTAAAATTCAGTAATTAACCATAGATTTCATTCATAGATTAAGCAGTCGTTCTTAATTTATACAAAAAGTTCAACTCGACAGCTGAACCGACCAAACTTTTCCCCAATTGTTGCCAACCACGTACTAAAATAGCTAGTTCAACTATATATACTAGCTAATTTTAAGGACGTTGTACAGTTCCACCACATCTATAGTCAGATGAACTGAACAAAATAGCCCCTAAATACTACTACTACTGCGGAGGGGCTTTGTACTACTTTCGGCTGCCTCTCCTCTCCCGAGCACGCTCAGTAAGAGGCGGAGGAGGAGGAGCCTACCGACGAGCTAGGCAACCGCAATACAGTGCATGTCGCTGTTGCAGCTGCAGCGACGCTCACCTCGTACGCCCTCTGCCGCTCCAGATGACCCCTCTCGAAGCGGTGGTTCTCCTCGTAGATCTCCTGATTCCTCGCCTCTGAGGTGGCGTGTGCCGCGGCCACAGCAGCAGTAAGGCTCTTTGCATGCTCGACGAGGCGCTCCTCCTCCTCCCGCAGGAACTCAGTGTAGAGCGCAAGGTCGCTGACGCACGTGCAGGCATCCACCTCCGCCTCCCGCCTTCGGCGGCGGTGGCGGAGCGGGTGATGACCCCGGCGGTCGTCGGTGGGCTGGCGGCCACGGCGGCCAACGACGGGGTGGCGGCCATGACCACCACCTCCCGCCTTCGTGCCGCGGTGGCGGAACGGGTGATGGCCACGGTGGCCGGCAGTGGGGTGGCGGCCACGACGGCCACCTCCCGCCTTCGGGCCACGGCGGCGGAGCGGGAGATGGCTCTGGCTTTCGACCATGGTGTGGCGACAACAGCGGCCGGCAACAGCTGCCGACGGGCACCGGCGGCGGAGCATGTGGTGGGTGTTCCGCGCACACCCAACAGGGACGCCACGCGCACTACACTACGCCGGGGACTGCACCGCAGCTGCGGTGTAGCCTCCCACCTGGAGCTGTCCTCTGATGACGGCGGAGTGGCTGACCGGTGCCATTGGCGATTGTGGGAGAAGAAGACGAGATAAGCTAGAGGGAGGGGGAAAAAGAGACGCAGGACTCGCCGGTCGTGAGGGTTTTCATAGCAGGCTGGTAAGCATTGGGATTTTGGGGGATTTCACCGAGTCGGGCGGGAAGCTTGCGCGGGAACCTGCGAGGTTGCGCGGGAACGGACTCACCGACGATTCATTGGCGCCACCGTTTGGCCAAAAGAACGCCCCCGCGTGCTGCGCAAGCTTGCGCTGTAAGCCGTCTGCGGCAGCGGGGTGAGAAGACGTGCGAGAGGAGGACAAAAGGACACATACACATATGGTTAATAAAAAAAAGTTTGCAATTTAATTACCTACTATACCCCCGTCCTGGTTTATAAGTATGATTTAACTAATAAAATACGAATGCATGTCATCAAAGATTATATAGTTGGATTCGTATTTGAACATAGTTTCCAATTATATAATTTTTATAACATGCATTAACATTTTATTGGTTAAATTTGAGGGCAAAGTATGGCACAAAATATAAAGGGGACTATAGGCTAGACAGAGGTGGTAGCACACGGCCGCTCTCTACGCAATGACGCAACTGTCGGCCGGCTTGTAGGCGACCATTTCCTGCGTGTTCAACTGCTCTATGCGTGTGGTTACATGCGGTTCGGGCGGCCGCGGCACGCTCTGCTCTCGCGTCCCTCCGGGTGCTCCGTCCTCGTCCCTCCACGCGCAATGCCAGTGTTTGGGTCGGCGCACGATCACGCACGTTCATGTGCATGCAGTTGCGTCGGGGGTGATACGTCTCCGTCGTATCTATAATTTTTTATTGTTCCATGCCAATATTATACAACTTTCATATACTTTTGGCAACTTTGTATACTATTTTTGGGACTAACATGTTGATCCAGTGCCCAGTGCCAGTTCCTGTTTGTTGCATGTTTTTGTTTTGCAGAAAATCCATATCAAACGCAGTCCAAATGGGATAAAAAGTAACAGAGATTTGTTTTGGAATATATGTGATTTTTGGGAAGAAGAATCAACGCGAGACGATGCCCGAGGGGGCCACGAGGCAGGGGGCACGCCCCAGGGGGTGGGCGCGCCCCTGCCCTCGTGGCCACCCCGTAAGGCGGTTGGTGCCCTTCTTTCACCGCAAGAAAGCCAATATCCGGATAAAAATTGTATCCAAATTTCAGCCCAATCGGAGTTACGGATCTCCGGGAATATAAGAAACGGTGAAAGGCCAGAATCGGGAGCGCAGAAATAGAGAGAGACAGAGAGACAGATCCAATCTCCGAGGGGCTCTCGCCCCTCCGCCGCCATGGAGGCCATGGACCAGAGGGGAAAGCCTTCTCCCATCTAGGAAGAAGGTCATGGAAGAAGAAGAAGAAGGGGGGCTCTCTCCCCCTCTCTCCCGGTGGCGCCGGACCGCTGCCGAGGCCATCATCGTCCGCAATCTACACCAACACCTCCGTCATCTTCACCAACATCTTCATCACCTTCCCCCATCTATCTACAGCGGTCCACTCTCCCGCAACCCGTTGTACCGTCTACTTGAACATGGTGCTTTATGCTTCATATTATTATCCAATGATGTGTTGCCATCCTATGATGTCAGAGTAGATTTTCGTTGTCCTATCGGTAATTGGCAAATTGCTATGATTGGTTTAATTTGCTTGTGGTTATGTTGCTGTCCTTTGGTGCCCATCATATGAGCGCGCGTGTGGATCACACCATAGGGTTAGTTGTATGTTGACTATGTATTGGAGGGCAAGAGTGACAGAAGCTTCAACCTAGCATAGAAATTGATGCATACGGGATTGAAGGGGGACCAATATATCTTAATGCTATGATTAGGTTTTACCTTAATGAACGTTAGTAGTTGCGGATGCTTGCTAATAGTTCCAATCATAAGTGCATAGAATTTCCAAGTCAGGGATGACATGATAGCAGTAGCCTCTCCCACATAAAACTTGCTTTCGGTCTAGTAAAGTAGTCAATTGCTTAGGGACAATTTTGCAACACCTACCACCACTTTTCCACACTCGCTATACTAACTTTATTGTGTCTTTATCTAAACAGCCCCTACTTTTTATTTGCACTCTCTTTATTATCTTGCAAACCTACCCAACAACACCTACAACGTACTTCTAGCTTCATACTTGTTTTAGGTTAAGCGAACGTTAAGCGTGCGTAGAGTTGTATCGGTGGTCGATAGAACTTGAGGGAATATTTGTTCTACCTTTAGCTCCTCGTTGGGTTCGACACTCTTACTTATTGAAAGAGGCTACAATTGATCCCCTATACTTGTGGGTTATCAAGACCTTTTTCTGGCACCGTTGCCGGGGAGTTATAGCGTGGGGTGAATATTCTCGTGTGTGCTTGTTTGCTTTATCACTAAGTAATTTTTATTTGCTGTTCTAAGTTGTTCTCTATCTTTAGTTATGGATATGGAACACGAAATACCAAAAAAATAGGTTTACTTGCTACTCATGGAAATGGGGAACCTCCTAAAACCCTCGATGCTCATTATGTGAAAGATATTATGTACTACTTTAATAATCGTGAGAAAACCCCATTCAATTATGTTATGGGAGACACGTTGGATCAACGTGAATACTTTAGGGATTATCGCTTGACTCAAAAAGAGAAACTATTATGGGATCAAATTTATATGTTGCATTGGTATGCTCGGCACCTATGCTTGAGATATGATTATACTTGTTGCTCTAGGATGAAGGCTCCACACATTCCCTTTTCATGCAAATTTAATGATAATGAAACCTTAGCTTCTTATGCTAATGGTATATATGATTACTATGATGTGGAACAAGTAGAAGAATTTGTTGCTTTTAAGGGTGCATGTGAAATTGAATCTTTGTTTAAAGAGTTTGAAGATTTTGATGATTCAGTTTATAGACCTGAAAATTTAGCTATCCTTACATATTGCTATGAGAATTATAAATACAATTATGATATTGATGAATTTATTGAGAAAGTCTTAGCTGTCCGAGAAGAGACTAATATTTTGCAGGAGTCTATGGAAGAAGAAATTGATGAAACTGTGAGCTCATTGGATGAAAAAGATGATGAGGAGAGCGAAGAACAAAAGGAGGAAGAGCGGATTAGCTACCCGTGCCCACCTTCTAATGAGAGTAACTCTTCAACTCATACATTGTTTAATTTCCCCCCGAAGGATGAATGCTATGATGATTGTTATGATCCTGTTGATTCTTTTGAAATATCCCTTTTTGATGATGCTTGCTATGCTTGTGGCTAAGATGCCAATATGAATTATGCTTATGGAGATGAACTTACTATAGTTCCTTATGTTAAACATGAAATTGTTGCTATTGCACCCACGCATGATAGTCCTATTATCTTTTTGAATTCTCCTGACTACACTATATCGGAGAAGTTTGCCCTTATTAAGGATTATATTGATGGGTTGCATTTCACTACTACACATGATGATTTTGATAGATATAATATGCATGTGCTTGCTGCTCCTACTTGCAATTATTATGAGAGAGTAACTACATCTCCGCCTCTCCATGTTTCCAATATGATAAAATTGCAAGAAACTGTTTATACTATGCATTGGCCTTTACTATGTGTGCATGAATTGTTCTTTTATGACATGCCGATGCGTAGGAAGAGCGTTAGACTTCGTTGTTGCATGATATATGTTACTTTGTGCTCACTACCAAATCACAAATCATTGTTAATTAAAATTGGCTTTGATATACCTTGGGATCCGGGTGGATCCATTACTTGAGCACTACATGCCTAGCTTAATGGCTTTAAAGAAAGCACTGCCAGGGAGACAACCCGAAAGTTTTAGAGAGTCATTTATTTCTGTTGTGTGCTTTTATAAAGTTTAAAAACAAAAATAATGTGCCAAGATTTGCCTTTAGGATGTTTACATTGCTTGTTGGTTTGTGCGGTGCAAAACAGAAACTTTGGCTGTAGTGCGTGATTTTACTTTTTTTACTGGAACGTCAAACGGATCTGAAACTTTTTGCACTGTCTTTCCATACAAATTGTTTATTTTTCCTAATTGTTTCAGAATTTTTGGAGTACCATAAGTAGGGTGAATGTTCAGATTACTACAGTTTGTCCTGTTTAAGACATATTCTGTTTTTGATGCATAGTTTGCTTGTTTTGATGAAACTATCGATTTCTATAAAATGGATTAAGCCATGGAAAGGTTATATTACAGTATCTACAATGCAAAAAAAATATGAATTGGTTTGCAACAGTACTTAGAGTAGTGATTTGCTTTATTATACTAACGGATCTTACCGAGCTTTCTGTTGAGTTTTGTGTGGATGAAGTGTTCGAAGATCGAGGAGGTCTCGGTGTGAGGAGAAGGAGGAGAGGCAAGATCTCAAGCTTGGGGATTCCCAAGGCAACCCAAGTAAATATTCAAGGAGACTCAAGCGTCTAAGCTTGGGGATGCCCCGGAAGGCATCCCATCTTTCTTCAACAAGTATCGGTATGTTTTCGAATTCGTTTCGTTCATGCGATATGTGCAAATCTTGGAGCGACTTTTGCATTTAGTTTTCACTTTTCTTTTATGCACCATGCTGGTATGAGATAGTCCATGGTTGATTTATATAATGTTCTTTGCACTTCACTTATATCTTTTGAGTATGGCTTTATAGAATGCTTCATGTGCTTCACTTATATCATTTGAAGTTTGGATTGCCTGTTTCTCTTCACATAGAAAACCGCTATTTGTAGAATGCTCTTTTGCTTCACGTATATTTGTTAGAGCGTGGGCATATCTTTTTTAGAAAGAATTAAACTCTCTTGCTTCACTTATATCTATTTAGAGAGATGACAGGAATTGGTCATTCAGATGGTTAGTTATAAAATCCTACATAAAACTTGTAGATCACTAAATATGATATGTTTGATTCCTGGCAATAGTTTTGCGATATAAAGATGGTGATATTAGAGTCATGCTAGTGGGGTAATTGTGAATTTGAAAAATACTTGTGTTGAGGTTTGCAAGTCCCGTAGCATGCACGTATGGTAACCGTTGTCTAACAAATTTGAAGCATGAGGTGTTTCTTTGATTGTCTTCCTTATGAGTGGCTGTCGGGGACGAGCGATGGTCTTTTCCTACCAATCTATCCCCCTAGGAGCATGCGCATAGTGCTTGGTTTTGATGACTTGTAGATTTTTGCAATAACTATGTGAGTTCTTTATGACTAATGTTGAGTCCATGGATTATACGCACTCTTACCCTTCCATCATTGCTAGCCTCTTCGGTACCGTGCATTGCCCTTTCTCACCTCGAGAGTTGGTGAAAACTTCGCCGGTGCATCCAAACCCCGTGATACGATACGCTCTATCACACATAAGCCTCCTTATATCTTCCTCAAAACAGCCACCATACCTACCTAGTATGGCATTTCCATAGCCATTCCGAGATATATTGCCATGCAACTTCCATCATCATCATATACATGACTTGAGCATTTGATGTCATATTGCTTTGCATGATCGTAAGATAGCTAGCATGATGTTTTCATGGCTTGTCCGTTTTTTGATGTCATTGCTACGCTAGATCATTGCACATCCTGATACACTGCCAGAGGCATTCATACAGAGTCATATCTTTGTTCTAGTACCGAGTTGTAATATTGAGTTGTAAGTAAATAAAAGTGTGATGATCATCATTATTAAAACATTGTCCCATGTGAGGTTATCGAAATAAAAGAGGCCAAAGAAGCCCAAATAAAAAAAGAGGCCAAAGAAGCCCACCAAAAAATGAGAGAAAAAGAGAGAAGGGGCAATGTTACTATCCTTTTACCACACTTGTGCTTCAGAGTAGCACCATGTTCTTCATATAGAGAGTCTCTTGAGTTATCATTTTCATATACTAGTGGGAATTTTCATTATAGAACTTGGCTTGTATATTCCAACGATGGGCTTCCTCAAATGCCCTAGGTCTTCATGAGCAAGCAAGTTGGATGCACACCCACTTAGTTTCAGTTTGAGCTTTCATACACTTATAGCTCTAGTGCATCCGTTGCATGGCAATCCCTACTCCTCGCATTGACATCAATTGATGGGCATCTCCATAGCCCATTGATTATCCGCGTTGATGTGAGACTTTCTCCCTTTTTGTCTTCTCCACACCACCTCCACCATCATATTCTATTCCACCTATAGTGCTATGTCCATGGCTCGCGCTCATATATTGCGTGAAGGCTGAAAAAGTTTGAAAATACTAAAGTATGAAACAATTGCTTGGCTTGTCATCGGGGTTGTGCATGATGGGAGCATTTTGTGTGACGAAGATGAAGCATAGCCAAACTATATGATTTTGTAGGGATGAGCTTTCTTTGGCTATGTTATTTTGAGGAGACATAATTGCTTGGTTGGTATGCTTGAAGTATTATTGTCTTAATGTCAAATGATAGACAATTGCTTTGAATCACTCATGTCTTAATATTCATGCCATGGTTAGATTACATGATCAAGATTATGCTAGGTAGCATTCACATCAAAAATTATCTTTTTATCATTTACCTACTCAAGGACGAGCAGGAATTAAGCTTGGGGATGCTGATACGTCTCCGTCGTATCTATAATTTTCGATTGTTCCATGCCAATATTATACAACTTTCATATACTTTTGGCAACTTTTTATACTATTTTTGGGACTAACATATTGATCCAGTGCCCAATGCCAGTTCCTATTTGTTGCATGTTTTTTGTTTTGCAGAAAATCCATATCAAACGGAGTCCAAACGGGATAAAAACTAACGGAGATTTTTTTTGGAATATATGTGATTTTTGGGAAGAAGAATCAACGCAAGACAATACCCGAGGGGGCCACGAGGCAGGGGGCACGCCCCTGACCCTTGTGACCACCCCGTAAGGCGGTCGGTGCCCTTCTTTCGCTGCAAGAAAGCCAATATCCGGATAAAATCGTGTCCAAATTTCGGCCCAATCGGAGTTACGGATCTCCGGGAATATAAGAAACGGTGAAAGGCCAGAATCGGGAGCGCAGAAACAGAGAGACAGATTCAATCTCGGAGGGGCTCTCACCCCTCCGCCGCCATGGAGGCCATGGACTAGAGGGGAAACCCTTCTCCCATCTAGGGAGAAGGTCAAGGAAGAATTAGAAGAAGGGGGGCTCTCTCCCCCTCTCTCCCGGTGGCGTCGGACCGCCGCCAGGGCCATCATCGTCACCGCAATCTACACCAACACCTCTGTCATCTTCACCAACATCTTCATCACCTTCCCCCATCTATCTACATCAGTCCACTCTCCCGCAACCCGCTGTACCCTCTACTTGAACATGGTGCTTTATGCTTCATATTATTATCCAATGATGTGTTGCCATCCTATGATGTCTGAGTAGATTTTCCTTGTCCTATCGGTAATTGGTGAATTGCTATGATTGGTTTAATTTGCTTGTGGTTATGTTGTTGTCCTTTGGTGCCCATCATATGAGCGCGTGCGTGGATCACACCATAGGGTTAGTTGTATGTTGATAGGACTATGTATTGGAGGGCAAGAGTGACAGAAGCTTCAACCTAGCATAGAAATTGATGCATACGGGATTGAAGGGGGACCAATATATCTTAATACTATGATTGGGTTTTACCTTAATGAATGTTAGCGGATGCTTGCTAATAGTTCCAATCATAAGTGCATAGAATTCCAAGTCAGGGACGACATGCTAGAAGTGGTCTCTCCCACATAAAACTTGCTATCGGCCTAGTAAAGTAGTCAATTGCTTAGGGACAATTTCGCAACTCCTACCACCACTTTTCCACACTTGCTATACTAACTTTATTCTGTCTTTATCTAAACAGCCCCTACTTTTTATTTACACTCTCTTTATTATCTTGCAAACCTATCCAACAACACCTACAAAGTACTTCTAGCTTCATACTTGTTTTAGGTAAAGCGAACGTTAAGCGTGCGTAGAGTTGTATCGGTGGTCGATAGAACTTGAGGGAATATTTGATCTACCTTTAGCTCCTCGTTGGGTTCGACACTCTTACTTATCGAAAGAGGCTACAATTGATCCCCTATACTTGTGGGTTATCAGGGCGCGGCGCAACGATGCAGTTACCCGCTGCAAAAACTGCCATGCAGACGCGCCGAGAATCCACGCCGCCCGGCCCCCTTTTATTCCTGCGGCTATTTACCTTCATCTCTCGTCTCACACGACACAATAAGCACACTCACGAGGACACATACAGAGAGGACCTTCAGCGGTTCCAATGGCGCTCCCCGTGGCTCCAATGGCGCTCCTAGCGGCCGACGACGACAACGGCGGGCAGTTCACCACGCAACACGTTGTGGACACCCACGTGAGGGGGAAGTCTCTCTCGGTGGTGTACACGAACGATCCGGTCTCAGTGGAGAGCTCCATCCAAACTATGGAGCAGTTGCTTGCCGAGGACAAGTACCAAGTGGTCGGCTTCGACCTCAAGTACACCATGGGACGTGTCGGGCACGATCAGAAGTTTGCCATCACCCAGTTGTGCTTGCGACATGACGTCCTCGTCTACCACTACCACCTGGCCACAACGCCTTGCGAGTGTTTCTCCAGGTTTATCAACAGCTACGAATACAGTTTCGTTGTGGTGGACAGCACCAACGATCTAAAAGCGCTCAAGGTTTTGGGCTTGAAATTCCCGAATCTTGACAACATCCAGCGCCACTACAAGGTCTGGGACAGCGACGTAAACAAACTGAACTCCCTGGTTGACCTCGCCTCGGCCATCATCGACCCCTACTACATGAAGATGAAGAATGAGAGCAATAAGGACAAGAACGCCTAGCACAGTGTGTGGCATGAGAGACTGGATGAACAACATGTCAAGTACACGGCCACGGACGCGTACACAAGCTACGAGATGTACAGGCAGATCGTTGACATGAGGAACTGTCTTCTTCCTGACCCAGACGAGGGATCGAGCCACATAGCAGTGGCGGGAGCGTCACAAGAAGTAGATGACTAGACGATCGTTTCTCCTACTTTAGAATGCATGCAATTGTTTGTTGAGGTGTGTGCGAATGATCTGTATAGTCACTTATGTAATTGGATATTTATTTCAATTATATATATATATATATATATATATATATATATATATATATATATATATATATATATATATATATATATATATACACACATGTTATTTTACTGTAGACAGAGCAAATCACACGGCTTACTAGAACATGAAGGCGCGCGTTGCCGCGCCCATTAATTTTATGAAAAAAGATAGAACATTGAAGGACTATATAAGGAGTAATCTACATGGTATGACATATTTGTTCAAAACAGTAATGAGTGTCATTTCACATGTGTAAACAGTGTACCAGCAGCATAATCTAAACGTAGAATTTGACACTAAAGAAAATGACGATAAAATTATACGGCTGAATCTAAACTGGTTTAGTAATTTCTTATCTATTTTACACTAATGGTAGGCGAAAACAATTAGCATGAACTGGAACATGTAAGCAACGCAAGAATCTGATAAGCACAAACCTGACGAAGAAAGACAAGGGAGCCACCTGCACTAAACACCTTTGAGAACATGAGAAACCAGGAAAGCACACACACCCAAGAACGCAAAAGTTTACATGACTGTGTTTTAGCCCGTTTTCCGTCGATTAACTAGAAAATTCTCACTCTCTCTTCTTAATCAATGAAAATGACAAGTCTTTTGCCTCGTTTCAAAAAAAAGTTTACCTGGACATAGGCAATTATGATGGTTTTCGGCTCCGTTCAAATGCCAGCACTTTCAAATGCAGAAGATCCATTGTCACACGTCATGTTATTGAACATAAAATGCATGTGGTAATTATATAAGCATGACAACTCATTTTCTAGGAGATGCATCAAATAGATTTCGAAGGAAACTTGCCCAGCTAAGAAAGGTAAATTTGATAGGAGGATAATTATATTCAAAATCCAAAATTAACATGACATTTCCACTGTTGCTTTCAAGTGTACTTGAAAGCTGCACCTTACCTCCAATCTTATGTATGAAAAACATCTACGTTGGTGATAAACTCCAAAATTAATTAATTTACTCGCAAAACTATAGGCTATTCAACAATAAACAAGTTTGATGCATAACTTGCTAACATTTTGCAAGATCCTGAAGTCTCGCATAGTATTTCGATTATACTACATGAACGCTACCTTGTTTCATGACTTAGAGCTGATCCTAAGGCTAGCTGAAGGTATTTGTGGTCGAGGAAATCTTGCACAAATTAGCTTGCTTCATATAATTCTCTGCAGTATAACTTCATGTTTAAGGGTTCAATCCTTACAATCAATATCTGAATCAACCCTCTAGACCAAATGTTTGAACTTATGGAGAGAGGTTATCATCACCCTTAAAAGAGCAATGACATGAAGCAAAAAAACACGGTAGAGTATACAAATCATCACCCTTAAAAGAGCAATGACATGAAGCAAAAAAACATGGTAGAGTATACAAATCATCCACCTGTTTTGAATTCAAGCTGCATAGATACAAAACAGTGGCCTAACAATCACAATCAATAAACGCTGAATAGCGAGGAAGGATTTTACAAAATGAATTGAACACCTATACATGAGACATGAGGCGAGAGCAAAGAGAAGTGTCCAGTACCTGTTCAATATGGACGTGGGAAAAGAGATAGAGGAGCGGGAGATTGGAACAAATTGGACCTGAGTTCTCCAAGATGAACCATCTGGTGATCCTTTCCTCCTCCGCGACCTCTCACTTTATAGCTGTGTGTCCTCCTCGTACTTCTCTTCCATCATCGAGCCTCTGCTCAGAAAGGGGAGGGCGTCACCGTGGTGCTAATCCAGAACATCGGGAAGGTGGAGCCGCGGAGGGGAACACGATTAAAACTTGAAGAAAGATAAAAGGAGAAGTAATCATCTCCGCTACCACAATACATGAAGGGAGGCGAAAGAGGGAGAAACGGTCGAACCAGGAGGTCAATCGCTATGAGTTCGCCGGCTGTGGCGGCACGGGGCGAGACACTTCGGCTTCGGTGGAAAATCAAAGTGATAACTACGTACGGAAGGCCAGCTAAATGAGTCATCCCCTCATGACCGCGTGGCCCAAGGCGTCTTGGCCCGATAAATCACAGTGCTCCTAGGTCGGTCCGAGGAGCAGCAGCCTGGTTACATTGGCCTCGGTCGTAAAGACAGGGGTACGCTATGACACGACGGGGTAGGCTGTCATGAGCCAGTGCGGGATGCTCACAGGATCTGGGACGTTGAAAAGTCTAATCCGACGGCTGTATACGTCAAATCGCTGTAATGAGTCATAGCTAGCTATGTTTTACTGTTTTATAATTAGCAGCAATCGTCTATGTTATTATTGGTCTTCGCACACATTTCTAATTACGGACCTGTTTCCCGCGTATCACACACATCTTTCAGTTGAACCGTTTCCATTGTGTTGCCTAATCACACACAGTTCATCCTAGTGAACCGTATGTTGTATATCGCACACGCCTTCATCTGGCAACCCGTTTCTTTTGTTCCTCCTCATCCCAAACAGCTAATTGAACTGAACTGTATGCCCTGCATCGCACACGTAACTAAAATCTGAACCGTGTTTGATGCATCCGACATCGCAAATGTTTTGCACCTTTTTTGACGGTTGTTTTACACCATCGTTTGTGATTATGGCATCGCACCCAGTTTCATGGATCTCTGATCATAGTGTCGCGTTTGGACCATCCTGCAGTAGTGCATCATTATATACATGTTCTAGATCCGATCTTGCAAGTTATAGTTACCTACTACGTGTTATGATCCGGCAACCCCGGAGTGACAATAGTCAGGACCACTCCCAGTGATGACCGTAGTTTGAGGAGTTCATGTATTCACTATGTGTTAATGCTTTGTTCCGATTCTCTATTAAAAGGAGGCCTTAATATCCCTTAGTTTCCAATAG
The DNA here is from genome assembly GCF_002575655.3 of Aegilops tauschii subsp. strangulata. Classification (NCBI taxonomy): domain Eukaryota; kingdom Viridiplantae; phylum Streptophyta; class Magnoliopsida; order Poales; family Poaceae; genus Aegilops; species Aegilops tauschii. The sequence continues at coordinate 253,517,443 of NC_053039.3, forward strand.
GACCCCGCTGCCACGGGAGGGTAGGACAAAAGATGCCATGCAAGTTCTTTCCATAAGCACGTATGACTATTTACGGAATACATGCCTACATTATATTGATGAACTGGAGCTAGTGCCGTATCGCCCTAGGTTATAACTGTCTCATGATGAATATCATCCAACAAGTCACCGATCCAATGCCTACGAATTTATCCTATATTGTTCTTGCTAAGTTACTAATGCTATCATCACTGTTACACTTGCTACAAAATTACTGCTATCACTATTACCTTTACTGTTACTGCTGTCACTACTATCAAAACTATCATATTACTTTGCTACTGATTACTTGCTGCAGATAATTAATTTACAGGTGTGGTTGAATTGACAACTCAGCTGCTAATACCTTCAAATATTCTTTGGCTCCCCTTGTGTCGAATCTATAAATTTGGGTTGAATACTCTACCCTCGAAAACTATTGCGATCCCCTATACTTGTGGGTTATCAAGACCTTTTTCTGGCGCCGTTGCCGGGGAGCATAGTTATATTTGTTGAGTCACTTGCGATTATTATCATATTATCACTATGAAGAATCTGAAGGATGCTAAGACTAAGATATTTCCCTCTAGTACGAGGGGAGGTAAGAAACTGCCATCCAGTTCTGCTTTAGATTCACCTTCTGTTATAAGTAAACTTGCAACACCACCACATGTTATTAATTCTGATATGTCCCAAGTTATTGATGATGCTACTTATGCTATGGATAATGCTTATGATGATGCTAGTACCTTGCTTCCTTGCTTAATGATGATGTGCCACTTGGTGATTTTCTTGATGAACAAATTGCTAGAGTAATACAACATGATGTTGTTGAATCTGATGATGAGCTTGAAACTGAAACTCCTGAAACACCTGCTAGAACTAGCCTTCCTAGATATGAATTGCCTAAGGTACTGGAAGGTTATGTTATGAATGAGGAGGCAACTAGAGATATTCTTGCTTGCAGAGATAGAGATGATCTAGAGAAACTATTATGCAAGTATAAGGAAAAATCTCTGAATGCTAGAATGAAATGTGATCCTAAGTTTTCTACCTCACCTATCTTTATTGATGATAAGGATTATGAATTCTCTGTCGACCCAGAGTTAATTACTTTGGTTGAATCTGATCCTTTCCATGGTTATGAAACTGAAACTGTTGTGGCACATCTTACTAAGTTGAATGACATAGCCACCCTTTTTACTCATGATGAGAAGACTCGCTATTACTTTATTCTAAAATTATTTCCGTTCATTAAAGGGTGATGCTAAAGCTTGGTACAATACTCTTGCTCCTGGTTGTGTGCATAGTCCCTAGGATATGATTTATTACTTCTCTGAAAAATATTTTCCTGCTCATAAGAAACAAGTTGCTTTACATGAAATATTTAACTTTGTGCAAACTAAAGAAGAGAGTCTCCCACAAGCTTGGGGGAGGCTTTTCCAGTTACTTAATGCTTTGCCTAATCATCCTCTTAAGAAAAATGAAATACTTGATATCTTCTATAATGGACTAATGCTATTTCAAGATAAATATTTCAGGAAAGCTCAATGATTGGCATGGCATGGATTAGGAATGTGGACCCCTCAAAATCCTAAGGACACATATTGGCTCAAGCTCAAGACTCTACATTTTACTTTTAGTGATCCAAGATCACATTGAGTCCATAGGAAAAGCCAATACTATTAAAAGGGGATGAGGTGTTGCTTAATGGCTTGCTTGCTCAAAATGCTTAGTGATATGCTCCAAAACCCTCAACCACTTTCTCATATCCACATTTGTCCCAAACCAAAAAGTCAAACTCGGCCCCACCGAAATATTCTATCCGGCGCCACCGAGTTCACTTGACATAGCCACTGCCACAAACCCTAATCAATTTGGTCTCACCGATAGGGATTTCGGTCTCACCGATATGGGATTGCAAACTCTCTGTTTCCCTTCGTAATGTTTCGGTCCAACCGAGATGAGCAATCGGTCCCACCGAGTTCGCAATGCAAACTCTCTTTTTCCCTTTCGTAACATTTCGGTCTCACCGAAATGAGCGATTCGGTCCCACCGAGTTTGCCTGACCAACTCTCTGTTTAGCTTATTACCAAGTAGGTCCCACTGAGTTTGTGTAATCAGTCTCACCGAGATTACGTTATGCCCTAACCCTAATGAAATCGGTCCCACCGAGTTGACATGTCGGTCCCACAGAAAAGCCTAATGTTCACATTTTGAACTGAATCGGTCCGACAGAGTTTTCTAATTCGGTCCCACCGAATTTGGTGAATTGTGTGTAATGGTTAGATTTCGTGTGGAGGCTATATATACCCCTCCACCCACTCTTCACTCGTGGAGAGAGCCATCAGAACGTGCCTACATTTCAGCATTCTTTTTGGAGAGAGAACCACCTACTCATGTGTTGAGGTCAAGATATTCCATTCCAACCACATAAATCTTGATCTCTAGCCTTCCCCAAGTTGCTTTCCACTCAAATCATATTCCCATCAAATCCAAATCTGAGAGAGAGAGAGAGAGAGAGTTGAGTGTTGGGGAAACTATCATTTGAAGCACAAAAGCAAGGAGTTCATCATCAACACACCGTCTATTATCTTTTGGAGAGTGGTGTCTCCTAGATTGGTTAGGTGTCACTTGGGAGCCTCCGTCAAGATTGTGGAGTTGAACCAAGGAGTTTGTACGGGCAAGGAGATCGCCTACTACGTGAACATCTACCCTAGTGAGGCAAGTCCTTCGTGGGCGATGGCCATGGTGGGATATACAAGGTTGCTTCTTCATGGACCCTTCGTGGGTGGAGCCCTCCATGGACTCGTGCAACTATTACCCTTCGTGGGTTGAAGTCTCCATCAACGTGGATGTACGATAGCACCACCTATCGGAACCACGCCAAAAATCTCCATGTCTCCATTGCGTTTGCTCCCTCCAAACTCCTCCCTTTACCTTCATGTGCAATGTTTTACATTCCGCTGCTATACTCTTAGACTTGCATGTGTAAGTTGATTGCTTGACTTGTCCTATGTTGCTAAAATCTGCCAAGACTTAAAATTGGGAAAAGGCTAGATTTTTATTTGGTCAAGTAGTCTAATCACCCCCCTCTAGACATAATTTCGACCTACAAGTGGTATCAGAGCTTTGCTCTCCATTTGCCTTGATTTCCATAGCTTTTGGTGATCATAGCCTTGGTTTCACAACCTAGGAGAGTATGGTGTCTAGCGAGGGAAATTACCACCATAAAGGTCCTTACTTTGATGGTACTAATTTTGCTAGTTGGAAGCATAAGATGAAAATGCATATTCTTGAACATAACCCCGCCGTTTGGGCTATTGTATGTATTGTCTTGCAAGGTGAATTCTTTGATGGGAGAGAACCACACCGTGAAGCTACCACGGAAGACTTGAAGATGCTGCAATACAATGCTCAAGCTTGTGATATTCTCTTCAACGGATTGTGCCCCGAAGAATTCAACAAAATCAGACGTCTTGAGAATGCAAAGGAAATTTGGGATACTTTGATTGATATACACGAGGGTACCTACTCCGTCAAGGAATCGAAATTGGATATGCTTCAAAGTCAACTTGACAAGTTCAAAATGAAGGATGGTGAAGGTGTCGTTGAAATGTACTCTAGGCTCGCTCTCATCACAAATGAGATTCCGGCTTACGAAGTGAAGAGATGACCGATAGATTCATCATCAAGAAGATCGTAAGAGCCTTGGATGGAAAATATGATACCGTGTGCACATTGATCCAAATGATGCCTAATTACAAAGATCTCAAGCCAACGGAAGTCATTGGAAGAATTGTTGCTCATGAGATGTCACTCAAGGATAAGGAAGAGCTTCACAACAAGTGAAGTGGTGCTTACAAAGCCTCATGTGATGCTCCTACATCTTCAAGTGAGAAACAAGCCTTCAATGAAGAATTGAGACTAATGGTGAAGAACTTCAACAAGTTCTACAAGAATAGAAGAAAGGAAAGGAGTTCCAAGTCAAGGTCCTACAATGACAAAAGATCTTCGAGTCGTGAACATAATTGCTACAATTGTGGAAGACCCGGACACTACTCCAATGAGTGTACGGCTCCCTACAAAAGAAGAGAAGATTCACCCAAAAGGAGAAGTGGAAGAGAAGAATCACCACCTAGAGAAAGGAGGAGTAGAGATGATCGTTATGAACGAAGAACCTCTCGCAGAAGCAAGGATTCGGAAAGGAAGGACAACTCATCAAAGAGCTACACAAAATAAAGACATCAAGCTCATGTTGGTGAATTGGTATCCGGCTCCGACTCTGACCATCACTCCGAAAGAAGTGATCACTCTGACTCCGAATATAATCAAGATGAAGGTGTTGCCGGTCTACCACTTGTGTCAACCAACTCCTACGGCGTATTTGACTCTCCAAATGAAGTAATTGGAAGATGCTTCATGGCTAAAGGCCCAAAGGTATCACACCCCGAGTATGTTGATTTCAATAGTGATGAAGATGATTTACTAGGTGATGATGATTTACTTGTTGACATTCTAGTGATGAAAACTATGATGAACTTTCTATTAATCATGATAATCAAGATAAAACAAATGATGATGATAAGAAGGAGATTGAGCGTCTAACTAAAGAACTAAACACTCTTAGTTAGCTCATGAAACTAACTTGGGAGATCATCGAGAACTTTTAAAGACTCATGAGAAGTTACGCTTCGAAAACCTCAACCTTGAGCAAGAGCATGAGCTCTTAAAAGCAATCAATGATGATCTTCGCAAGAAAAGTTCTTCTTACATTGTGAAGCGTTTACTCTTGTCTACTTACATGCCACAAGTTAAATCTAGCAACAAGAGTAAGAAAGATTCTTCTTCTAGTAGTAACAACAATCATGTTAAAACCAACATTGTTGCTTCTAGTAGTTCTCTTGATTCCATTAATGATTCTCTTAGCCAAGTTACACTTGAGCAAGAAAATAGCCTATTGAAGGGAATTATAGAGAAAGGTGTCTACAAGAGTCTTGCCGGAAGTAAGCAATTTGAGGAAATTATACGCAAGCAAGGAAAACACTGGAAGAATCAAGGTGTTGGTTTTGAACGAAAGTTCAATGCCAATGGAGTTGACTGGGAAGAAGATCAATACCCCAAGACGAAGTTTGTTCCTCAACAAGAGAAGTATGATCCTACTTATTTCCAAGGGACACAAGCTCAAGATGGTCTTCCACCACAAGACCACAAGCAAAAAGGCAAGGACAAGCTTCAAGAGGAGATTGATGCATTGGAAGAAGCTCCTAAGGCCTTGGTCAAGTGGGTTCCCAAGACTACATCAAGTTCTACTTCATCAAGTACGACTATGATGACCCACAAGTTGTTGGGGAACGTAGTAATTTCAAAATTTTCCTACGCACACGCAAGATCATGGTGATGCATAGCAACGAGAGGGGAGAGTGTTGTCCACGTACCCTCGTAGACCAAAAGCGGAAGCGTTAACACAACGCGGTTGATGTAGTCGTACGTCTTCACGATCCGACCGATCAAGTACCAAACGCACGGCACCTCCGAGTTCAGCACATGTTCAGCTCGATGACGTCCCTCGAACTCCGATCCAGCCGAGTGTTGAGGGAGAGTTTCGTCAGCACGACAGCGTGGTGACGATGATGATGTTCTACCGACGCAGGGCTTCGCCTAAGCACCGCTACGATATTATCGAGGTGTAATATGGTGGAGGGGGGCACCGCACACGGCTAAAAGATCGTAGATCAATTGTGTGTAGAGAGGTTCCCCCCTGCCCCCGTATATAAAGGAGCAAGGGGGAGGCCGCTGGCCAAGGAGGAGAGGCGCGCCTAGGAGGAGTCCTACTCCTACCGGGAGTAGGACTCCCCCCCTTTCCATGTTGGAATAGGAGAGGAAGGGGGAAGAGGTGGAGGGGAGGAAGGAAAGGGGGGCGCCGCCCCCCTCTCCTTGTCCTATTCGGACTGGGGGGAAGGGGGGCGCGGCCCTGCCCTGGCCTCCTCTCCTCTCTTCCACCTAGGCCCAATAAGGCCCATTAAGTTACCGGGGGGTTCCGGTAACCTCCCGGTACTCCAGAAAAATCCGATTTCACCCGGAACACTTCCGATGTCCAAACATAGGCTTCCAATATATCAATCTTTATGTCTCGACCATTTCGAGACTCCTCGTCATGTCCGTGATCACATCCGGGACTCTGAACAACCTTCGGTACATCAAAACGTATAAACTCATAATATAACTGTCATCGTAACGTTAAGCGTGCGGACCCTACGGGTTCGAGAACTATGTAGACATGACCGAGACACCTCTTCGGTCAATAACCAATAGCGGAACCTGGATGCTCATATTGGTTCCCACATATTCTACGAAGATCTTTATCGGTCAGACCGCATAACAACATACGTTGTTCCCTATGTCATCGGTATGTTACTTGCCCGAGATTTGATCGTCGGTATCTCGATACCTAGTTCAATCTCGTTACCGGCAAGTCTCTTTACTCGTTCTGTAATACATCATCCCGCAACTAACTCATTAGTCACAATCCTTGCAAGGCTTATAGTGATGTGTATTACTGAGTGGGCCCAGAGATACCTCTCCGACAATCGGAGTGACAAATCCTAATCTCGAAATACGCCAACCCAACAAGTACCTTTGGAGACACCTGTAGAGCACCTTTATAATCACCCAGTTACGTTGTGACGTTTGGTAGCTCACAAAGTGTTCCTCCGGTAAACGGGAGTTGCATAATCTCATAGTCATAGGAACATGTATAAGTCATGAAGAAAGCAATAGCAACATACTAAACGATCGAGTGCTAAGCTAATGGAATGGGTCAAGTCAATCACATCATTCTCCTAATGATGTGATCCCGTTAATCAAATGACAACTCATGTCTATGGCTAGGAAACATAACCATCTTTGATCAACGAGCTAGTCAAGTAGAGGCATACTAGTGACACTCTGTTTTGTTTATGTATTCACACATGTATTATGTTTCCGGTTAATACAATTCTAGCATGAACAATAAACATTTATCATGATATAAGGAAATAAATAATAACTTTATTATTGCCTCTAGGGCATATTTCCTTCACAAGTATAGGGGATCTATCGTAGTCCTTTCGATAAGTAAGAGTGTTGAACCCAACAAGGAGCAGAAGGAAATGATAAGCGGTTTTCAACAAGGTATTCTCTGCAAGCACTGAAATTATAGGTAGCAGATAGTTTTGTGATAGGATAATTTGTAACAAGCAACAAGTAACAAAAGTAAATAAAGTGCAGCAAGGTGGCGCAATCCTTTTTGTAGCAAAGGACAAGCCTGGACAAACTTTTATATAGAGAAAAGCGATCCCGAGGACAGATGGGAATTATCGTCAAGCTAGTTTTCATCACGTTCATATGATTCGCGTTCGGTACTTTGATAATTTGATATGTGGGTGGACCGGTGCTTGGGTGCTGCCCTTACTTGGACAAGCATCCCACTTATGATTAACCCCTATTGCAAGCATCTGCAACTACAAAAGAAGTATTAAGGTAAACCTAACCATAGCGTGAAACATATGGATCCAAATCAGCCCCTTACGAAGCAACACATAAACTAGGGTTTAAGCTTCTGTCACTCTAGCAACCCATCATCTACTTATTACTTCCCAATGCCTTCCTCTAGGCCCATATAATGGTGAAGTGTTATGTAGTCGACGCTCACACAACACCACTAGAAGATAGACAACATACATCTCATCAAAATATCGAACGAATACCAAATTCACATGACTACTAATAGAAAGACTTGTCCCATGTCCTCAGGAACAAACGTAACTACTCACAAAGCATATTCATGTTCATAATCAGAGGAGTATTAATATGCATATAGGATCTGAACATATGATGTTCCACCAAATAAACCAACTAGCATCAACTACAAGGAGTAATCAACACTACTAGCAACCTACAGGTACCAATCCCAGACTTAGAGACAAGAATTGGATACAAGAGATGAACTAGGGTTTGATAGGAGATGGTGCTGGTGAAGATGTTGATGGAGATTGGCCCCCTCCCGATGAGAGGAGCGTTGGTGATGACGATGGCGATGATTTCCCCCTCCCGGAGGGTAGTGTCCCCAGCAGAATAGCTCTGCCGGAGCCCTAGATTGGTTCCACCAAGGTTCCGCCTCGTGGCGGCGGAGTCTCGTCCCGAAATCTTGCTTATGATTTTTCTTCGGACGAAAGACTTCATATAGCAGAAGATGGGCACGGGAGGGCCAACAGGGGGGCCACGAGGCAGGGGGGCGCGCCCAGGGGGTAGGGCGCGCCCCCACCCTCGTGGCCAAGGTGTGGGGCCCCTCTGGTATTTCTTCCGCTCAGTATTTTTTATAATTTCCAAAAATAACTTTCGTGGAGTTTCAGGACTTTTGGAGTTATGCAGAATAGGTCTCTAATATTTGCTCCTTTTCCAGCCCAGAATTCCGGCTGCCGGCATTCTCCCTCCTTATGTAAACCTTGTAAAATAAGAGAGAATAGGCATAAGTATTGTGACATAATGTGTAATAACAGCCCATAATGCAATAAATATCAATATAAAAGCATGATGCAAAATGGACGTATCAACTCCCCCAAGCTTAGACCTCGCTTGTCCTCAAGCGGAAGCCGATAACGATAAATATGTCCACATGTTTAGAGGTAGAGGTGTCGATAAAATAAAATACGAACATGAGGGCATCATGATTGTTCTCATAACAGCAACATATATGGATAATGTCATATGATTTCTTATGCTCAAGAAATAATCTATTCACAATGCAAAGTATGAATCAGAAACTTTATTGAACTAACAAACTGTAATCTCAGTCATTGAGGCAATTGCAATTTATCATAACATCAGAAAGAGTCTATGTCAGAGCTTTTCAGCAAGTCCACATACTCAACTATCATTTAGTCTTTCATAATTGCTAACACTCACGCATACTTGTGGTTACGGAGTTTTAATCGGACACAAAGAAAGATAGGGGCTTATAGTTTCGCCTCCCAACCTTTTACCTCAAGGGTAATGTCAACAATAATAATTCATGCTAACCCACATCCAATTAGATATATATATATCAGGATCTTTCCAACATCCTGTACTTGCCAAAGGATAAAATGTAAAAAGGAAAGGTGAAGATCACCATGACTCTTGCATAAGGTAGAAGATAATAATAAAAGATAAGCCCTTCGCAGAGGGAAGCAGAGGTTGCCATGCGCTTTCAGGGTTGGATGCACAAAATCTTAATGCGAAAGAACATCACTTTATATTACCACTTGTGATATGAACCTTTATTATGCAGTCCGTCGCTTTTATTTCTTCCACATCACAAGATCGTATAAAGCTTATTTCCTCCACACCAATCAATCATACATATTTAGAGAGAAATTTTTATTGCTTGCACCGATGACAACTTACTTGAAGGATCTTACTCAATCCATAGGTAGATATGGTGGACTCTCATGGCAAAACTGGGTTTAAGGGTTTTTGGAAGCACAAGTAGTATCTCTACTTGGTGCAAAGAATTTGGCTAGCATGAGGGGGAAAGGCAAGCTCAACATGTTGGATGATCCATGACAATATACTTTATCTCAGATATAAGAAAACATAACCCATTACGTTGTCTTCCTTGTCCAACATCAACTCTTTAGCATGTCATATTTTAATGAGTGCTCACAATCATAAAAGATGTCCAAGATAGTATATTTATATGTGAAACCTCTGTTTCTTTATTCCTTCCTATTAATTGCAACGATGACCAAAACTATGTTTGTCAACTCTCAACAACTTTTAATCATCATACTCTTTCTATGTGAAGTCATTACTCTTCATAAGATCAATATGATCTCTTCGTTTCTTTTTATTCTTTTCTCTTTTCTTTTATTCACTCAAGATCATAGCAAGATAATCAAGCCCTTGACTCAACACTAATCTTTATTATATATAGCTCACGGACTCGATTACATAGAAAGATCATAATGCAAAACTCAAAACTAGATCATACTAAAAACTTTATTCTACTAAAACAAGATATTACTAATAGGATCGAACTAAGAAAAACGGTAAAGATAGAAGATGTGATGGTGATACGATACCGGGGCACCTCCCCCAAGCTTGGCAGTTGCCAAGGGGAGTGCCCATACCCATGTGATTATGTCTCCTTTGTTGAAGAAGAAGATGATGGTTTAGTTGATGGCGTAGTCTTCTTCCTTAATTTGCGCTTGTGGACAGAATTTTGATCCCTCAAGTCATCAATCTCCTGCTCCAGGCTTAATATCTTTTTGCATAATTCCTGCTTGTTTTCCTGCAAGAGACGAAAAGGGATAAACTCGATCTTAAATTTCTTTGCTCTATCAGGGAGGCTTGACTTTTTGAACTCCACATGCATGTCCCCAGGTTGAGGTAATGGGACTTCATCTTCATCTGAGCTCGTCTCCTCCTTTCTCTTGGGCTAATAGTCCTCTTCTTCTTCCGTAGTCCAACCACAATGCACCACATCCCCATAGACCTTAGGACCTGCAAGGTAATCAGCCACATAGCTTTCTCCTTCTGAATCCTGGGACGACATGTTGCTCTAATCTGCAGCAGGACAGCTCGAAACAAAGACAGGAGATATTTGCGTGATACGGAGGTCAAAACCTTAGGGAGATTATATAATGAATTTTTACCGACCAAAATACGTATCGTGCAAGAAAACGGAGTCCGGAGAGCGCACGAGGTGCCCACGAGGCAGGGGGCGCGCCCAGGGGGGTAGGGCGCGCCCTCCACCCTCGTGGAGCCCTCGTGTCCTTCCCGGACTGCTTCTTATTTTTCTATTTTTCTAAATATTCCAAAACGGAGAAAAATTGCCTTTAGAACTGTTTTGGAGTCGGTTTACTTACCGTACCGCATACCTATTCCTTTTCAGAGTCTGAAACGTTCCGGAAAGTGTCCCTTATGTATTCCTCCGGGGTTACGGTTTCAATAACATTGGTTTCAGCATTTATAGGATTGCCTGAGATATAATGTTTAATTCTTTGACCGTTCACCACCTTCGGATTTGTGCCTTCGAAGTTGTTGATTTTTATGGCACCGGAACGATAGACCTCCTCGATAACGTAAGGGCCTTCCCATTTAGAGAGAAGTTTTCCTACAAAAAATCTTAAACGAGAGTTGTATAGCAATACATAATCACCTACATTAAACTCACGCTTTTGTATTCTTTTGTCATGCCATCTTTTAACCTTTTCTTTAAACAATTTGGCATTCTCATAGGCTTGGGTTCTCCATTCATCAAGTGAGCTTATTTCAAATAGCCTCTTCTCACCGGCAAGTTTGAAATCATAGTTGAGCTCTTTAATAGCCCAATAAGCCTTATGTTCTAGTTCGAGAGGTAAGTGACATGCTTTTCCATAAACCATTTTATACGGAGACATACCCATAGGATTTTTATATGCAGTTCTATAGGCCCATAATGCATCATCAAGTTTCTTGGACCAATTCTTTCTAGATCTATTAACAGTCTTGCAAAATTAATTTGAGCTCTCTATTACTCAATTCTACTTGACCACTAGACTGCGGGTGATAAGGAGATGCAATTCTATGATTAACATCATACTTAGCAAGCATTTTACGGAAAGCACCATGAATAAAATGTGAACCACCATCAGTCATTAAATATCTAGGGACTCCAAACCTCGGAAAAATAACTTCTTTAAGCATTTTAATAGAGGTGTTATGATCAGCACTACTAGTTGGAATAGCTTCTACCCACTTAGTAACGTAATCAACAGCAACTAAAATGTGTGTATATCCATTAGAGGCAGGAAACGGTCCCATATAATCAAAGCCCCAAACATCAAATGGTTCAAGAACAAGTGAATGATTCATAGGCATTTCTTGACGTCTACTAATATTACCAATTCTTTGACATTCATCGCAAGATAAGACAAACTTACGGGCATCCTTGAAGAGAGTAGGCCAATAAAAACTGGATTGCAATACCTTATGTGCAGTTCTATCTCCCGCGTGGTGTCCTCCATAAGCCTCGGAGTGACACTTGCATAGGATCTGTTCCTGTTCATGCTCAGGTACACAACGTCTAATAACACCATCTACTCCTTCTTTATGAAGATGTGGGTCATCCCAAAAGTAATGTCTCAAATCATAGAAAAACTTTTTCTTTTGCTGGTATGTGAAACTAGGTGGTATAAATTTAGCAACGGTGTAATTAGCATAATCAGCATACCATGGAGCAGTACGAGAAGCATTTATGACATTTAATTGCTCATCAGGAAAGCTATCATCAATAGGTAGTGGGTTATCAAGAACATTTTCTAACCTAGACAAGTTATCTGCAACGGGGTTCTTAGCTCCATTTCTATCAATAATATGCAAATCAAATTCTTGTAGCAAGAGAACCCATCTAATAAGTCTAGGTTTATCATCTTTCTTTTCCATAAGATATTTAATAGCAGCATGATCAGTGTGAATATTTACTTTAGAATCAACAATATAAGGTCTGAACTTATCACAAGCAAATACAACTGCTAAGAATTCTTTTTCAGTAGTAGCATAATTTCTCTGAGCATTGTCTAGAGTTTTACTAGCATATTGAATAACATTTAATTTCTTATCAACTCTTTGCCCTAGAACAGCACCTACAGCATAATCACTAGCATCACACATAATTTCAAAGGGTAAATTCCAATCAGGTGGCTGGACAATAGGTGCGGAGATCAATGCTTTCTTAAGTATGTCAAATGCTTCTACACAATCATCATCAAAGACAAATGGTATATCTTTTTGTAACAAATTAGTCAGAGGCCGGTAAATTTTTGAGAAGTCGTTAATGAACCTCCTATAAAAACCGGCATGACCAAGGAAACTTCTTATACCTTTGATGTCCTTGGGACATGGCATCTTTTCAATAGCATCAACCTTGGCTTTATCAACTTCAATACCTCTTTCAGAAATCTTATGCCCCAAGACAATACCTTTGTTAACCATAAAGTGGCACTTTTCCCAATTCAAGACAAGATTAGTTTCTTCACATCTCTGCAAAACTCGATCTAGATTGCTCAAGCAATCATCAAAAGAGGATCCATAGACGGAGAAATCGTCCATGAAAACCTCACAAATCTTTTCACAAAAGTCAGAGAATATAGCCATCATGCATCTTTGAAAGGTAGCAGGTGCATTACATAAACCAAAAGGCATACGTCTATAAGCAAAAGTACCGAAAGGGCAAGTAAAAGTGGTCTTTGATTGATCATCGGCTGACACAGGTATTTGAGAGAAACCAGAATAACCATCTAGAAAGCAAAAATGTGTATGTTTGGATAATCTTTCTAGCATTTGATCAATAAAAGGTAAGGGGTAATGATCTTTTTAGTAGCCTTATTTAATTTGCGGAAATCAATTACCATCCTATAACCTGTAATAATTCTTTGCGGAATCAATTCATCTTTATCATTAGGAACGACGGTAATACCTTCCTTCTTAGGGACACAATGGACAGGACTTACCCACTGACTATCAGCAACGGGATAAATTATACCTGCCTCAAGGAGCTTTAGTATTTCCTTTCTTACCACTTCTTTCATCTTAGGATTCAGCCGTCGTTGATGATCACGAACTGGTTTGGCATCTTTCCCCAAATTTATTTTATGTTGACATAGAGTGGGACTAATGCCCTTAAGATCATCAAGAGTATATCTAATAGCAGCACGGTGCTTCTTCAGAGTTTTCAATAATCTCTCTTCTTCATGCTCTGAAAGGTTAGCACTAATAATAACAGGATATATCTTTTTCTCATCAAGATAAGCATATTTAAGAGTGTCAGGTAACGGTTTAAGCTCAAACACGGGATCACCCTTGGGTGGAAGAGGATCCCCTAGGATTTCAACACGCAAATTGTGTTTCAGGATGGGTTCCTATTTAAAGAATACTTCATCTATTTCCCTTCTTTCATTCATAAACATATCATTTTCATGGTCTAGCAAATATTGTTCCAAAGGATCATTAGGAGGTACGGCAATAGAAGCAAGACCAATAATTTCATCCTTACTAGGCAATTCCTCTTCACGGTGTTGTCTACAAAATTTAGAGAAATTAAACTCATGAGACATATCACCCAAACCTATAGTAACAACATCCTTTTCGCAGTCTATCTTAGCATTAACAGTGTTCAAGATGGGTTTACCAAATATAATGGGACAAAAGATATCTTGTGGGGAACCAAGAAACAAGAAAATCAGCAGGATATTTAGTTTTCCCACACAAGACTTCAACATCTCTAACAATTCCAATGTGTGAAATGGTATCTCTATTGGCAAGCTTAATGGTAACATCAATATCTTCTATCTCAGCAGGTGCAATATCATGCATAATTTCTTTGTATAAGTCATGAGGTATAGCAGTAGCACTGGCACCCATATCACATAAGCCATGATAACAATGATCTCCTATTTTAACAGAAATAACAGGCATGCCTACCATAGGTCTGTGTTTATCTTTAGCACAAGGTTTGGCAATTCTAGCAGTTTCATCACGGAAATGAATAACATGCCCATCAATATTATCAGACAAGAGATCTTTAACAATAGCAATATTAGGTTCAACTTTAACTTGCTCAGGAGGTGTATAGGTTCTAATATTTCTTTTACGAACTACAGTTGAAGCTTTAGCATGATCTTTTATCCTAATAGGGAAAGGTGGTTTCTCAACATAAGAAGTAGGAACAATAGGATCATTATAAGTGATAGTCTTTTTTTCAACTTTAATAGGTGCAGCTACTTTTACTTCTATGGGAGGATGATATTTAAACCACTTCTCCTTAGGGAGATCAACATGAGTAGCAAAAGATTCACAGAAAGAAGCTACTATCTCAGAGTCAAGTCCATATTTAGTGCTAAATTTACGGAAAACATCGATATCCATAAAAGATTTAACACAATCAAACTTAGGTGTCATACCTGACTCCTTACCTGCGTCAAGATCCCAATATTCAGAGTTGCGTTTAATTCTTTCCAATAAATCCCATTTGAATTCAATAGTCTTCATCATAAAAGAGCCAGCACAAGTATCGAGCATGGTGCGATTGTTATCAGAAAGCCGAGCATAAAATTTTTGAATAATTATTTCTCTTGGGAGCTCATGATTGGGGCATGAATATAACATTGATTTAAGCTTCCCCCAAGCTTGAGCGATGCTTTCTCCTTCGCGAGGCCAAAAATTATATATATAATTGCGATCACGATGGGCAAGATGCATAGGATAAAACTTCTGATGAAATTCCAATTTCAATCATTTGTAGTTCCATGATCCCATATCATCACATAGCCTATACCATGTCAATGCATCTCCCTTCAAAGATAAAGGGAAGACCTTCTTCTTAATAACATCATCAGGCACACCTGCAAGCCTAAATAATCCACAAACTTCATCCACATATATTAGGTGCTCATCAGGATGCATTGTTCCGTCTCCTACAAAAGGATTAGCTAGCAGTTTTTCTAACATACCCGAAGGAATTTCAAAGTAGACATTTTCATTTTCAGTAGGTTCAGTAGGTTGAGGAGCAACTCTTTGCTCTACTGGTCGGGGTGAAGATACCCCGAACAAGCCCCTCAGAGGATTACTTTCCATAGTAACAAGTGACAGTAAATTTCAGCACACTATATAAATTTTTCCTTACCAAATTCCACCTACCAAAGGCGCTTCACTCCCCGGCAACGGCGCCAGAAAAGAGTCTTGATGACCCACAAGTATAGGGGATCTATCGTAGTCCTTTTGATAAGTAAGAGTGTCGAACCCAACGAGGAGCAGGAGGAAATGACAAGCGGTTTTCAGCAAGGTATTCTCTGCAAGCACTGAAATTATAGGTAGCAGATAGTTTTGTGATAGGATAATTTGTAACGAGCAACAAGTAACAAAAGTAAATAAAGTGCAGCAAGGTGGCCCAATCCTTTTTGTAGCAAAGGACAAGCCTGGACAAACTCTTATATAGAGAAAAGCGCTCCCGAGGACACATGGGAATTATCGTCAAGCTAGTTTTCATCACGTTCATATGATTCGCGTTCGGTACTTTGATAATTTGATATGTGGGTGGACCGGTGCTTGGGTGCTGCCCTTACTTGGACAAGCATCCCACTTATGATTAACCCCTATTGCAAGCATCCGCATGTAACATCCCAAATTTTCAATTTGGAATGTTATACATAGATCATCATTGCATATCATGTTTTATTGCATTTTGACAAATCCTCGATAAATCCTAAGCAACTCAAGGACCCTCGGAGAGAGTTGGGGATTTTCTCAAAATTTTCATATTTGATTTTCATCAAATAATAAGACGAGGATTGTGGTTTTAATTATTTTCTCTCCGGAAAAATATTTCATTTTAAAATAAACGAGAGGAGAAAATATGACTTCTCCAAAACAATTGAAATACTGGAGGAAAAGTGTTAAAATCATTATTTGGAATTTACTTGGATTTTATTTGCAATTTTTATTGCATTAAAAATATTGCATGTTTTCAAAATATTTATTTTGATTTAAAAAAATGTTCACCCTATTCTAGATTTTCTAACTAGACGGGGAAAATTTATTTCATATTTTTTCCGATTTTTATTTATTTTTCTACGTATTATTTTCCGCGGAACTTATTTAAAAAAAACACCCGTGCGCCGACTGGGCCAAAGGCCCAGCCAACGGCCCGCCTCGCGCCTCTCCTCTTCCCGCACGACGCCGAGCCGCCGCCGGAGTCCGCCCCGGCCACGCCGCCCCGGCCGCCCCCTTCCCCAAGCTTCGGACCCCCCTCCTTAAATAGCCCCCCCTCTCTCTCTCCCTCAACCCGCAAGCCGCCGCCGCCGCCCTCACCGCCGAGCCCGCCGCCGCCGCCGGAGTCGCGCCCGCCGCCGCCCCTCGCGCCCCCGGACCCCTGAGCCGCGCCCGAGCCCGGAGCCCGCCGGAGCCCCTCGCCGGAGTAGCCCGACGAGGTACTGCCCGATGCCCGTTGACCTTTGCCGGTTTTCGTTTTAAAAAAAACCCTTCGTTTTAAAAAAAACCTAGATCGGCTTTTTTTGGTTTTATTATTTTGCGAGCGTTTACCGAACCGTTCGTTTTAACGAACGCGTTCGTCGGTTTTTCTCTGTTAACGAACGTCCGTTATTTAACCGTTCGTCCGTTTTTCTTTTCGTCGGATTTTCTCGTTATTTTCTCAGATTCGATCTCTGATCAAATCTTCGATTCTGTTTATTTTCTCGCTTGTTTATCGGAATGAGGCGATTCAAGCGCCTAGAATTTCGTCTTGAAATTCTCTTTCCGTTTAATCTACTCAAACAAGTTTTTGTTACAGTAAAATTTGACCTAGATCCAGATTAGCAAACAAAGTTTCTTTCTTTCGCCGTTTGACTTTCGTTGCTTCTTTCGAGTTGATTCTTTTTGCAAACCGGAGTTCTTAAGTTGAACTTTCTGGTTGGATCTTTCATTCGAGTTTTACCTGTGCATTAGATGAGTACTGATTGTATGCTTGTTTGTTTGCGATAGAGTACCCGGAGTGTGCCGCTTGTTACTTCAAATCGCTAGGTTTTGCGGATCATCAGCAAGGCAAGTAACACTTTGATCATACCTTCCATACCCAGTTTTTATTGCATTAGATCTATTCCTCAAACATTGCATGATTAGGATCTAATTAAACTATGGGTTCTGGGAAGTAGTTGAGGTAGTACCTATTACCTGTTTTCTTATCAAACCCTTGGGAGTTACTTCTACGTTGCTATTATATTGCTATGCTATGCTCGTAGACGTGGATTGGGTTTGAGTGAATTTTCCATGACAGATGTGAGATTGTTAATTAATGGTTCAACTTAAGGTGGCAACTAAAACTCACATCTGGGTGGATTGAGGCACCTTGAGAACCCAGTGTTGCCTGTTTTTATAAGGTCCGCCACCCAGGCTCAAAGGGATCATAAGATTATTCATGCTAGAAACTTCCGTGTGCAGCCACAAGCTATTATGGGCTCTAGCATAGCTGAGTAGGTTACAGGATCTCTTGAAGAGGTGGACTAGCAGATGTAGGGGAAAGTAGGTGTACCGGTCCATCCAGAGTAAAGAGTGATTGTTTCTGAAAGACTGTGTCTCGGTCATCCGTTTCTCAAACATCATGCAGTGCGAGAATCAAGCGGAGGCGATCGAGTCTTGTGGGGAAAAGTGCGCAAACCTCTGCAGAGTGTACAAACTAATCATGGTTAGCCGTGTCCCCGGTTATGGACAACTTGAGTATCTAGTACTTGGATTATCATTTGAATCTCATCACCGTGATACTTTTAATTAATTTTGTTGGGTTAATGATGACACTTAATTGGGATTGAGTTGGAGGTACCTTCTCAATGTTTCAACCACCATGATAGTTAAATAAAATTTATTCCTTTGCAGTAGGATAAAATTGGCTTTTCGCAAAAATTGTAACCATAGAGCTTTCCACCAGCCATATATGCATATAGTATAGCATTATTATTGTTCATTGCTCTCTATGTGTTACTTTGCCAGCATATTCTATGTGCTGACCCATTTTCGGGCTGCAACGTTTCATGTTGCAGACTTTTCAGACGACGAGTAAGGTGCCTTAGGTCGTGGTCTTATACTCAGTGATGCCGCTGGAGTGATGGACTCACTTATCTTCCAAGTCTTCCGATGTTATCGTTTTAGATGGCCTTAAGCCATGTTTATTATACTTAAACTCTTCGGAGTTATTCGATGTAATAAGTGTGTGATTGCTACTCTGTTATAAATCCTTCATTTGTACTGTGCGTGTCAGCATTACTGATCTAGGGATGACACTAGTGCACAGCAGCACAGGCCATTTGAGGTCTGGTCGCTACAAAGTTGGTATCAGAGCACACGCTGACTATAGGACACGACCACTAAGCTTAAGCCCTAGAAAGCTTCTCTCTTCTCATTTCTGACCCCTCTCCACTTTCTACTCTTTTAGGAATGGCGAATGCAAGGAGCAAGTTCATGCAACTAGATGAAGACACGCCGTTTGGTCGACACTTGAAGGAAGTCACCAAGTACTTAAACATAGGAATACCAAGCATCACCGGAACCTACAACGCCACATTACCCGAAGAGGAGAGCTGGAAGATTCAAGTTCACATTCCAGGAAGGACGTTTGTGCCAGTTACTGAACCCATAAGATTGGTTTTCGAAGCACCAACCTGGAGTTTAGGGAAGAGCATGGCCGCACACATCGCCATGGGACGCATTGGAGAAGTCTACCACCAGGAGCTTAAGGATACAATTTATCAGATTTGTGGACGCCGAGACGCGCAATGGGAGATGATCAAGACCAAGAAGGATGGATCAATTGCAGCTTTCATCCAGGAGCAGAACCAACATATTCGTCGCCAGGAGAACCAGATGTGCACGGACAAGGAAGAACTGAAGAAGGCATTAACGAAGATCAAGGAACTCCAAGAAGAACTCAAGGCTACACGCGAAGATTACTTGGAGGAAATCAACGCACTAGTAGGGAAGATTGACGACCTGGAGAATAAGATTGGAGCATTCATTGGAAATCCAGTGCCAAAAGCAGAAGTCGACGAATGCACTTGTCCGGATAACTACATCATCATCGACGACACCGACTCGGAACCAAGTGAAGACGACTGGATTGATGAAGCTGGAGCAGACATCATGGAGTCTTCAACGGATCAGAATTTCTAGTAGACCACCATATCAGTAGTAGTTTTCCCCCATTTAATAGTATAGTTCAAGCACTTTGTAACGCTAGTTAGATCGATTGTTTGCCTTGTTTGAATTGATTGAGTGATATTGATTGAATTTGTCTCATGAGCATATGGGTAGTGTTTTCTCTCTAGACCTCATTCTATTCTTAACTCTCATCTTTTCTAAACCTATCAGATGCCTCCGAGACGCGACACCGGATTTGTTTTCCCGCCAGAGATCACCCAGTTGATTCAGCAACAGAATGCCCTGATGCAAGTGTTAGTGCAGAACCAAGGCAACAACAACAACAACAACCCACCGCCACCACCACCTGTTGATCACTTAGCCCGTTTCTTAAGGCTAAACCCGCCGGTGTTTTCCAGTAGCACCGAGCCGATTGTAGCAGATGATTGGCTCCGCAAAGTTGGAAGGGAGTTGACCACTGCAGGATGCACAGATGCGGAAAGAGTGCGTTTTGCCGCACATCAGCTTGATGGACCCGCAGCATCATGGTGGGAGAATTATACAGCCACGCACCCTATTGACACTGTCACATGGGACCAGTTTCAGCAAGCTTTCCGTACAGCTCATGTTTCAGCAGGAGCTATGGCTATGAAGAAGCGTGAGTTTCGCAACCTCGCCAGGAGCAGAGTATATGGCCACCCAAGGATGTTTTCAGATAACGTTGGCCATTGGTAGGCATGTTTTCCCCTCAGACCTCATTGCTTTGGAATCGCAAGGTTTGGATGTGATTTTGGGAATGGATTGGCTATCGTTGTATGGAGGAAACATCGATTGTGCCAGCAAGACGATTTTGCTTACCACCCCAGAAGGAAAAAGGATCAAGTATGTATCCCGGCATATGCCGAAGAGGACTCAAGTGAATTCCTTATCAGGAGTTGTACAGGAGGAAGTACCAGTGGTGAAAGATTATCCGGATGTATTTCCAGAAGAGTTGCCAGGCATGCCACCAGATAGAGACATTGAGTTTTTGATTGAACTTTTGCCAGGCACAGGGCCAATATCTAAGAGACCGTACAGGATGCCCGCAAAGGATTTGGAGGAAATTAAGAAGCAGATCAAGGAGTTGCTGGATAAGGGATATATTCGCCCAAGTTTGTCACCTTGGGGATCACCAGTACTTCTAGTGGAGAAGAAAGATGGATCGCTGAGGATGGTTGTTGATTACCGAGGATTGAATGAAGTGACCATCAAAAACAAGTACCCACTGCCGATGATCAACGATTTGTTTAACCGCTTGCAAGGAGCTAAAGTATTTTCCAAGATCGATCTACGATCAGGATACCATCAGTTAAAGATTCGAGAGCAGGATATACCCAAGACGGCATTTACCACCAGATATGGATTGTATGAGTATACCGTTATGTCATTTGGTCTGACTAACGCACATGCCTATTTCATGAACCTGATGAACAAAGTGTTTATGGAGTTTTTGGATAAGTTAGTCGTGGTGTTCATTGATGATATTTTAATCTTTTCCAAGGATGAAGAAGAGCATGAGGAGCATTTACGATTGGTACTTGAGAAGCTCAGAGAACATCAGTTATATGCCAAGTTCAGCAAATGTGAATTTTTGTTGAAGGAAGTTGGATTCCTTGGACATGTTATTTCTGGAGAAGGAATAGCAGTAGACCCTGCCAAAGTTGACACGGTAACAAGTTGGGAATCACCCACGACCGTTGGAGAAATCCGGAGTTTTCTTGGACTTGCAGGATACTACCGGAGATTTATCGAGAATTTCTCAAGGATTGCTAAGCCCATGACTGAGCTATTGAAGAAGGACACCAAATTCAATTGGACTGAGGAATGTGAAGCTAGTTTCCAAGAGTTGAAGAAACGATTGGTTACATCACCAGTGTTGATTCTGCCAGATCAACGCAAGGACTATGAAGTTTATTGCGACGCTTCTCGTCGAGGACTTGGAGCAGTGCTTATGCAGGAAGGAAGAGTTGTGTCGTATGCTTCACGACAACTGAAACCCCATGAGAAGAATTATGCTACGCATGATTTGGAATTAGCAGCCGTGGTGCATGCATTGAAAACGTGGAGACATTTTCTCATCGGAAATCATTGTGAGGTGTACACGGATCACAAGAGTTTGAAGTACATTTTCACGCAGAAGGAGTTAAATCTCAGACAGAGAAGATGGTTGGAGCTCATTAATGATTATGATATGAGATTGCATTATCACCCAGGAAAGGCTAACGTAGTAGCAGACGCGTTGAGCCGCAAGAGTCATGTCAACACCCTCATGACAGGAGAGTTACCTCAGGAGTTAGCCGAGGACCTTCGCGAGCTATGTTTGGAGATAGTCCCAAGAGGCTATTTAGCGACATTGGAGATTCAGTCTACCTTGATGGAAAGGATCAGAGAAGCTCAGAAGGCAGACAAGGAGATTGAAGAGATAAAGGAGAAGATGAGCAAAGGAAAAGCCAAGGGATTTCGTGAGGATGAGCACGATACCTTATGGTTCGAGGACCGCGTATATGTGCCAAATGATCCGGAGATCAGGAAGTTGATTTTGCAAGAAGCCCATGACTCACCATACTCGATTCACCCAGGGAATACCAAGATGTATTTGGATTTGAAGAATACTTTCTGGTGGACCGGAATGAAGAAGGATATTGCGGAGTATGTAGCAGTTTGTGATGTATGTCAGAGAATGAAGGCAGAGCATCAGAAGCCAGCAGGATTGCTACAGCCATTGCCGGTACCCGAATGGAAGTGGGATAAAATAGGCATGGATTTTATCAGGATTACCCAGGACTCGTTCAGGCTATGACTCGATATGGGTTGTAGTCGATCGATTAACGAAAGTGGCTCATTTCATTCCAGTGAAGACCAATTACACCAGTGCTAAGTTGGCAAAGATATACATGACCAGGATCGTATGTTTGCATGGATTTCCAAGGACCATTGTATCAGACAGAGGAACCCAATTTACCTCGAAATTTTGGAAGCAGTTACATGAAACATTGGGAACCAGGCTGGAATTTAGTACAGCTTTCCACCCACAGACAGATGGACAGACCGAGAGAGTCAACCAGATTTTGGAGGACATGTTGAGAGCATGTGCACTAGATTATGGATCTAGTTGGGACGACAATTTGCCATATGCGGAGTTTTCGTATAACAACAGTTATCAAACCAGTTTGAAGATGGCCCCTTTCGAAGCCTTGTACGGAAGGAGGTGTAGAACACCGTTGCTATGGGACGAAGTTGGAGATCGTCAGTTGTTTGGACCAGATTTGATTAAGGAGTCTGAACAGAAAGTGAGGTTGATTCGCGATAGGCTCAAGGTAGCCCAGTCCAGGCAGAAGAGTTACGCTGATTCTAAACGAAAGGAGACAGTTCACGAAGTCGGAGACCGAGTGTATCTTCGAGTATCACCACTTCGAGGAGTGAAGCGCTTTGGAGTTAAGGGAAAGTTAGCGCCCCGTTTTATCGGACCATACAGAGTGTTGGAACGTATGGGAGAAGTTGCCTACAAGCTGGAATTGCCCGAAGGATTGTCTGGAGTACATGATGTATTTCATGTTTCGCAGTTGAAGAAGTGCCACGCAGAGATGGCTGAAATACCACTGAGAGATACTGTGCCACTGGAAGCGATTCAGTTGGAAAGTGATTTGACTTATGAGGAGAAACCAGTTAAGATTCTCGAGTATGCCAGCCGAGTTACCCGCAGCAAGGTTATCAAGTTTTGCAAAGTTCAGTGGAGTCACCACACAGAAGATGAAGCCACCTGGGAGCGAGAGGAAGATCTACGGAAAGACCACTCCCACCTGTTTTCTAGCCAACCCGAATCTCAAGGGCGAGATTCATCTTAAGGGGGGTAGGTTTGTAACATCCCAAATTTTCAATTTGGAATGTTATACATAGATCATCATTGCATATCATGTTTTATTGCATATTGGCAAATCCTCGATAAATCCTAAGCAACTCAAGGACCCTCGGAGAGAGTTGGGGATTTTCTCAAAATTTTCATATTTGATTTTCATCAAATAATAAGACGAGGATTGTGGTTTTAATTATTTTCTCTCCGGAAAAATATTTCATTTTAAAATAAACGAGAGGAGAAAATATGACTTCTCCAAAACAATTGAAATACTGGAGGAAAAGTGTTAAAATCATTATTTGGAATTTATTTGGATTTTATTTGCAATTTTTATTGCATTAAAAATATTGCATGTTTTCAAAATATTTATTTTGATTTAAAAAAATGTTCACCCTATTCTAGATTTTCTAACTAGACGGGGAAAATTTATTTCATATTTTTTCCGATTTTTATTTATTTTTCTACGTATTATTTTCCGCGGAACTTATTTTAAAAAAAAACGTCCGCGCGCCGACTGGGCCAAAGGCCCAGCCGACGGCCCGCCTCGCGCCTCTCCTCTTCCCGCACGACGCCGAGCCGCCGCCGGAGTCCGCCCCGGCCACGCCGCCCCGGCCGCCCCCTTCCCCAAGCTTCGGACCCCCCCTCCTTAAATAGCCCCCCCTCTCTCTCTCCCTCAACCCGCAAGCCGCCGCTGCCGCCCTCACCGCCGAGCCCGCCGCCGCCCGCATCTCACCGCCGCCGCCGCCGGAGTCGCGCCCGCCGCCGCCCATTCGTCGCCGGAGCCGCCGCCCCTCGCGCCCCCCTCCCCCCGACCCCCGAGCCGCGCCCGAGCCCGGAGCCCGCCGGAGCCCCTCGCCGGAGTAGCCCGACGAGGTACTGCCCGATGCCCGTTGACCTTTGCCGGTTTTCGTTTTAAAAAAAACCCTTCGTTTAAAAAAAAACCAAGATCGGTTTTTTCGGTTTTATTATTTTGCGAGCGTTTACCGAACCGTTCGTTTTAACGAACGCGTTCGTCGGTTTTTCTCTGTTAACGAACGTCCGTTATTTAACCGTTCGTCCGTTTTTCTTTTCGTCAGATTTTCTCGTTATTTTCTCAGATTCGATCTCTGATCAAATCTTCGATTCTGTTTATTTTCTCGCTTGTTTATCGGAATCAGGCGATTCAAGCGCCTAGAATTTCGTCTCGAAATTCTCTTTCCATTTAATCTACTCAAACAAGTTTTTGTTACAGTAAAATTTGACCTAGATCCAGATTAGCAAACGAAGTTTCTTTCTTTCGCCGTTTGACTTTCGTTGCTTCTTTCGAGTTGATTCTTTTTGCAAACCGGAGTTCTTAAGTTGAACTTTCTGGTTGGATCTTTCATTCGAGTTTTACCTGTGCATTAGATGAGTACTGATTGTATGCATGTTTGTTTGCGATAGAGTACCCGGAGTGTGCCGCTTGTTACTTCGAATCGCTAGGTTTTGCGGATCATCAGCAAGGCAAGTAACACTTTGATCATACCTTCCATACCCAGTTTTTATTGCATTAAATCTATTCCTCAAACATTGCATGATTAGGATCTAATTAAACTATGGGTTCTGGGAAGTAGTTGAGGTAGTACCTATTACCTGTTTTCTTATCAAACCCTTGGGAGTTACTTCTACGTTGCTATTATATTGCTATGCTATGCTCGTAGACGTGGATTGGGTTTGAGTGAATTTTCCATGACAGATGTGAGATTGTTAATTAATGGTTCAACTTAAGGTGGCAACTAAAACTCACATCTGGGTGGATTGAGGCACCTTGAGAACCCAGTGTTGCCTGTTTTTATAAGGTCCGCCACCCAGGCTCAAAGGGATCATAAGATTATTCATGCTAGAAACTTCCGTGTGCAGCCACAAGCTATTATGGGCTCTAGCATAGCTGAGTAGGTTACAGGATCTCTTGAAGAGGTGGACTAGCAGATGTAGGGGAAAGTAGGTGTACCGGTCCATCCAGAGTAAAGAGTGATTGTTTCTGAAAGACTGTGTCTCGGTCATCCGTTTCTCAAACATCATGCAGTGCGAGAATCAAGCGGAGGCGATCGAGTCTTGTGGGGAAAAGTGCGCAAACCTCTGCAGAGTGTACAAACTAATCATGGTTAGCCGTGTCCCCGGTTATGGACAACTTGAGTATCTAGTACTTGGATTATCATTTGAATCTCATCACCGTGATACTTTTAATTAATTTTGTTGGGTTAATGATGACACTTAATTGGGATTGAGTTGGAGGTACCTTCTCAATGTTTCAACCACCATGATAGTTAAATAAAATTTATTCCTTTGCAGTAGGATAAAATTGGCTTTTCGCAAAAACTGTAACCATAGAGCTTTCCACCAGCCATATATGCATATAGTATAGCATTATTATTGTTCATTGCTCTCTATGTGTTACTTTGCCAGCATATTCTATGTGCTGACCCGTTTTCGGGCTGCAACGTTTCATGTTGCAGACTTTTCAGACGACGAGTAAGGTGCCTTAGGTCGTGGTCTTATACTCAGTGATGCCGCTGGAGTGATGGACTCACTTATCTTCCAAGTCTTCCGCTGTTATCGTTTTAGATGGCCTTAAGCCATGTTTATTATACCTAAACTCTTCGGATTTATTCGATGTAATAAGTGTGTGATTGCTACTCTGTTATAAATCCTTCATTTGTACTGTGCATGTCAGCATTACTGATCCAGGGATGACACTGGTGCACAACAGCACAGGCCATTTGAGGTCTGGTCGCTACACGGCAACTACAAAAGAAGTATTAAGGTAAACCTAACCATAGCATGAAACATATGGATCCAAATCAGCCCCTTACGAAGCAACGCATAAACTAGGGTTGAAGCTTCTGTCACTCTAGCAACCCATCATCTACTTATTACTTCCCAATGCCTTCCTCTAGGCCCATATAATGGTGAAGTGTTATGTAGTCGACGTTCACATAACACCACTAGAAGATAGACACCATACATCTCATCAAAATATCAAACGCATACCAAATTCACATGACTACTAATAGCAAGACTTCTCCCATGTCCTCAGGAAAAAACGTAACTACTCACAAAGCATATTCATGTTTATAATCAGAGGAGTATTAATATGCATATAGGATCTGAACATATGATCTTCCACCAAATAAACCAACTAGCATCAACTACAAGGAGTAATCAACACTACTAGCAACCTACAGGTACCAATCCCAGACTTAGAGACAAGAATTGGATACAAGAGATGAACTAGGGTTTGAGAGGAGATGGTGCTGGTGAAGATGTTGATGGAGATTGACCCCCTCCCGATGAGAGGAGCGTTGGTGATGACGATGGCGATGATTTCCCCCTCCCGGATGGAAGTGTCCCCAGTAGAACAGCTCTGCCGAAGCCCTAGATTGGTTCCGCCAAGGTTCCGCCTCGTGGCGGCGGAGTCTCATCCCGAAAGCTTGCTTATGATTTTTCTTCGGACGAAAGACTTCATATAGCAGAAGATGGGCACCAGAGGGCCAACAGGGGGCCCACGAGGCAGGGGGGCGCGCCCAGGGGGTAGGGCGCGCCCCCCACCCTCATGGCCAGGGTGTGGGCCCCCTCTGGTATTTCTTCCGCTCAGTATTTTTTATAATTTCCATAAATAACTTTCATGGAGTTTCAGGACTTTTGGAGTTGTGCAGAATAGGTCTCTAATATTTGCTCCTTTTCCAGCCCAGAATTCCAGCTGCCGGCATTCTCCCTCCTTATGTAAACCTTGTACAATAAGAGAGAATAGGCATAAGTATTGTGACATAATGTGTAATAACAGCCCATAATGCAATAAATATCGATATAAAAGCATGATGCAAAATGGACGTATCAGACTACAACTCCAAGGATTCCCATCAAGATGATGTGGATCCCGAAGAAGAAGAACTAGAGAGTTCTTGAGGGTGACTCCGCCAACATACTTCACTAGTATCATCTTGGCGAGGACAAGTGCAAACAACTTCCACATCTCGCATTAGTTCAAGGAGTCACAAACCTTCTTGTTGGTAAGACAAGGGACAAGGTAACCTAATGTTTTCATGGACATCATCTTGTGTGTACATCACTCTATGTCTGTGGATATCCTTGTTTGTTCCTTGTGGGACTAACCCGTGTAGGTATTGAAAGTGCAACTCACTCCAATGGATTGCTCCAAATGATCTACATCAACATTGAGCATCCACATCTTCAACACCTACATGAAGTCATCATCGACAAAACCCAAGGTTAGTTCATCCCTCTTAGGGGGGATATCACATCTAGGGGGAGCTTTACCCTAATCAATTGAGCTAAAGCAACTCTAATGGTGTGAACACAACAATTCTTTATGTAAAAGTGGTAACCCCACTTGTGCTTAAACGATGAGTATGACCTATGATCAAATGTTCTCATTTGACTCCTAAGTCAATATACTCATATATAGATGACCTAGTCATCGCAAATTGCTTGATAGATGCTAGAGTGTTTGTGCATGCTTTGTCACATATTTCATTTGCCATTTTATTATGTGAGCATGTTGATTGCATATTTTACTCATTCAAGGACATCCATTTGTTGCTTTGATTGTTTGGCTTTTTTCCCAAATGGATGGACAAGAATGCCTAAGAACACCCTCTAGCTATCTATGCTTTTCTCGTCTCAAACTCTATTCATGCTACATCACAAAGTTTGATCAAGTCAGATTCGAACCACTCTGTGTGAGGAGCACTCGGAGGCCCCGATTCGTCATAGACTTAAACTTCCAAAACCTCTTTGTGCATTTCGGTATGACCGAGTCATCCACTTCGGTCACACCGAGTTCACTAAGTTGATCTAGGTTTTCCATCTCGGTGCAACCGATTTGAACTCTTCGGTCACACCAAGTTGCAGTAACCGCTTGTGATTCTGCATCTCGGTGCCACCGAGTTGTTCCACTCGGTCACACCGACAGGGTCGGGATATATATACCGACGGGTTGAATTTTGGAAATTCCTCCAAAATCCTTCATCCCGCGCGTGTCCTGCTCTACCTCCTCGGGTCTCCGGATCATCTCCTCGCCGCCAGCGACCTCCCGCCACTGGTTTCCGTCGCCGTCAACAGAATTCTGCTCCGCCGTTGTCGCCGTAGCAAACTCCCGCCAAACTAGGGTATGGGTTCGATGCTCTGTGCTATTTCCTTACTCTGATTCTTAGCACATTGCTTTGCCATGATCTTTTCCACGTATGAAAACAATCTATCCAGAGAAAACATCCTTTAGGTTAGATTTGATTCGAAAATTTAGGGTTAGGTCTCCTCCAAACTCATCTCGGACCGACCGAGTTGTAGAAATCGGTCTCACCGATTTGGCTTAGGCCATTGCACATGCGTTTTCGGTCTGACCAAAAATTGCAAATCGGTGTGACCGAGTTCGACTCTCTGTGAAACCCTAGCAATCTCGGTGCCACCGAACTATGACTCGGTTTGACTGAGTTCACTAGTTTAGGTTCCAAAAGTTGCTTCGGTATCACCGAGTTTAACAAATCGGTAGCTCCGAAATGCTTTCTGTGGAGAACTAAAACTAAGTTTTGACTCATCTGTTTTGCAAAAACTCTGCACTTTCTGATGCTCATCCATTCTACCTCATCTACACCTATTCACAGGGTTTGCTGTCAGTGTGATTGCCAAGATGTCTGATCAAAGTGATAGCCAAAACAAATCTGAAGAGCAAGTGCAATTGAGTGAGGGCACTAGTCCCTCAGGCAGCTATGATGAGGGCAGCATGAGCACTCCCAGTAATTTGCCAAAGGCAGCCACCAGGTCAAGGAAGAAGAAAACCTCAGATTCTGAGGATGAGGATTACGTGGCTACTGAAGAAGAAGTGAGCTCAAAGAAGAAGGTGCTGAAGAAAGAGTATGGCACAGCTGCTGCAACTAAGCCAGTGTTGAACAAGAAGGCACCAGCAAAACGGATTCCTATGTCTAAGGCCAGAGCCTCCACTCAAGAAACTATGGAGTTCACTCTTGAACCCAAAGAGGCTGGGGATGGCAAGTAGAGGAAGGAGAGGGTCAAGAAGACCACTGCCAGAGTCCTTGGGAGATCCTCCATGTTTAAAGATCCAGCAGAAGAAGAGGGGGAGGAAGAGGATGCTGCACCAGCTCCCAAGTCTCAGAAGCTTATGGGAGATGCAATCAAGTCAGGGGCTGCAACATCAAAGCCCAAAACTGCTCCCAAAGAAACAGCTGAAGCTCAGAAACCTTCTAAGCCCAAGAGAAGCACCGAAAACATTCCTGCTGAAGAGAAGAACAAGGCCCCAGTGCCTGAAGTTGAAGAAGAAGATGATGAAGCCCATGTGTTGAGAAAACTGAAACCCAAGATTCCGGACCACAATGACACTCATCTAGTGGATGAGGACATGCACATCAGGAAAGATGCAGGACTGAGATTGTGGAGACAGTCTGATCCCTATGCAGTGAGGAGGAGGACTGCAGTGGACTATAGGTTCCACACCAAAGAACAACAAGACTTCTATGAGACTAGTCTACTTGACAAGAAGCCAATTATCTGTGATATGAAGTGGGTCGATTGGGAATTCATTGATGAGAATGAAGATCACTTCCCAAGTGTACATGAAAGCTTCAAAGCTTGTGGAGTTGACAAGTTTGTAGGTCAGAAGCTGACAAAATGGAATGATGAGCTAATCATGCAGTTTTACTCCACTGCTCATTTCTATCCAGATGGGAGGATAGTGTGGATGTCTGAAGGTACTAGGTACCAATCAACTATTGAAGAATGGGCCAAGTTGATCAAAGCCCCAAAAGAGCATGAGGATGATTTGGATGTGTATGCCAAGAAGAAGAAGGACCACAACTCTATGGCAAATATGTACAAAGAGATCCCTGATAAAGCTTTGGAGACACACAAGCTTGGATCTGTGCACTATTTGTTGTCTGGTCTGTTCACTATCAACACCATCTTAAGGCATACTCTGTTACCCAAATCTGGAGATCACAAGATGACAAGGGGACATTCCATCAACTTGTTGCAAATCTTTGATGTACCACAAAAATTCAAGGTCATGAGTCTGATTGTGGAAACAATCAAGAGGACAACTGCTGACCAGAAGAGATCTTGTGGGTATGCTCCACACATTCAGGTTCTCATCAACTCAAAGATGGGCACAGGTACTTACTTGTTGGATAAGGAGCATTTACTCTTGCACCTAGATTTTGAAGATAACACAGTGGTGATGAATGAGGATGAACCTTCATCGGTGCAAGCACAAGAGAAGAGAGCAAAGGCCAAGGCAGAAAAAGCTGCAAAGATGCAAGTATGAGGAGGCATCTGAAGTGTTCCTGAAGAGCAAACAAGATCAACTAGCTTATCTGATTCAAGCTACATTGAGGATTGAGAAGGGCTTGGCCACCCTGACTCAGAATCAGGAGATCTTGGAGAGGATCATAGAGACCAAGTTTTATGATCTTGATCTGAAGGTCACTGAGATACAAACAGCAGTTGAGCAGCTCCAGGAGGAAGCAGAGGAGAAGAGAGGACAAGGTACCACAGATGCTTTTCAGCGTGTGCCAAGGAGTCAGAGGTCAGCTGCAGTGCCAGTGCCAGACACGAGTGCTACTTCATCTGCACCAGTAGCAACAACTTCAGTTCCACCTCCAGCACCTGCTCCACCAGCTCCAACTACATCAACTGATGCCTGCGTCCTTGGAGTTCTCTCTACACCACCTCCCGAAGACCAAGCCTGAGAGACGCATAGCACTATGCATTTTTGAACTTTTTTGTAACTTGTTGCCAAAGGGGGAGAAATGTATAGATCATAGGCTTCGAGAGAGAGTGTTTTGCTTCTTTGTCTCTCTTGCTTTTGGTTGAACTTTTTATTGTGTGCTTGGTTGATACTCTATGTCTGTGTGAGATACTTGTATGATCATGTGTTTGATCATATACTACTTTAATGCTTGCTTGGATGATATTATCTCTTATATCCTTATATGATCATTCACTTTGCTTGGTGATGAGTGCATGTTTCAATTCATATCATTTTGAGCGCTCCACCAAGATGTATGTGAAATGGAAGAGTGACCCATGATCCTAATCGATTGTGCATTTGCATTCAAAAGCAAATCTTAAATAGTGCACAAATTTAGGGGGAGCTCTTGCTTATCACATATTTCTCAAAGCGACGATGTATTTCAATCTTATTATCATTTGTCAAAGCTTTGATCTATATGTTGTCATCAATTACCAAGAAGGGGGAGATTGAAAGTGCAACTATCCCTGGGTGGTTTTGGTAATTATTAACAGCATATAGCTCATTGAGCTAATGCTATTTCAAGATAAATATTTCAGGAAAGCTCAATGATTGGCATGGCATGGATTAGGAATGTGGACCCCTCAAAATGCTAAGGACACATATTGTCTCAAGCTCAAGACTCTACATTTTACTTTTAGTGATCCAAGATCACATCGAGTTCATAGGGAAAGCCAATACTATTAAAAGGGGATGAGGTGTTGCTTAATGGCTTGCTTGCTCAAAATGCTTAGTGATATGCTCCAAAACCCTCAACCACTTTCTCATATCCACATTTGTCCCAAACCAAAAAGTCAAACTCGGTCCCACCAAAATATTCTATCCGGCGCCACTGAGTTCACTTGACATAGCCACTGCCACAAACCCTAATCAATTCGGTCTCACCGAGACGGGATTGCAAACTCTCTGTTTCCCTTCGTAACGTTTCGGTCCAACCGAGATGAGTGATCCGTCCCACCGAGTTCGCAATGCAAACTCTCTGTTTCCCTTTCTTAACGCTTCGGTCTCACCAAAATGAGCGATTCGGTCCCACCGAGTTTGCCTGACTAACTCTCTGGTTAGCTTATTACCAAAATCGGTCCCACCGAGTTTGTGTAATCGGTATCACCGAGATTCGTTATGCCCTAACCCTAATGAAATCGGTCCCACCGAGTTGACATGTCGGTCCCACCGAAAAGCCTAACGTTCACATTTTGAACTGAATCGGTCCGACCGAGTTCTCTGATTCGGTCCCACCGAGTTTGGCGGATTGTGTGTAACGGTTAGATTTTGTGTGGAGGCTATATATACCCCTCCACCCACTCTTCACTCGTGGAGAGAGCCATCAGAATGTGTCTACATTTCAGCATTCATTTTCTAAGAGAGAACCACCTACTCATGTGTTGAGGTCAAGATATTCCATTCCAACCACATAAATCTTGATCTCTAGCCTTCCCCGGGTTGCTTTCCACTCAAATCATCTTTCCATCAAATCCAAATCTGAGAGAGAGAGAGAGAGAGAGAGAGAGTTGAGTGTTGGGGAGACTATCATTTGAAGCACAAGAGCAAGGATTTCATCATCAACACACCGTCTATTACCTTTTGGAGAGTGGTGTCTCCTAGATTGGTTAGGTGTCACTTGGGAGCCTCCGTCAAGATTGTGGAGTTGAACCAATGAGTTTGTACGGACAAGGAGATCGCCTACTTCGTGAAGATCTACCCTAGTGAGGCAAGTCCTTTGTGGGCGATGGCCATGGTGGGATAGACAAGGTTGCTTCTTCATGGACCCTTCGTGGGTGGAGCCCTCCATGGACTCGCGCAACCGTTACCCTTCGTGGGTTGAAGTCTCCATCAACGTGGATGTACGATAGCACCACCTATCGGAACCACGCCAAAAATCTCCGTGTCTACATTGCGTTTGCTCCCTCCAAACTCCTCCCTTTACCTTCATGTGCAATGTTTTACATTCTGCTGCTATACTCTTAGACTTGCATGTGTAGGTTGATTGCTTGACTTGTGCTATGTTGCTAAAATTTGCCAAGACTTAAAATTGGGAAAAGGCTAGATTTTTATTTGGTCAAGTAGTCTAATCACCCCCCTCTAGACATACTTTCGATCCTACATGATGCTTCTAGGGATTTCGTAGATAGTTGTTCTGGTTGTGTTTTTAGGGAACGAACTGTTGGACAAGCTGAAGAATTATTGAATAACATATTGAAAAATTATGATGATTGGACTCTTCCTGAACTACCTCCTAAACCCACTCCGAAGAAGAGGGTTATATTATATCTCAGTCCTGAAGATATGCAAGAGGGAAAGAAATCTATGAAGGAAAAAGGTATTAAAGCTGAGGATGTCAAAACTTTACCTCCTATTGATGAAATACATGGGCTTAATACACCACCATTGCCTAAGGTGGTAGAGGTAAACTCTGTAATGAAGTTCAGTGATAATGATAATCCTCACAATATGCATCCTAGCCAATGCCTTTATGAGTTTGAAAACTATATTAGAAAACAAGATCACTTCAATGCAAATGTTATGAAACAATTGAAATATAATTCTGATATAATTGCTCGCTTGAGTGACTTGTTATTTAGAATCTCAAATGATGTTAGAGGTGTTGGAAAGCATGCTTCTATGGTTCAAACTCAGTTAGAACAAGTTGCTAAATCACAAAGAGAAATACTTGATGAAATGAATAATAATATGTATGACTTTGTTGTTAGAGTTGCAACTAGAGGAGGTAAAATGACTCAGGAACCACTTTATCCTGAGGGACACCCTAAAAGAATTGAATAATATTCACAAAGAGTTAACACTGATGCACCTAGTCCTTCTAGAAAGAAAAAGAAAAAGAAAAATGATAGGACTTTGCATGCTTCTAGTGAACCTGAAATAGAGAAACCTCCTGATAATGATAATGAAACTTCTATCTCCGATGCTGAAACTCAGTCTGGTAATGAACACTCACCCAGTGATAATGAAAAAGATAATGATGAGGTTCATGAAGAAACTCAAACAAACAATAAAGAACCAGATAATGATGTTGAGATAGAACCACCTATTGATCTTGATAACCCACAACCTAAGAATAAAAGATATGATAAGAGAGACTTCATTGCTAGAAAACGCGGTAAAGAAAGAGAACCGTGGGTTCAAAAACCTATGCCTTTTCCACCCAAGTCAACTAAAAAGAAAGATGATGAAGAAGTTGAACGCTTTGCTGAAATGCTGAAGCCAATCTTTTTGCTTACTCGCTTGACTGACATCTTGAAAATGCCTCCTTATGCAAAGTATATGAAAGATTTCATCACAAATAAGAAAAAAATACCGGAAGCTGAAATCTCCACTATACTTGCTAATTACACTTTTAAAGACGGAGTGCCTAAAAAACTTGGAGATCCGGGAATACCAACTATACCTTGCTCTATCAAAAAGAATTATGTGAAAACTACTTTGTGTGATTTAGAAGCTGGTGTTAGTGTTATGCCTTTCTCTTTATATAAAAGACTTGATTTGAATAAACTCACACCTACTGAAATATCTTTGCAAATGGCTGACAAATCAACTGCCATACCTATCGGTATTTGTGAGGATGTGCCCGTTGTTGTTGCTACTGTTACTATTTTGACTAACTTTGTTATACTTGAGATGCCCAAGGATGACAACATGTCGATTATCCTTGGTAGACCCTTCTTGAATACTACAGGGGCTGTTATTGATTGGAATAAAAGCAAGGTCACTTTTCATATCAATGGTAATGAGCATACGATGCACTTTCCGAAGAAACAATTCCAAGTGAATGGTGTTAATCTTATTGAAAAATCCCCGACAATCACTATTGGAAGTTTTCAAATACCTCTACCTACTGTCAAAAAGAAATACAAAATGCTTATTGTTGGGGACATTCATATCCCTATTGAGGTAACTTAGTGATTTACGAAAGTTCTTCGATTTCATGCTAATCGAAAGTGGTTGTTAATAAGACCTGATCTACCTTATTAATGGATCATTTTTGGGATAATTAGATTTATGCCCCTAGTTGTGTCCCACTCGTCTGTTTTACCCCTAATTTCCAAAAGTCACCGGTTCTGTCCAAGTCACTTTGCTCCTCTTACGCTTTTGCCCTTTGACCGTTTGACCATCAGTTTGAAAACTTCATAACTAATTCATACTAAATCAGAAAAATGCAAATAAGATACCAAAATGTTCAGAAAAACATCACCTATATGTCAGTGTCATTTGCATTCATGAAAAAAGTGTTGGAAAGTGCACATCCAAGTTTTAGCTCTTTTGACACTACCATGAATAGTAAAATCTAAAAAAATCAAAAAAATCAAAAAAAATATGGTGGCAAAGAACGACAAATGTTCTAAGTGCTTGTCAAGTTTCATCAGGGAACGACATTCGTGGAAGTCGTGGCAAAAAAATAATCTATTTTGGAGTGCTGATTGTTTTTTTTGCTGAGGCACCCACAAAGCTCATTCCCTGATGAAACTTGGCAAGCACTTCAAACATTTGTCATTCTTTGCCACCAAATTTGTTTTTGAATTTTTTGAATTTTCTAGATTTTACTATTGATGGTGGTAGCATAAGAGCTAAAACTCGGATGGGCACTTTCAAACACTTTTTTCATGAATGCAAATGACACTGACATATAGGTGATGTTTTTCCGAACATTTTGGTATCTTATTTGCATTTTTCTGATTTAGTATGAATTAGTTATGAAGTTTTCAAACTGACGGTCAAACGGTCAAAGGGCAAAAGCATAAGAGGAGCGAAGTGACTTGGACAGAAGCGGTGACTTTTGGAAATTAGGGGTAAAACAGCCGAGTGGGACACAACTAGGGGCATAAATCTAATTATCCCATCATTTTTTAGCTGTATGAACTTGATGAATTTAGTAAGCACTACCTTCTGTCTTTACCTTTTGTTTTCTATTTTTATTAGTTAAATGAAATAAAGTGCCATGTTTTGTCTGTTTTCTGAATTTTCCATGCAATAAAAAATGACCCAAAAATAAAAGTTCTCAGAATGCTCTGAAAATTTAATACGATTTTTTCCGAATATTTCTGAATTTCTTGTGCAAATAATATCAGAGGGAGGTGCACCAGGTGGGCACAACCCACCTGGGCGCGCCGGGACCCCCAGGCGCGCCCTGGTGGGTTGTGGTCCCCACGTGGGCCTCCTCACTTATCTTTTCATCCCACATTATCACTTACCTCCAGAAAAATCTCCATTGCTCTCTCTCTCTCCCGTGTTCTTGCTCTCAAACCCGTGGACTTCGATCTCCTTGCTCGAAGTTCCGTTTCCTAAACTGTTTCAGGGGATTGTTGCATCGTATGTGACTCCACCGCTCGTCCAATTAGTTTTTGTTTTAGTGGTTTATATTTTGAATAATTAGCTACTCTTGGTGCTGTTGTAGATGAGCTTGCATGTTGAATTCTTAGAGTTCTAAGTAGTTTGAATGCTTGCTATGGCCTCTATGTATCCCTATGAGTAGTTGCTATCAATTTTGTGAAGTTTTGTTGAGAAAATTTTGTGGACTAAATTTTTTAGAATTTTTGTTCATAGGAAAAAGATGAATATCTTTAGGAAGTTTGCTTCTAAGAAGAACTCCAAGGGTGTTATTGGGGAGTCATCTGATAGTGATCTCCATCCTCGGAGGTTGGCGGAAGTACGACCGTGTGAATGGCCGCACACCCCGTTCCTGGAAGAGGCTGGAATCCTTCAGGAGTTCGCACAATATGCTGCTAATGCCGGCCTCACAGACTTCATCGCAGATGAGTGTGAACAGAATCAAATCCTCACAAACATCTTTGTTCAAAGTTTTACTTTCCTGTCTAGGAATAATCCTCCTGAAGTGAGCTTTGATTTATATGCTGAAAACCATCAGATACCACTTACTGAATTTTGTGACATATGCATGACCCCTTCTGATGGGAGCTTAGCCAAGCCTAGGCCGGCTGGGTTTTGGGCCTTTTTATCGCACTTTGATAGTGGGAGATGAGAGAGGGGTGTCAGCTACCACTGCCGCTGGCTTGCATTTTCCTGACGTTCATTACTTTGCACTTTTCATTACAAAATGCTTGCTTGCTAGGGAGAAGGTGGGTGCACTTAGTTCACCAGACCTTGCTGTTTTACGTCGTGCCCTGGAGGGCGACAACACTTATAGCTTGGGGGCTATTGTGGCTCGTCGCCTCCACATTAGTAAATCCCAGGGTAAAATACATGGTGGGATTTATGCTACTCGTTTGGCGGCTCACTTTAATGTTGAGATACGCCCTCATGATTACCCTCTGACCAAGGTTTACCTAGACCGTGCAACCATGGAACACCATCATTTTCTTGCACGAGATTGTCCTAACATCCCTATTCCTTATAACCTGGTTTTTAGCGTTGAAACTCGTGATATTATTCCATTGCCTGCTCCTGCTTTGTTTGATTCTGTTTCCAGGGGCGGATATAGGATTATGCCTGCGGACATCATCGCCTACCAGAACGCCCAGGCTGCCGTAGAGGCAGCGGAGGAACCTCAACAGTGGGATGAGTGGATGCCCGCTCCTCAGTACCCCTAGTACTATCCAGGCTACTGATCGACTACCAAGTTAGGCCAAAAGCCTAAGCTTGGGGGAGTACATGTTCTCACCGACATTACATTCATGTCCACTTATTTCCATTAGTCGGTGTTCACACTTTTTCATTGTATCATTCATGCTTAGATTTATTTTCTTGCTTTCTTCTTGTGTGTTTGAAAAACATTAGAAAAACCAAAAAATTTAGTTTTTTCGAAAAGGGGGGACTCCCCGGCCTCTGCATCAGAACGATGCATACGGCCAACTTATTAAACAAATAAATAGGTTCAACAAGGTCTTCAAGTCTCAAAACGAAAAATAAAGGAGAGCTCACAAAGAGCTGAAAAGGCGAAAAACAAACTCGCCAGAAAGAGCCACAACCGGCTGACCTAAGAAAGATAGGTAAACTAATTGCCTATCCTATTACATGACCGCCATCCAAACCGGTTGAAGATATCCCGTGCTACCATCTCCCAGCGGATAGATCCAGTAACCAAACGCTCCCTGGCCTTCGTCAGAGTAAGTAGCGACCACATACGGATCAACGCAGTGGCTCAGAAAATAACCTGCAAAAAAGAATATTTGTTGTTCTGTTAAAAACCAAGTCATTTCTGCAGTTCCACACTGCCCACAGTAAAGCACAGACTCCTACACGAATGTGTCTCGCTGTTTCGGGCCCTATGCCGTTAAGCCACGTTCCAAATAACGTGTTGACAGACCGCGGTGGAGTAATGTTAAATGCAATATGAACTGTCGGCCAAAGAACTTTGGCTAACGGGCAATCAAGAAAAAAGTGTTTGATAGTCTCATCCCAATCACAGAAACTACACCTAGTAGGTCCTGTCCAATTACGCTTTGCCAAATTGTCCTTGGTTAAAATTACTTGTTTATGGACAAACCACATAAACACTTTGATTTTAAAGGAACTTTGACAGCCCAAACATGTTTGGAACTAGGAATCGAGCTTGAATTGATAACATCAACATACATTGATTTAACAGTAAACTCTCCAGACCTAGTAAGTTTCCAGCGTAATGTGTCAGGCCGTTGAGATAGCTGAACCTCCATCAGTCTACCTACTAGATGGAGCCATTCTTCCCAATGGTTGCCAATTAGCGTCCTTCTGAACTGCATATTAAGTGGAGTGGATTGAAGTACCGTTGCAACGAATACCTCACGTCGTTGAACAATACGATATAGCGACGGATATTGAATGGCAATGGGGGTCTCTCCGAGCCAAGTATCCTCCCAAAATCGCGTGCTAGCGTCGTTGCCAATAATAAACTTTGTCCTATTAAACAAGGTTACTTTGACTTTCATAAGCCCTTTCCAAAAGGGCGAGTCAGACGGCCTTGCTGTCACCTGGGACAAAGTTTTGGAATGAAGATACTTGCTACGAAGGATCTGCGCCCAAGTGGCATCAGTCTCTACCAATAACTTCCACAACCACTTGCTGAGAAGACATCTGTTCTTGACCTCAAGATTCTCAATACCAAGACCCCCTTGGTCTTTCGGTCGACGGATGATATCCCATTTGGCGAGTCAGTATTTTCTTTTGAGTTCATCGCTCTGCCAGAAGAAACGTGATCGATAGAAGTCCAGTCTTTTCCTA
Organism: Aegilops tauschii subsp. strangulata; assembly: GCF_002575655.3. Classification (NCBI taxonomy): domain Eukaryota; kingdom Viridiplantae; phylum Streptophyta; class Magnoliopsida; order Poales; family Poaceae; genus Aegilops; species Aegilops tauschii. The sequence continues at coordinate 253,557,003 of NC_053039.3, forward strand.
ACTCCAACTGGGACTTCGAAGAACGACAAAAGAAACATAGGCATACTCGTGAGAACCGAGTTAATCAGAATTAATCGGCCTCCGTATGACATGAGCTTGCCCTTCCAGCAACTCAGTTTCTTTTCAAATCGGTCCTCGATGCACTTCCATTCTCCGTTTGTCAGCTTGCGATGGTGAATTGGGATACCTAAGTACATGAAAGGTAAAGTCCCCAATTCGCATCCAAACAATTGCCTATATGCCTCTTGTTCGTCATTGGCTCTACCAAAGCAGAACAATTCGCTTTTGTGAAAGTTAATCTTTAACCCCGGGCAATTGTTCAAATAAGCATAACACCAGCTTCATGTTTCTCGCTTTGGCCAAGTCATGCTCCATGAAGATGATCGTATCACCGGCGTACTGTAGGATAGACACACCTCCATCAACTAGATGAGGTACCAAGCCTCCCACCTGTCCAGCCTCCTTAGCCCTTCCTATCATAATTGCCAACATATCAACTACAATGTTGAACAAGATAGGAGACATCGGATCCCCTTGTCTCAGGCCCTTATGTGTCTGGAAATAATGACCTATGTCGTCATTCACTTTAATTCCAACACTCCCTTTTTGCGAACGATTCTACCTGGCATCGCCAGGCTTCATCAAAACCTTTCATACGCAAGGCCTGTTGAAGGAATGGCTGTGGCAGAGAGAAACCCAAATTTAGTTACACAAATTTAGTTGTAGTAGTTTACTTTCTATGCATGCTTAGTTGTAATACTAAAAAGAAAACCCAAAAAGATTTCCTTGTTCTTCTTTTGCTTGTTGGGAGCTTTCCCGTGTAAATAGTTTTTCTCGTTTTTGCTTTTCCCTTTTTTTGCTTGCTCAAGAAAACCAAAAACTCCAAAAATATTTCAGCGTGTTTCTGTGAATTTCTTTTATTTTTATTCGAGTTGTACTGAGGAGAAGACCACGATGAAAATGTTGAGTGGCTCTCATATGAATAGCTGTTGATCTAATAAAGAGCACATTTTACCTTGTCTTCTCCTATTGAATAAAATGTTTGCAGGTTCCAGCTTAGTCCAGGGCACTCTTGCACTATTATTATTCTCATATCATTCGGTCGTGCAAGTGAAAGGCAATAATGACGATATTCGTTGAACTGGCCGTGGCAGAGAGAAACGGGTATGAACTCGACTTGTTCTGTTTGTGTAAATATGTTTAACCTAGTATCCATGATTCAGCCCATTATGATTAAACATGTTTGCAATGACAATGAGAGATTATAGTTTCTCATGCCATGCATAAGTAGATGGGAGTGGATAATGATTTATCTTGGATATCAACATTGCGTTAAAATGATTGTGATGTAGTATGATGATATGGTATCCTCCTCTGAATGTTCGAGTGGCTTGACTTGGCACATGTTCATGCATGTAGTTGAATCAAACCAACATAGCCTCTATGATATTTATGTTCATGGTGTTCATATCCTACTCATGCTAGTGTCCAATGTTACTTATGCATAATGCATGTTTATGACCGTTGTTGCTCTCTAGCTGGCCGCTTCTCAATCTAATTGCTAGCCTTCACCTGTAATAAATGGGAATTCTGCTTGTACATCAAAAACCCTGAACCCAGAGTTATTCCAGATGAGTCCACCATACCTACCTATATGCGGTACTACCCTACCGTCCTAAGTAAATTTGCATGTGCCACTTCTAAAAACTTCTAAATAAATATCCTTTTTATGTGTCTGGATCGTTCATGGAACGAGAGGAGGTGGTCGGTATCTTCCATGCTAAGCGGGTTATTCTCAGGTCGAGTGTTTATTCACCCGCCATCGCACGAGAAAAGGGCGGTAATAGGGATGCCCAGTCCCAAACTTTAAACTGAAAAAGAGTTAATCTCTTAAATAATCAAACAAAAACTCCCAATGGAGTCAAAACCTTTACTTTTATCGCTTGGGAACCACCACTAGCATGCTTAGCATGGAAGATATTGATCTGATGGTCGTGAAGTAAATGAGAAGGGTGCATATCCCAAATATCATTTACCTCTGTTTAAAAAACTTGATCTCTGGCACCTCTACAAATCACTGCTTCCCTCTGCGAAGGGACTATCTATTTACTTTTATGTTGTGTCATCACCTTCTAAAACAAGCGCTAGAACCTGAGAGCACAGCTGTCATGACTTATGCATTGTGTGTAGCTAATGTTGGGTGCATCATGACTGGATCTTTTCTACCATGAATTACAATGTTTAGTCACTGCTTGAACTTTGGAGGTGCTCTGCATTTATGTTTTGCGGTCTCAGAAAGGGCTAGCGAGATACCACTATTGTCATATTATATCATGGTTGTTTTCACAATGTGTTGCCGTTTGAGATACCTTATTATTCCTAGCAAGCTAAATATGTCATTGATATGAGTCATTATAATCTTTAGGAGTTATTGTCGACATGGTTAGTTATAATGCGGCTGAAAATCTGGGTGTTGTTTAAGCTTATTTATGCAAACAAGAGCAAAAGAGTTCGTAGAAGTTTTTCTTTTTCACTTTTAGTTTATCAATTGAATTGCTTGAGGACAAGAAAAGGTTTAAGCTTGGGGAGTTGATACGTCTCCAACGTATCTACTTTTCCTAACGCTTTTCCTCTTGTTTTGGACTCTAGTTTGCATGATTTGAATGAAACTAACCCCGGACTGACACTGTTTTCAGCAGAACTACCATGGTGTTGTTTTTGTGCAGAAATAAAAGTTCCCGGAATGGAACGAAACTTTGCGAGGAATTTTTATACAATAAATAAGAATTTCTGGAGCCAAGACCTACCAGAGAGGGGCCCCTGGGTGGGCACAATCCACCAGGGTACGCCCCCCTCTCCTGGCGCGCCCAGGTGGATTGTCCCACCTGGTGGCCGTGCAGACCCTGAAACCAACTCTATAAAATCCTATTTTTCCAGAAAAAAATCTGGGAGAAAGAATTATCACGATCCACGAGATGGAGCCGCCGTCACCTCTTGTTCTTCATCGCGAGGCTAGATCTGGAGTCCATTTGGGGCTCCGGAGAGGGGGATCTTCGTTCTTCGTCATCACCAACCCTTCTCCATCGCCAATTCCATTATGCTCCCCACCGGGAGTGAGTAATTCCTTCGTAGGCTCGCTGGTCGGTGAGGAGTTGGATGAGATTCATCATGTAATCGAGTTAGTTTTGTTAGGGCTTGATCCCTAGTATCCAGTATGTACCTAGATTGATGTTGCTATGACTTTGCCATGCTTAATGCTTGTCACTTTGGGCCCGGGTGCCATGAACTCAGATCTGAACCGTTTATGTTATCATCATTATATCCATGTTCTAGATCCGATCTTGCAAGTTATAGTCACCTACTACGTGTTATGATCCGGCAACCCCAGAGTGACAATAGTCGGGACCACTCCCGGTGATGACTGTAGTTTGAGGAGTTCATGTATTCACTATGTGTTAATGCTTTGTTCCGGTTCTCTATTAAAAGGAGGCCTTAATATCCATTAGTTTCCAATAGGACCCCGCTGCCACGGGAGGGTAGGACAAAAGATGTCATGCAAGTTCTTTCCATAAGCACGTATGACTATTTACGGAATACATGCCTATATTATATTGACGAACTGGAGCTAGTGTCGTATTGCCCTAGGTTATAACTGTCTCATGATGAATATCATCCAACAAGTCACCGATCCAATGCCTATGAATTTATCCTATATTGTTCTTGCTAAGTTACTACTGCTATCATCATTGTTACACTTGCTACAAAATTACTGCTATCACTGTTACCGTTACTGTTACTGCTATCACTACTATCAAAACTATCATATTTCTTTGCTACTGATTACTTGTTGCAGATAATTAATCTCTAGGTGTGGTTGAATTGACAACTCAGTTGCTAATACCTTCAAACATTCTTTGGCTCCCCTTGTGTCGAATCTATAAATTTGGGTTGAATACTCTACCCTCGAAAACTATTGCGATCCCCTATACTTGTGGGTTATCAATGCACTGCAGAGTTACGTGACTTATGCTTGAAGCCGAAACACACTTCATGGGACTGCCCACTTCTCATGGCACCTAAACCGGTGGTAACTATATACGGCGTTTGCAACAGTAAGCTGATGTTTTTTGAGTCTACATGCACAAACTCCAACACACCCCATCTGGGTAGCTCAAGGACCGCCCGGTGTGTATCATAGGCAGGGCTCTAGTAGAGGAGTAGGTTGTGCAACAACTAAGGAGGTTGGTCTACATAGTGGATTTTCTGAGGAAGGAGGATCTAGTACACCTCTTAGAGTTTGGCATTAGCATAGTTCCATCCATTTCGTGCTTCCTTGAGTTTGATGAGTGGAAGAAACAAGAACCTGGGGGGGTACCTCTGTGTCAGAACTAGGTCATATTTTATGGCGCTCCATCTAAGCCCCTTAATGATTTTTTATGACCTGGAGTTTAGGGTCGCTGATTGGTAAGACAGAGCAGGTGGATATGCCCTTCATGCGCACACATGGTATTGCGAGGTTACTTGTTAATGTACCCGAGATCGATTATGTGCCAGAGTATGTGCCCTGGACTTACTGTGGTATGACTTATCATCTCAAAATCGAGATTGAGGGCTATCCTTTTACTGATGAGGTTGCTAAAGGCAATGATGATGACATGACTGAGCGAGGTAATGGGAATCAGGATGACACCATGGATCGCGATAAGCGTGATGACATCCCTAAGTCCACTAGGCAGCCTACTCAAATAGTAGATGAGCCAGTGGACAAGGGGATGGCACCTTATTCTACGCCCTTGGCTGGGCTGAGGTTTGGCTCCTTTGGGGCAGCCTTGGTGCCCAGTCACCTCTAGGGGGCTGGGCCGAGATGGAGGACCTATCTGAGCAGGACCTATCATCGATATCGCCGGCTATGCCACTGGTTCGTTTCACACCGACCACATAGGAGCGGGTGACGACCCTCTCCACGCCAGTTAGGGGGGGATTCCGAGGAGGGTGGTCTTGGCTTGGTCCCCCATTCGCCTCCTATGGAGAGGAGGACTTCACAGATAGCGGACCTCGTGGGGAGTCCCAGGCAGACAGCCTCGACTTCCCCCTACCTCGCTGCAGGCCCTACGGTCCCTGGTACAGACTGCACAGCCAAGCCCTATGAGATCAATGAGAAATCCGGCAGGAGACCTGGTACTTATGAGTTGTGTTAGGATTTTCGCCGAAGAGGAAGGGTGAAGCAATATATTAGCGGATAGTATTTCCCCCGATAGAGAACCAAGGTTATCGAACCAATAGGAGACTCATGCAAACAACCTTTAGCAGTACCTACACACACAAGAGCAAATACTTGCACCCAACACGGGCAAGAGGGTTGTCAATCCCCTTGTACTCGTTAATTGCAAAGATTAAATCTGATAGTAGTAGATAGATAAATTGCAAAGTAAAATAATATAATAAAATTGCAGCAAGGTATTTTTGGTTTTGTAATATGATTAAAATAGACCTGACGGCCATAGTTTTCACTAGAGGCTTCTCCATCAAACACAAAGCATACGATGGGTAAACAAGTTATTGTTGGGCAATTGATAGAAAAGCACATAGTTATGACGATATTCAAGTCAATGATCATGTATATAGGCATCACGTCTGAGACAAGTAGACCGACTCCTGCATGCATCTACTACTATTACTTCGCTTCGAGAGTGCTTCTTTGCTTGACTCTACGTATTAAGTTCATAACAAACGGAGTAATGCATGAAGTATGATTACATAATGTAGACAGAATAAAACCAAGCAATATGATTAAACCCCATTGTTTTACTCTTAGCAGCAACAATGTAAATACTGCCTCGCTACCCCTGCTATCTGCCCGCCCGCGTTAACCCCCCATCCGTGCAGGGACCAAGGCGGCTGGGAGAAAGCGAAGAAGAAGAAGATGGTCGATGGTGTGAAGGTGACCTCTGCCCCGAAGGCGACATCGGTGCTTGGCCACAGCCTCGGCGGGGGCGGGGGCGCTTTGCATCTCCCTGGTGCTACGCTCTGGCACACAGGCATCGCAGCAGCCCCCAGCGCCTCTCCAGTGCCGCGGAAGGGTCCAGTCGCCAAGACCGCAATGGCTCAGCCCCCCATGATGCCTGCTAAGGTCTTGGTGGCTCAGTCCGCGAGGAAGGACGGGGCGCTCCAGCCCTCGGTGGTCGTCCTCACCCCTACCGCCGAGGGCCGAGCAGGGCGTTCCATGGTGCAGCCTCAAGCTGCGCTCACTCCTGGGGTCCTGCGGGCTGGCGCGGCGGTTCCCCTAGATGCACCGCGGGAGCCAAGCACGGGGAAGGATCTGGAGCCCCCCGCGCCCTAGGCAGAGGACGCCGGGGCCTCCTCGGCGGGGGTGGCACCAAGCACGGAGGTGCTACCCCCTTGCCAGGCGCTCGCGCTAGTGAACTACGATGCTCTCATCAGGTGCGGGGCCTTGGATGATGCCCGGGTCGCACTTGACCGGCTTGGGGATGTCCTTCAGGATGCTGAAGGGCGCCTGGTCAAGGAACGCCTGAAGCTCGCCTCGGGGTGGCGTCAGCTTGACACCGCCTCCAAGGAAGCGCAGGGCCGAGCTGAGGCTGCCGCAGAGATCAGGAAGGAAGCCGCCATGGCGAAGACAGCTCGTGAGAGTGCGATTGCCGAGGCGGTGACGACCACCAAGTGCTGCGGCAAAGCAGAAGCCAACCTGAAGGCGCTCCAAGAACGAGCCGTGGAGGTGCAGCAACTCCAGCTGCGGGAGGATGACCTCACGGCCCGCGAGGAAAAGCTCAAGGATCGCGACTCCGAACTGGCGAAGGTGGCAACCGATCAGGCCGTGGAGTGCGAGCACTTAGGGGCGTTGCAACGCCAGGTGACCGACGCCCAAGAGGCCCACGCCAAGCACGTCTGCGAGACCAACGCCCAGCTCAACGCCAGGGAGAAGAAGATCTAGGAGGACGCCAACGTGAAGGCTGTGGCGGACCTCGCCGCTTTCTCTTCACTCGAGCTCAGGGCCCACCAGGCGCGGAGTTCCATCTACAGGGAGAGGTTTGAGGCTTCGCTCACGGCCCCCGGCGCCGGTTATGTCGGGCTTTCCTCCAGGCTCGTAGGGGAACTCGAGGGTGCGGCCCTGAAGGTGGATGACACCCTGGAGGAGGAATGCCGCGACCTCTTCTCTGTGACGGTGACGCGCGTCTTCAGCCACCTCCTCCTTCGCTATCCCGGCTTCAACTTCGGTGAGGCGACAATCCTCGTTCCCGTGGAGTCTTGCGACAAGCTAGCGGAAGCTGTCGAGAGCCACATGAGCGCGCTGCTCGGGAAGTTCTCCTGCAGCGGAAATACTGAGCCTGGCGAGGTAGGCGATGGCGACGGTGACTCTTCTTCGTGAATATTCCTTCTGTTGTCCTACAGCAGACTGCCTTCGCCTCGCAGAGGCGTAAAACAATGATTTAATTTGTGAGATACTCAATTTTTGTAATGACTGCTTGTGATCCGTGGGTTTCCTTTTCGTGCTTGCTTTCTTTTCGCTTGCCTTTTTGCTCTATGTCGGCAGGGCCCAACCCCGTGTGGGCCTCAGTCGTCGCTGGAACGTCAGGTCACGATGCCTAGGTAAGACCAGGAGGTGAGGGGCTCCGGGAGTTAGTGAAGGCTTCTGAGGCGTGATGCTCGGGAGCCCCCCTTTGACGCGCAAGCGGGACACAAGGGTAAACGCTACCTGAGGAGAACCTGTACGTGAGAGGCTCCATCTCGGACGATGCACGCCCGCAAGCTCGCACCTGGGTGTTACGCAAGGAGACCAGACACCAAGGGCCTTGGTGGAGTGACGTTGCACGGGAGCAGGCCCGCGAGCCAGAGCCTATTCCCTTGGGTTTTTTAGCGCTGCTGGGACTGGCCCGAGCGCATGCACCGTATCCATCCCCCGCTCACGTGAAGTGATGTCTACTACACAACCTTCTTTTGTAGATGTTGTTGGGCCTCCAAGTGCAGAGGTTTGTAGGACAGTAGCAAATTTCCCTCAAGTGGATGACCTAAGGTTTATCAATTCATGGGAGGCGTAGGATGAAGATGGTCTCTCTCAAACAACCCTGCAACCAAATAACAAAGAGTCTCTTGTGTCCCCAACACACCCAATACAATGGTAAATTGTATAGGTGCACTAGTTCGGCAAAGAGATGGTGATACAAGTGCAATATGGATGGTAGATATAGGTTTTTGTAATCTGAAATTATAAAAACAGCAAGGTAACTAATGATAAAAGTGAGCACAAACGATATTGCAATGCGTTGAAACAAGGCCTAGGGTTCATACTTTCACTAGTGCAAGTTCTCTCAACAATAATAACATAATTGGATCATATAACTATCCCTCAACATGCAACAAAGAGTCACTCCAAAGTCACTAATAGCGGAGAACAAACAAAGAGATTATTGTAGGGTACGAAACCACCTCAAAGTTATCCTTTCCGATGGATCCATTCAAGAGTCCGTAGTAAAATAACACGAAGCTATTCTTTCCGTTTGATCTATCATAGAGTTCATAGTAGAATAATACCTTAAGACACAAATCAACCAAAACCCTAATGTCACCTAGATACTCCAATATCACCTCAAGTACCCGCGGGTTTGATTATACGATATGCATCACACAATCTCAAATTCATCTATTCAAACCAACACAAAGTACTTCAAAGAGTGCCCCAAAGTTTCTACCGGAGAGTCAAGACGAAAATGTGTGCCAACCCTATCCATAAGTTCACAAGGTCAATGAACCCGCAAGTTGATCACCAAAACATACATCAAGTAGATCACGTGAATATCCCATTGTCACCACAGGTAAGCACATGCAAGACATACATTAAGTGTTCTCAAATCCTTAAAGACTCAATCCGATAAGATAACTTCAAAGGGAAAACTCAATCCATTACAAGAGAGTAGAGGGGGAGAAACATTATAAGATCCAACTATAATAGCAAAGCCCACGATACATCAAGATCGTGCCAAATCAAGAACACGAGAGAGAGATCAAACACATAGCTACTGGTACATACCCTCGGCCCCGAGGGTGAACTACTCCCTCCTCATCATGGAGAGCGCCGGGATGATGAAGATGGCCACCGGTGAGGGATCCCCCCTCCGGCAGGGTGCCGGAACAGGGCCCCGATTGGTTTTTGGTGGCTACAGAGGCTTGCGGCGGTGGACCTCCCGATCTAGGTTATGTTCTAGGGGTTTCTGTATATATAAGAGGTTTTGGCGTAGGGAACAAGTCAGGAGGATCTCCGAGGCAGCCACGAGGTAGGGGGCGCGCCCCACCCTCGTGGGTGCCTCGAGACTCTTCTGGCCCATCTCCGGTACTCCGTGGGCTTCTTCTGGTCCAAAAATAATCTCCGTGAAATTTCAGGTCAATTGGACTCCGTTTGGTTTTCCTTTTCTGCGAAACTCAAAAACAAGGAAAAAACAGAAACTGGCACTGGGCTCTGGGTTAATAGGTTAGTCCCAAAAATCATATAAAATAGCATACAAATGCATATAAAACATCCAAGATTGATAATATAATAGCATGGAACAATCAAAAATTATAGATACGTTGGATACGTATCATGAAGCTCGGGGGGAGCCACGAGTGTAAGGTGTAGAAAAGATGAGTGGCAGCCGTGACAGGCATGGGCCATCCTGAGGTTAGAGCGTCCCGGAGGGCGCTTCTCAGTTGTTTATCCACCAGCGCGGATCATGGGGCTTCCACTGGGGTGTGGGTATGATTATCCCGCCACCATGGAGCATGGGGCTTCCACTGGGAGTGGGTATGAGCTCTGTTTAAGAGTCTCTGGGGCGTGTATGGCCCTATCTTGTTCGTACGCGTGGGAGGCACGACAGAACTGGAGGTATTGGGCGTACCAGGCGATAAGCAAAGGACCCCATTCTCCGCTAGCAACTGAGTTACGTTGGGCTCTGGGCTACGATGAATTCTGCTACGATCTCGAGAGGCGGCCATGCGGGGGAGCCTCGCGAGGGAGCCTTGGCAGTACCTGCATGTTTGCGGGCCCGATAACGTGGGGCTGACGTGCGCCAAGCAGTCACCCCGAGACCATCGCACCCGAGGCGACGAAGCACCATACTCACGGATGTATAACTTGGGCCGCACCCTTACTCTCCTACTCGTGATGGTCCCATGAGGGGACATGAAACCAAGGACCCTTGGAGGTGACGTGCACGGGAGCTGGCCCGCGAGACCAAGCTTGGTCGCTTGGGTTTAGCAGCGGTGCAGGATAGGACCCAAGCACAGACGCCGTATCCAGTCCCGGTCATGGGGCAGTTAAGAGCAGAGTTGCAAGGATGCGGTGATCCAAATGGCGTCGAGACACCAATGACACAACTTAAGCCAGCAAGAGAACTTCATCAAAGCAAAACCAGGTCTAGCACATGACCAAAAATGATATGGCTGCAGTGGCGGACCCTTACCAGCCTGAGGATGATGCAGCCCTAGGGGCGCCCTCAATTGAACAAACCAAAAAGTCACCTAGCAATCATGATGATGTGGAAGCATCGGGGTGGCCGGCGAAGCGCGTCGCGAAGGGTCACCCCTTGGGGGCCTGGCGGCTCCTGAGGCCCCGTAGGCTCGTGGGGGACCGACGCCTCGTGAGACGCCAATGCGAGGCGCGCGAAGCGCTGGTAGGTGGCGCCGACGTTCAACAGACCGAAGGGCATGCATACATAGTTGGTGGGGACGCCCCTGCTCCGGCCGACGCAAGATGGCCAGAAGATGTCCTGGGAGCTGGCCCTATTGAGGCCCGCAACGTCGACGCACATGCGCAACTTGCTACCCGCATCTGGAATGGCAGCTGAACCGACTGGGTGCGTGGGGCGATGCTCGCCACGCATGGCCCTTGCCTCTTGTGGCTTGTGAACCTCCTGGGTGATGAACTCTTGTGCTCCTAGCGGCTGACGCCTTGCTCCTTGCTTGTGGGGGCGCGCGTCGAAGCACGCCTCCAAGTGGTGCCCGAGCACCTCCCTCGTCACACTGGTCAGGTCGGACGCCCTCCAGTCGGAAGCCCCCAAGCCTGCCCCGAGGGAGGCGCTCCTTCCTACGCGGGAGGAAGGCACGCCCCGGCGGCCTGGACGGAGGTCTAGGCGTGACTGCCAACCTGCTGCTTCTTGGCTTCAGGGTGTCTCTTGGGAAGGAGCTGCTTCTTCCTCGTGCGGTGGCTTCAGGAGGCTCGACGACGTTCTCGCCGTCAGGGTCGTCGACCATGGTGGTTCTATAGGCATGCTCGCGGGAGAAAACCACATCCTTGTCATTGCAGGCGACGGTAATGACGCCGCTGCAGCCAGGCATCTTGAGGACGTTGTAGCCATGGTAGATGCTCGTAGATATTGTAGTTTATCCGCACAACAATTTCAGCGAACAAGTTTGTGCACTTAAGGATTGTATCTTCAGCCATTTGAAGAGTGTCATCCTATGAATCTGCAAAGTATCCTACGTGTCGTGGTCACCTTCTAAAAAGAAAAGAAAATAGGAGAGCGACAAAATTTCTCTATTGTTGGAAGAAAGATTTGCTAGCATGCATGTCTGTGACGCCCCCAATTCGACCGTACACTAATCATGCATGCAAATGTGTACGATCAAGATCAGGGACTCACGAGAAGATATCACAACACAACTCTACAACATAAATAAGTCATACAAGCATCATAATACAAGCCAGGGGCCTCGAGGGCTCGAATACAAGTGCTCGATCATAGACGAGTCAGCGGAAGCAACAATATCTGAGTACAGACATAAGTTAAACAAGTTTGCCTTAAGAAGGCTAGCACAAAAGTAGCAACGATCGAAAAGGCAAGGCCTCCTGCTTGGGACCTCCTAACTACTCCTCGAAGCCGAACTCCATGTAGAATCATCCTCGGGATCTGTAGCTCCTGGACTCCAGCATCTGGTTGCGACAACCAGGTAGAATGGAAAGGGGGAAAAGAGGGAGAAAAGCAACCGTGAGTACTCATCCAAAGTACTCGCAAGCAAGGAGCTACACTACATATGCATGGGTATATGTGTAAAGGGCCATATCGGTGGACTGAACTGCAGAATGCCAGAATAAGGGGGGGATAGATAATCCTGTCGAAGACTACGCTTCTGGCAGCCTCCATCTTGCAGCATGTAGAAGAGAGTAGATTGAAGTCCTCCAAGTAGCATCGTATAGCATAATCCTACCTGGCGATCCCCTCCTCGTCGCCCTGTTAGAGAGCGATCACCGGGTTATATCTGGCACTTGGAAGGGTGTGTTTTATTAAGTATCCAGTTCTAGTTGTCATAAGGTCAAGGTACAACTCCGGGTCGTCCTTTTACCGAGGGACACGGCTATTCGAATAGATAAACTTCCCTGCAGGGGTGCACCACATAACCTAACACGCTCGATCCCATTTGGCCAGACACACTTTTCTGGGTCATGCCCGGCCTCGGAAGATCAACACGTCGCAGCCCCACCTAGGCACAACAGAGAGGTCAGCACGCCGGTCTAAATCCTATGGCGCAGGGGTCTGGGCCCATCGCCCATTGCACACCTGCACGTTGCGAATGCGGCCGGAAGCAGACCTAGCCTAGCAGGCGTTCCAGTCCAATCCGGCGCGCGCCACTCAGTCGCTGACATCACGAAGGCTTCGGCTGATACCACGACGTCGAGTGCCCATAACTGTTCCCGCGTAGTTGGTTAGTGCGTATAGACCAAATGGCCAGACTCAGATCAAATACCAAGATCTCGTTAAGCGTGTTAAGTGTCCGCGAACGCCGACCTGGGCCAGGCCCACCTCTCTCCTAGGTGGTCGCAACCTGCCCTGTCGCTCCGCCATAAAGTAACAGTCGGGGGCCGTCAGGAACCCAGGCCCACCTCTACCGGGATGGAGCCACCTATCCTTTCAGCCCCCTCATCAGAATCACTTGCGGGTACTCAACGAGCCGACCCGACTTTAGTCACCACTTGTGTCATGTATATAAAGTATATAGTATATACCCGTGATCACCTCCCGAAGTGATCACGGCCCAGTAGTATAGCATGGCAGACGGACAAGAGTGTAGGGCCACTGATGGAACACTAGCATCCTATACTAAGCAGTAGGATAGCAGGTAAGGGTAACAACTGTAGCAACAATGACAGGCTATGCATCAGGATAGGATTAACGGAAAGCAGTAACATGCTACACTACTCTAATGCAAGCAGTATAGAGAAGAATAGGCGATATCTGGTGATCAGGGGGGGGCTTGCCTGGAAGCTCTGTTGTACATGGAGAAGGGTCGTCGGTGACGTAGTCGTACTCGGTGGCCTCGGCCCCGGTCTCGGGGTCTACCGGAGAAGAAGAGGGGGGAAGAAACAGTAAATACGGAGCAAACAAAGCTTCACAAAACATAATGAGGCAATACGCGGTGCTAGGTAAGCCCTAACGCGGTAGTAAGTGATAACGGCGAAGGGGGAAACATCCGGGAAAATATCCCCGGTGTTTCGCGTTTTCGGACAGATGAATCGAAGGGTAAAAGTTGCGAGTTTGCTATGCTAGGGATGTGTGGCGGAGGAACGGGCTGCGTATCCGGATTCGTCTCGTCGTTCTGAGCAACTTTCATGTAGAAAGTATTTTCATCTGAGCTACGGTTTATTTTATATGATTTTCTAAAATTTTAAATCATTTTTAGAATTTATTTAATTTATTTAATTCAACATTATCCAGAATAGTGCCTGCTGACGTCATCATGACGTCAGCAGTCAACAGGGCGTTGACACGTCAATCTGACGTGTGGGTCTCGCATGTCATACTCTGTTTATTCTAATTAGGGTTTAACTAATCTAATTACTGTTTAATTAATTAACAATAGTTATTTAGGTTAACTAAACATGATTAATTAGTTTACTTAGTGATTAGGTTCATCTAATCAGGATTAATTAAGTTAATTAATTAATTAATATTTGTATTTATTTATTTATTTTTAATTCTTTTTCATTCATTTCATTTTTTTAAACATTCTGGGCGTGGGCCCCGTTTGGCAGTGGCCCAGAGGGGCATAGCGGGTTGGGCGCTAACGGGCGCGGGTTAACGGGGGGTGGAGCGGAGCAGAGCCACGGGGCTCGCGGGCGCGAGCGCCGGCGGCCAGGGGCCGCGCGGCAGCAACAGGGCGCTGCGCTGGCAGGGGAACAGGGCGGCGGAGGCGCGGTCGGCCGCCGTTGTCGCGGGGGTGCTGGCGCGGGGCAGGGGGCGGCCGTCGGCTAGCAGTGGTGGGGCACGGCTGGGGATGCGTACAGGGGTGCGACGAGCGCGGACGTCGGCGCGGGGAGCAGAGGGGGGTGCGAGGCAGCAACGAGAGGGGCACGGGGCACGCAGGCCACGGAGCACGGCAGCGTGCAAGTGCGCGGCGCGAGCCGGGCGCGTCTGGGGCGCGCAGGGCGACGTGCGCGAGGCAGAGGTGACGGGGAGCAGCACCAAGGCGAGGCCACGCGCGAGCGCGGGCGTGCGCGCGCGTGAGCTGCGGTGACCGTGGGGAAAGGAGGAAGGGGGCTCACTATGATTCGTAGGGACGGGGGCAGTGGGGGTCGGGGTGGTCGACGGGGACGACGGCAGAGAAGAAGCAGGCCGGCGAGGGAGGTCCGGGTCGACGGCGAGGCGAGGCCACGGCTTCAGGCAGGCTTGCGCGAGGGAGAGGAGGGGCGAGAGGGCAACGGCGACGGCAGGCGACGTCGATCCAGAGCGGTGGCGATGCGGCGGGCTGCGACGACGCGGCGACGGGATCGGGGTCGCCCGATCCCGATCCAGTCGGGGAGAGAGGGAGGAGTGAGTGGGGGTCGTGGGGGGTTAGGGTTCCGGTGCCCGTGGGGATAGGATAAGGGAGTGGGGGGGTGCGGCCGGTTGGGCCAGCCAGGCTGCCCGGTGGGCCGAAGTCCAGTGGGGGAGGGTTGTCTCTTTTCTTTTCTTTTGTTTTTTATCTTTTACCCTTTTATTTATTTTCTTTTCTGTTTTCTTTTATCTTCCAATTTAATTTAACTCTATTAAGATAAATAATTAGCGCCTAAATTAGTGTTGTAAATTAAGCCTCTGCCATAAAAGCTTGACTTCCAAATAAATTAGTTTAGGATTTTATAAAATACAAAAGTCATTTATTTAATTGTTTTAGCCACTGAGTTAATTACTTTTCAGCATTTAAACATGTTTTAAAGGTTTGGTTTCTCCACCAATATTTATTATGAATTACTTGCTACATTTAGAGCATTTTAGTTTTGACTTTTGAAAACTCTTCTAGTTTGACTTTATTTCAAATTTTAATTTGAACGAGTTTTGAATCATCGCAAGATTATCAATAGTAATCGTGGTGACATGGCAACATTAGTAGAGGGTTACTGTAGCTTAATTATCCGGGTGTCACAATTCTCCTCCACTACAAGAAATCTCGTCCCGAGATTTAAGAGGGGGAGTAAGGGGGAAAGGATTTTGTTACGAAATTCTAACGAATCTTCTCGGTCTTGGTTGCTCTTCTCGAGGAGGCCGATCCATTATGGTGATGTCTTCATTTCTCTGCTTCGGTCATCATGATGAAGTCGGCATCCTTTCTTCGGGGACTCCATCGTACTTATGAAGGAATAAAGGGTGGGTATTCCGGGAGAACGGGCCTCTCCAAGGTTGAGTATCTGGTGGATAACATCGGGGAAGGTGGCGGAAAGTAACTCTCGAATTGAAACTTAAGAAATTATCGAGAGCAAGTAAGACGATGCAATAAGAAATTTCGAGCGGGTAGGCAATCGTTCATTGCCCGAAACAGGGCGTGAACGGGTTCAGAGCAATGGGAATAAGTATTATGTCTGATACCAGAATTGATGATCTTTCGGGAGGTGGTTCGTGAAGTACTTACGAAGCCATGAGTGAGGAATAACCATTAGAAACAGGGTTGTACAGGAGAGTCAGGTTTCGATCTTGTGGAACTGTGGGTTATGGGCCCACCATGTGGGTTACAAATAGGAAGGCGGTGATGTCTTGCACGATCATGCAAGCAAGGCATGTCAGAGGATAGCCGGTTAGTTATGTCGGCAACAACATCGGTACCAAGGGCGAGGGACGATGAGAACCATTCTCCTGCTCGTTGAAACGAGGTGGACCAATAGGCGAAGTTCTCGTCCATCGGTGGTTACCGGAATGTCATCAACAATAGTAACAGGGTCTGACTGATAAGGTTGTACATCGGGGTGCTTACTTAAGCAGGGATTTATCTCTGCTCAGACAAGTTAGATTACAAGAAAGGTGAAATGAAACAATGGAAAGGAAATTATGTTTATCAGATTAAACAAAACAATGGAAGGGAAAATGTGTTTAAACACAAATTTCAGGGGTATATCCTTCCCAAGGACAAGCGGAGCATGATACCCATGACAGGATAGAAAGTAGAAAACCATTTAGGTAAGTGGGGAGGAATCGCATGATATTACCCATACAACGGTGTTAGGATAAATGATAAAGAAAATTTAGCATTGTGCTTCAAATGCTCTTATTGAAAATCGGATTATCACAGACATGCTTCGAGATAGCATTGACATGGTCTTCAAGCAAAGGTCAGACTTTGGATACAGGAAGGATCCATAAGGAACAACTTGTAGAATAAGTCTTACAATTTCCTCATGGAAGAATGGATAACCTTGCTAATAAGGAAACTATAACAACAGGTCCTCCGGCCAGGTGTGCTAGGCATGTCATCACCTTACTGGTTCATATAAAGACCAATGTTATAACTCTTGGAAATATGTTCCAACCATCATATCTGACCGAGATTCAGATCTGATTCGTGTCAGGATGCCTGAGAAGAAGAGGTGCAACATAATTGATGAGATGACATTATATGATTCTCGGGAAATGAACTATGGAAGCGAGTTCCGAACAAGGGTTCATCATTAAGCCAAGGGGAGGATGGGGAGGTGGTTGATGGACTCAGCGACAAATCATTGAGATTCCCAAAGGATGGATTTCCACAATTATGTGAACAAGGAGATAACATTTGTCACATCAACTGATATATTGAGGTATGCTCAAGGTAAACATACACAGTTAAACATTGGTTGAAATGTGCACCCGAAATATGGTCTAGGTAGCACAATCAATGTTCGAATGATAATTCAATAAGCCATAGACGTAGAATGAAACTATAGACCAATAACTTCAAAGCAATAGGGTTGCTAGAAGTTTAGAGTTTACACATCACAGACCATTTGTCGGTATTCCGTTTAGAAACAACACGGGGACCAAGAAAAGAATGGTGATGTTAAATAAGTATCACTTGTATCAAGAATTCTTAAGGGTGGTGAATTTCCCATGACATTCTTGACATAAAAGATAGCAATACTCCAAGGTAGAGCATATCATAAGTTGGATAGCAAGGATCTCAAGGTACAACACAAAACATGAACAAGTTTGTGTTGAAGGGAAAGCAAGAATGTTGCCGATGGTAACACAAATCATCGAGGGGCAAGGATGGTATTTCTCATCATGAATTCAATTGATATCCTGGAGGAACTCAGAATGTTGATGATGATCATGACAAATTTTGTCGAGAGGTTTCATGGAGATGTAATCGGTCGGCGATGACATCAAGTCAAAGGAATGATGAAGCGAAAGGTTATTGGAACCAAGGGTACGACACAAACTCAAATTCAAGCATGTCGTTCAAGGTGGAACGATAAGATGAGGAAATCGGCGTAAGCTTAGCTCATCATCTAAAGTTGCGCTCCGGAACTAAGGACCCGGTAGCATAGTTAAGATTAGCACGATAATGATATAGCTGATAAGGCTAGGAATGACTTGAAGGATTATTAAACTCGTAAGCAACAAGAATTACTTATAGTTATTGAATCAGAGTGCGGAATCGATTCACTTATCAGTGTTCTCGAGTGACTAATAACTCAGAGCCCGTGGAAAATTGGAATCAGTGAGAATGTAGCACTTGATGAAGAACTCATAAGAAGTTATGCAGTTCCATGATAATCTCGAGATACCAGGGGGTAATACTCGACGACAGATCAAGGTAGAGGTTGGACTAGGGTATTGCTCTGCAGAGGACAAGTGCTTAAACTTGCACGAGAAATGGTATTTAAAGGAGAACATGGTCGGAACCACGATTGCAAAAGGATCAATACACAGATACTAGACGATATCATATCAAGGAAATAGTTATTATTACAAGAAGCTTCTATGATAGGATCTACATCGTGTCCATGGGCATGAACACAAAGTTCAAGGTCGACTCCCACTTCTCCAATGCATACCCTTTCATTCACTTCTCGCGTTTGATGAAGTTGCAGTGTTGAAAATTTTTATCTGGCAAAATACCAGAAGAGTATGACTCATGAAAACTTTCGAGTTCACACATACTATGAAAGGCATAGGTTCAACCCATCGGGGCATCGTGGAAACATATACCACAAGCTTCAGGGGTAAATAACTCAAGCTCGATAGTAGAGCATGGGTGACAAAACGAGAGGATACAATTTACTAAAGGCATTATGTATCAGGGAAAGAACTTCCAAAGTGATTGAATATGAAGGACGTTGTCGGATAAAATCCAACAAGGTTCTGATGGTCCATAAAGGATCTGATGTGAGTATCGGCACACAACCAGAGGTAGAATCAATGCAAAGACCTTGGATTATAGAAACAACTAAGTAACTTAGAGCTCAATTGCAAAGGAATTATGATTTACAAAGCAAAGGATCGGAAACAGACGCTCTGATCAAGGATGGATAAGTTCAATAGACATAGGGGCAAAATCGACAACAATTTGATTGGCGAGAACCAGCTCACGTTTCAAATGACGTCTGAGCTGGAAGGATGAATTCTAGGCTCTGATTGAGGATTGCGAGCATTCGCAACAGATTGAATCAACGGACTCAAAATGATAATGACAAGAGATGCCAATAAGATTACGAGACTTAAGATTAATCATAATGCAAGTAAGCAAGAATTTCAAGAGCAAAAGGCTCCTGAGGATTTTCGGAAGATTGAATGGTATTTTGAACACTTTTGTGAAATACTTGAATCAACTGGGGATGAGCGGATACTCGGTAAGTGCGAGAATTATCCGTAGGGGTATTCAGGTGACAAAGAACAGCAAGGCAGTAAGCTCAAAGGATTCTCGGAACAACAGAGAGAATTTCGGGGTATCTTGTAATAACAAGATCAATTGGGAAACATTGTATGAATGGCGAGTATACGAGGTTATCCATAGGAGTTTATCGATGAAAGGGAATTGCAAAAGCGATGAACACAAGTTCTCGGGTTATCAGCGGAGAGTATCTTCAGGGTCTTCACGTGCAGCAGACGATCATCAGTAATAAGGGGCTCTCCAGGTGAAAGTGATAACGAGATCCTAATGTTAGATTTAGCAAAACTCACTTAACCCGAATAGAAGAGAGATCAGAGTCCCATGGTATAGACAAGGAGTAAAAGATCCTAATACCACCCAATGGCGACGTGGACCCGTAAGCCACACAGCCATGTCAGTAAAAGTTTAGCAATGACTAGACTCAACTTCGGCCAAGGAGTTGGAAAGGGGGATTCCTACAGGCAGTCGGCTCTGATACCAACTTGTGACGCCCCCAATTCGACCGTACACTAATCATGCACGCAAATGTGTATGATCAAGATCAGGGACTCACGAGAAGATATCACAACACAACTCTACAACATAAATAAGTCATACAAGCATCATATACAAGCCAGGGGCCTCGAGGGCTCGAATACAAGTGCTCGATCATAGACGAGTCAGCGGAAGCAACAATATCTGAGTACAGACATAAGTTAAACAAGTTTGCCTTAAGAAGGCTAGCACAAAAGTAGCAACGATCGAAAAGGCAAGGCCTCCTGCCTGGGACCTCCTAACTACTCCTCGAAGCCGAACTCCATGTAGAATCATCCTCGGGATCTGTAGCTCCTGGACTCCAGCATCTGGTTGCGACAACCAGGTATAATGGAAAGGGGGAAAAGAGGGAGAAAAGCAATCGTGAGTACTCATCCAAAGTACTCACAAGCAAGGAGCTACACTACATATGCATGGGTATATGTGTAAAGGGCCATATCGGTGGACTGAACTGCAGAATGCCAGAATAAGGGGGGATAGCTAATCCTGTCGAAGACTACGCTTCTGGCAGCCTCCATCTTGCAGCATGTAGAAGAGAGTAGATTGAAGTCCTCCAAGTAGCATCGTATAGCATAATCCTACCCGGCGATCCCCTCCTCGTCGCCCTGTTAGAGAGCGACCACCGGGTTATATCTGGCACTTGGAAGGGTGTGTTTTATTAAGTATCCAGTTCTAGTTGTCATAAGGTCAAGGTACAACTCCGGGTCGTCCTTTTACCGAGGGACACGGCTATTCGAATAGATAAACTTCCCTGCAGGGGTGCACCACATAACCCAACACGCTCGATCCCATTTGGCCAGACACACTTTTCTGGGTCATGCCCGGCCTCGGAAGATCAACACGTCGTAGCCCCACCTAGGCACAACAGAGAGGTCAGCACGCCGGTCTAAATCCTATGGCGCAGGGGTCTGGGCCCATCGCCCATTGCACACCTGCATGTTGCGAACGCGGCCGGAAGCAGACCTAGCCTAGCAGGCGTTCCAGTCCAATCCGGCGCGCGCCACTCAGTCGCTGACGTCACGAAGGCTTCGGCTGATACCACGACGTCGAGTGCCCATAACTGTTCCCGTGTAGTTGGTTAGTGCGTATAGACCAAATGGCCAGACTCAGATCAAATACCAAGATCTCGTTAAGCGTGTTAAGTGTCCGCGAACGCCGACCAGGGCCAGGCCCATCTCTCTCCTAGGTGATCGCAACCTGCCCTGTCGCTCCGCCATAAAGTAACAGTCGGGGGCCGTCAGGAACCCAGGCCCACCTCTACCGGGATGGAGCCACCTGTCCTTTCAGCCCCCTCATCAGAATCACTTGCGAGTACTCAACGAGCCGACCCGACTTTAGTCACCACATGTGTCATGTATATAAAGTATATAGTATATACCCGTGATCACCTCCCGAAGTGATCACGGCCCAGTAGCATAGCATGGCAGACGGACAAGAGTGTAGGGCCACTGATGGAACACTAGCATCCTATACTAAGCAGTAGGATAGCAGGTAAGGGTAACAACTGTAGCAACAATGATAGGCTATGCATCAGGATAGGATTAACGGAAAGCAGTAACATGCTACACTACTCTAATGCAAGCAGTATAGAGAAGAATATGCGATATCTGGTGATCAAGGGGGGGCTTGCCTGGAAGCTCTGTGGTACAGGGAGAAGGGTCGTCGGTGACGTAGTCGTACTCGGTGGCCTCAGCGCCGGTCTCGGGGTCTACCGGAGAAGAAGAGGGGGAAGAAACAGTAAATACGGAGCAAACAAAGCATCACAAAACATAACGAGGCAATACGCGGTGCTAGGTAAGCCCTAACGCGGTAGTAAGTGATACCGGCGAAGGGGGAAACATCCGGGAAAATATCCCCGGTGTTTCACGTTTTCGGACAGATGAATCGGAGGGGAAAAGTTGCGAGTTTGCTATGCTAGGGATGTGTGGCGGACGAACGGGCTGCGTATCCGGATTCGTCTCGTCGTTCTGAGCAACTTTCATGTAGAAAGTATTTTCATCTGAGCTACGGTTTATTTTATATGATTTTCTAAAGTTTTAAATCATTTTTAGAATTTATTTAATTCAACATTATCCAGAATAGTGCCTGCTGACATCATCATGACGTCAGCATGACGTCGGCAGTCAACAGGGCGTTGACTGGTCAATCTGACGTGTGGGTCCCGCATGTCATACTCTGTTTATTCTAATTAGGGTTTAACTAATCTAATTACTGTTTAATTAATTAACAATAGTTATTTAGGTTAACTAAACATGATTAATTAGTTTACTTAGTGATTAGGTTCATCTAATCAGGATTAATTAAGTTAATTAATTAATCAATTAATATTTGTATTTATTTATTTATTTATTTTTAAATCTTTTTCATTCATTTCTTTTTTTAAACATTCTGGGCGTGGGCCCCATTTGGCAGTGGCCCAGAGGGGCATAGCGGGTTGGGCGCTAACGGGCGCGGGTTAACGGGGGGTGGAGCAGAGCAGAGCCACGGGGCTCGCGGGCGCGAGCGCCGGCGGCCAGGGGCCGCGCGGCAGCAGCAGGGCGCTGCGGTGGCAGGGGAACAGGGCGGCGGAGGCGCGGTCGGCCACCGTTGTCGCGGGGGTGCTGGCGCGGGGCAGTTGGCGGCCGTCGGCTAGCAGTGGTGGGGCACGACTGGGGATGCGCACAGGGGTGCGACGAGCGCGGACGTCGGCGCGGGGAGCAGAGGGGGTGCGAGGCAGCAACGAGAGGGGCACGGGGCACGCGGAGCACGGCAGCGTGCAAGTGCGCGGCGCGAGCCGGGCGCGTCTGGGGCGCGCAGGGCGACGTGCGCGAGGCAGAGGTGACGGGGAGCAGCAGCAAGGCAAGGCCACGCGCGAGCGCGCGCGTGAGCTGCGGTGACCGCGGGGAAAGGAGGAAGGGGGGCTCACTATGATTCGTAGGGACGGGGGCAGCGGGGGTCGGGGTGGTCGACGGGGACGACGGCGGAGAAGAAGCAGGCCGGCGAGGGAGGTCCGGGTCGACGGCGAGGCGAGGCCACGGCTTCAGGCTGGCTTGCGCGAGGGAGAGGAGGGGCGAGAGGGCAACGGCGACGGCAGGCGACGTCGATCCAGAGCGGTGGCGATGCGGCGGGCTGCGACGACGCGGCGACGGGATCGGGGTCGCCCGATCCCGATCCAGTCGGGGAGAGAGGGAGGAGTGAGTGGGGGTCGTGGGGGGTTAGGGTTCCGGTGCCCATGGGGATAGATAAGGGAGTGGGGGGTGCGGCCGGTTGGGCCAGCCAGGCGGCCCGGTGGGCCGAAGTCCAGTGGGGGAGGGTTGTCTCTTTTCTTTTCCTTTGTTTGTTATCTTTTACCCTTTTATTTATTTTCTTTTCTGTTTTCTTTTATCTTCCAATTTAATTTAACTCTATCAAGATAAATAATTAGCGCCTAAATTAGTGTTGTAAATTAAGCCTCTGCCGTAAAAGCTTGACTTCCAAATAAATTAGTTTAGGATTTTATAAAATACAAAAGTCATTTATTTAATTGTTTTAGCCACTGGGTTAATTACTTTTGAGCATTTAAACATGTTTTAAAGGTTTGGTTTCTCCACCAATATTTATTATGAATTACTTGCTACATTTAGAGCATTTTAGTTTTGACTTTTGAAAACTCTTCTAGTTTGACTTTATTTCAAATTTTAATTTGAACGAGTTTTGAATCATCGCGAGATTATTAATAGTAATCGTGGTGACGTGGCAACATTAGTAGAGGGTTACTGTAGCTTAATTATCCGGGCGTCACAATGTCGTCAGCAATTTGACGGAATAGTCACTCACTCATGCGGAAGCGTCGCCAGGACACGTACGACAAGAAAGTACAGCCGAACACAAACTAGTCGAGCATGAGCCACTTGTGGCTGGTGTATCTATTCCAGTGATTTTTTGCATGACCAAGTTATGATCCTGAATGCTTACTCTTCACGTTGGTTGATGTTATCCATTCAGCAACCATCGACATCACCTCGTCTTCTTCGACGTCCATGATTTCACTCTCGGACTCGGAGCTCGAATCTGGCAAAGATTCTTCAAGAAGCATTAGCTTCACCGTCAGATCCATTTGCACATGAAGTGAATCGTATGTTATATGCTTGAATCTATGAGCCCGTAAACTAAATCTACAAGAAAATGCCTGGGAAATTTACCTCTGGGCAAGATGCCGAGGTCGCATGGCGGAAGTGGTGACACAACCAGACGGCGGGAAGAAGGCGCGGGGCTGCGATGAAGTGCGGGTGGTCTGGAAATGTCTCAGCGGAGGTGACAAAGGCCAAATCGGGCGCCCCGAACGTTGGATGTGGCATGATTAAACGATCGCACGGGGATGTTGGCGGCGGCGTAAGTGAACGTGCTTCCTGAAATGTCCATTGCGGTTATATTTGGGTGGATGCGGACCACCATAACGCCTCGCCCAACCTCCCAATACGGATCTCGCGGGTTAGATTTGGAGTGTACTCCAAAAATCATGGCCATCAAGGCGGGATGGCGACTTTGCTAGAGTGACATTTTAGACCAAAGTTGTCATGTTAGAGATTCGTATGGCAATGAAGAGCATACGTCGACTCTGCTAGAGTTGCTCTAGGTGACATGAACACGTTCATTTTTAGAAAAGTATGCATGTTTTTCTCCATTTTAAATTTCTCACTTCCCCAATCTACATGTGGGAATATAGACACTCTGCACATTTCAAAATCGATTCGAAAAACCATACAAAGAAAAACAGAACCGACCACAATTTTATGGTTTTTCGTTTACAGTATGGCATGAAATCTAAAAACCATATACAAGTCGAGTTTTTTGGTATAAAATTTTGGTAAAACGAAGAGAAGGTAGTTTAGAGGAGGCCTCTTTGTAGTGAAGGAATTTTTTTAGGAATAGCTTCGACATAGTTAGGTCCTCTTTGGATTGAATGGATTTTATAGGATTGATAGGATTTTTTTTCCTATGGAAGCATTTTGGGTCATGGAAATGGGTTCACCAAAATTGTTATGGGATCCTTTCATATACTGTTTCATTTAGGATTTGTTTGATTCAAATGAATTTCATAGGGGTTGTTTTGGATTAGAATCCTCAGATATTTTTTGTATATTGGTCATTTGATTCGTAGGATTGAATCCTATGGAAATTTTTTGTTAAGGAATCACTTGAAGTAGATTTCATAGAAAATCTAGCATCCACTCCAATCTCTTGGAAAAATTATCTTATTTTTTCTATGATGCAACCAAATAAACTCAAATCTTGTAGGATTCGAATGGGAATGACATTTCAATCTTTTGTTTTACCATCCCAAGAATCAAAGAGGCTCTCGGTAGGAATCTAAACATAAGCTCAAATTTTTTTTTTTAGAAGTCTCATGCGCTTGCACAGTATCTCACTCTACTCCCTCTCCTGAATCCTCCAATTTCTTGTGCAACATTCAAAGAGACATTTTATAAAATTCCTGTATTTTGAACTCCCGAATTCATATAACATATAGCAACTAAATATTACTACCTCCAACCTAAAATAAGTGTTACAGTCTTGAACTAGAACTATTTTGGATCGGAGGGAGTAGTAAGTTTTAACAATTTCTATGGTAGGAGGTCGTGACTGGCTGGTGGGCCCCATCCGTCAGTGACGTTGCAGTGGAACCGAGACCTCTCCTGCATGCAACAAAACTGAACAAAGCCCCTCAGAATAATCCAAACGTCACGGCAAGGGACACCCTGGACAAGCACGGCACACGACCGTGGGGCCCACACACCAGCCGTCGGAGACAGTGCGCTTCACGCAGCTCAGCCTCCCAGGGCCAGAAGGGTAACTTCCGGGGCCGTGACAGCTGTATGCCTCGCGTCTTTAATAGGAGTACCCACTAAACCTCTTTAAAAAAATGTAAATTCCCACTATGACCCTCACCAAGAATTCTCTCCGCTCCTCCACTTCACTCCCCGTTCTCCTTCGATCTCAATCCCCAAACCCTCTTCTCCTCCTCCCCCCGCGTCGCAATCGTCTCAAATCCCGTGGCCACCGGTCTCTCCGCTCTGATTCCTCCGAGACTGATTCGCTCCAGAACCTATTCTTACTCTCTCGGGGGTAAAATAAAAATAATCTTGTTTTCACAGTCCTGTCTTTGTCCCGTCGTAGCTTCCATCTCCATTGCTGCTGTGCTCGAGGTTGCTCCGTAGAGAGCTGTCCCGCCCGTGCGGGCTGGGCTCAATAAATGCGCGTCCTTGTAGAGAATCCCAAGGTTTCCGCGCCGAATCTCGTCCTTGTCCCCCCGAGTTAAGAGGCGGAGGTGGTGATTCTCGTACGCGCGCCAATCTTTGCCGCGTTCGTGGATGACGAGCGGCTCCTCCTGACTCTTCTTCTCGAGCTTGCCTCCCACCCTCCTGGCTTTCTCACCACCCCTGGATTCCTGGCGGAGCCGTGGTGCCCATGGATTTCGTATTATGCGTCTGCCTCCTCCAACTGCTGTTCTTGCGCTCTTCTCCGGTGGCGGCGCTGCAGCCGACGCCGCCGCCGGCGAGGGCCCTGGACGCAAAATTGCAGGAGTACGCCTACCGGGCCCTCGTCCGTCCGCGCACCGGCATTGTCTACAATGCCACCGTCCCCGGCAACCTCACCGGCGTCTCGGTGTCCGCGCTCCGCCTGCGCAGCGGCAGCCTCCGGAGGAAAGGTTTGTCCCAGTACTTCCATTTCGGCCTGCCCACCGGCGTCATCGCGCAGCCTCGCGTGGAGAGGATGGTGCTCGTGTTCCACAACCTGGGCAATTGGTCGCAGCACTACTACCCGCCTCCCCCCGGGTACACCTACCTCTCGCCGGTGCTTGGGCTGCTGGCCTATGACGCTGTCAACCTTTCGGCAGTGGGGTTGCCGGAGCTGAACATCGTCGCGTCAGGCAGCCCGATTCTTGTACATTTCAGCAATGTCAGGGCGGCGCCGGCAGGCGGCCCAGCACCACGGTGTGTGTGGTTTGACTTGGATGGTGTGCCGCAGTTCCGGGACCAAGAGGCAAGCAACGTGTGTGCTACGTATCGCCAAGGGCACTTCTCGATAGTGGTGAACTCCAGTGAGGTTGCTCCTGCTCCATTGCCACCAGGCGCAATTGCCCCGCCGATACCGGCTGCCGGAGGTCGTACCAAGGGGGGCTCGCAAGCTTGGAAGGTCGCCGTTGGCGTGGTTGGGGGCGCCATAGCATTGGGGCTGTTATCTTCAGCTCTTCTGTGTCTGGTGAGGCATAAAAGGGCCAAGAAGTTGGAGGTGATGGAACGGAATTCAGAGGTTGGGGAGACACTGCGCATGGCGCAGGTTGGGCGGGCGCAAGCACCTGTAGCGCTGTGGACACGAACAAAACCGGTGATTGAGAGCGAGTATGCTGCATAGTTTGTTTTGGATTTTCTGCTGAGTTCAACCATCACTAACAATGCCCGGAGACATGGAATTTGTCCAATTGCCCAGGTTGAAGGTGGCAAGTGTTCCATCAGTCAGGGGTTGCTAATTACTGAAGTCAGGGCTCAGCTTCCGCCCTTGTGGGAAGGCATTCTTTTGGTTGGTTTATTTCGAAGGTTAATTTTCATGCGATGGCTATAATTGATGTTCATAGTTGCCATGTTCATACCAAGGAGCTCTGTTCATCTCCAAAGCAATGGAGAAGTGAATGTATCAAGTCAGATTTGGAATCCCTCAAAAATAAAATAAAATGGGACGCTGTATTTCAGAGGAAGTAGATTAGCGGTAAAGCTGGGTAACACTCACTGCAAACGACGTTGTTTTTATTGAAATTAGTTCTAGTTTGGGATCAGTTCCATTTTAGCACTCTTTGGTTTTCCTGTTCAGACACCTGTTGAGATGATTACATGATGATGTACATGCCATTTTGGTAATTAGCCTGATAACTTATTTTTCATGGCTACTTGTTGTAAGATACAGTCTGTATGTGGTGTGAACTATCGGCTATCTTCTCGTTACAGTTCTTGTTCCGCAGTCTGTTGATGATTTGGTGTTATTGTCTAATTCCAAATTAGTATGATACTCGAAGCTTACTAGGGTGTCATTATCATTTCCCTAAAAAAAGGTTGCATTATCATTGTTCAGAAATTAGCATCAACAATGCTGGAATAGGGCTATTGCTGACTGAAGATTTAGATGTCTGACGGTTTAAACAAGAGGCATTTTATTCATGGTATAATTCAGTACGGAATCGTTACACAACTCTTCACTTTTAATTAATATGTACCCGGACTGATTTATGAAAGTGTAATTCTTGTTATGCTTTAACAATGCCATTTATCAAAGTATGCATTCCCAGGCCCTCTTGTCCCAAAATTTCTTCGGAAGTGGGCTTGAACATCCTCCATCTTGTGAGCTGGCTTCAGGTCATAGTACTTTCTGAGCATGTGTTTCATATATACTATATACTTTGCACACGTTTATTCTTGTGTTGGAAGATTATGCAGTCTCGAGGAAACCGATGATTAGCTGTTGTCATAACTTAAATCATTATGTTTTAGCTGCCAGATGTGTGTTGCCAGTTGCCAGTTTCAAAGTTGAGAGTGCACATTCTTTATAGGTGCCCTGTTTTCAGTGGATGTGTTTGCTGAAGGTGTGTGGCAGAAGCAAACCGGAGTGCGGAATTGGTAGCACATGCTGCATCTGCAAGCAAATGCATCGGTTTATTCTGGAACATATATAACGCATATATGGAAGCGGTTAATCTGAGGTCGAGCTCATGTGAGCTTGGATGCACAGTAAAAAAGTGAAAACAATTTTTTTTAAATCTGATTTCTTTTGTGTAAACATTGACAAAAGTTTTGCTTGCTTGTGAAGTTTCATCAAAGTTTTTTTGTTGTAAACATTGTCAATGTTTGCTAAAAAAAATCTTAGTTTTTATTTTATTTTACTGTTTACCCGAGCTCATGTGAGCTCGAGCTGATATAGATTGCATGGAATGAAAATAGATGAGTGAGTGCTACAGGAGATATCCTCCTGCATCTATTAGAGCATCTCTAGTGGATGGTGTATATGGAGGTGGATGCTAAATATACACGATCAAAATCAAAAAATGTCTCCCAGTGGATCGTGTATCAGGTCGTGTAGCTGTACACGTCGCTCCCACGAGCGTACCTGGCGTGGGAGTAAACAGGACCGAACCACGCCCGTGGGCTCGCTCCCGCTCCAGTTCCTCCCGCTCCCGCTCCCGGCCGCCTCCCCAAGGTCGCCGTCGCCCCTCTCCGGCCGCCGCCCAAGGTCGCCGTCGCGTCTCCTCTCCGGCCGCCGCCAAAGGTAACCATTTTTTCCTTTCTCGCAAGCGGGAGCAGAGGGGCGGCGGAGCGGGCGCGCGGTGGGGGGAGGGGGGAGATGCAGGGGCGGCGGAGCGGTGGGGGGGAGGGGGGAGATACAGGGGCGGCGGCCGGGCGCGCGGTGGGGGGAGGGGGAAGATGCAGGGGCGGCGGCCGGGCGCGCGGTGGGGAGGAGGGGGGAGATGCAGGGGCGGCGGAGCGGTGGGGGGGAGGGGGGAGATGCAGGGGCGGCGGCCGGACGAGCGGCGCCGTGGGGAGGGGGGAGATGCAGGGGCAGCGGCCGGACGAGCGGCGCCGTGGGGAGATGCAGGGGCGGCGGCCGCACGCCCTGCAGCCCGATCTGGCGGCGGCGCCTGTGCCGGCGCGCGCCCTGGCGCGGGGACGGGGGGCTGGGCGACGGCCGGGTGGGGGGGAGGGGGGAGATGCAGGGGCGGCCGGTCGCGCCTGTCTGCTGGGGCGGCGGCCGGACGAGCGGCGCCGTGGGGAAGGGGGAGATGCAGGGGCAGCGGCCGGACGAGCGGCGCCGTGGGGAAGGGGGAGATGCAGGGGCAGCGGCCGGACGAGCGGCGCCGTGGGGAGATGTAGGGGCGGCGGCCGCACGCCCTGCAGCCCGATCTGGCGGCGGCGCCGGTGCCGGCGCGCGCCCTGGCGCGGGGACGGGGGGCTGGGCGACGGCCGGGTGGGGGGGAGGGGGGAGATGCAGGGGCGGCTGGGCGACAGGAATGAGTGATTTGGCTGTCCTTCAGTCAACTTAATATTTTGCATCTCGTTCAATAATTTTTTGCTTGTCAATTTGATGCCAGATTGTGGTCTAAAATAGCTGTGCATTGGTTGCTTGTAGATGGATGCTGACCAAAGCTTCTTGGACACCCTTGGTTTTGGTTACATGCAAACACAACCAGAAAGTCCAATTGGAGAGCAGGCAACTCCATCAACTCAGCATCAAGCAACACCATCAACGCAGCAACATTCTGCAATAATAGAGAAAGGAAAATCCAACAAAGGAAAAAATTGGTGTAGTGATGAGGACAAGGTTCTCATAGCAGCATGGGCAAATACAAGTTTGGATATTGTTGGGACTGATCAAAACCGAGATGCTTATTGGGCTAGAATTTCAGAGTACTACAACACACACAAGGAATCGTCATGGCCGGAGCGTAATCCTAATGCAATCAATTGCCGTTACACATTGATTAACAGAGAGACCTCCAAATTTTGTGGTTGCCTTCAGCAGATTTTAAATAAGGAAGAAAGTGGAAGGACTATAGCAGAAAAGGTATGCGCAATATTCTACTTCTATATGTGCTGTGCAATATGTGATGTGCAATATTCTATATGTGTTGTGCATTTGTTAACAATATATTTATATGTGCAGACAAACGATGCACACATTCTGTTTAAGGAAATGGATGTTAAAAAAAACGGCCTTTCACATTGATGCATTGCTATATAGAGTTTGCAAAGTATCCAAAGTGGCAGACAAGAGAACTTGAAACTTCTCTTAAGAAACAAAAGAAAACCATTGATGAAAGTCCAGGCAGAGCCACCAATGATCCGTCAGATGCATCCTCGGTACGCACTGATGCAACCTCGATACACACTGATGCTCTTGAACATGAGAAAAGACCTGATGGTGTTAAGAAGGACAAGAGAGGTAAAGCTGATGAGAATGCTTGCAAGCTGTCATTAGAAACTGTGTGGGCAGCAAAGCAAGAGAAGGATGAGATCAAAGAAGCGGCAAGAAATGCTCGCTATGCACAGCAATTTGAATTGCGAAAAGAGGAGATTGCACTCAGAAAGAAGGAGGATGCACGAAACGAGAGGGAGGATGCACGGAGACAGTTTGAATTAGATGAGAGGGTCATGCTGATCGACGCTAGTGGTATGACTGATGTGCAAAAGCAGTTCTACCAAGCTAAGCAGAATGAGATCCTTGCTCGAGGCCTAGAGTAATGTGAGCTATTTGATATGTGAGCTATATGAACTATTTACTGCTTTCCGCTAGTTGCTGTATGAACTATTTGATAACATCACTCATTGCATAAATATTTTATTGATAGCTATAAATTCATGGATTACATCACTCATTGAATAAATTAAAACTAGATGAAAAGAAACGGATTACAGACTTATAACTAGGACATCACTCGTTTCCAAATTTTTGCCACACATGGTCAATTAGATCAAGTTTAAGCTGATCATGTTCACCTTGATTTCTAATCCAGTGAGTCATCTGAATAAAAGAGCTCAGTTGTTCCGCATGAGTACGAGAGACCGTGACTCTTTCTCCCATTGCCTCAAAAGTGCAGCTTTGCCGACCAGTTTGTCGCTCCTCTTCAACTATCATATTGTGCATTATGACACAAGCTTTCATGACATCACCGATTTCTTTACGTTTCCATCCTTTAGCAGGTCCACGAACAATGGCAAAACGGGATTGAAGAACTCCAAAGGCTCGTTCCACATCTTTCCTAGCCCCCTCTTGCCTCTTGGCAAAAGTTTTATGTTTTCTGGTATCTGGAGCTGGTATGCTCTTCACAAATGTTGCCCACCGTGGATAGATACCATCTGCAAGATAATACCCCATTGTGTACTGATGGCCATTGATGCTATAATTCACTGGAGGAGTTTGGCCTTCAGCTAGCTTTGTAAAAACAGGAGAACGTTGAAGAACATTTATATCATTCAGAGACCCTGGTAAACCAAAATAAGCATGCCAAATCCAAAGATCTTGTGAAGCAACTGCTTCCAAGATCATAGTGGGCTCGCTGACATGGCCTTTAAACATGCCATGCCATTTTTTGGGGCAATTTTTCCAACCCCAGTGCATGCAATCTATGCTCCCTAACATACCAGGAAATCCTCTTTCCTCCCCTATTGCAAGTAACCTAGCAATGTCTTCTTCATTTGGAGATCTCAGGTACCTTTCCCCAAAAACTTCACAAACTTTGATCACAAATTTCTTGCAAGACTCTAAATTAGTAGCCTCAGCGGACCGGATGTACTCATCAGCACCATCAGCTGCTATTCCATATGTTAGCATCCGCATTGCCGCGGTCATCTTTTGTAGAGGATGTAACCCAAGAGCTCCAGAAGCACTTCTTTTTTGAGTAAAATAACCATCATAAT
This sequence comes from Aegilops tauschii subsp. strangulata, assembly GCF_002575655.3. Lineage (NCBI taxonomy): Eukaryota > Viridiplantae > Streptophyta > Magnoliopsida > Poales > Poaceae > Aegilops > Aegilops tauschii. The sequence continues at coordinate 253,589,057 of NC_053039.3, forward strand.
CATGCTCAAGTATACCATCGGCTATGCGTTTGAACAAATTACGGGACATCCTAAATCTGTGCATAAAAAGTAAATGAGACAGGGAAATGAAAAAAGGGCTAAAGCAGAGAAGTGTAGTAATTACGAACCTTCGTCGAAACAAATGTTCGGGATAGCGAGGAACTTCTTTGAAGTAGTCGTCCCACAGAAGAACAAATCCGGCATCTCTTCCTCGATTGATTGTTTGACGTCCATGCTTGGAACCGCCATGGCGTCGAGCGTTCATCCTCTCTTCCTCCTCGCGCTCGGGGAATGCTGCAAGTATGAGTTCATCGTCGCCAGATGAAGATGACGAAGAACTCATGTCCAAAGTGGATGTGTTCATTGTGTTGCGTGAGAGACGATAGAGAAATCTAGGTGAGAAGAGAAGTCACAGATAGAAGTGCTAGAAGAAAGATGGTAGGGGTGGTTTATATAGAGAAATACGACCGTTGAAAATATAGCCGTTGAAAATATAGCCGTTTGAAAATATAGCCGTTGGAATATACACGTCCAAATTTACACGTTCCACTGAAAAACTGAGAGGTGTGTATTTTAGCAAGGTGTATATGAACGTGTATATGGAGATATACACGTCCAAATTTACACCATCCACTAGAGATGCTCTTAGTCAGCGTATGTGATCCTATCGCTTGCTTTGAAACTATGCTGCACTGGGACCTAGACAAAAAGGACAAGTACTACTGGACAGGTTGGTAATACAGTATTTGAATGGAGGACTGGCTGTGATTTGGTGCCTTCATCCGTGTACAAGATTCATTTGTCCCGGTCTTGCCGTCGGGCGGGCGAGGCGGGCCGGGCTCTGGTCCTCGGCCGGTGGCTTCCGGCGGTGCTGAGGTGGCCGCTGCGGGCCGGGGGCTGCGCCACCAAGGCCACCTGTGTCTTCGGGTCCGCAGCCTAGACCGGCCCCTCCACCCCACGTCGTTGCTCGCCCGTCTCCGCCGCCGCAGTCCAACGTTGGTGGTACTGTGGCTGCGCCCCGGGGTCAATGGGGGGATGACGACTACGATGCCTATGGGGCTGGTCAGCACCGTGGTTCTTCGTCCACGGGTGGAGGTCGTGGTTAGGCTTGGCAAAGCGACGGTTCGGCTGAGAGGCCGTTCTTGGGTCCTTCCGGTGGCTTCGTTGAGGGGCCTTCTGGTCCGGGTAATCGGCAGCGGGTAGGTTTCCGTGGCCATCATGGTGGTCGGGGCGGTCGAGGGGGCCGGTACCGTCCACGACAACTGGCTCCACCTGTCGTTGTCGAGCAGATGACAGATAACGGGGCTGCCGAGGAGCCAGTGTTGACCGGTCACGCTATGGAGGTGGTGACGGCTCTTGCTACTGTTCAGGTTCCTGAGAACGAGGTTATGGCTGATGTGTCTGTGGAGATGACGGATAGGGCTGAGTCTGATAGGGCGTCCAAATGGGCGCACAAGAAGGAAAAGATGCTTTGTTATCGATGTGGCGACAAGGGCCACTTCATTGCGGAGTGTGTGGCTCTGTTATGTGATACCTGCAGTAAGCCGGCACACGACTCTGGGGACTGTCCGATTCTGCGAGATCAGGCACCGTCGCTTATGATGTATGGAGTATACTGTGCTGAGCTAATGTTTTTTGAGTCTCCGAATGAGCGAGAGGTTACTGATGAGACCCTGAGCATGACTACGGGGATTGTCAAGGTAACCAGAGGGGAGGTCTCTGAGACACAGATCGTGCAGAGGCTTCGGGAGCTGGCCCCTGGGGATTTCCAGTGGGACCTCGTCAGTCTCGCTGATAAGATGTTCAGAGTTGAGTTTCCTTCGGTGGAGGATCTGCAGAGGTTGCTGAGTTTTGGGATGTGCAAAGTGCCGGGAACTGATTGCATCCTTGAGTTTCAGGAGTGGAAGCAGGTGGAGCCTCAGGGTAAGCCGCTTACTCAGGCGTGGTTGCGATTTTCCGGGGCCCCCTCCAAGCCGATGTAGGATGCTCGGGTTGTGGCCAGCTTGGGCATTTTGGTGGGGAAGCCTGAGCGAGTGGATATGGCGTTCACCAGAGCTCATGGGATTGTTCGGGTTCTGGTTAGTATTATGAACATTGAGTATGTGCCGGAAGTGGTTAAGTGGGCTTATCGAGGCAGGATTTATAATCTGGTTATTGAGTTTGAGGATGAGAGCCTTTTGGCTGCGGCGGCTCACGGGTCCGACGTGGATATGCACGAGGGTGACGGCAGCGCGGGAGCAAAGGAGCCGCCGGTCGAGGACTCTGGACGACAGATGTCCAAGGGACCGGGGTCTGAGACCGCGATGACTGGGGATGGAGCGGCTCCACCCTCCTCGGTGCCTACGACGACTCTGAGATTTGGGTCCTTCGAACCCGCTTCTGCACCCCCGAGGCTGTGGAGTGATCGGGTTGAGTCCGAGGAGGCTTTTGAGCTCGCGTTGCCTGCTTTGGGGTTTGAGGATACTGTGTGTACTATTCCTGGGGTTCCTGGGGCTTCGTCGATCTCGGTCTGGGGAGAGGAGGAGGTGAGTCGGCAGGTGGCCACTCCCTCTCGTGCTCAGCACGCTGTCCCTCCTTAGGACGTGGCGCCGGTGTTCGTGGCTGGTTTGTCGGGAGGGGTCCCGGGGTAGGCGGCCTCGGGTTGCTCTTCTCCTGCAGAGGTAGGGGATTCGGGGCAGGTGGCATCCGTGTCCTTCTCTACATTGGGAGGGGGTCTAGCGCAGGTGGCCTCGGATACCTCCTCTCCCGTCGCGTCTACCTCTCTGCTGGTGGCGACTGTGCCATCGGGAGGGGGCTCGGGGCAGGTGGCCTCGGAGCCCTCTTCTCCTGAGGCGCCTATGGTGGTGGCCTCTCCGGTGCTGGGTGGGGAGTTAGGGCAGGCGGCCCATGCACTCCCTTCACCTCGTTCGCCGCCGGCTCCGTCCTGGGGGGCGCGCCAGTCGTGTGAGGCCATGGTGACTGCCTTTCCACTTCCTGGCGAGTCTGCTGGGGAGTCCGTGCAGGCGGACCGGCCTAGCGGTTGGGGTGAGGCAGGAGGCCCTACCCTGACCAGGATCTCTCGGGAGGAGGTTATTGCGTTTGTTGGGATCCAGGATCCGATGTCTGAGGGGCGACGGGTGAGTGGCCGTCTCCAGACTCAGCCGGATGTGGACGACATTCAGCAGCGGTGCGCCATGAGGGCGGCCAAGCTCCGTGACGTTGAGGTCACTACTGGTATGTCGGTTAATACTTCTAATTCCATTCTGCATTTTTCTAATGATGAGATTGTTGAAAATGCAAATCAATTAGGAGTTTCACTAGGTAGTAATGTTACTGACATCTCTAATTCTGTTAATGATCTTCTAGATCTAGAGGCTGAGCGGGCCTTAGAGATGATTCGTAATTTAGCGGCGGTTAAAACCATGAGTGATTCTGAGGTTGATGCGTTGGGGGTCAGGGTGCTCGACAATTTTTGTGCGGATCTTATTCCTCCCATACCTGAGGCGGAAGAAGAGGATGATACTACTGAGATGGTTATGGCTGGACCTTCTGAGACAGGTTGTGAGGACCGGTTGCAGAGTCAAAATGTCTCTAAACGCAAGTGGAAACGGAAGGTGTACCCGGTGTCCGCAGTGCGTAGGAGTGCTAGGATTCGTACGGCTAAAAAATTCCATGATGAACTATGAAAGGAATCTTTTGGAATAGCAGAGGTCTAAAGGACTTGGCTAAAAGAAGGTTTCTTGCTGAGGCGTCTGTCGAGCATCGATTAGATTTTATCGCTCTATCGGAGACAGGTAGAGATAATTTTGCGCCACAATTTCTAAATACTTTGTCGGGAGGTATTGATTTTGATTGGCATAGCCTGCCACCGAGAGGGAGATCGGGTGGAATCTTACTCGGCGTTCGATGCGAAGCGCTCGAGGTTCGAAGTGTGGTAATGGGTGACTTTGTAGTCAAGTTTCGGGTGCGTTCGAAGGATGATGGGTTTAATTAGGCTTTGGTTGCGGTATATGGTGCCGCACAGCCCGAACTCAAGCCCGAGTTCTTGGCTGATCTTGTTAGGATTTGCGGTTCCGAGCAGCTTCCTATCCTGGTGGGGGGTGATTTCAATATCATTAGAAGGCGTGAGGATAAGAACAATGATAACTTTGACGACAGATGGTCGTTCATGTTCAATACTATCATTGAAAGTCTTGACCTGAGAGAAATTGAGTTCTCGGGTAGAAAATTCACCTGGGCTAACGCGCTGCCAAATCCGACGTATGAGAAGTTGGATCGAGTGTTGGCTAGTGTCGATTGGGAACAGAAGTTTCCGCTAGTCACAGTTCAGGCTTTGTCCCGTGGAATTTCTGATCACACGCCGTTATTTGTGGACTCTGGTGAGGCCACCCACCTGGGAAACAAAAACTCATTCTCCTTTGAGTTGGCTTGGTTTGAACGAGAAGGTTTCTTTGATCTCGTAGCCAGAGAGTGGGCTAAGGATTCAGGAGGGAAGACTGCGCTTCAGCGCTGGCAGAATAAGATTAGGCATTTGAGAAGTTTCCTGCGTGGGTGGGCTAAGCATCTTAGCGGGATTTATAAGGTCGAAAAGGAAAGGGTCCTTTCCCTTATTCAGTCCCTAGATGTAAAAGCAGAAACCACGGTGCTGCCGGCCACGGAGCTTCATGCCAAGCTTGACGCGGAGATGAGGCTGAAAGAACTTCTTCGAGAAGAGGAATTGAAGTGGGCGTTGCGGGCCAAGGTCCGGCGAGTAGTCCAGGGGGATGCGAACACTCAATTCTTTCACATGATCGCTAATGGTAAACATAGAAAGAAGAGGATCTTTCAGCTTGAGCAAGATGAAGGAACAATTTTAGGACAGGAAAACCTAAAACTGTACATTACAGAGTATTACAAGCAACTGTTTGGTCCTCCAGAGGATAACTGTGTGTCTCTGGATGAGTCCAGGGTTGAGGATGTTCCTCAACTCACAGCGGTGGAGAATGATATTCTAGCGGCTCCTTTTTCTGAGAAAGAGGTGTTTGAGGCCATTTCGCAAATGAAAAATAACAAGGCGCCGGGCCCGATGGATTTCCTGCGGAGTTTTATAAAAAGTGCTGGCATATTATTAAAGGGGATATGTTGCCTTTGTTCAATGATCTCTTCTCTGGGCAGCTTCAGCTTTTTCAGCTGAATTTTGGAACGATAACCCTTCTTCCTAAGAAAACAGAGGCTGTGAGAATTGAGCAATTCAGGCCCATCTGTCTTTTTAATGTAAGTTTCAAAATATTTACCAAGGTCGGGACTAATAGGCTCACACAGATCGCGCATGCTGTGGTGCAGCCTACCCAAACTGCTTTCATGCCAGACAGGAACATCCTTGAAGGGGTTGTGGTCCTTCATGAAACGCTCCATGAGATCCGCACGAAAAAGCTGGATGGGGTTGTTTTCAAAGTGGATTTCGAGAAAGCGTACGACAAAGTCAAATGGCCCTTCCTTCAACAGGCCTTACGCATGAAGGGTTTTGATGAAGCTTGGTGACGCCAGGTAGAATCCTTCACGCAAAAAGGGAGTGTTGGAATTAAAGTGAATGACGATATAGGTCATTATTTCCAGACACACAAAGGCCTGAGGCAAGGTGATCCAATGTCCCCTATTTTGTTCAACATTGTGGTTGACATGTTGGCAATTCTCATAGGTAGGGCAAAGGAGGCCGGTCAGGTGGGTGGCTTGGTGCCTCACCTAGTTGATGGGGGTGTGTCCATTTTGCAGTACGCTGATGATACAATCATATTTATGGAGCATGACTTGGCAAAAGCGAGAAATATGAAGCTGGTGTTATGCTTATTTGAACAATTGACCGGATTAAAGATTAACTTTCATAAAAGCGAGTTGTTCTGCTTTGGTAGAGCCAAGGAGGAACAAGAGGCTTATAGGCAATTGTTTGGTTGTGAATTAGGGGCTTTACCTTTTACTTACCTAGGTATACCCATTTACCATCGTAAGCTAACAAACAGAGAGTGGAAATGCATCGAGGATCGGTTTGAGAAGAAACTTAGTTGCTGGAAGGGCAAACTTATGTCTTATGGAGGCCGGTTGATTCTTATCAATTCGCTGCTCACGAGTATGCCGATGTTCCTACTATCTTTCTTTGAAGTTCCAGTTGGGGTTAGGAAAAGGCTGGACTTCTACCGATCAAGATTTTTTTGGCAGAGTGATGAACTAAAGAGAAAGTACCGACTTGCCAAATGGGATATCATCTGTAGACCAAAGGACCAAGGGGGTCTGGGTATTGAGAATCTTGAGGTCAAGAACAGATGCCTTCTCAGTAAGTGGTTGTATAAGTTATCAGTTGAGACTGACGCAACATGGGCGTAGATTCTCCGTAACAAGTATCTGCAGTCCAAAACTTTGTCACAGGTGACAGTGAGACCAACTGATTCGCTGTTTTGGAAGGGGCTTATGAGAGTTAAGGCAGCCTTCTTTAATAGAACAAAGTTTATAGTCGGTGATGGCAACAATACCCGTTTCTGGGAGGATACTTGGCTTGGTGATACGCCATTGGCGCTCCAGTACCCGTCCCTGTATCGTATTGTTCAACGACGTGATGCGCTAGTTGCAACGATTATGTAGTCCATTCCCCTTAATATCCAGTTTCGGAGGGTGCTTGTTGGTGATAGATGGGAAGCATGGCTTCATTTGGTGAGTAGACTGATGGAGGTTCAGCTAGCTCATCAGCCCGATCAGTTGTGTTGGAAACTTACTAGGTCTGGAGAATTTACGGTTAAGTCGATGTATATCGATGTCATTAACTCTAGTGTCATTCCTAGTTCCAAACATGTTTGGAAAGTAAAAGTTCCTTTGAAGATTAAAGTGTTTATGTGGTTTGTACATAAACAAGTCATTTTAATAAAGGACAACTTGGTTAAGCGCAATTGGACAGGATCTACTAGGTGTAGTTTCTGTGATCGGGACGAGACCATTAAGCACCTCTTCTTTGAGTGCCCGTTGGCGAGAGTTTTGTGGCGCACCGTGCAAATTGCCTTTAACATTACTCCTCCGAATTCGGTCGGTACGTTATTTGGAACGTGGCTTGATGGGATAGAGTCCGATACAGCTAGACACATCTGTGTAGGAGTATGTGCGTTGTTATGGGCAATTTGGAACTGCAGAAATGATTTGGCTTTTAACAGAACAACAACTATTCATTTTTTGCAGGTTTTATTCCGAGCTACGGCGCTGATCCGTATGTGGTCCTTACTCACTCCGACGGAGGCCAGGGAGCGTTTGGTTACTGGATCTGTCCGGTGGGAGATGGTAGCGCGGGATATTTTCAACCGGTTTGGATGGCGGTCATGTAATAGGATAGGCGATTAGTTTTTCTATCTTTGTTTTGCCAGCCGGTTGTGGCTCTATGGCCTTTTTATATTTGGCGTTGAGGCTCTCTGTGAGCTAGCCTTCATTTTGTTTCCAGACTTTAAGACCTTGTTGAACCTATTTTATTTATAAATATGGCTGTATGCATCGTTCTGATGCAGAGGCCGGGGAGCCCCCCTTTTCGAAAAAAGAAGTATTTCTTTCTTGTCCTTTTTTAGAAGATTCTTGTCCTTCTTCTTTTTGGCAGATGGAACTTCAGATTTTCTTTCAATCTCAACATGATTTGAGCCCGACAGCCCCAAGTGAGCCCATGTAGTACTTCATGGGCTGCCCCATGAAGTATGTTATCAACATGGGCTGCCCATGCAGGCTACAAGCCGCACGTTCTGGCCCAAATAAAAATCACAAATGAAACACCCTGCCGGCACTTCCTATTTAGCGCTGCAGACGCCAGTTTGTATGCATTTTGCAAACTGGCGCCTGTAGACCTCCATGCTGGGCCGGCCCAACTCAGTGTCCCTTCGTCTTTCTAACACGCAAAGAATGGAGCGCAAACAAAGATTCGATCGCTGACCTCCTGTTTGCTAAAACAATACGCTAACCACTAGGCCACATAGGCAACTTTGGATGTTTCCATCCTTTCCCTTATTTATTTTGTCCCGCTTTTCTTTTTTTCCATTTTTTTCGTTTGTCTGTTTTTTTCTTCCTTATTTGATGAATTTTTCTTCAAATTCCTGAAGTTATTTCATTTTTCGATGAACTTTTTTCTTCAAATCGATGAACTATTTTCAAAATTGTGAACCTTTTTTCTAATTCGATGAACTTTTTTTCGAACTCGATGAACTTTTTATGAATTTGAATGAACTTTTTCCAAATTCAATGAACTTTTTTCAAATCCGATGAACTTGTTTCCAATTCAATGAATTTTTTTCAAATTTGATGAACTTTTTTTCATAATAAATGAACTTTTTTTAACTCATAAACTCTTTTTGAATTTGCTAATTTTTTCAAAATATATTGAACTTTTTTTATAAGATGAACTTCTTTTGAATTCGTGAACTTTTTTTGAACACATGAACTTTTTGATTTGGTGAACCTTTTTGCATGTTCGTGAACTTCAGTTGAAATATATGAACATGTTTTGCAATAATTGAAACATCTAAACGTTATGTAATATAAATAGCACGTCTAACTTGCTGTTCTTAAAACTTCCGCGCTGTCAATAGTCGGGTGTAGTTAGTTGGCGAGTGGTCAGCTGCTCTGAATGTAAGTGCTGTGTCGTGAGTTCGAATCTCGTTGACCGCAACTTTTTGCGGGTTTTTTTCGCAGTGCACGGTCCTGGGCCGGCCCACCCAGACGTCGCTGCGAGCGCCCGTTAGGTTGCGCGGCGCCTGTAGCGCCCAATAGGAGCTCCCCACCCTGCCATCTCTCTGTTGCCCTAAAAAATCCCTCAAAAAGGAAATCTCTCTGTCGCCCTCACAAAAAAAAAACTCTCTGTTGCCCTCAGCTTTTGCCTGCAGCTTCCATCCATACGTTTGAGAAATCTGTGTATTTTTTTTTGAACGGTTGGTGTGTTCATCTTGCTCTATTACAGAAACTCGCAAGGGCACGTAAGTGCGGGGACACTCACCTGTCAAATCCTGCCATTTGGCTTGATTTGCCTCACGATTCACGAAGTAGATGAACCCGCACTAGGCACAGTAAGGCTAGTCATAGTGGGAGTAACTTAGCTAGTAACATAGCGCACTCCAAGAAAATTTTGCTTACGTGGCATGTAGTTAATGATAAGTGGTAACATAATATGTTACTGTAACATAGCGTTTTCCAAGACAAGATGAGTCTACAAGCTAATAAATGAAGTTTTCTATGACACTACTACTATGTTACTTTGCACTATGAAGGTAGTAACTTAGACTAGTGTCATATGCATGACACTAGTATAAGTTACTCCCCACTATGACCAGCCTAAGAAAGAAAATCCCTCAAAAAGCTTTAAGTTTCAATGATGAAACTTATCGTTTTCGCTTTAAAAAATGCTCAGCCTCAACAAGTTTCAGAGATATAATTTTAAGCAATTTTTTTGTCGGTCATAGACACAAAATAATTGATTTTTATCGGTCACTCATACTAAGTTTCAAACATTGAAACTTAGCATTTTCTTTTTCAAAAGTCGTTAAAATATATTCAAAATGGATCTTATTTAAAAACGCTGGTCGCGAGAAACAAGAATATAAAAACAGAACTTAATTTAGTTTTTTTGTTTAAAAGATATAAAACTTTAAAAATCGAAAGCCAAAATAAAAAGTTGGCACCAGATACCTGAGTGGCCTCGCACTTGCTTGCCGTAAATCCTCGTCCTGCTTTATTATACCACATGGCCGAGCCTCTGATAACGATCCGTATTCCCATACTCGATTGAACAGGAAGCGGATCGTCTGACATACGGTACCCTGCCGTTTTGCCACTATGCTCATTGGGAACCTGGCTCATATGTCAGTGGTCCAACGGCACACAACGCCACAGCAGGGGAGCCGCCTCCGATTGAACATACACTCCGAAATTGTCACGTCTGGAGCCATTCCAACCACGTTTAAGCATCCTGAAACGAGACACATCAAGTTTGGGGCCGATCAAGAAGGACTGTTCTTGAAGTAGGAGTAGAGTAGGTCCGAAATGAAGCAACCCAGAATTTCTTTGTCTCATTCTTTCTCTCCCTTTTCTGGTTGTAAGTATGTATGTGAACTGAAATCACAAGCTCACAGATTTTGGACTTGTGAGCTGCTTCCCGGCACTTGCTCCTAAGCCAAAAAGGGCTAGCTCCTATCCGCACCAGAGCAGAGCAGCATACGGATGCATGTGGCCCCTTGGTGGCTGGCCTTGGATCCTGAGCTACAAAACAAAAGCGCAATCTTGGTTCCCACACCACGATCGATCTTGACCACATGCAAAGGGACAAAGATGCCCAGGGTTCGATATAGCATCATCCAGTCCACACCACGCATCATGTAAAGAAGATACGTACAAGTTTGTTTGTTAATCTCAATCAGAGCATGCATGCATGCAAGAAAAGTCTCGAATTAGCGACCGTACGTGAATCGTGATTTACCTTCAGCAGCCTTGACACTTAGAGAAATCAAATGAAACCTCATAGGCATTGCAAATTTGAAACCTTGAGGGTACCCTCCCACCTCTTTAGTTCAATTAGATGAACTAACTTTTTAGAATTCACTTTTTTTTGAATTTTTAATTCATTTGGTTAAACTAAACAGAGTCGGAGGGTACCCTAAAGGCTTCAAATTTGCAACTCTAGGACCTCATAAGGGTATACATAGTCTATGGGACGGCGCAAACTTGGGTATGAGGGCATCTCCAAAATGGACACCCGTTTCTCCCTATATGTTTGGACTGGTCAGTTCAAACATTCAACATAGATGTTCGTATTGGGTCAGATCAGTTCTAATGTACCAAATCCCCAGTCCGACCACAAACCTAGGGAGGATTAGTGGAGTCTAGACACCTGCCACATCGGACTCCAATAGTCTGGACCCACCCAAAAACCTTGGATGCCACACGTGGCTTTCACTCCTCCCTGCCCGTAGACGAGGTGCCGCACCAGGTTTACTAAGATCGAGGAACGGTCGGAGACGAAGGCAGCGTCAATGTTGCCAGCACCCGACGTGCATACATGTGGACCAGCACGAATTTTACACCATGTCAAAGGGACTAGCAAAGGAGGCATCCATGACAGTTGTGGTGCAAAACGACATGGGGGTAGAGAGTGCGAATGTTGCCCACGGTTGTCCGAGAAGGCGAAGTAGTAGGTTAATAGACGGTGCCAGCTGGTGACGATCGTATGATAAACGAATACGAAGATGTGATAGGTGAAACAAGAGATAACCTGTGTTGGAGTATGATGTTCGGCCCTCTCGCATAGTTCTAACTTTTGGAGCAATTGGCTGGAGCATGAGTTCCATTTGGTATTGGAGGCAACAGGTGAGGAGTTTAAGACTCTGCCAACGCAATATTAAAAAAATGCGGCCTACAGCCTTCCCATGTCTAAGGACTAAAAAAATTAGACGTAATGGGCATGTTGAAATATATTGCACACCTCTCTCATCTGTTTGGAGTTTTCGACAAATTGACTGGAGCATCAATATAGTAGCCTCAAGGGGGCACATGAGTTGCCTGTAAAAGCACGACGACAGTGCTCAAACTAGGCAAGGATGAACCCAATGACATGACAAAGAGTAAACAATGACGATCTTGTGCCTAGGGAGGCGGCACAATGAATGCCAAGGTAGCTTCTGTGCCTAGGATGACGATCTTGTGCCTAGTGACATGTCATGGTACAGGAACTACCTTGGCATAGGGAGGCGGCACAAGATCGTCATCCATATGGAGTACGCTCTGTGAGTGTGTGCACATATGGAGTACGTATGGTGATTCATCATATCTGTGATCGTCATCCGCCATATGGAGTACCCTCGATACAGATACGAAGGGCACGACAGATGTGTGGAAATATAAAGTCAACATAATGCAGCCTCTATATCCTTTCATTTTATTTGATTTTATTGTCATTTTATTAAAAAAATGCACGGGCAATTTAAGCTCAAATTAGACATACAAGGCATGTTTCAACACAATAAATTTATAGAAACTGTGATAAAATTATAACAGTGGACAAAATCCATCGCATTTACATATAATATGCGACTACAAATGTCGTCTAATGGTATTTAAAAAATAAGCAATGTCACCCCCTACCAAGACTACTTACAATACTCAACGGCTGGCGCTGTCTAGTCGTCGTCGTCCTCCACATAGGCATCGATGTCGGCAACCTCCTCCACCTCGGAGGAGATATCCCCCATCCAGGCATAGAGGTCGAACTCAGGAGCGGTAACCTCGAGCACGATGTGGAATGGGTCATCGGGATCCATGACACGCCTCAAACGTATCTACTTTCCCAAACAGTTTCTCCTATTATTTTGGCCTCTAATTTGCATGATTTTAATTAAACTAGCCCGGACTGACGTTATTTCAGCAGAATTATCATGGTGTTATTTGTGTTCATAAATAGAAGTGCTTAGATTTGGACGGGGTATTTTTGAGAATTGTTTTAGAATATATGATGAATTAAAGAAAGAAGATGGACCAGAGCACCAGGACTCCACACGGCCTGCTGGCGCAGCCACCCCCGAGGGCGTGCCCCCTGGCCATCGCCTTCGACGATTCCAGTGCCCAAGAATCCTATATATGCATAAAAAGTTCAAAGAAAATCACAGGCGCGTTTTACAATGTGGAGTCACCGCCACCTCATGTTCTTCCTTCAGAGATCCGAACTGGAGTCTGTTTCTACTTCCAGAGAGGGGGATTCGTCGCCATCTCATCACCAACCCTTCTTCAACAATAATTTCACGATGCTGACATCCATGTGTGAGTAATTCCTCGGTAGACACATGGAGCCATGGAGGTAGATGGGAATTGGATGAGATTTCTTATGTAATACTCCTTCCATTCTTAAATGTAAGTCTTTTTTAGATATTCCAATAAGGTACTACATACAGAGCAAAATGAGTGAATCTACACTCTAAAATATGTCTATGTACATCTGTATGTAGTTTGTATTGAAATCTCTAAAAAGACTTATATTTAGAAATAGAGGGAGTAGATGTCAGATTTGTTAGGGCTTGATGCCTAGTATCTACTATGTTTTGAGTTTGATATTGTTATTACCTTCGCATGCTTAATGCTCGCCACTAAGGTCCGAGTGTCACGATTTCAAATCTGAACCCTCTATGTTTTCATGAATATATTTGTGTTCTTGATCATATCTGCAAGTTGTATGCACCTGTTATTGTTCTGAACCCTGGACCCAAAGTGACAACAACTGGGATATCAACAGGGATGACTTTACCTCGAGGATTACATGTATTCAGCATATATATTAATGCTTTGATCCGGTTCTTTTTTGAAAGGAGCGACATTCCATTATGATTCCACTGCCACGGGAGGGTAAGGCAAAAGTGTTGGGAAACGTTGCATGGAAAATAAAAACAAAATCTACGCACACGCAAGATCTATCCATGGAGATGCATAGCAACGAGAGGGGAGAGTGTGTCTACGTACCCTCGTAGACCGAAAGAGGAAGCGTTTAACAACACGGTTGATGTAGTCGAACTTCTTTGCGCTCCAACCGATCAAGTACCAAACGTACGGCACTGATAACCCACAAGTATAGGGGATCACAACAGTTTTCGAGGGTAGAATATTCAACCCAAATTTATAGATTCGACACAAGGGGAGCCAAAGAATATTTGAAGGTATTAGCAGCTGATTTTTCAATTCAACCACACCTGGACAGTAATTATCTTCAGCAAAGTGATCAGTAGCAAAGTAGTTTGATAGTTTTGATAGTAATGACAGCAGCAACGGTAACAATAATAGTGATAACAGTAATTTGTAGCAAGTGTAACAGTGATGATAGCAGTAGTAACGCAACAAGATCAATAAGGATAAATTCGTAGGCATTGGATCGGTGACTTGTTGGATGATATTCATCATGTGACAGTTATAACCTAGGGCGATACGACACTATCTCCAGTTCATCGATATAATGTAGGCATGTATTCCGTAAATAGTCATACGTGCTTTATTAAAAGAACTTGCATGACATCTTTTGTCCTACCCTCCCGTGGCAGCGGGGTCCATATTGGAAACTAAGGGATATTAAGGCCTCCTTTTAATAGAGAACCGGAACAAAGCATTAACACATAGTGAATACATGAACTCCTCAAACTACGGTCATCACCGGGAGTGGGCCCGGTTGTTGTCACTCCGGGGTTGCCGGATCATAACACGTAGTAGGTGACTATAACTTGCAAGATTGGATCTAAAACATGGATATAATGATGAATCAAAAACGATTCAGATCTGAGTTCATTGCACCCGGGCCCAAAGTGACTAGCATTAAGCATACCAAAGTCATAGCAACATCAATCTAAGAACATAGTGGATACTAGGGATCAAGCCCTAACAAAACAAACTCAATTACATGATGAATCTCATCCAACTCCTCATAGACCAGCGAGCCTACGAAGGAATTACTCACTCCCGGTGGGGAGCATCATGGAATTGGCGATGGAGATGGGTTGGTGATGACGAAGAACGAAGATCCGCCTCTCCGGAGCCCCAAACGGACTCCAGATCTGCCCTCTCAAGGAAGAACAGGGCTTGGCGGCGGCTCCGTCTCGTGGATCGCAGTAATTCTTTCTCCCTCATATGTGAATTTATAGTATCAGGGGGTCGTCAGTGGGGCCACCAGGTGGGTACAACCCACCTGGGCGCGCCAGGAGAGGGGGGCGCTCCCTGGTGGGTTGTGCCCAACCAGGGGCCCCTCTCTGGTGGGTCTTGGCTCCAGAAATTCTTATTATTGATATAAAAAATCCTCGCAAAGTTTTTCGTTCCATTCCAAGAACTTTTATTTCTGCACAAAAACAACACCATGGTAGTTCTGCTGAAAATAGCGTGAGTCCGGGGTTAGTTTCATTCAAATCATACAAATTAGAGTCCAAAACAAGAGGAAAAGCGCGAGAAAAAGTAGATACGTTGGAGACGTATCAGGCACCTCCGCATTCTGCACACGTTCAACTCGGTGACGTCCTTCGCCTTCTTGATCCAGCAAGACGGCGAGGTAGGAGATGAGTTCCGGCAGCACGACGGTGTGGTGACGGTGATGGTGAAGCTATCTCCACAGGGCTTTGCCTAAGCACTATGAAAATATGACTGGGGGTGTAAACGGTGGAGGGGGCGCCGCACACGGCTAAGATAATGTTCTGGGTGTGCTAGGCGCCCCCTCCCACATATATATAGTTGGGAGGGAGGAGGGAGCAGCCTGGAGGGCGCCCCAAGTAGGCCGAGTCCTACTTGGGCTCCTCCCCAAGTGGCGCCCCCCTTTCCTTATTTGTCGGAGGGGGAAATGATAGGGGGAGAGGGAAGGAAGGGGAGACCGAATCCTCCCCCCTTTCCTTTCCCCACTTGGGTGGCTGCCATAGGAGGTGCTCCAGCCCCTTGTGGGATGGTGTGCTCCCCTCTAATGGCCCAATAGGCCCACTAACCTCCCGGGGGTGTCCGGTAACCCGTCCAGTACTCCGATGACTACCCGGTACACTCTGAAACACTTCCGGTGTCCGAATACCATCGTCCTATATTTCAATCTTTACCTCTTGACCATTTCAAGACACCTTGTCATGTCCGTGATCTCATCCGGGACTCCGAACAACATTCGGTCACCAAATCATATAACTCATATAGCACTATATCGTCAATGAACGTTAAGCGTGCGGACCCTACGGGTTCGAGAACTATGTAGACATGACCGAGACACCTCTCCGGTCAATAACCAATAGCGGAACCTGGATGGCCATATTGGCTCCTACATATTCTACGAAGATCTTTATCGGTCAAACCATTATGACAACATACGTAATTACCTTTCTCCATCGGTATGTTACTTGCCCGAGATTCAATCATCGGTATCTTCATACCTAGTTCAATCTCGTTACCGGCAAGTCTCTTTACTCATTCCGTAATACATCATCCTGCAACTAACTCATTAGTCACTTTGCTTGCAAGGCCTCTTATGATGTGTATTACCGAGAGGACCTCTCCGATACTCGGAGTGACAAATTCTAAGCTCGATCTATGCCAACTCAACAAACACCTTTGGAGATACCTGTAGAGCATATTTATGATCACCCAGTTATGTTGTGATGTTTGATAGCACACAAGGTATTCGTCCGGTATCCGTGAGTTGCATAATCTCATCGTCAGAGGAATATGTGTTTGACATGAAGAAAGCAATAGCAATAAACTGAACGATCAATATGCTAAGCTAAAGGATGGGTCTTGTCCATCACATCATTCTCCTAATGATGTGATCCCGTTATCAAATGACAACACATATCTATGGTTAGGAAACCTTAACCATCTTTGATCAACGAGCTAGTCTAGTAGATGCTTACTAGGGACACGGTATTTGTTTATGTATTCACACATGTATTTAAGTTTCCGATCAATACAATTCTAGCATGAATAATAAACCTTTATCATGAATAAGGAAATATAAAATAACAACTTTATTATTGCCTCTAGGACATATTTCCTTTAGTCTCCCACTTGCACTAGAGTCAATAATCTAGATTACATTGTAATGAATCCAACACCCATGGAGTCCTGGTGCTGATCATGTTGTGCTCGCGGAAGAGGTTAGTCAATGGGTCTGCTACATTTAGATCCGTATGTATTTTGCAAACTTCAATGTCTCCATCCTTGACCTTTTCACGAATGGAGTTGAAGCGTCTCTTGATGTGTTTAGTCTTCTTGTGAAACCTGGATTCCTTCGCCAAGGCAATTTCTCAAGTGTTGTCACAAAAGATTTTCATTGGACGTGATGCACTGGGTATTACACCCAGATCGGATATGAACTCCTTCATCCAAACTCCTTCATGAGCTGCTTCTCAAGCACCTATGTACTCCGCTTCACACGTAGGTCCCGCCACGACGCTCTTCTTGGAACTGCACCAACTGACAGCTCCACCATTCAATATAAACACGTATCCGGTTTGTGACTTAGAGTCATCCGGATCAGTGTCGAAGCTAGCATCGACGTAACCATTTACGACGAGCTCTTCGTCACCTCCATAAACAAGAAACATATACTTGGTCCTTTTCAGGTACTTCGGGATGTTCTTGGCCGCTGTCCAGTGATCCACTCCTGGATTACTTTGGTACCTCCCTACCAAACTGATGGCAAGGCACACATCAGGTTTGGTACACAGCATAGCATACATGATAGAACCTATGACTGAAGCATAGGGAATGACTTTCATTTTCTCCCTATCTTCTGCAGTGGTCGGGCTTTGAGTCTGACTCAACTTCACACACCTTGTAACACAAGCAAGAACCCTTTCTTTGACGGATCCATTTTGAACTTCTTCAAAACTTTATCAAGGTATGTGCTTTGTAAAAGTCATATTAAGTGTCTCGATCTAGCTCTATAGATCTTGATGCCCAATATATAAGCAGCTTCACCGAGGTCTTTCATTGAAAAATTCTTATTCAAATATCCTTTTATGCTTTCCCGAAATTCTATATCATTTCCAATCAATAATATGTCATCCACATATAATATCATAAATGCTAAGAGCTCCCACTCACTTTCTTGTAAATACAGGCTTCACCATAAGTCTGTATAAAACCATATGCTTTGATCACCTCATCAAAGCGTATATTCCAACTCCGAGATGCTTGCACCAGTTCATAGATGGATCGCTGGAGTTTGCACACTTTGTTTGCACCTTTAGGATCGACAAAACCTTCTGGTTGCATCATATACAACTCTTCTTTAAGAAATCCATTAAGGAATGCAGTTTTGACGCTCATTTGCCAAATTTCATAATTATAAAATGCGGCAATTGCTAACATGATTCGGACTGACTTAAGCATCGCTACGGGTGAGAAGGTCTCATGTAGTCAACCCTTGAACTTGTCAAAAACCTTTCACGACAAGTCGAGCTTTGTAGATGGTGACATTAGCATTAGCGTCCGTCTTCTTCTTGAAGATCCATTTATTCTCAATGGCTTGCCGATCATCGGGCATGTCCACCAAAGTCCACACTTTGTTCTCATACATGGATCCTATCTCAGATTTCATGGCCTCAAGCCATTTATCGGAATCTGGGCTCATCATAGCTTCTTCATAGTTAGTAGGTTCGTCATGGTCTAGTAACATGACTTCCTGGATAGAATTACTGTACCACTCTGGTGCGGAACATGCTCTGTTCGACCTACGAGGTCCAGTAGTAACTTGATCTGAATTTTCATGATCAACATTAGCTTCCTCTCTAGTTGGTGTAGGCATCACGGGAACGGATTTCTCTGATGTTCTACTTTCCAAATTGAGAGAAGGTACAATTACCTCATCAAGTTCTACTTTCCTCCCACTCACTTCTTTCGAGAGAAACTCCTTCTCTAGAAATGTTCCATTCTTGGCAACAAAGATCTTGCCTTCAGATCTGTAGTAGATGGTGTACCCAATTGTTTCCTTAGGGTATCCTATGAAGACGCACTTCTTCGATTTGGGTTCGAGCTTATCAGGCCAAAGCCTTTTGACATAAGTGTCGCAACCCCAAACTTTAAGAAACGACAGCTTAGGTTTCTTGCCAAACCATAGTTCATACGGTGTCGTCTCAATGGATTTAGATGGTTCCCTCTTTAACGTGAATGCGCCTGTCTCTAATGCATAACCCCAAAACGATAGTGGTAAATCAGTAAGAGACATCATAGAACGCACCATATCTAATAAAGTACGGTTACGACGTTCGGACACACCATTACATGGTGGTGTTTCAGGTGGCGTGAGTGGTGAAACAATTCCACATTGTTTTAAATGAAGGCCAAACTCGTAACTCAAATATTCGCCTCCGCGATCAGATCGTACAAACTTTATTTTCTTGTTACGATGATTGTCCACTTCAGTCTGAAATTCTTTGAACTTTTCAAATGTTTCAGACTTGTGTTTCCTCAAGTAGACATACCCATACCTACTCAAATCATCCGTGAAGGTTAGAAAATAACGATACCCGCCGCGTGCCTCAACACTCATCGGACCGCATACGTCGGTATGTATTATTTCCAATAAGTCATTAGCTCACTCCATTGTTCCGAAGAACAGAGTTTTAGTCATCTAGCCCATGAGGCATGGTTCGCAAGTATTAAATGGCTCATAATCAAGTGATTCCAAAAGTCCATCTGCATGCAGTTTCTTCATGCGCTTTACACCAATTGTTGGGAACGTAGTAATTCAAAAAAAATTCCTACGATCACACAAGATCTATCTAGGAGATGCACAACAACGAGATGGGAGAATGTGTCTACATACCCTCATAGACCGAAAGCGGAAGCGTTTAGTTAACGCGGTTGATGTAGTCGAACGTCTTCACGATCCAACTGATCCAAGTACCGAATGTACGACACCTCTATGTTCAGCACACGTTCAGCATGATGACGTCCCTCGAGCTCTTGATCTAGTAGAAGGTCGAGGGAGAGTTCCGTCAGCATGACGGCGTGGCGACGGTGTTGGTGATGTGATCCGTGCAGGGCTTCGCCTAAGCACTATGACAATATGACCGAGGTGGTAAACTGTGGAGGGGGGCACTGCACATGGCTAAGAGACAACTGTTGTGCTTTGGGGTGCCCCCTGCCCCCGTATATAAAGGAGGAGAGGGAGGAGGCCGGCCCCTAGGGGCGCGCCAAGTGTGGGGAGTCCTACTAGGACTCCCAAGTCCTAATAGGATTCCCCTTTTCTTTTCCGGAGGGGGAAAGAGGGAAAGCGAGAGGGAGTAGGAAAGGGCAAGGGGGACGCCGCCCCCTCCCCTAGTCCAATTCGGACTCCATGGGGGGCACCTCCTCCCTTGGCCTGCCTCCTCTTCTCCCATATGGCCCAATAAGGCCCAATTACTTGCCCAGGGGGTTCTAGTAACCCCTCGGTACTCCGGTAAAATACCCGAATGACTCGGAACCATTCCGATGTCCTAATACAACCTTCCAATATATGTATCTTTACCTCTCAACCATTTCGAGACTCCTCATCATGTCTGTGATCTCATCCAGGACTCTGAACAAACTTCGGTCACCAAAACACATAACTCATAATACAAATCGTCATCGAACGTTAAGCGTGCGGACCCTACGGGTTCGAGAACTATGTAGACATGACCGAGACACATCTCCGGTCAATAACCAATAGCGGAACCTGGATGCTCATATTGGCTCCTACATATTCTACGAAGATCTTTATCGGTCAAACCGCATAACAACATACGTCATTCCCTTTGTCATCGGTATGTTACTTGCCCGAGATTCGATCGTCGGTATCATCATACCTAGTTCAATCTCGTTACCGGCAAGTCTCTTTACTCGTTCCGTAATGCATCATCCTGTAACTAACTCATTAGTCACATTGCTTGCAAGGCTTATAGTGATGTGCATTACCGAGAGGGCCCAGAGATACCTCTCCGATACACGGAGTGACAAATCCTAATCTCGATCTATGCCAACTCAACAAACACCTTCGGAGTCACCTGTAGAGCATATTTATAATCACCCATTTATGTTGTGACGTTTGATAGCACACAAAGTGTTCCTCCGGTATTCGGGAGTTGCATAATCTCATAGTCAGAGGAATATGTATAAGCCATGAAGAAAGCAATAGCAATAAAACTAAACGATCATTATGCAAAGCTAACAGATGTGTCTTGTCCATCACATCATTCTCCAATGATGTGATCCCGTTGATCAAATGACAACACATGTCTATGGTCAGGAAACTTAACCATCTTTGATTAACGAGCTAGTCAAGTAGAGGCATACTAGGGACACTCTGTTTGTCTATGTATTCACACCTGTACTAAGTTTCCGGTTAATACAATTCTAGCATGAATAATAAACATTTATCATGATATAAGGAAATATAAATAACAACCTTATTATTGCCTCTAGGGCATATTTCCTTCAGTCTCCCACTTGCACTAGAGTCAATAATCTAAATTACATAGTAATGATTCTAACACCCATGGAGTCTTGGTGTTGATCAAGTTTTGCTCGTGGAAGAGGCTTAGTCAACGGGTCTGCAACATTCAGATTCGTATGTATTTTGCAAATCTCTATGTCTCCCTCCTTGACTTGATCGTGGATGGAATTGAAGCGTCTCTTGATGTGTTTGGTACTCTTGTGAAATCTGGATCCCTTCGCCAAGGCTATTGCTCCAGTATTGTCACAAAAGATTTTCATTGGACCCGATGCACTAGGTATTACACCTAGATCGGATATGAACTCCTTCATCCAGACTCCTTCATTTGCTGCTTCCGAAGCAGCTATGTACTCCGCTTCACACGTAGATCCTGCCACAACGCTCTGTTTGGAACTGCACCAACTGACAGGTCCACCATTCAATATAAATACGTATCCGGTTTGCAACTTAGAGTCATACGGATCAGTGTCAAAGCTTGCATCAATGTAGCCATTTACGACAAGCTCTTTGTCACCTCCATAAACGATAAACATATCCTTAGTCCTTTTCTGGTTTTTCAGGATGTTCTTGACCGCTGTCCAGTGCTCCACTCCTGGATTACTTTGGTACCTCCCTGCTAAACTTATAGCAAGGCACACATCAGGTCTGGTACATAGCATTGCATACATGATAGAACCTATGGCTGAGGCATAGGGAATGATTTTCATTTTCTCTCTATCTTCTGCAGTGGTCGGGCATTGAGTCTAACTCAACTTCACACCTTGTAACACAGGCAAGAACCCTTTCTTTGACTGATCCATTTTGAACTTCTTCAAAACTTTATCAAGGTATGTGCTTTGTGAAAGTCCAATTAAGCGTCTTGATCTATCTTTATAGATCTTGATGCCCAATATATAAGCAGCTTCACCGAGGTCTTTCATTCAAAATTCTTATTCAAGTATCCCTTTATGCTATACAGAAATTATGTATTATTTCCAATCAACAATATGTCATCCACATATAATATTAGAAATGCTACAGATCTCCCACTCACTTTCTTGTAAATACAGGCTTCTCCAAAAGTCTGTATAAAACCATATGCTTTGATCACACTATCAAAGCGTATATTCCAACTCCGAGAGGCTTGCACCAGTCCACAAATGGATCACTGGAGCTTGCACACTTTGTTAGCACCTTTAGGATAGACAAAACCTTCTGGTTGCATAATATACAACTCTTCCTTAAGATATCCATTAAGGAATGCAGTTTTGACATCCATTTACGAAATTTCATAATCATAAAATGCGGCAGTTGCTAACATGATTCAGACAGACTTAAGCATCGCTACGGGTGAGAAGGTCCCATCATAGTCAACTCCTTGAACTTGTCGAAAACCTTTCGCAACAAGTCGAGCTTTGTAGATAGTGACATTACCGTCTGTGTCAGTCTTCTTCTTGAAGATCCATTTATTCTCTATGGCTTGCCGATCATCGGGCAAGTCAACCAAAGTCCACACTTTGTTCTCATACATGGATCCCATCTTAGATTTCATGGCCTCAAGCCATTTTGCGGAATCTGGGCTCATCATCGCTTCCTCATAGTTCGTAGGTTCGTCATGGTCAAGTAACATGACCTCCAGAACAGGATTACCGTACCACTCTGGTGCGGATCGTACTCTGCTTGACCTACGAGGTTCGGTAGTAACTTGATCTGAAGTTTCATGATCATCATCATTAGCTTCTTCACTGATTGGTGTTGAATCACTGGAACTGATTTCTGTGATGAACTACTCTCCAATTTGGGAGAAGGTACAATTACCTCATCAAGTTCTACTTTCCTCCCACTCACTTCTTTCGAGAGAAACTCCTTCTCTAGAAAGGATCCATTCTTAGCAATGAATATCTTGCCTTCGGATCTGTGATAGAAGGTGTACCCAACAGTCTCTTTTGGGTATCCTATGAAGACACATTTCTCCGATTTGGGTTCGAGCTTATCAGGTTGAAGCTTTTTCACATAAGCAACGCAGCCCCAAACTTTAAGAAACGACAGCTTAGGTTTCTTGCCAAACCACAGTTCATATGGTGTCGTCTCAACGGATTTAGATGGTGCCCTATTTAACGTGAACGCAGCCGTCTCTAAAGAATAACCCCAAAACGATAGCGGTAAATCGGTAAGAGACATCATAGATCGCACCATATCTAATAAAGTACGGTTACGACGTTCGGACACACCATTACGCTGTGGTGTTCCAGGTGGCATGAGTTGCGAAACTATTCCACATTGTTTCAAATGAAGACCAAACTCATAACTAAATATTCACCTCCACGATCAGATCGTAGAAACTTTATTTTCTTGTTATGATGATTTTCCACTTCACTCTGAAATTATTTGAACTATTCAAATGTTTCAGACTTATGTTTCATTAAGTAGATATACCCATATCTTCTCAAATCATCTGTGAAGGTCAGAAAATAACGATACCTGCCGCAAGCCTCAACACTCATCGGACCGCATACATCAGCATGTATTATTTCCAATAAGTCAGTTGCTCGCTCCATTGTTCCGGAGAACGGAGTCTTAGTCATCTGGCCCATGAGGCATGGTTCGCAAGCATCAAGTGATTCATAATCAAGTGATTCCAAAAGCCCATCAGCATGGAGTTTCTTCATGCGCTTTACACCAATATGACCTAAACGGCAGTGCCACAAATAAGTTGCACTATCATTATTAACCTTGCATCTTTTGGCTTCAATACTATGAATATGTGTATCACTACAATCGAGATTCAACAAAAATAGACCACTCATCAAGGGTGCATGACCATAAAATATATTACTCATATAAATAGAACAACCATTATTCTCTGATTTAAATGAATAACCATCTTGCATCAAACAAGATCCAGATATAAGGTTCATGCTCAACGCTGGCACCAAATAACAATTATTTCGGTCTAAAACTAATCCCGATGGTAGATGTAGAGGTACCATGCCGACGGCGATCACATTTCCCATGCGTATTGTCACCTCGTCCTTAGCCAATCTTCGTTTAATCCGTAGCCCCTGTTTCGAGTTGCAAATATGAGCAACAGAACCAGTATCAAATACCCAGGCGCTACTACGAGCATTAGTAAGGTACACATCAATAACATGTATATCAAATATACCTTTCACTTTGCCATCCTTCTTATCCGCCAAATACTTGGAGCAATTCCGCTTCCAGTGACCAGTCCCTTTGCAGTAGAAGCACTCAATTTCAGGCTCAGGTCCAAACTTGGGCTTCTTCACTTGAACAACAACTTGCTTGCCATTCTTCTTGAAGTTCCCCTTCTTCCCTTTGCCCTTTTTCTTGAAACTAGTGGTCTTGTTAACCATCAATACTTGATGCTCCTTCTTGATTTCTAGCTCTGCAGCCTTTAGCATCGCGAAGAGCTCGGGAATTGTCTTATCCATCCCTTGCATATTATAGTTCATCACGAAGCTTTTATAGGTTGGTGGCTGCTACCTCTTGAGCACTGCGTTGGTTTTCCCTTGAAGAGGAAAGGGTGATGCAGTAAAGTACTGTAAGTATTTCCCTCAGTTTTTGAGAACCAAGGTATCAATCCAGTAGGAGACCACGCTCAAGTCCCACGCACCTACACAAACAAATAAGAACCTTGCAACCAACGCGATATAGGGTTGTCAATCCCTTCACGGCCACTTGCAAAAGTGAGATCTGATAGAGATGATAAGATAATATTTTTGGTATTTTTATGATAAAGACTAAAAGTAAAGAAAGCAAAATAAATGGTAATAGAAATAACTTGTTGACGGGAGATTAATATGATGGAAAATAGACCCCGGGGCCATAGGTTTCACTAGTGGCTTCTCTCAAGAGAAAAGTATTACGGTGGGTAAACAAATTACTGTCGAGCAATTGATAGAATCGAGCATAGTTATGAGAATATCTAGGTATGATCATGTATATAGGCATCACGTCCGTGACAAGTAGACCGACTCCTGCCTGCATCTACTACTATTACTCCACACATCGACCGCTATCCAGCATGCATCTAGAGTATTAAGTTCATAAGAACGGAGTAATGCTTTAAGCAAGATGACATGATGTAGAGGGATAAACTCATGCAATATGATATAAACCCCATCTTTTTATCCTGGATGGCAACAATAGAATATGTGTCGTTTCCCCTACTGTCACTGGGATCGAGCACCGCAAGATTGAACCCAAAGCTAAGCACTTCTCCCATTGCAAGAAAGATCAATCTAGTAGGCCAAACCAAACTGATAATTCGAAGAGACTTGCAAAGATAACCAATCATACATGAAAGAATTCAGAGGAGATTCAAATATTGTTCATAGATAATCTTGATCATAAACCCACAATTCATCGGATCTCGACAAACACACCGCAAAAGAAGATTACATCAAATAGATCTCCAAGAGAATCGAGGAGAACTTTGTATTGAGATCCAAAGAGAGAGAAGAAGCCATCTAGCTAATAACTATGGACCCAAAGGTCCGAGGTAAACTACTCACACATCATCGGAGAGGCTATGGTGTTGATTTAGAAGCCCTCCATGATCGATGCCCCCTCCAGCGGAGCGCCGGAAAAGGCCCCAAGATGGGATCTCACGGGTATAGAAGGTTGCGGCGGTGGAAATAGGGTTTTTGCTCTGTATCTGATGTTTTCGGGGTACGTAGGTATATATAGGAGGAAGAAGTAGGTCGGTGGAGCTACGAGGGGCCCACGAGGGTGGAGGGCGCGCCCAGGGGGTAGGCGCGCCCCTACCTCATGGCCTCCTCGTTGATTGCTTGACGTCCACTCCAAGTCCTCTGGATCACGTTTGTTCCAAAAATCACGTTCCCGAAGGTTTCATTTCGTTTGGACTCCGTTTGGTATTCCTTTTCTGCGAAACACTGAAATAGGCAAAAAAAACAACAATCTGGGCTGGGCCTCCGATTAATAGGTTAGTCCCAAAAATAATATAAAAGTGTATAATAAAGCCCATTAATGGTCCAAAACAGAATATATAATAGCATGGAACAATCAAAAATTATAGATACATTGGAGACGTATCAAGCATTCCCAAGCTTAATTCCTGCTCGTCCTCGAGTAGGTAAATGATAAAAACAGAATTTTTGATGTGGAATGCTTCTTAGCATAATTTTCAATGTAATTCTTTTTATTGTGGCATGAATATTTAGATCCGAAAGAATCAAGATAAAAGTTTAATATTGACATAAAAACAATACTACTTCAAGCATACTAACAAAGCAATCATGTATTCTCAAAATAACATGGCCAAAGAAAGTTATCCCTACAAAATCATATAGTCTGGCTATGCTCTATCTTCATCACACAAAGTATTTAATCATGCACAACCCCGATGACAAGCCAAGCAATTGTTTCATACTTTTGATGTTCTCAAACTTCTTCAATCTTCACGCAATACATGAGCGTGAGCCATGGACATAGCACTATATGTGGAATAGAATGGTGGTTGTGGAGAAGACAAAAAGGAAGAAGATAGTCTCACATCAACTAGGCGTATCAATGGGCTATGGAGATGCCCATCAATAGATATCAATATGAGTGAGTATGGATTGCCATGCAACGGATCCACTAGAGCTATAAGTGTATGAAAGCTCAACAAAAGAAACTAAGTGGGTGTGCATCCAACTCACTTGCTCACGAAGACCTAGGGCATTTTGAGGACGCCCATAATTGAAATATACAAGCCAAGTTCTATAATGTAAAATTCCCACTAGTATATGAAAGTGACAACATAGGAGACTCTCTATCATGAAGATCATGGTGCTACTTTGAAGCACAAGTGTGGTAAAAGGATAGTAGCATTGTCCCTTCTCTCTTTTTCTCTCATTTTTTTATTTGGGCCTTTTCTCCCTTTTTTATGGCCTCTTTTTTTCGTCCGGAGTCTCATCCCGACTTGTGGGGGAATCATAGTCCCCATCATCCTTTCCTCACTGGGACAATGCTCTAATAATGATGATCATCACACTTTTATTTACTTACAACTCTAGAATTACAACTCAATACTTAGAACAAAAATATGACACTATGTGAATGCCTCCGGCAGAGTACCGGGATATGCAATGAATCAAGAGTGACATGTATGAAAATTATGAACGGTGGCTTTGCCACAAATACGATGTCAACTACATGATCATGCAAAGCAATATGACAATGATGGAACGTGTCATAGTAAATGGAACGGTGGTAAGTTGCATGGCAATATATCTCGGAATGGCTATGGAAATGCTATAATAGGTAGGTATGGTGGCTGTTTTGAGGAAGGTAATGGTGGGTGTATGGTACCAGCGAAAGTTGCGCGATACTAGAGAGGCTAGCAATGGTGGAATGGAGAGAGTGCGTATAATCCATGGACTCAACATTAGTCATAAAGAACTCACATACTTATTGCAAAAATCTATTAGTTATCGAAACAAAGTACTACACGCATGCTCCTAGGGGGATAGATTGGTAGGAAAAGACCATCGCTCGTCCCCGACCGCCACTCATAAGGAAGACAATCAATAAATAAATCATGCTCCGACTTCATCACATAACGGTTCACCATACCTGCATGCTACGGGAATCACAAACTTTAACACAAGTATTTCTCAAATACACAATTACTCAATTAGCATGACTCTAATATCACCATATTCATATCTCAAAACAATTATCAAGTATCAAACTTCTCCTAGTATTCAACGCACTTATAAGAAAGTTTTTACTAATCTTGGATGCCTATCATATTAGGACTAATTTCACTATTTAAGCAAATTACCATGCTGTTTTGTAGGACTCTCAAAATAATATAAGTGAAGCATGAGAGAACAATAATTTCTATAAAATAAAGCCACCACCGTGCTCTAAAAGATATAAGTGAAGTACTAGAGCAAAAACTATATAGCTCAAAAGATATAGGTGAAGCACATAGAGTATTCTAACAAATTCTGAATCATGTGTGTCTCTCTCAAAAGGTGTGTACAGCAAGGATTATTGTGGTAAACTAAAAAGCAAAGACTCGAACCATACAAGATGCTCCAAGCAAAGCACATATCATATGGTGAATAAAAATATAGCTCCAAGTAAAGTTACCGATAGACGAAGATGAAAGAGGGGATGCCTTCCGGGGCATCCCCAAGCTTAGGCTTTTGGTTGTCCTTGAATTTTACCTTGGGGTGCCTTGGGCATCCCCAAGCTTAGGCTCTTGCCAATCCTTGTTCCATAATCCATCAAATCTTTACCCAAAACTTGAAAACCTCACAACACAAAACTTAACAGAAAATCTCGTGAGCTCCGTTAGCGAAAGAAAACAAAACATCACTTCAAGGTACTGTAATGAACTCATTCTTTATTTATATTGGTGTTAAACCTACTGTATTCCAACTTCTCTATGGTTTTTAAACTCTTTTACTAGCCATAGATTCATCAAAATAAGCAAACAACACACGAAAAACAGAATCTGTCAAAAATAGAACAGTCTGTAGTAATCTGTATCTAACGCAAACTTCTGGAACTCAGAAAAATCTACCAAAATAGGATGACCTAGATAATTTGTTTATTGATCTACTGCAATTGGAATAAGTATTGTATCACGTTCTGGTGATTTTAAACAATTGTTTTTGTGAACAGAAAGTTTCTGGAATTTTCAGCAAGATCAAATAACTACCATCCAAGAAGATCCTATAGGTTTCACTTGGCACGAACACTAATTAAAACATAAAAACACATCTAAACAGAGGCTAGATCAAAGATTTATTACTAAATAGGAGCAAAAAGCAAAAAACTAAAATAAAATTGGGTTGCTTCCCAACAAGCGCTAACGTTTAACGCCCCTAGTTAGGCATAAAAGCAAGGATAGATCTAAGTATTGCCATCTTTGGTAGACAATCCATAAGTGGCTCTCATAATAGATTCATAAGGTAATTTAATCTCCTTTCTAGGGAAGTGTTCCATGCCTTTCCTTAACAGAAATTGGAATCTAATATTCCCTTCCTTCATATCAATAATTGCACCAATCGTTCTAAGGAAAGGTCTACCAAGAATAATAGGACATGAAAGATTGCAATCTATATCAAGAACAATAAAATCTACGGGCACATAATTCCTATTTGCAACAATAAGAACATCATTACTTATTCCCATAGGTTTCTTGATGGTGGAATCCGCAAGGTGCAAGTTTAAAGAGCAATCATCAATTTCACGGAAACCTAGCAAATCACACAAAGTTTTTGGAATCGTGGAAACACTAGCACCCAAATCACACAAAGCATAGCATTCATGGTCTTTAATTTTAATTTTAATTGTAGGTTCCCACTCATCATAAAATTTTCTAGGGATATAAACTTCCAACTCAAGTTTTTCTTCATAAGATTGCATCAAAGCATTAACGATATGTTTAGTAAAGGCTTTATTTTGGCTATAAGCATGAGGAGAATTTAGCACGGATTGCAACAAGGAAATACAATCTATCAAAGAGCAATTATCATAATTAAATTCCTTGAAATCCAAAATAGTGGGTTCATTGCTATGTAAAGTTTTAACCTCTTCAATCCCACTTTTACCAATTTTTGCATCAAGATCTAAAAACTCTGAATTATTGGGACACCTTTTAACTAAAGTTGACTCATCTCCAGTCCCATCATAATCAAGATTCATATTGCAAAACAAATATTTAATAGGAGACACATCAATAACTTTTTGATCTTCATCTTTATTCTCATAAAAACTAGAAGAACACGCCTTCACAAAGCAATCTTTCTTAGCACGCATCCTAGCGGTTCTTTCTTTGCACTCATCAATGGAAATTCTCATGGCTTTGAGAGACTCATTGATATCATGCTTAGGTGGAATAGATCTAAGTTTCAAAGAATCAACATCAAGAGAAATTCTATCCACGTTCCTAGCCAATTCGTCAACCTTAAGCAATTTTTCTTCAAGCAAAGCATTGAAATTCTTTTGTGAATTCATAAACTCTTTAACACTAGTATCAAATTCAGAGGGCATCTTATTAAAATTTCCATAAGAATTGTTGGAGGAATTACCATAATTATTAGAGGAATTACTAGGGAACGGCCTAGGATTAAAGTTTCCTCTATACGCGTTGTTACCAAAATTATTCCTACCAACAAAATTCACATCCATAGATTCATTATTATTCTCAATCAAAGTAGACAAAGGCATATCATTAGGATCAGAAGAAACACTCTCATTAGCAAACAATTTCATAAGTTCATCCATCTTTCCACCCAAAACATTAATTTCTTCTATCGCATGCACTTTTTTACTAGTAGATCTTTCAGTGTGCCATTGAGAATAATTAACCATAATATTATCTAGGAGTTTAGTAGCTTATCCTAAAGTGATCTCCATAAAAGTGCCTCCCGCGGCTGAATCTAAAAGATTTCTAGAAGCAAAATTCAGTCCGGCATAATTTTTTTGTATAATCATCCACAAATTCAAACCATGAGTAGGGCAATTACGTATCATTAATTTCATCCTCTCCCAAGCTTGTGCAACATGTTCATGATCAAGTTTCTTAAAATTCATAATATCATTTCTAAGAGAGATGATCTTAGCAGGAGGAAAATACTTAGAGATAAAAGCATCTTTGCATTTATTCCATGAATCAATACTATTTTGAGGCAAAGACGAAAACCAAGTTTTAGCACGATCTCTAAGCGAAAACGGGAATAGTTTCAACTTAACAATATCATTGTCCACATATTTCTTCTTTTGCATATCACACAAATCAACAAAGCTATTTAGATGAGTAGCGACATCTTCACTAGGAAGGCCGGCGAATTGATCTTTCATGACAAGATTCAACAAAGCAGCATTAATTTCAGAAGATTCAGCTTCGGTAAGAGGAGCAATCGGAGTGCTAAGAAAATCATTGTTGTTGGTATTGGCAAAGTCACACAATTTAGTATTGTCTTGAGCCATTGTGACAAGCAAGCAATCCAACACACAAGCAAACAAGAAGCAAGTGGAAAAAAAGACGAACAGAAAAGAGGGCGAATAAAACGGCAAGGGTGAAGTGGGGGAGAGGAAAACGAGAGGCAAATGGCAAATAATATAATGTGAGGGATAAGAGTTTGTGAGGGGTACTTGGTGTGTCTTGACTTGTGCGTAGACTCCCCGACAACGGCGCCAGAAATCCTTCTTGCTACCTCTTGAGCACTGCTTTGGTTTTCCCTTGAAGAGGAAAGGGTGATGCAGTAAAGTAGCATAAGTATTTCCCTCAGTTTTTGAGAACCAAGGTATCAATCCAGTAGGAGACCACGCTCAAGTCCCATGCACCTACACAAACAAATAAGAACCTTGCAACCAATGCGATAAAGGGGTTGTCAATCCCTTCACGGTCACTTGCAAAAGTGAGATCTGATAGAGATGATAAGATAATATTTGTGGTATTTTTATGATAAAGACTAAAAGTAAAGAAAGCAAAATAAACGTTAATAGAAATAACTTGTTGACGGGAGATTAATATGTGGAAAATAGACCCGGGGGCCATAGGTTTCACTAGTGGCTTCTCTCAAGAGCATAAGTATTATGGTGGGTAAACAAATTACTGTCGAGCAATTGATAGAACAAGCATAGTTATGAGAATATCTAGGTATGATCATGTATATAGGCATCACGTCCGTGACAAGTAGACTGACTCCTGCCTGCATCTACTACTATTACTCCACACATCGACCGCTATCCAGCATGCATCTAGAGTATTAAGTTCATAAGAATGGAGTAATGCTTTAAGCAAGATGACATGATGTAGAGGGATAAACTCATGCAATATGATATAAACCCCATCTTTTTATCCTCGATGGCAACAATACAAACGTGTCGTTTCCCCTACTGTCACTGGGATCGAGCACCGCAAGATTGAACCCAAAGCTAAGCACTTCTCCCATTGCAAGAAAGATCAATCTAGTAGGCCAAACCAAACTGATAATTCGAAGAGACTTGCAAAGATAACCAATCATACATAAAAGAATTCAGAGGAGATTCAAATATTGTTCATAGATAATCTTGATCATAAATCCACAATTCATCGGATCTCAACAAACACACCGCAAAAGAAGATTACATCGAATAGATCTCCAAGAGAATCGAGGAGAACTTTGTATTGAGATCCAAAGAGAGAGAAGAAGCCATCTAGCTAATAACTATGGACCCGAAGGTCTGAGGTAAACTACTCACACATCATCGGAGAGGCTATGGTGTTGATGTAGAAGCCCTCCGTGATCGATGCCCCCTCCGGCGGAGCGCCGAAAAGGCCCCAAGATGGGATCTCACGGGTACAGAAGGTTGCGGCGGTGGAAATAGGGTTTTTGCTCCGTATTTGATGTTTTTGGGGTACGTAGGTATATATAGGAGGAAGAAGTAGGTCAGTGGAGCTACAAGGGGCCCACGAGGGTGGAGGGCGCGCCCAGGGGGGTAGGCGCGCCCCCTGCCTCGTGGCCTCCTCGTTGTTTCCTTGACGTCCACTGCAAGTCCTCTGGATCACGTTTGTTCTGAAAATCACGTTCCCGAAGGTTTCATTCCGTTTGGACTCCGTTTGGTATTCCTTTTCCGCGAAACACTGAAATAGGCAAAAAAAACAGCAATCTGGGCTGGGCCTCCGGTTAATAGGCTAGTCCCGAAAATAATATGAAAGTGTATAATAAATCCCACTAAACGTCCAAAACAGAATATATAATAGCATGGAACAATAAAAAATTATAGATACGTTGGAGACGTATCAGTGGCAGTGATTGAAGAACTCTGTCAATGACACTATCATCAGGAAGATTAACTCCCAGTTGAGTCAAGTGGTTGTGGTACCCAGACATTCTGAGTATATGTTCACTGATAGAACTATTCTCCTCCATTTTGCAGCTATAGAACTTACTGGAGACTTCATATCTCTCAATTCGGGCATTTGCTTGAAATATTAACTTCAACTCCTGGAACATCTCATATGCTCCATGACGTTCAAAACGTCCTTGAAGTCCCGATTCAAAGTCGTAAAGCATGGCACACTGAACTATCGAGTAGTCATCAGCTTTGCTCGGCTAGACGTTCATAACGTCCGGAGTTGCTCCTGCAGCGGGTCTTGCACCTAGCGGTGCTTCTAGGACGTAATTCTTCTGTGCAGCAATGAGGATAATCCTCAAGTTACGGACCCAGTCCGTGTAGTTGCTACCATCATCTTTCAACTTAGCTTTCTCTAGGAACGCATTAAAATTCAAGGGAACGGTAGCACGGGCCATTGATCTACAACAACATAGACATGCAAAACTATCAGGTACTAAGTTCATGATAAATTAAAGTTCAATTAATCATCTTACTTAAGAACTGCCACTTAGATAGACATCCCACTAGTCATCTAAATGATCACATGATCCATATCAACTAAACGATGTCCGATCATCACGTGAGATGGAGTAGTTTTCAGTGGTGAACATCATTATGTTGATCATATCTACTATATGATTCACGTTCGACCTTTCGGTCTCAGTGTTCCGAGGCCATATCTGCATATTCTAGGCTCGTCAAGTTTAACCCGAATATTCTGCACGTGCAAAACTGGCTTGCACCCATTGTATGTGAACGTAGAGCTTATCACATCCGATCATCACGTGGTGTCTCGGCACGACGAACTGTAGCAACGGTGCATACTCAGGGAGAACACTTGTACCTTGAAATTTAGTGAGGGATCATCTTATAATGCTACCGCCGTACTAAGCAAAATAAGATGCATACAAGATAAACATCACATGCAATCAAAATACATGACATGATATGGCCATCATCATCTTGTGCCTTTGATCTCCATCTCCAAAGCACCGTCATGATCTCCATCATCACCGACTTGACACCTTGATCTCCATCGCAGCATCGTTGTTGTCTCGCCAACTATTGCTTCTACGACTATCGCTACCGCTTAGTGATAAAGTAAAGCAATTACATGGCGATTGCATTTCATACAATAATGCGACAACCATAAGGCTCCTGCCAGTTGCCGATAACTTTTACAAAACATGATCATCTCATACAACAATTTATATCTTATCACGTCTTGACCATATCACATCACAACATGCCCTGCAAAAACAAGTTAGACATCCTCTACTTTGTTGTTGCAAGTTTTACGTGGCTGCTACGGGCTTCTAGCAAGAACCGTTCTTACCTATGCATCAAAACCACTACGTTTTTTCGTCAAGTGTGCTGTTTTAACCTTCAACAAGGACCGGCCGTAGTCAAACTCGATTCAACTAAAGTTGGAGAAACAGACACCCGCCAGTCACCTGTGTGCGAAGCACGTCGGTAGAACCAGTCTCATGAACGTGGTCATGTAATGTTGGTCCAGGCCGCTTCATCCAACATTACCGCCAAATCAAAGTAAGACGTTGGTGCTAAGCAGTATGACTATTACCGCCCACAACTCTTTGTGTTCTACTCGTGCATATATCATCTACACATAGACCTGGCTCGGATGCCACTGTTGGGAACGTAGTAATTCAAAAAAATTCTTACGATCACACAAGATCTATCTAGGAGATGCACAACAATGAGACGGGAGAATGTGTCCACGTACCCTCGTAGACCGAAAGCGGAAGCGTTTAGTTAACGCGGTTGATGTAGTCAAACGTCTTCACGATCCAACCGATCCAAGTACCGAATGTACGGCACCTCCGTGTTCAGCACACGTTCAACACGATGACGTCCCTCGAGCTCTTGATCTAGTAGAGGGTCGAGGGAGAGTTCCGTCAGCATGACGGTGTTGGTGATGTGATCCGCGCAGGGCTTCGCCTAAGCACTACGACAATATGACCGAGGTGGTAAACTGTGGACGGGGGCACCGCACACAGCTAAGAGACAACTGTTGTGCTTTGGGGTACCCCCTGCCCCCGGATATAAAGGAGGAGAGGGGCGCACCAAGTGTGGGGGGTCCTACTAGGACTCGCAAGTCCTAGTA
Organism: Aegilops tauschii subsp. strangulata; assembly: GCF_002575655.3. Taxonomy (NCBI): domain Eukaryota; kingdom Viridiplantae; phylum Streptophyta; class Magnoliopsida; order Poales; family Poaceae; genus Aegilops; species Aegilops tauschii. Next base: position 253,623,958 of record NC_053039.3, read on the forward strand.
GGATTCCCCTTTTCTTTTCCGGAGGGGGAAAGAGGGAAAGGGAGAGGGAGTAGGAAAGGGCAAGGGGGCGCCGCCCCCTCCCCTAGTCCAATCCGGACTCCATGGGGGGCCCCTCCTCCCTTGGCCTGCCTCCTCTTCTCCCTTATGGCCCAATAAGGCCCAATTACTTCCCCGGGGGGTTCCTGAAGGAAATATGCCCTAGAGGCAATAATAAAGTTATTATTTATTTCCTTATATCATGATAAATGTTTATTATTCATGCTAGAATTGTATTAACCGGAAACATAATACATGTGTGAATACATAGACAAACAGAGTGTCACTAGTATGCCTCTACTTGACTAGCTCGTTGATCAAAGATGGTTATGTTTCCTAGCCATAGACATGAGTTGTCATTTGATTAACGGGATCACATCATTAGGAGAATGATGTGATTGACTTGACCCATTCCGTTAGCTTAGCACTCGATCGTTTAGTATGTTGCTATTGCTTTCTTCATGACTTATACATGTTCCTATGACTATGAGATTATGCAACTCCCGTTTACCGGAGGAACACTTTGTGTGCTACCAAACGTCACAACGTAACTGGGTGATTATAAAGGTGCTCTACAGGTGTCTCCAAAGGTACTTGTTGGGTTGGCGTATTTCGAGATTAGGATTTGTCACTCCGATTGTCGGAGAGGTATCTCTGGGCCCACTCAGTAATACACATCACTATAAGCCTTGCAAGCATTGTTACTAATGAGTTAGTTGTGGGATGATGTATTACGGAACGAGTAAAGAGACTTGCCGGTAACGAGATTGAACTAGGTATCGAGATACCGACGATCGAATCTCGGGCAAGTAACATACCAATGACAAAGGGAACAACGTATGTTGTTATGCGGTCTGACCGATAAAGATCTTTGTAGAATATGTGGGAACCAATATGAGCATCCAGGTTCCGCTATTGATTATTGACCGGAGAGGTGTCTCGGTCATGTCTACATAGTTCTCGAACCCGTAGGGTCCGCACGCTTAACGTTACGATGACAGTTATATTATGAGTTTATATGTTTTGATCGACCGAAGGTTGTTCGGAGTCCCGGATGTGATCACGGACATGACGAGGAGTCTCGAAATGGTTGAGACATAAAGATTGATATATTGGAAGCCTATGTTTGGACATCAGAAGTGTTCCGGGTGAAATCGGGATTTTTCCGGAGTACCGGGAGGTTACCGGAACCCCCGGTAACTTAATGGGTCTTATTGGGCCTAGGTGGAAGAGAGGAGAGGAGGCCAGGGTAGGGCCGCGCGCCCCTTCCCCCCCAGTCCGAATAGGACAAGGAGAGGGGGGCGGCGCCCCCTTCCTTCCTCCCCTCCACCTTTTCCCCCTTCCTCTCCCAGTCCAACATGGAAAAGGGGAGAGTCCTACTCCCGGTAGGAGTAGGACTCCTCCTGGCGCGCCTCTCCTCCTTTGGCCGGCGGCCTCCCCCTTGCTCCTTTATATACGGGGGCAGGGGGGCACCTCTCGACAGACAATTGATCAACGATCTTTTAGCCGTGTGCGGTGCCCCCTCCACCATATTACACCTCGATAATATCGTAGCGGTGCTTAGGCGAAGCCCTGCGTCGGTAGAACATCATCATCGTCACCACGCCGTCGTGCTGACGAAACTCTCCCTCAACACTCGGCTGGATCGGAGTTCGAGGGACGTCATCGAGCTGAACGTGTGCTGAACTCGGAGGTGCCGTGCGTTCGGTACTTGATCGGTCGGATCGTGAAGACGTACGACTACATCAACCGCGTTGTGTTAAACGCTTCCGCTATCGGTCTACGAGGGTACGTGGACAACACTCTCCCCTCTCGTTGCTGTGCATCACCATGATCTTGCGTGTGCGTAGGATTTTTTTTTGAAATTACTACGTTCCCCAACAGTTCCGGTACCCCTCGGTACTCCGGTAAAATACCCGAATCACTCGGAACCATTCCGATGTCCGAATACAACCTTCCAATATATGAATCTTTACCTCTCAACCATTTCGAGACTCCTCGTCATGTCCGTGATCTCATCCGGGACTCTGAACAAACTTCGGTCACCAAAACACATAACACATAATACAAATCGTCATCGAACGTTAAGCGTGCGGACCCTACGGGTTCGAGAACTATGTAGACACGACCGAGACACATCTCCGGTCAATAACCAATAGCGGAACTTGGATGCTCATATTGGCTCCTACATATTCTACGAAGATCTTTATCGGTCAAACTGCATAACAACCTATGTCATTCCCTTTGTCATCGGTATGTTACTCGCCCGAGATTCGATCGTCGGTATCACCATACCTAGTTCAATCTTGTTACCGGCAAGTCTCTTTACTCGTTCCGTAATGCATCATCCCATAACTAACTCATTAGTCACATTGCTTGCAAGGCTTATAGTGATGTGCATTACCGAGAGGGCCCAGAGACACCTCTCCGATACACGGAGTGACAAATCCTAATCTCGATCCATGCCAACTCAACAAACACCTTCGAAGACACATGTAGAGCATCTTTATAATCACCCATTTACATTGTGACGTTTGATAGCACACAAAGTGTTCCTCCGGTATTCGGGAGTTGCATAATCTCATAGTCAAAGGAATATGTATAAGTCATGAAGAAAGCAATAGCAATAAAACTAAACGATCATTATGCTAAGCTAACGGATGGGTCTTGTCCATCACATCATTCTCGAATGATGTGATCCTGTTGATCAAATGACAACACATGTCTATGGTCAGGAAACTTAACCATCTTTGATTAACGAGCTAGTCAAGTAGAGGCATACTAGGGACACTCTGTTTGTCTATGTATTCACACATGTACTAAGTTTCCAGTTAATACAATTCTATCGTGAATAATAAACATTTATCATGATATAAGGAAATATAAATAACAACTTTATTATTGTCTCTCGGGCATATTTCCTTCACCAATATGACCTAAACGGCAGTGCCACAAATATGTTGCACTATCATTAACAACTTTGCATCTTTTGGCATCAATTTTATGAATATGCGTATCACTACGATAGAGATTCAACAAGAATAGACCATTCATCAAGGGTGCGTGACCATAAAAGATATCACTCATATAAATAGAACAACCATTATTCTCTGATTTAAATGAATAACCGTCTCACATTAAACAAGATCCAGATATAATGTTCATGCTCAACGCTGACACCAAATAACAATTATTCAGATCTAAAACTAATCCCGAAGGTAGATATAGAGGTAGTGTGCCGACGACGATCACATCGACCTTGGGACCATCCCCGACGCGCATCGTCACCTCGTCCTTAGCCAATCTTCATTTAATCCGTAGCTCCTGTTTCGAGTTACAAATATGAGCAACCGAACCAGTATCAAATACCCAGGCGCTACTACGAGCATTAGTAAGGTACACATCAGTAACATGTATATCAAATATATCTTTGTTCACTTTGCCATCCTTCTTATCCGGCAAGTATTTGGGGCAGTTCCGCTTCTAGTGACCAGTCCCTTTGCAGTAGAAGCACTCGGTTTTAGGCTTGGGTGCAGCTTTGGGCTTCTTCCCGGGAGTGACAACTTGCTTGCCATTCTTCTTGAAGTTCTCTTTCTCGCCCTTGCCCTTTTTCTCGAAACTAGTGGTCCTGTTAACCATCAACACTTGATGCTCTTTCTTGATTTCTACCTCCACGGCCTTAAGCATTGCGAAGAGCTCAGGAATCGTTTTATTCATCCTTGCATATTATAGTTAATCAGGAAGCCTCTGTAGCTTGGTGACAGTGATTGAAGAACTCAGACAATAACAATATCAACTGGAAGTTCAACTCCCAGCTGAGTCAAATGATTATGATACCCAGACATTTTGAGTATGTGTTCACTGACAGAACTGTTCTCTTCCATCTTGCAGCTATAGAACTCGTTGGAGATTTCATATCTCTCAACCCGGGCATTTGCTTGAAATATTAACTTCAACTCTTGGAACTGTTGGGGAACGTAGCATGCAATTTCAAAAAAATTCCTACGACCATACAAGATCTATCTAGGAGATGTATAGCAACGAGAGGGGGAGGGTATGTCCACGTACCCTCGTAGACCGAAAGCGGAATCGTTAGGTTAACGAGGTTGATGTGGACGAACATCTTCATGATCCAACCGATCTAGTACCGAACGTATGACACCTCCGAGTTCAGCACACGTTCAGCTCGATGACGTCCATCGAACTCTTGATCCAGCAGAGGGTCGAGGGAGAGTCACGTCAGCATGACGGCATGGCGACGGTGATGGTGATGTGATCCACGCAGGGCTTCGCCGAAGCACTATGACGCTATGACCTGAGGAGTAAACTGTGGAGGGGGCACCGCACACGGCTAAGAGAACAACTATTGTGCTTTGGGTTGCCCCTGCCCCCGTATATAAAGGAGGAGGGGATGAGGCCGGCCACCAGGGGCGCGCCAGGGAGAGGGGAGTCCTACTAGGACTCCAGTCCTAGTAGGATTCGCCCCCTTTTTTCCTTCTTCCGGAGGGGGAAAGGGGGAAAGGAGAGGGAGTAGGAGAAGGAAAGGGGGGCGCCGCCCCGTTACCTAATCCAATTTGGCCTCCTCCCTTGTGGGGCGTGTGCCAGCCCCTTGTAGGCTGGTTAGCTTCCCTCCTATGGCCCATATCTTTCCCCGGGGGTTCTGGTAACCCCTCCGGTACTCCGGTATGTACCCGATACACTCCGGAACCCTTCCGGTGTCCGAATACTACCTTCCAATATATCAATCTTTACCTCTTGACCATTTCGAGACTCCTCGTCATGTACGTAATCTCATCTGGGACTCCGAACAAAATTCGGTCACCAAAACACATAACTCATAATACAAATCGTCACCGAACGTTAAGCGTGCGGACCCTACTGGTTCGATAACTATGTAGACATGACCGAGACACATCTCCGATCGATAACCAACATTAGAACCTAGATGCTCATATTGGTTCCTACAAATTCTACGAAGATCTTTATCGGTCAAACCGCAATAACAACATACGTTATTCCCTTTGTCATCGGTATGTTACTTGCCCGAGATTCGATCGTCGGTATCCTCATACCTAGTTCAATCTCGTTACTGGCAAGTCTCTTTACTCGTTCCGCAATGCATCATCCCGCAACTAACTCATTAGCCACATTGCTTGCAAGGCTTATTGTTGGGGAACGTAGTAATTTCAAAAAAATTCTACGCACACGCAAGATCATGGTGATGCATAGCAACGAGAGGGGAGAGTGTTGTCCACGTACCCTCGTAGACCGAAAGCGGAAGCGTTAACACAACGCGATTGATGTAGTCGTACGTCTTCACGATCCGACCGATCAAGTACCGAACGCACGGCACCTCCGAGTTCAGCACACGTTCAGCTCGATGACGTCCCTCGAACTCCGATCCAGCTGAGTGTTGAGGGAGAGTTCTGTCAGCACGACGGCGTGGTGACGATGATGATGTTCTACCGACGCAGGGCTACGCCTAAGCTCCGCAACGATATTATCGAGGTGTAATATGGTGGAGGGGGGCACCGCACACGGCTAAAATATCGTATATCAATTGTCTATGGGGTGCCCCCTGCCCCCGTATATAAAGGAGCAAGGGGGAGGCCGCCGGCAAAGGAGGAGGGCGCGCCAAGGGGGGAGTCCTACTCCCACCGGGAGTAGGACTCCTCCTTTCCTTGTTGGAATAGGAGAAGGGAAGGGAGAAGGAGAAAGAAGGAAGGGGGCGCCCCCCCTTCCTAGTCCAATTCGGACTAGTCCATGTGGAGGGGTGCGGCCACCTTTTGGGGCCTTTCTCTCCTTTCCCGTATGGCCCATTAAGGCCCAATACGAATTCCCGTAACTCTCCGGTACTCCGAAAAATACCCGAATCACTCGGAACCTTTCCGAAGTCCGAATATAGTCGTCCAATATATCGATCTTTACGTCTCGGCCATTTCGAGACTCCTCGTCATGTCCCTGATCTCATCCGGGACTCCGAACTCCTTCGGTACATCAAAACACATAAACTCATAATATAACCGTCATCGTAACGTTAAGCGTGCGGACCCTACGGGTTCGAGAACTATGTAGACATGACCGAGACACCTCTCCGGTCAATAACCAATAGCGGAACCTGGATGCTCATATTGGTTCCTACATATTCTACGAAGATCTTTATCGGTCAGACCGCATAACAACATACGTTGTTCCCTTTGTCATCGGTATGTTACTTGCCCGAGATTCGATCGTCGGTATCTCAATACCTAGTTCAATCTCGTTACCGGCAAGTCTCTTTACTCGTTCCGTAATACATCATCCCACAACTAACTCATTAGTTACAATGCTTGCAAGGCTTATAGTGATGTGCATTACTGAGTGGGCCTAGAGATACCTCTCCGACAATCGGAGTGACAAATCCTAATATCGAAATACGCCAACCCAACAAGTACCTTTGGAGACACCTGTAGAGCACCTTTATAATCACCCAGTTACGTTGTGACGTTTGTTAGCACACAAAGTGTTCCTCCGGTAAACGGGAGTTGCATAATCTCATAGTCATAGGAACATGTATAAGTTATGAAGAAAGCAATAGCAACATACTAAACGATTAAGTGCTAAGCTAACGGAATGGGTCAAGTCAATCACGTCATTCTCCTAATGAGGTGATCCCGTTAATCAAATGACAACTCATGTCTATGGCTAGGAAACATAACCATCTTTGATTAACGAGCTAGTCAAGTAGAGGCATACTAGTGACACTCTGTTTGTCTATGTATTCACACATGTATTATGTTTCCGGTTAATACAATTCTAGCATGAATAATAAACATTTATCATGATATAAGGAAATAAATAATACTTTATTATTGCCTCTAGGGCATATTTCCTTCACTTATAGTGATGTGCATTACCGAGAGGGCCCAGAGATACCTCTCCGATACTCGGAGTGACAAATCCTAATCTTGATCTATGCCAACCCAACAAAACACCTTCGGAGATACCTATAGAGCATCTTTATAATCACCCTTTTACGTTGTGACATTTGATAGCACACAAGGTATTCCTCCAGTATTCGGGAGTTGCATAATCTCATATTCAAAGGAACATGTATAAGTCATGAAGAAACCAATAGCAATAAAACTTAACGATCATTATGTTAAGCTAACGGATGGGTCTTGTCCATCACATCATTCTCCTAATGATGTGATCTCATTCATCAAATGACAACACATGTCTATGGTTAGGAAACTTAACCATCTTTGATTAACGAGCTAGTCTAGTAGATGCTTACTAGGGACACTGTGTGTTGTCTTTGTGTCCACACATGTATCAAGTTTCCGGTTAATACAATTGTAGCATGAATAATAAAAATTTATCATGATATAAGGAAATATAAATAACATCTTTATTATTGCCTCTAGGGCATATTTCCTTCAGTCTCCCACTCGCACTAGAGTCAATAATCTAGTTCACCTCGCCATGTGATTTAACACCAATAGTTCACATCTTTATGTGATTAACACCCATAGTTCACATCGCCATGTGACCAATACCCAAAGGGTTTACTAGAGTCAATAATCTAGTTCACATCCCCATGTGATTAACACCCAAAGAGTACTAAGGTGTGATCATGTTTTGTTTGTGAGAGAAGTTTAGTCAACGGGTCTGCCACATTCAGATCCGTATGTATTTTGCAAATTTCTATGTCTATAATGCTCTGCATGGAGATACTCTAGCTAATTGCTCCCACTTTCAATATGTATCCAGATTGAGACTCAGAGTCATCCAGATCAGTGTTAAGGCTTGCATTGACGTAACTCTTTACGATGAACTCTTTATGACCTCCACAACAGAGAAATATTTCCTTAGTCCTCTAAGGATAATTTTGGCCGCTGTCCAGTGATCTACTCCTGGATCACTATTGTACCCCATTGCCAAACTCATGGCAAGGTACACAATAGGTCTAGTATACAACATGGCATACTTTATAGAACCTATGGCCGAGGCATAGGGAATGACTTTCATTCTCTCTCTATCTTCTGCCGTGGTCGGGTTTTGAGTCTTACTCAACTTCATACACTAGTACAACGAGCTCCTAAACAAACGGTTTTTAACCCCTTTCTGCGACGGCATTTGGAACCGGCGCCAAGTGAGTGTGGGCGATAGGGGGGTCCTTCCCACACGACCAGAAACCGTCGGGGATATGCCCTCCTGGCACACACGTTCGGCAAAATGAGGTCGTGTGCGACTGGCGAGCACTCAAATACGGAAATACGTACAGTAGAGCAAAAAATTATTTTATACGACGAAATTGTTTCCGGTCGCAAGTACATCCCACACAGTCAGTCCCCGCTAAACGTTTCCGGTCGTATGTACATCCCACACAGTCGCTCCAAGGAAAACGTTTCCATTCACAGGTACATCACACACAATTTTTCTCGTTAAATCACTTGCGTTATTGAATATATCACACATGGTCCATGGAAGAAACTGTGTGGCAAAGGCTGTCCATCACACACAGTTTTCATGTGGTAAACGTTTGCGCAAGGTGTCCTAATGCAAGCAGTTTTCAAGAGAAAGTCGTGTGTGATTGTTCATTGATCCAACACGGTTTATTCCTAGAAACTATGTGCATTGCGTGAGGTCATCGCCCACGGTATGTTTTCAACAACCGTTTGCAATAGCAAAACCCAATTAGCAGGCTAATTCGCCACTAGCAGGCTAATTATCCAATTATTCATAATCCATTTATTAATCTTATTGACAGTTCATATTAAGCACACAATATATTTCACTTTCATAATTGAAATACATCAGAGTACAACATCATATAGCTTCAACACTCAGCTACCCCATTACACAACTACACCAGGACCAAGTTTCACATGCAACATCTATAACCTTTCGAATTTAGCATCATAGACGGTACATAGACAGATGTATCTCATCTGGAAAACTGCTGAAGCAGAAGGCGAATATTGAGCCTTCATTGATGTTGAAGGTCTTTGTAACTTTAGGCCAATGCCTGTGGATGATTAACCGTCCATCCTTCGTCCTCTTCAGGAACACTTCAATATTGAACCGTGGGTGTTGTATGAATACCTTCCTCGCCTCCTGACCATACAGGTGGTTTGAGAGGTAATCATCAGTGAACTGCTTTGGAAAGGCCTGAAAACAAGGATGTGCATAAATATCTTCTCTATATTGGAAATGGGGCAAAGGAATAAAAAAGAGGCAAGGTATAATAGTTAGTACCATCCTGTAGTGAACTGATGTCTTCTTCATTGTGCAGACAAAGATCTTGTTGTTTTTTGTCGCTAATTTCTTTATCCTAACAATCTTTCTGAGTTTCTTGACTTGACTGATATTCATGGACAACTCATTTCCCCATATGCAAAAAGGGTCGAACAGTGGGTCAAAACCTCTGACACCAGGACCTACATGTGCAAGACCAAATTGTTAAAAACCTAAATATTATAATGGTTCCCGCAATTGCACAATAATGTGCTATTAGACAACGGACCATTGCAACCTCGATTGTAAACCTCAGTGCTTCCCATTGTTTCACTGCAACACATATAAGGTAGTTAGTCATCAGGTTAAGTAAGGGTTCGCATGCTATCAGTAAAATATGTTGATGAAAAATAATCACATTGCAGATTCATTAGATTAATTCAAGCCACAAGGAAACCCATTTATCCAAACCAAGCATGATTAAGAACTAGGAAATATAGCACTTGTATATGTTTCCCATGTATTAAGTGCAGCCAAATTCGATTTATTCCTCACATGCACAACAATACAAAATTCTACCCACGACAATTGGACATCGCATTGCAGAATTGAACCAAGCAATTAACTAAACACCACAAAAAATGAACCAAACATTAACTCAGCACCACATTGCACAATATAACATACTCCTAATAGAAGATCAGACAGTTAACCAAACAGTTAACTACAGCCAATTGTAGCAATTGTATTTGTTTCTCATGTATTTACTACAGCCAAATTCAATTTATTCCTCTCATGGTATACAATAACAGAATGCACCCACAATTTTGTATAGATAAATTTGATTTATTTCTCACATGGAAGACAATACAAAATTGCAGCCTGAAGAATTGAACATCACATTTGCAGAATTGAACCAAACAGTTAACTGAAGACGACAACTAATTAACAAAACATTTAATAAGTGAGCACCACACTGCACGACATATAGAACATATACACTAGAGCAAAAGATTGCATGGTAAAATTAGATAGCACAATTCACTAGAATTTGTGAAGGAAAGGCAAGAGCAGCACACGCAACGGGTAAACCGAGCATTCTTAACTGGCGTAGCTAGCAAATGGCAAGGTGCTCCTTCAAGATCTGGGGGTCGGCACGAATGGCAGCCATCGCGACCTCATCCGCGTGTGCGGCCGTGATTTGCTTCTCCGCTGCCAAATGCTCCTTGAGGTTCTGGCTATACTGCGTGCACCATGGCTTAGGCCGGCGCTTATTTGGTGGAGGGGTCGGTGATTTGGATGGAAGGTGTCGTGCTCGCGCCGGCGGTAGGGGCATGTGGGATGTGGAAGGAGGAGGAGGATGGGGGTCGGGTGTGGATTACCTACCTGGATAGGCGAGGCCGAGGAGCGTGAAGGAGGGTCGCCGGCGAGGAGGCGGCGGCGCTGCAAGCAAGGAGTGAAGGTTTCAACTTGGAAAGGAAGGCGAAAAGAGGGGAAATGTGGCTATTGGTAAGGGCGAGGGGGCGGGGAGGTAGACATTTCCGCGGAAGCCGAAAATTTGGAATCGCTTCAGCCAAAAAACTGGCGCGCAAAGTGTCATCACAAATGATTTAGATAGCTTAACCCGTGTGTGTTGAGTTTGAACGTTAAAATTTTGGTTCGAATTTCCCTGGTTACAGTGGTCATCCACGTCATTGCATAATTTGGGTACACAAAGGAGACTAACTTCTTAATCGAGCAAGTTCAGCAATTAAATAGAGCTAGCTGACCTAAACATTACTCTAATAAATTAAAGACCGACGCTCTTAATTAAACAAAATAAAGAGTACTACTACGGCCGGTGCTCGTCGATCTCCGCTGCCGCCTCCATGTCCAGCTAGCGCCCGACGGTCTCCCGGGGAAGGGGCTCCATGGCATCAATTGCACCATACTCGCCAAGCATCTCGCCATCCGCGTCCGCCATATCTTTGGAATGGGCCGCCACAAGCTGGGCGTGGGCGGCCGCGATCTGGGCTCTGGCGGGCTCCGTCGTGGCAAGGTATGCCACACAGGAACGGACGGCTGCTCGAACTCTCTCGGCGATTGCCAGCTCTTCGACCGTGGGTTGCCGACCGTTGTCGGAGAAGCTTCGTTCGATATGTGTGCAGTGACCACCACGAGCTGGGCGTGGACGGCCTCGACATGGTAGTGGGCGGCCTTCAGCAGGGCTAAGGCCGCCGCTGCGGAACGGACAGCTGCTGCGCCGCTCTCGCCAGTTGCCATCCCCCAGGCAGATGCTGCTGCCGCCGCCTGAGAAGCAACAGCGGCCGTTTGGGCTTCCTTGGCCGCCCGGATGCAGACTGCGGTCGGCCTCACGAAGCTTGTTAGCACGCGCAGAGCGGCTGCGGCCGCGCTCTCGCCGGAGTGGGCCGCCGAAGTTGCCCTCATGACGTGGGTCCACGTCCCCATCTTTCACCGGCGATGAATGAACAGTGAATGATATTTGGGGAGTGAGCTAGTGTGCCTGACACGCCGGCTATGGACTGTAGCCGACGCACCTTCTCTTGTAAGCCATGGGCGTACTATACACCGATGGTGCTCCAAGATATTTTGTGTTGCATCTCACACGGTTGGTGATAATAAACTGTGTGCGATCTACTTGATTTATCGTCTTGATCATTTGAATTACGTAATGGGGTCACAGCTAGAAAGGATGGTGTTTGAATTGTTAGAACTTTTATCTGCAATGAACATGCAACTATAGATGTGTCATCAAAAAATGGAATTATTCAGGGTTCGTTTGTACATTTTTATACATTAACTGGGTTTTCCAGACATTTTATGAGCATAATTCAAATTTGAACTACATGCACATGCTCTAGTGCATATAAACTTATTGAAAAATCAAATATGTGTCCTTGGTTGCATGCTTAGGTCCCATGCAAGAAATGGGAATGAATTTCAAACACCCTGCCACCGTCACTCAGCCGCAAACATTGAGATACCTGGTGTTTAAATTCTAGTAAATCCAAAACTCGTCTAAAATTCATGAAGCTTGGCATGCTATCATGTAGCGGCATCAACATGCCATGGTAAAAAATTTGTCCCATTTGGGACATGTTTGGGTATAAGCTTCTCACAAACCAGAGCTTCTCACAACAAGCGTGATGGTTTCGGTAGGGAACATGCCACCTTTGGGGACGAAACGATATCCGTTGCCTCTTATTGCTTTCAAAAAATTTCGAGTGTCAACATAGAACAACAAGAGTGTTGTGTTCAATTTTGGAATTTTTCGGGGTTTGTTTGGACACTTTTATACATTAACTGGGTTTTCAATGCATTTATGTGTATAATTCAAAATTGAAATACATGCACATGCTCCAATGCATATAAATTGGTTGAAAAATCAAATCTGTTTCCTTGGGTGCATGCTTAGGTCCCATGCAAGAAATGAGAATGAATTTCAAACACCAGGGCACCGTTGATTGCCGGCAAAACATTGAGATGCCTGGTTTTTAAATTCTAGTAAATCCAAAACTCGTCTGAAATTTATGAAACTTGGCATGCTATCATGGAGCAGCATCAACATGCCGTGGTACAAATTTTGTCCCATTTGGGGCAGGTTTGGGTATATGCTTCTCACAAACCGGAGCTTCTCACAACAAGCATGATGGTTTTTGGTAGGGAACGTCCCACCTTTGGGGACGAAACGATATCCATTGCCTCTTATTGCTTTCAAATACTTTTCTCGTGTCAACATAGAACAACAGGAGTGTTGTGTGAATTTTTGTGATTTTTCGGGGTTCGTTTGGACATTTTTATGCATTAACTGAGTTTTCAATGCATTTATGTGCATAATTCAAATTTGAACTACATGCACATGCTCCAGTGCATATAAATTGGTTGAAAAATCAAATCTGTGTCCTTGGGTGCATGCTTAGGTCCCATGCAAGAAATGGGAATGAATTTCAAACACCAGGGCACCATTGATTGCCGGCAAAACATTGAGATGCCTAGTTTTTAAATTCTAGTAAATCCAAAACTCGTCTGAAATTCATGAAACTTGGCATGCTATCATGGAGCGGCATCAACATGCCGTGGTACAAATTTTGTCCCATTTGGGGCAGGTTTGGGTATATGCTTCTCACAAACCGGAGCTTCTCACAACAAGCATGATGGTTTTCGGTAGGGAACGTCCCACCTTTGGGGACGAAATGATATCCATTGCCTCCTATTGCTTTCATTTTTTTTCTCGTGTCAACATAGAACAACACGAGTGTTGTGTGAATTTTTGTGATTTTTCGGGGTTTGTTTGGACATTTTTATGCTTTAACTGTCAATGCATTTATGTGCATAATTCAAATTTGAACTACATGCACATGCTCGAGTGCATATAAATTGGTTGAAAAATCAAATCTGTGTCCTTGGGTGCATGCTTAGGTCCCATGCAAGAAATGGGAATGAATTTCAAACACCAGGGCACTGTTGATTGCGGGCAAAACATTGAGATGCCTGGTTTTTAAATTCTAGTAAATCCAAAACTCGTCTGAAATTCATGAAACTTGTCATGCTATCATGGAGCGGCATCAATAGCTAGTTCAACTATATATACTAGCTAATTTTAAGTACGTTATATAGTTCGACCACACATTTATCGTCAGATGAACTAAACAAAATAGCCCCTAAATACTACAACTACCACGGAGGGGCTTTGTGTTACTTCCGGCAGCCTCTCCTATGCCGAGCGCGCTCAGTAAGAGGCAGAGGAGGAGCAGGAGCCTACCGACGAACTGGACAAATGCAATACGGTGCCTGCTGCTGCCGCACGTTCAGCGACGCTCGCCAGCTCGTACGCCCACTGCCGCTCCAGTCGATCCCTCTCGAAGCGGCCGAACTGCTCGTAGACCTCCTGATTCCTCGCCTCTGCGTCGGCGTGTGCTGTGGCCACGGCTGCGGTAAGGCTCTTTGCGTGCTCGATGAGGCACTCCTCCTCCTCCCGCAGGAACTCGATGTAGCGCGCAAGGTCGCCGACGCATGTGCGGGCCTCCACCTCCGCCTCCCTCCTTCGGGTGGCGGTGGAGGAGCGGGTGATGATCCCGGCGGTCGACGGTGGGCTGGCGGCTGACGGTGTCCTGGACTAGGGGGTACTCACCACGTCATCCCCCGATCAGTTAGATTCGGCCGAGGACCCCCATGGCCGTATACTCATGGGCCAGTTCGGACAGTTGCCGCATACAAGGAAGATTCCACAAGACTTGGTGATCAAGACAAGGACTCCTCCCCACCGGCGTATTCGGCTAGGACTCTTGTTATCCTAGGCTTCTGGTCCATTATATAAACCAGGGCCAGGCTAGTCGATAGATAAGAACAATCATAATCATAGGCTAGCTCCTAGGGTTTAGCCTCTACGATCCCGTGGTAGATCAACTCTTGTAATACTCATATCATCAAGATCAATCAAGCAGGAAGTAGGGTATTACCTCCATAGAGAGGGCCCGATCCTGGGTAAACATTGTGTCCCCTGTCTCCTGTTACCATCGACCTAAGACGCACAGTTCGGGACCCCCTACCCGAGATCCGCCGGTTTTGACACCGACATTGGTGCTTTCATTGAGAGTTCCACTGTGTCGTCACGATAAGGCTTGATGGCTCCTTCAATCATCTGCAATGATGCGATCCAGGGTGAGGTTTTCCTCCCCGGATAGATCTTCGTATTCGGCGGCTTCGTACTGCGGGCCAACTCGCTTGGCCATCTGGAGCAGATCGATAGCTACGCCCCTGGCCATCAGGTAAGGTTTGGAAGCCTGAACTACACCGCCGACATCCGCGAAGACTTGATCTTCGACGGATTCGAGCCCATGACAGGTGTGCCGAACAATCACGAGGAGCATGACTTAGATCTGCCATCGGACGGCGTTCGGGAGATCACACCTACGGTTGCCCCGGCTCTTAATCCGGAGCGCATCGTGCCATCCGAGGACGGGTGGATGGACCCCGTCGCGGAGGCCGCACACTCAGCGGTGATAGAGCCGAACACAGACTTCGCCTCCAATGAGGTCTGTGTCATCGGACCCTCGGACTCGTGTCCGGCCATAGGCTCCGAACCACGTGCATCCGTGCCTATAGAATCTGATTGGGCACCAATCATGGAGTTTACCTCTGCGGATATCTTTCAGCACTCGCCCTTGGGCGACGTGCTAAATTCATTAAAATCTCTCTCCCTGTCAGGAGACTCGCGGCCGAACTATGTCCGGCTCGAGTGGGAAGCGGACGACGAAGAAATTCGTCCCCCACCCACCACCGACTTAATAGCCACTGTCGATGACTTAACCGACATGCTTGACTTCGACTCCGAAGACATCGACGGTATGGACGATGACGCAGGAGAACCACCGCCCATAGGGCGCCGTGAAGATCACTTTTCAGATCTGTTTCCCGCTCGAATACGGATCCAACCCGAATTCATGTTTCTTTATGAACATGATATTTGACAACCTTTATAAAGGAATTTTTCTTCTAAGGTATTGTGCGTTGTTTTAAACACGTGCCCATAAAATTTTAATCCTCCTCTGAGGTAATCTTCGCCATCACGCTGGTGCCAAACCAGTCCGGCAATATAGCTCCACGGCTGCCGACCTGCGCTAGACATTTTGTCACATTTTTGGGCCGAGCTCAACTCCTTCGAATCCTCGCCTCGGCGAGCCGAACAAGAGTTCGGAATCGCCAAAGATAAATCATCACCAACATCGCCGCCCCACAGATTACACAGAGCGGGTACACCGGCATCGCCGCATGGTCACTTCATCAAACCAGCATTGGCCGCGTCACAAGTTACGACCTGCGTTGGCATGGCCGCACTGTTGCTTCTTCGAGCCGATGTCCATCACGTCGAACTACCTCAACATCTCGGCTGACATGGCGGCTGCAACGACTCCTTACCGACCTGCTCCGTCACCTCGGCTAGACCGGGGACTTGGCTATTTCTTCACCAACATACTCTGGTGACTTCGGCGTCACCAGCCGACCAGCTTCGTCACGTTAGCTGGACCGAGGGCTTCGCCATGCCGTCGCTTTATCGCCCATCAGGCAATGGGTATGGGGATCGATTCCCAATTTTGGGAGTCGCTTTTCTTCGGACTGCTACAACAAATAAACCAGGTGCTATTAATCCTAACAATTTTTGCTTGTCGGGTTTATTTTTTCTAAGGAATTATTACTCTGGTTTGTTCCATCATCTGTACACAAGTCTATCAAATGGCGGCCACATTAAAGACGGTCGCGTGGTGGTTCGGTCAGTTTCCGTACACAGTTCGGCGAACGCCGCATCTGAAACTCGGACCGCCCAACAAATTCAGGCTTTGTCACGCCTTCACTGCGTCACGCCGACGCCCTGCATCGACATTGGCTTCGGCGCCAGGCCACATCTCTTTAAATAAATTATTTTTGCGTAAAGCAATTATGCAAGGATTATATATATATATAATTTCCTGGACCGCACTGTTTTATGTGTGCAGGTAATCGATTTTGACTGCGTTACGTGGTCACTACTCCGGAGTGCCGAACTCCTTGCTCGGACACCTCGGGCCTGGGGGCTGGGACCTCGGCCATGCCGAGGACTGCGAACCTTGTCGGATCTGTCACAGATCAATGGGCGTCTTCGTCCCGCCACAAGCCCGAATCGCGTCATCAACACCGAGCACATTTACCAGCTAAGTTGCTTTCATGCTCAAAGTTTTAAATTTTGTTCGGTTCGACCAAGCATTCTACTTTTTTGGCAAAAGTTGCTTGTGAAAAAATTCCTTGTCATAACTTTGGTTGTGACACACATACTCAAATACCCTTTTTATTTGGGGGCTTCCTTCATGGAGCTTTTCTTATTGCATATGATTATACTTGAACGGCTTCGTTCTTTGTTCGTGTATTACGCCACAATATGCACCATATTGACCTAAGCGATTTGCAAGCTGGGTTGCCTCGCTCCTGTGTTTACCCCTACGTTCCCGATTGTTCGGCTAGGGAGTAAAGGGAGCACCTCTGTGATTGTCACGATCGGGTCATCCGAGCCGGACCTCAGACTGGGTGAAGCCGAAAGCTAGCACTCGTACTGTTTTCAATAATGGTCGGCACACAACGGAACTCATGATTACAAAAAATCTATTGCACAAGTCTCATAGTAATAATGAGCAACCGAAGAAAGGTATCGGTGGGGGTACTATTTTCTTCGAAGATGCTTCTTACACTTTGTCACTAATATAGCATAAGTTCCTTGAGCGCGCTTTGTCTGTTACAGCCTTATGGCCTGATTGCCTGGTTATCGGAAACACCGTCGATATTCTCGACAGGTGGAGTACATAACACTTTTCGGTCTTTGACCGAAGAGGGAGAAGCCGACGGTCGGTTAAGACGCGTATAAAGTTCGGGTGAACACAGATATGATATAAGTACTTCGGTACATACAATCATTATACATAAAATTCTTTTACCCAAGTTACTTGGGGGCTCTTAAATTTATACGAGCTGTTTTATAGTAAATGTGTTTTCTTCTTGGTCGTTGCCAAGTCTTTCTCTACCGCTCCTTTTTTGACTCGAAGTCTTGAGATCGGATGTGTCATGTTAAAGCACGACAGAAGCACAATTTTTTTCCAATTCTCGGATTGGCACCGAACACTTGATCTTGTTCGGACGTCATGTTTTTACTGACGGTTTTTGGTTTTCCAAGCTTTTGGCACTTTTAAACTATTTGTGTGTTTTTCGCATAAGTCTCACAGTGCAACGCCGGACACCTTTAGAGATTCGGCAAAACCATTCTCGGATATTGCTATATATGCATCGGTTTTGAATTGTGTCTTCGGTCAATAGTTGGGTTGCCCGGCTCCTATGCTTGCCTCCTACGTCCTGCTTTGCTCGGCTAGGTGTGCAAAGGGAGAACCACTGCGATTGTGCTTCCAGCTCGCATGGTTAAGCACCTCAGTGGAGAAAGCCGAAACTGACTGTCACAATAAGCGCAAACTGGTCAGCGATCCGATGATCGTGTTAAATGATGGGCCGTTCATAACATTGGCCGAAGTGTTTACGGCTTGACCTCTGCTGTCGCCGAGCACTAACCGGGGGCTCGTAGCTAGCTTCCCCAGTTTAAAGCTCCTATGACTAAGTGAAAGTTATAAAGCCAAGATATCTGATTGCCTCGTTTCCGCTAACACAACCGCCTCCGGGCACCGAGGCATTGGCTAAGGGTTGTCTGGTTATTGCAGAAACACCCTGCGTAGTATCTACAAAGGGGTAGAAGCCGACGATGGGCCACTTTCAACTGATAAACGATCGCAATGGAGTCAAAATAAGTATATATCATCAGCATTTGTATTCATTATACAAGCGGTGCCTTCCGTAATTATCGTTATATAAAGCCATAAATATGCATCAATTTGACTTAAGATTTTGGCCAAGCTGGGTTGCCTGCCTCTTGTGCTTACCCCTGCGTTCACGATTGTTCGGCTAGGTGGTAAAGGGAGCACCTCTGTGATTGTTACTACCGGGTTGTCCGAGTAAGTACCTCAGACTGGGTGAAGCCGAAAGCTAGCAATCTTAAAGGATCACATTGGTCGGCAACGACGGAAGTGAAAATTTTGGTTCATTAGTACCATAGAGTTCGGGAACTTTCCCCGCACTAAATCCTCAATATTTTCCTCCCACATTGATCAGAGCTGAGGTTTCATGATCATGCTTAGCATGACAACCCAAAGAAAGGAACCGATAGTGGGACTATTTTCTTTGGAAGATGTTTCTTCGTTAAAAAGTAATATAATATATCTCTCCGCGTACCTTTGTTTATAAAACCGTATGGCTGGATTGCCTTGTTTGCCATAAATCTTTGCCCTCATAAAGGCTTTACAAAGTAGGACAAACACTCCTCGGCTGCTGGCCGAGGAGGTTGAAGCCGATGGTCGGTCAACAAAGTTTTGTACAATGCGGATCCGAGCTTTAATGATGTAGAGTACTTGGATACATAGAATCATAACACATAATTTGTGATTTTACTACGGATATCGATCCTTAATTCGGCCACCTGTGCCCACATTAAGGCTCGGGGGCTACTGGGCTTCGTGCTTATCATTTACAAATATTAAAGGGGTACATCGATCCCCTGATCTGGTGTTGCCACCCGACCAGTGGCTCGGGGGCTACTGCATTGACAATCCAATGCAGAAAATTTAAAGTGCAATATAGTTTTCTAGGAGATTATTATCCTCAGGTTGGTCGGCCGCACCCAAGCTGAGTCTCGAGGACTTTGCACACCGCGTTTTTATTCCTAGGTATGTTGCCGAGCCGGGAATTGATCCTCAGGCTGATTTTACGAATCGACCTGAGTCTCAGGGCTACTGGGGTCAGCGGTTCGATTTTATCCTTCAGGTGCATCCCGGATATTAGGCCAACACGCACCTCGAGGGATACTGGCTATACATCTCATCAGAGATTACATTGCACAATTCGGAATTAAATTCATAAAAGTCAGCCTATGGCCAAGGAGGTGCACCACCTCGGAAGCAGTCCGGCATAAAGCTCGGGCGCCAGTTGCTGGCTCCATAGAGGGCATTTCCGGTATTAAGCTTAGCTAAACTCTTTCAACTCTTTGAACCAAGGTGATCTATGACACCTCGGATACAGTCCGGCATTGGAGCTTGGACACAGTCCAGCGTTGGAGCTCGGATACAGTCCCGCGTCGGAGCTTGGACACAGTCCGGCGTTGGAGCTCGGATACATTCCGGCGTTGGAGCTCGGAAGCAGTCCGGCGTTGGTGCTCGGCTGCAAAAGACACCTCGAATGCAGTTCGGCGTTGGAGCTCGGACGCAAGAGGACACTGCCGCCCGGGAAAAACTTCAAACCCGAGGTGTGGCATAAAAATAACAAGGCATTGATAAAGGCCGAGAACTTAAAGGGGCTGCTCGGATACCCGACGTGTAAACTCTTCGGATTTACTTCGGCGATCCTCAAGATTGAAGATGAGCAGATTTGTTGAACCAGTTTTCAAGACCGATGACCGAAGATGAAGAGCAGTTCAGAAGAATCGAGGAGCGTCCCCAACTTGAATACCGGTTCAGGGGGCTACTGACGGTGTCCTGGACTAGGGGGTACTCACCACGTCATCCCCCGATCAGTTAGATTGGGCCGAGGACCCCCATGGTCGTATACTCATGGGCCAGTTCGGACAGTTGCCGCATACAAGCAAGATTCCAGAAGACTTGGTGATCAAGACAAGGACTCCTCCCCACCGGCGTATTCGGCTAGGACTCTTGTTATCCTAGGCTTCTGGTGCATTATATACACCAGGGCCATGCTAGTCGATAGATAAGAACAATCATAATCATAGGCTAGCTCCTAGGGTTTAGCCTCTACGATCTCGTGGTAGATCAACTCTTGTAATACTCATATCATCAAGATCAATCAAGCAGGAAGTAGGGTATTACCTCCATAGAGAGGGCCCGAACCCGGGTAAACATTGTGTCCCCTGTCTCCTGTTACCATCGACCTAAGACGCACAGTTCGGGACCCCCCACCCGAGATCCGCCGGTTTTGACACCGACAGCAGCCACGGCGGCCGACGATGGGGTGGCGGCCACGACCACCACCTCCCGCCTTCGGGCCGCGGTGGCGGAGCGGGTGATGGCCACGGTGGCCGGCAGTGGGGTGGCGGCCACGACGGCCACCTCCCGCCTTCGGGTCGCGGCGGCGGAGCGGGAGATGGCCCTGGCTTTCGATGGTGGTGTGGCGGCAACAGCGGCCGGCAACAGCTGCCGACGGGCAGCGGCAGTGGAGCATGTGGTGGGTGTTCCGCGCACACCAAACAGGGACGCCGCACACACTACACTATGCCGGGGACTGCGCCACCGCCGCTGTGTAGCCTCCCAGCTGGAGCTGTCCTCTGATGATGACGGAGTGGTTGAGCGATGATGATGGACCGGTGCGATTGTGGGAGAAGCAGACGAGATAAGCTACAAGGAGGGAGGGGAAAATGCAACGCAGGACTCGCCGGCCGTGAGGGTTTTTATAGCAGGCCGGTAAGCATTGGGATTTTGGGGGATTTCACCGAGTCGGGCAGGAAGCTTGCGCGGGAACCCGCAAGGTTGCGTGGGAACGGGCTCACCGACGATTCATTGGTGGCACCGTTTGGCCAAAAGAACGCCCCCGCGCGCTGCGCAAGCTTGCGCTGTAAGTCGTCTGCGGCAGCATGTGACAAGACGTGCGAGAGGAGGATGAGAGGACACATACACATACAATTAATAAAAAAACGTTTGCGATTTAATTACCTACTATACCCCCGTCCCGGTTTATAAGTAGGATTTAACTAATAAAA
This sequence comes from Aegilops tauschii subsp. strangulata, assembly GCF_002575655.3. Classification (NCBI taxonomy): domain Eukaryota; kingdom Viridiplantae; phylum Streptophyta; class Magnoliopsida; order Poales; family Poaceae; genus Aegilops; species Aegilops tauschii. The sequence continues at coordinate 253,645,541 of NC_053039.3, forward strand.
TACGAATGCATGTCGCCATAGATTATATCGTTGGAGTCGTATTTGAACATAGTTTCCAGCTATACAATTTTTGTAACATGCATTAACACTTTTTTGGTTAAATTTAAGGTTATACACCAGCAAGCGTTTGCCCGCAACACACACGGCTTATTCCATCACAAACAGCTCTGATGGATCAACTGTCTGCCACGTATCGCACACGCAACTCTAATCTGATTCGTGCTTGATGTCTCCGACATCGCTTGCACAGTTCGTCTTATTTGCCACGTATCACTGTGCCGTCCTCTGCTCGCGTCCCTCGGCAAGCTCTGCTCACTGTTAGGCACCACAGCGCGCTGTGCTCGCCGTTAGGCGCCGCGGCGCACTCTGTCACGTCTATTGGCGCGCTCTGCTCGCGTCCGTCGGCGCGCTCGACTTGTGAACAGCTTTTCCTTGAGGCGATCGCGGAGCGCTCTGGTCGCGTCCCTCCGCGCGCGCTCTGCCAGCGGTTGGGCGTGCGCACGATCACGTCGGGGGCCCCATATGCATGCGGTTGCGCCGCACGTGTTGCCACGCAATGCAGTTACGTGCGGCACGATGGAGTTACGCGCTGCAAATTAGAATTGCCATCAGGGCCTGCCGATATTCCTAGCCGTCCAACTTCCCCTTTAATTCCCGCGCCCATTATAACCTTAGTCTCTTCAACCTTTCCATCGCGCCCCACAACACAACAAGCACACCCACGACGACACATAGAGAGGGGATGTCCGGCGGCGCTCCAATGGAGTTCGGTGAGCATAGAATGGAGACCCACGCGAGGGAGACGGATCTCTCGGTGGTGTACACCATCGACCCGGCTGTGGTGGACGACTACATCAACAACGTTGATCAGTTGCTTGCTGGAGACAAGTACAAGGTAGTCGGCATCGACCTCCAGTACACCGCCGGTCGTCCCGGCATAGATCACATGGTGGCTGTCCCCCAGTTGTGCGTGCGCCATCATGTCCTGATCTACCACTACTGCATGGCCACAGAGCCTTGCGACCGTTTCAATAGGTTTGTCAACAGCACTGACTACAACTTCGCCACGGTGGATACCACCAACGATGTAAAAGCGCTCAGTGTTACGGGCTTGGCCTGCAAGAACCTTGTCGAAATCCGTGACCACTACATGGTCTAGGGCAGCACGAATAAGGACTCCCTGGTCCAACTCGCCTCGTCCATCATCGACCCCTACTACGAAAAGATGAAGCAGGATGCCAGAGAACAAGTCCCGTATCCTGGCACGGGGCCTGGATGCGGCAACTGGATGAACCTCACCACAAGTTTGCGGCCAAGAGCGTGTACACATGCTACGAGATGCAAAGGCGGATCGTTGACATGAGGAAGTGCCTCGTTACCCAAATCGACGAGCCCGGATCGAGCCACAAGCAGAGCAAGCGTCACAAGAAGTAGATGATGATCAGATGATCGTTTATGCTAGTTAATCATGCATGTAATATATAGTTTACTTTATTGGTGTGTGGAAATGTCATGTGTGTAGTAGCCACCTATGTAATTATGCATGTAATAGTTTACTTTGGTGTGTGCAAATGCCATGGTTGTAGTAGCCACCTATGTAAGTGGATGTTTAATTTGGTTATGCAAGCATGTCGTTATAAGTGTGTGTGTGTGTGTGTGTGTGTGTGTGTGTGTGTGTGTGTGTGTGTGTGTATGTTGTTATGTATGCAATCCCATCGCACAACACACACATCTTATTAGCAGCAACCATCTGTGTTATTATCGGACTTCACACACATTTCTGATTACAGACCTGTTTGCCGCGTATCACACACATCTTGTTAAGTTGAACCGTTTCTGTTCTCATGTCTCAACGCAAACAGTTCATCCGAGTGAACCGCATGCTGTATATCGCACACACCTTGATCTGGCTGACCGTTTCTTTTGTGTTGCCTAATCACAAACAATTCATCCGAGTGAACCGTATGCTGTGTATCGCACACGCCTTCATCTGGCTGCCCGTTTCTTTTGTTCCTCCTCATCGCAAACAGTTAATTGAACAGAACCATATGCCCTTCATCGCACACGCAACTAAAACCTGAATCGTGTTTGATGCATCCGTCATCACAAACGTTTTATACATTTCTGATGGTTTTCATACAGCACCGTTTGCGATTATTGCATCGCACACAGTTTCTCGAAGGGTCTCTGATCGTAGTGTCGCGTTAGCAGCATCCTGCAGTAGTGATACCTTACAACTCAGGCAAGAACTCCTTCTTTGACTGATCCGTTTTGAATTCCTTCAAAATTTTACCAAGGTATGTACTCATCGAAAGTCTTATCAAGCGTCTTGATCTATCTCTATAGATCTTAAGCAGCTTCACCGAGGTCTTTCATTGAAAAAAATCTTATTCAAGTATCCTTTTATGCTATCCAGAAATTATGTATTATTTCAAATCAACAATATGTCAACCACATATAATATTAGAAATGCTACAGAGCTCCCACTCACTTTCTTGTAAATACAGGCTTCTCCAAAAGTCTGTATAAAACCATATGCTTTGATCACACTATCAAAGCATATATTCCAACTCCGAGAGGCTTGCACCAGTCCATAAATGGATCGCTGGAGCTTGCACATTTTGTTAGCACCTTTAGGATCAACAAAACCTTCTGGTTGCATCATATACAACTCTTCTTTAAGAAATCCATTAAGGAATGCAGTTTTGACATCCATTTGCCAAATTTCATAATCATAAAATGCGGCAATTGCTAACATGATTCGGATAGACTTAAGCATCGCTACGGGTGAGAAAGTCTCATCGTAGTCAACTCCTTGAACTTGTTGAAAACCTTTCGCAACAAGTCGAGCTTTTTAGACAGTAACATTACCGTCAGCGTCGGTCTTCTTCTTGAAGATCCATTTATTCTCTATGGCTTGCCGATCATCGGGCAAGTCAACCAAAGTGCACACTTTGTTCTGATACATGGATCCCATCTCAGATTTCACGGCCTCAAGCCATTTCGCAGAATCTGGGCTGATCATCGCTTCCTCATTGTTCGTAGGTTCGTCATGGTCTAGTAACATGACTTCCAAAACAGGATTATCGTACCACTCTGGTGCGGACCGTACTCAGGTTGACCTACAAGGTTCGGTAGTAACTTGATCTGAAGTTTCATGATCATCAAGATTAAATTCCTCACTAATTGGTGTAGGCATCACTAGAACTGATTTCTGTGATGAACTACTTTCCAATTCAAGAGAAGGTACTGTTACCTCATCAAGTTCTACTTTCCTCCCACTCACTTGTTTCAAGAGAAACTTCTTCTCTAGAAAGGATCCATTCTTAGCAACAAAGATCTTGCCTTCGGATCTGTGATAGAAGGTGTACCCAATAGTTTCTTTTGGGTATCCTATGAAGACGCACTTCTCCAATTTGGGTTCGAGCTTATCAGGCTAAAGCTTTTTCACATAAGCATCGCAACCCCAAACTTTAAGAAACGGCAGCTTAGGTTTCTTGCTAAACCACAGTTCATACGGTGTCGTCTCAACGGATTTAGATGGTGCCCTATTTAACGTGAATGCAGCTGTCTCTAATGCATAACCCCAAAACGATAGTGGTAAATCGGTAAGAAACATCATAGATCGCACCATATCTAATAAAGTACGGTTACGACGTTCAGACACACTGATACGTCTCCAACGTATCTATAATTTTTGATTGTTCCATGCTTTTATATTATCTGTTTTGGATGTTTAATGGGCTTTAATATGCTATTTTATATTATTTTTGGGACTAAGCTACTAATCGAAGGCCCAGTGCAAATTGCTGTTTTTTTTGCCTATTTCAGTGTTTCGCAGAAAAGGAATATCATACGGAATGAAACCTTCGCGAGGATCTTTCTTGGAACAAACGCAACCCAGGAGACTTGGAGTAGAAGTCAAGGAAGCAACGAGGCGGCCACGAGGCAGGAGGGCGCGCCCAGGGGGGTAGGCGCGCCCCCACCCTCGTGGGCCCCTCGTAGCTCCACCGACCTACTTCTTTCGCCTATATATACTCTTATACCCTGAAAACATCCAGGGGAGCCACGAAACCACTTCTCCACCGCCGCAACCTTCTGTACCCGTGAGATCCCATCTTGGGGCCTTTTCCGGTGATCTGCCGGAGGGGGATTCGATCACGGAGGGCTTCTACATCAACACCATAGCCTCTCCGATGATGTGTGAGTAGTTTACCACAGACCTTCGGGTCCATAGTTATTAGCTAGATGGCTTCTTCTCTCTCTTTGGATCTCAATACAATGTTCTCCTCGATCTTCTTGGAGTTCTATTCGATGTAATACTTTTTGCGGTGTGTTTGCCGAGATCCGATGAATTGTGGGTTTATGATCAAGATTATCTATGAACAATATTTGATACTTCTCTGAATTCTAATATGCATGATTTAATATCTTTGCAAGTCTCTTCGAATTGTCTGTTTAGTTTGGCCTACTAGATTGATCTTTCTTGCACTGGGAGAAGTGCTTAGCTTTGGGTTCAATCTTGCGGTGCTCGATCCCAGTGACAGAAAGGGAACCGACGCGTATTGTATTGTTGCCATCGAGGATAAAAAGATGGGGTTTATATCATATTGCTTGAGTTTATCCCTCTAAATCATGTCATCTTGCCTAATGCGTTACTCCGTTCTTATGAACTTAATACTCTAGATGCATGCTGGATAGGGGTCGATGTGTGGAGTAATAGTAGTAGATGCAGAATCGTTTCGGTCTACTTGAGACGGACGTGATGCCTATGTTCATGATCATGCCTAGATATTCTCATAATTATGTGCTTTTCTATCAATCGCTCGGCAGTAATTTGTTCACCCACCGTAATATATGCTATCTTGAGAGAAGCCACTAGTGAAACCTATGCCCCCCGGGTCTACTTTACATCATATAAGTTTCTGATCTATAATTCTAGTTTACTATTTTGCAATCTTTATTTTCCAATCTATACAACAAAAATACCAAAAATATTTATCTTATTATCTTTATCAGATCTCACTTTTGCAAGTGGCCGTGATGAGATTGACAACCCCTTTATCGCGTTGGTTGCAAGGTTCTTGATTGTTTGTGCTGGTACTAGGCGATTTGCGTGTAGTCTCCTACTGGATTGATACCTTGGTTCTCAAAAACTGAGGGAAATACTGACGCCACTTTGCTGCATCACCCTTTCCTCTTCAAGGGAAAACCAAAGCATGCTCAAGAGGTAGCAAGAAGGATTTCTGGCGCCGTTGTCGGGGAGATCTACGCACAAGTCAAGACATACCAAGTACCCATCACAAACTCTTCTCCCTCGCATTACATTATCTGCCATTTGCCTCTCGTTTTCCTCTCCCCCACTTCTAAAACAATTTTCGAAAACCTTTGCCTTTTCTTCGCCCTCCTCCCGTATGTATCTTTGTTTGTGTTTCCATGTGCCTTCTATTTGCTTGCATCTTTGCTTGCTAAAAATCTATTGATATGGATCCACTTAAAGTGTTCTACTTGGATCACCTTTGATCCTTATGCACTCGTGCTGAAACCCCAACTAGCCTAGTTGATGGGAAATCTTTAGATGAGCATGCTCATTTTGTGCGTCACCGTTTGTCTGAAAAAGGGAGACTCTTATGGGATCAAATAAACAGATTGATGTGTTACGCTTGGAATCTTTGTGAAATTTATGATTTTACTTGTTGCTCTAAGAACCCTAACAAACACCTTCCCTACCTATGTGAGTTTAATGATAATGAAATCTTATCTTCTTGTGCAAAGGGTGTTTATAGTTACTATGATATCGAACAAATTGAAGAATTTGTTGCTTTTAAGGGTGCTTATGAAGTTGCTTCTTTGATTGAAAAGTATGATATTACTCTCTACGAATCTGAAAATTTTGACATACTTAAATATTGCTATGAAAACTATGCTCATAATGTTTATGTCAAAGAATTTACTGAGAGAATGACCGTTGCTTTGGAAGAAAATAATGATATGCATGAATCTATAGATAATGATGATTCCGATGATTTGATTGAAATTTCCCTTGATGAACATGATGCTTGCTATTCTTGTGGCCATGATGCCAATATTTTTGAAGACGAATTTGCTATAGTTCCTTATGTTAAACATGAGATCTTTTCTATTGTGCCCATACTTGATAGTTCCTTTGATGAAAAGCATGATTGCAATGATGTTATTATAAATTCTATTGATGTCAATTGTGTTAATGATATGCAAAACCTCAAGCTTGGGGATGCTAGTTTTGCTATGACTACTATTTGTTGCAATGATCATGATTGGGGTGATTCTCCTTATGATCTTGAAAATTTATTTAAGCCCCATGATGAATATGCACTACAAAAAAAAGACACATCCGTGACATTTTGGGCCGAACGAAATTTTTTCTGTCATACATATGACACTTCTATGACGATAATTGTGACAAAACCCGGTATCATCATAGATGTGGTGGGCTCCTACTTCTATGACAAAAAATCATGACAGAAAATGGGCTTTTCGTCCTAGGCGGGCCGGAGACGCAGCTGCATGACATTCTTTGGGCCGTCCATGATGGAAAAAACCGTGGTAGAAGCGAGGGCGAGGAAAATTTCGGGGAGTTCCCGGTTACGGTGGGAGGTCGGGGGCTGAGCGATGCGCGTTTCTCTCGTACACGTACGCGTGTGTGTGCGCGAGGCATTGGCTCTAACTGAACCCGAGCAAGGCGTTGGGCTCTAACTGAACCCGAGCGATTGCACTGCAGGCTACGCGTTACTGAACCCGAGCGATCAATCGATGCCTATTAACTGAACCTGATCGAGCGATTCCTTCGCTACTGCTGCTAACTGAAGCCGATCGATGCTGCCTCTGGATGAACAGTGAGCGTTGCTGAGGGGGTTTGGATGAACAGTTCCCGGTGGGGGTGGATGAACAGGACCCTGTGGTGTTGCCTTGTCTTTGACAGTACCAAAATGAATGGTTTACTCTTTATCATACTAACCTATCTCATGAAGTTCCGTTAACACTACAAAAAAAGACACATCCGTGACATTTTGGGCCGAACGAAAAAAAATCTGTCATACTTATGACACTTCTATGACGATAATTGTGACAAAACCCGGTATCATCATAGATGTGGTGGGGTCCTACTTCTATGACAAAAAATCATGACAGAAATGGGCTTTTCGTCCTGGGCGGGCCGGAGACGCAGTTGCATGACATTCTTTGGGCCGTCCATGACGGAAAATAGAAGCGAGGGCGAGGAAAATATCGGGGTGTTCCCGGTTACGGAGGGTGGTCGGGGCCGAGCGATGCGCGTTTCACTCGTACACGCACACGCGTGGGTGCGAGGCGTTGGGCTCTAACTGAACCCGAGCGAGGCGTTGGGCTCTAACTGAACCCGAGCGATTGCACTGCAGGCTACGCGTTACTGAACCCGAGCGATCGATTGATGGCTGTTAACTGAACCCGATCGAGCGATTCCTTCGCTACTGCTGCTAACTGAAGCCGATCGATGCTGCCTCTCTAGATGAACAGTGAGCGTTGGGGGGGGGGGGTTGGATGAACAGTGAGCGGTGGCGTTGCCTCTGGATGAACAGGACCCCGTGGTGTGGAGGGCTGGATGAACAGGACGACCCCGTGGAGGGCTGGATGAACAGTAGACGATGGAGGGGTGCCCGTGGAGGGGTGGTTGAACAGTAGCCGGTGGAGTAGCGCGCGGTGGAGGCTGGATGAACAGGAGCCCGTGGAGGCTGGAGGACGTCGACGGTGGAGATGAACAGTATCCCGTGGAGTCCCGTTTTGCGGTACCCCACACCCCTCCTGATGAACAGGACCCCCGTTTCGACCGTAGCGCTCCAACACAAGTCCGTTTCATCCGTTTTGCGGTACGCCACACCCCTCCCGATCAACAGGACCCCCATTTCGACCGTAGCGCTCCAACACAAGTCCGTTTCGTCTGTTTTGCGGTACGCCACACCCCTCCCGATCAACAGGACCCCCGTTCAACCGTAGGAGGTCCATTTCCTTCGTTTTGCGGTACGCCAGACCCCTCCCAATGAACAGGATCCTGTTTTGAATGTGGTCGGTCGAACACAAGGACGTTTCCTCCGTTCTGCGATACGCCAGGCCTCATTTCCATCACCTGTTCCGTCCAAGCCCTCCCGATGAACACGACAACACATTTCGTTCCGACCCAGCCGGTTGGCTCCCCATGAACACGACGATGACGTTGTTTCTCCGTTCCGACGCAGCCATGTACACGAGCCCTTGCCGTACGTATGCGCGAGTAGGCGTTCGAGACCCCGCCCGTATGTACGTACGTGGCCGTATTTTCTTTCTTGGACCCTGGCCGTTGTACGTATGTGTACATGCTACATGCGCACCTCTACTACAACACGTGCGCGCCTCTACTACGACACGTGCGCGCCTCTACATCCACTAGTATGTACATACACGTTCGCGACCAGAATGACAACGCTACGTACGCTTCGACCAAGTGGGTCCCGACTGTCAGGCACTTCCTTGCGTGCGAAAATGTAGCTGGTGGGTCCCAGGAGTCAGGGGGGCACTTCCTTGCGTGTGAAGATGTAGCTGGTGGGCCCCAGCAGTCAGGGGGGCGAATCGTTTTTTTCGGACGCACTTCCTTGCGTGTGAAGATGTAGCTGGTGGGTCCCAGCAGTCAGGGGGCGAATCGTTTTTTTGCCCGGACGCACTTCCTTGCGTGCGAAGGTGTAGCTGGTGGGTCCCAGCAGTCAGGGGGCGAATCAGTTTTTTTGCCCGGACGCACTTCCTTGCGTGCGAAGATGTAGCTGGTGGGTCCCAGCAGTCAGGGGGAAACGTTTTTTTCATGAAATACAGTGGCCCGTCTGGTGGGTCCCAGCTGTCAGGTGGAGGAATCATTATTTTTCGCATAATAAGGAGGCACTTCCTTGCTGCGGCCGTGGACCCAGCTGTCAGCCTCTCCACGTACAGTCCACGTCCGATGGAAGTCGTTCCTTGACCGGACCACGCCACGCCGAGAGCACCACGGCGGTGGACGACGGCGAGGCCTAGAAAGGGGACGACGCGGAGCCGGGGAAGACGCGGCAGTGGAAGCCCGCGCGGAGAGGAGTACGAGGGTTCACTGGTTCGGCTGCCGTCGCCGCAGGGCCTGGCCAGCGGTGGGAATAGTAGGGGGCGGTGAGGCCTCCGCGGCAGCACAGCCGGCCACGGGAGGCAGGAGCATGCGGCACAACCGGCGCTGCTTTGGGCGGCTGGAGCAAGAAGACCAGAGGTTGAAGAAGCACTACGGCCGTTGGATGGACATCGTACGGTCACTGGAGCTAGAATCGTTCATATTGACTAAGTTGACAAAGCCCTCCGTCCCCGTCAACTTAGTTGGCCCACAAGTCATCCTCCCACTATGGTGGGTCCCAGCTAGCAGGGGGGTATTCATTTTTTTGTGCGTAATAAGGAGGCACTTCCTTGCGTGCGAAGATATAGCTGGTGGGTCCGACATGTCAGCGGGGGGAACGTTTTTTCGCGAAATACAGAGGCCCTTCCGGTGGGTCCCAGCTGTCAGGTGGAGGAATCATTATTTTGCGCGTAATAAGGAGGCATTTCCTTGTGTGCGGCCATGGACCCAGTTGTCAGCCTCTCCACGTACAGTCCACGTCCGATGGATGTCGTTCGTTGACCACGGTGACCAGGCCGCGCCGAGAGCACCATGGCGGTGGACGACGGCGAGGCCTAGGAAGGGAACGACACGGAGCCGGGGAAGACTCGGCAATGGTTGCCCATGCGGTGGGGAGTACGAGGGTTTACTGGTCCGGCTGCCATCGCCGGAAAATAACAGGAGGTGTGGGTGAGTAGAGGAATGGCCTGGCCAGCAATGAAGTAGGGTGGGGCGGTGCGGCCTATGCGGCAGCACAGCCGGCCACGGGAGGCGGGAGCAGGCAGTCCCACCGGAGCTGGTTTGGGCGGCTGGAGCAAGAAGATCAGATATTGAAGAAGCAGCACGGCCGTTGGATTAATATCCAATGGTCACTGCTGCTAGAATCTTTTGTGGACTAAGTTGACAAAGCCAAAGTACACGTCAACCTAGTAGACCCACAAGTCAGCCTCCAAATCTGTCCCAAATAGCATACAGCCCGAAATTTCTAGCCAGATTCAAATTAATTTTAAATCTAAATATAACTTAATTTAAATTCAATGAAATTTTACCCGCACAAAAACAATGAATTTTAAAATATCAAAATCCGAAAGAAAACAGTATTTTGGAACTAATTGCCTGTTTGCTGTATTTTTTCATTTTACATCCCATTTATTATTACTTATAGCCCATTTCTTATTACTTATAGCCCATTTCTTATTACTTATAGCCCATTTTCTGGGCAAAATGCATCCCTCCTCGTCTTGAAAGATTTCCGGCCCAGCAGGGCGTAGAAAAGCAAGTAGGCCTATGTTGGTTATTCTGCAAAAAACAAAATAGCTGGCTAGCCATTTTCAGAAAGGAAAAAAACAAACTGGGCTGGTCATGTGGTAAACATATGAAATAAAAGCCTGGGCTAGATGGGCCACGGGTCCCGCACAACCCAGTTGATACCCTTCTCCGTCCCGAAAAAACAAAATTACTGCACGCGCTGCTGGGTCCCTACTGTCATCCTCACCATGTACAGTCATCTCCTTATTCCTCTCGGTTGTTGACCATGTTGACAACACCGGAGGGCGGAGCCGCGGCGACCGAACCAAGGCAGAGGGTGATGGTGAGGCCTCGGACGGGAATGAACAGGAGCCGGGGAAGATGCGCAGAGTTTTAGGGTGCGATGTGGCCACGATGCGTGCACGGCAGCACATCCAGCCGTGGGAGGCGGGAGCAGGCGGTCCCGCCGGCGCTGGTTTGGCTTTGGCGGCTCGAGAAAGAAGAGACTGAAGAAACGCGACAGACGTTGAATGTCAATCCAACGTTCAAGGTTGGCACAATCGTTTGTTGACTAAGCGGACACCAAGTAGCATACTTTTTTATATATAGGAAGAAAACTGCGAGGAAAATGCGTTCGTCTGCCGTCCTCCTCACAGGGAACGTTTGCCACATAAGTGACTAGCACCCTTGGTTTTCAACCGAGAGGTCTTGGGTTCAAGTCCCAGGAACTCTCAATTTTGTCCTCCTTCCTTCCTCGCAAAAAAAGGGAAAGAAAACCAAAGACTTGGGAAGGCGTACAGAACAAGCAAGTGTACCAGTTAAGAGACGTTGCCGAGTTTTAGAAAAAAGAGAGACGTGCTCCTGTAGCTGGTTCGAATCCAAACCTAGACTATGACTATATATGGTGCTATGCTACTCTGCAAGTAATGAAACTGACATATCCAACATTCGCTTCTCCTCTTCTCTACTTACTCTGCCTAGCATCAGAAGCTCTGGCCGCAGCAACCATGTCCGCTGGCTGCTCGTCCACCTGCTCTTCAGCAGGCAACAACCAGATATGCGCCAAGTCGCCACCCGTACCATCGCCTGTGGGTCTCATCACACCCCCGCCGGCACGCGCACCGCAGCCGATTTCTCATCGCAACCCGCTACCGTTGGTGTGGTGCCACTGCTGCAAATCACGCAGAGTCATCCTTCACGTCTCAACCACAATCCTCAACCCTGGCCGAGTCTTCTACAAATGCCCGAATCATGGGGTAATAATATGTTTAAGTGTTGTTCTGCTGCTTTCAGTTGCTAATTTTTTAATAGTTTGGTTGATGATCTTCCAATTTGATTCGTGCAGAAAAGGGAAGATTCGTGTGATTTGTATTTCTGGGAAGTTGTTGATGTGGGGGAATGCAACTACGCTGATTATTTGGTTAGCCGAGGAATCCCAATACCAGCAGGTTGGGGTGTTGGACAAGTAACTGAAGGAACAACAGAAGAGGAAGATGCAGAGCAGAAGGTTAAAGATGCAGTTCCTCAGATCATGGCCAAGCAACAGCTGCTGAACGGCCTTGACAGCAATGAGGAGATGAAAGAGCTTGTGAAGATAATAGGCAAAATCAATGTGCTCTGTAGGATGATTGTCTCTTTATTTGCAGTGTATGTAGCACTCATGATGTATTCAGTGGCTATGACATGAGCACTTTGCTAAAACTAGTAATGAATGAAACCTATGTAGTAGGCTGGGCGTAGTGTTGTGAACATCTAATGATTTTGATTAACGGAAATCAGGGGGTATCCCCTTTTGCTCATAAATAAATAAATAGAAGAGGCCCTGTCGGGTCATCTTTGTTCTCATTTGAAGACGTCGAGCAAATTGCAGTCCAACAACAAACTATGTCATCAAATTCAAGTTTCACAGCCAAATATGAGTACAACTAAACAACAATGTCATCATGTTTTAGTTGTCATACAATCACCAAACACAAATCAGCATACATAACAAGTGATGTTCTCACAGCAAAATACTAAACAACATGTTCATCAGGTTTCAGTTGTCATAGCAAACACAATTTCACATAGTAGATAAAAAAACGTCTTCTGACAGGAAAATACGACAAAAGCAATGTAATCATCATCCGCAGCAGCAGCGTCAACATCTTCGCCATGTGTATCAGTCTGAATCGTAATTCCCCACGGTGTCATCTTCTTCTTCGTCCTCAACGTCCTCGAACGTTGGCTTCTTCTTGATCAACTCTTGTATGTCCACAGCACGACGGGCAATCTTTTCGCCGGCGTCATTGACGTGATGGTTCTCAAAGATATTAGGAACATCTCTGTTATCTTGTACATCAGGAGCAGTGTAAGCATCATCTTGTTGTGCAACTTCATTAAAAGAATTCCTCTGCTCAAACCATTGCAATACTCTCCAGTCATCGCTACGTGCAAATGTGTCTTCCAAGAAAAATATTTGTGTTGCTTGATTTGCCAAAATAAAAGGCTCGTTGGTCTGGTACACCGCCTTGACATTGATGGATTTGAAATAATCATCAGCTCTGGGTTTTGCGATCCTAGAAAACACGTTATACCAACGACAGCACAATAGAACCACACACCGATGATCCTCGAAACTGGAGATATACTGCATCTGAACAATGTCTGTTATGTTAGCATACATTTCAGTTGTATCTTTGTCATACATATCCGTGCTCATGATGTCACTGTTTTGTGTCTTCCTGCCTTCGTCTTGTGCAAGGGTGTTGTAGCGCACATCTCCAACAACGCAAGATTCATAATGTCTTACCCGAGTATCAGGACCCATTGCTAGTGAGTAAAGGGCATCATCAACTGCATGCCCATCCTCCCGCATCTTCTTAACCTCTGGTTAGAAAATAGAAAAGCTGATCATCTTATGTACTCAATATATTAAAAAAACTGACAGTGCAATTCAAAAGCTTACATGGTTCTTGAACCGTTTTGCAAATCCCGCCATAACCAGTTTGTCAACGTTTCTTGGATTTTGCGGTAGTAACTCCTTTTTGTAGATGCTGCACAACATAGTGATCGCGTCAAACATCTAAATATATAAGAATGTGCTGCAAGTTTAGTAGATTACGATGTATAAGCTACAGTACTGCACTTACTTGATATAAGGTAGTATCTCAGGACAGTTATTCAACACATACCAAACCATTTTGTCCAAATCTTTAGGTTTGTCCTCTTGTCGACTCTTCCCTGTAACTCGAACAGAATAATCAAAAACATTGAGCCCGGGATTGTCTTCACCCACCTCTTTGCTAAGCTGATCAGTTGTTTCAATGTATTTTGAGCAGAATGTCAACGCTTCTGTAGCAATGTAGGCCTCTGCAATGGAACCCTCGGGTCTAGCTCTGTTCCTAACATAGCCCTTGAAAGTGCCTAGCCGCCTTTCACTAGGGTACATCCAGCCATACTGTACTGGACCTCTAAGTAGTGCCTCATCAGGTAGATGAATAACCAAATGCACCATCACATCAAAGAAGGCTGGAGGATATATCTTCTCAAGGTCGCATAGGATAGTTGGTATCTTGTCTCTAAGACGCTCCAAAGCATCTATCCTGATATTTCTACTGCAGAGTTCCCTGAAGAATTGTCCCAACTCTGCAACTGCTCTATATAAGTCAGGGTGGCCCAATCCTCTAAGGATAACAGGTAAAACCCTTTGAAGTAGGATGTGGCAGTCATGAGTTTTCAACCCTTGTACCTTGTTTCCATTTGCACTGACTTTCCTTTCAGGGTTGGAAGCAAATCCATGTGGGAATCTCACACATGACAGGACCTCGCAGAATTCTTTTCTTTTTACCTTGTCCAAGACGTACACAGCTGGTGCCATATCCCGTGGTTTACCTTCATCTTGCACCTGCAAATCCTTTCTGATACCCAGGTGTGTCAAATCAATCCTAGATTTTAAGGTATCTTTTGTCTTGCCTTCAATATTAAGAAGTGTGCTGATAATGCTGTCACATATATTTTTCTCGACCATCAAGATTATGTCGCTGATCCAAATCTTTCCAATACTCCAAGTCCCCAAAAGTGGACCTGCGAGTAAACAATAATCTCTCTTCTGCCCTGCCATGCTTCCTTTTCCCGCTACCATTACCAGGATGGTTTCCTGGTGTAATATGCCTGACCTTCTCTAATTCCACTTGCAACTCATCGGCGGTGAGCCTCTTTGGCGCATCACGGTTTTCATGCTTTGCATTGAACACATGTCTTCGGTATTTTCTAGGATGCGGCTTGTCCTTGGCAAGGAAACAGCGGTGTCCAATGTAACAGATCTTGCTAAGTATTGTGTATGACAGCGGATTCCTGTCACAGCGAACAAATGCATTGTAACCATGTGTCGTTCTCCCTGACATAGTGCCCAAAGCCGGATAATCATGGATGCACCAAATTATAACAGCATGCAGAAAGAAATCAGCTGGTGGGCTGCTATATAGGTCTTGAGTGAGAACACCCCTCCATAGCTATTGAAGTTCCTCCACAAGAGGCTCCATGAACAAATCAAAATCCTTTCCAGGACTTTTTGGACCTGGGATGAGCAAGGCCATCATGTAGTTTGATTCTTTGGTGCAGACATTTGGAGGCATGTTGTAAGGGATAACAAGCACTGGCCACATGCTATATGTGGCGCTCTGGTGGCCAAATGGGTTAAATCCATCTGAAGCTAAGCCAAGTCTAATGTTTCTCGGGTCAGGAGCAAACTTTTTGTGTTTATCATTGAAGCTTTTCCACTCACTACCATGAGATGGATGGCTCGTTACATTCTAATCTCTGTGCTCCTGGTTCCTAGAATGCCACAGTACATCCTCTCTTGTTTCAGCATCATGAAACAACCTCTGCAATCTTGGTGTAATTGGAAAATGTCTCAGAACATTATGAGGAATCCTCTTCACAGCATCGCCATCTTTCCATCTTGATGATTTGCATTTCGGGCATTCACTTAAGTTGGCATAATCCTTCCGGAACAGAACACAATTATTCTTACAAACATGGATCATAGCATATCCAATTCCAACTGCACGAAGGAAATTCTTCATTTTACTGTAGGTGTGTGGCAGCTCAGACGCATCTGGGAAAGATTTGCGGAAAGCAGCCAACATCGCATCGAATGATTTGTTGGTCATCCGCTCAGATGTCTTCACCTGAAGAAAGGTGACCATAGCTGAGAATACTGACAACTTATTTCCTGGGGTGATAGCCATGTTGCATTGTTCCAACATGCGGGCACCGCACACGGCTAAAATATCGTATATCAATTTTGTGTTCAGAGGTGCCCCCCTGCCCCCGTATATAAAGGAGCAAGGGGGGAGGCCAGCTGCCCTTGGGGCGCGCCAAGGAGAGGGGGGGGAGTCCTCCTCCTAGTAGGAGTAGGACTCCCCTTTCCTAGTCCAACTAGGAAGAGAGAGGGGGAAGGAAAGAGACGGAGAGGGAGAGGGAAAGAGGGGCTGCGCCCCCCTCCCCTAGTCCAATTCGGACTCCTCATGGGAGGGGGCGTGCCACCTCCTGGCTGCTGCCCTCTCTCTCCCCTCAGGCCCACTAAGGCCCAATACTTCCCCGGGGGGTTCCGGTAACCCCTCCGGCACTCCGGTTTTATCCGAAACTTCTCCGGAACACTTCCGGTGTCCGAATATAGTCGTCCAATATATCAATCTTTATGTCCCGACCATTTCGAGACTCCTCGTTATGTCCGTGATCACATCCGGGACTCCGAACAACCTTCGGTACATCAAAACATATAAACTCATAATATAACTACCATCGTAACTTTAAGCGTGCGGACCCTACGGGTTCGAGAACTATGTAGACATGACCGAGACACCTCTCCGGTCAATAACCAATAGCAGAACCTGGATGCTCATATTGGTTCCTACATATTCTACGAAGATCTTTATCGGTCAGACCGCATAACAACATACGTTGTTCCCTTTGTCATCGGTATGTTACTTGCCCGAGATTCGATCGTCGGTATCTCGATACCTAGTTCAATCTCGTTACCGGCAAGTCTCTTTACTCGTTCCATAATACATCATCCCGCAACTAACTCATTAGTCACAATGCTTGCAAGGCTTATAGTGATGTGCATTACCGAGTGGGCCCAGAGATACCTCTCCGACAATCGGAGTGACAAATCCTAATCTCGAAATACGCCAACCCAACAAGTACCTTTGGAGACACATGTAGAGCACCTTTATAATCACCCAGTTACGTTGTGACATTTGGTAGCACACAAAGTGTTCCTTCGGTAAACGGGAGTTGCATAATCTCATAGTCATAGGAACATGTATAAGTCATGAAGAAAGTAATAGCAACATACTAAACGATCGAGTGCTAAGCTAACGGAATGGGTCAAGTCAATCACGTCATTCTCCTAATGAGGTGATCCCGTTAATCAAATGACAACTCATGTCTATGGCTAGGAAACATAACCATCTTTGATTAATGAGCTAGTCAAGTAGAGGCATACTAGTGACACTCTGTTTGTCTATGTATTCACACATGTATTATGTTTCCGGTTAATACAGTTCTAGCATGAATAATAAACATTTATCATGATATAAGGAAATAAATAATACTTTATTATTGCCTCTAGGGCATATTTCCTTCAGTCTCCCACTTGCACTAGAGTCAATAATCTAGATTACACAGTAATGATTCTTACACCCATGGAGTCTTGGTGCTGATCATGTTTTGCTCGTGGAAGAGGCTTAGTCAACGGGTCTGCAACATTCAGATCCGTATGTATCTTGCAAATTTCTATGTCTCCCACCTGGACTAAATCCCGGATGGAATTGAAGCGTCTTTTGATGTGCTTGGTTCTCTTGTGAAATCTGGATTCCTTTGCTAAGGCAATTGCACCAGTATTGTCACAAAAGATTTTCATTGGTCCCGATGCACTAGGTATGACACCTAGATCGGATATGAACTCCTTCATTCAGACTCGTTCATTTGCTGCTTCCGAAGCAGCTATGTACTCCGCTTCACACGTAGATCCCACCACGACACTTTGCTTAGAACTGCACCAACTGACAGCTCCACCGTTCAATGTAAATACGTATCCGGTTTGCGATTTAGAATCGTCCGGATCAGTGTCAAAGCTTGCATCAACGTAACCACTTACGATGAGCTCTTTGTCACCTCCATAAACGAGAAACATATCCTTAGTCCTTTTTAGGTATTTCAGGATGTTCTTGACCGCTGTCCAGTGATCCACTCCTGGATTACTTTGGTACCTCCCTACTAAACTTATAGCAAGGCACACATCAGGTCTGGTACACAGCATTGCATACATGATAGAGCCTATGGCTGAAGCATAGGGAACATCTTTCATCTTCTCTCTATCTTCTTCAGTGGTCGGGCATTGAGTCTTACTCAATCTCACACCTTGTAGTACAGGCAAGAACCCTTTCTTTGCTTGATCCATTTTGAACTTCTTCAAAACTTTGTCAAGGTATGTGCTTCGTGAAAGTCCAATTAAGCGTCTTGATCTATCTCTATAGATCTTAATGCCTAATATATATGCAGCTTCACCGAGGTCTTTCATTGAAAAACTCGTATTCAAGTATCCCTTTTTTCTATCCAGAAATTCTATATCATTTCCAATCAGCAATATGTCATCCACATATAATATCAGAAATGCTACTGAGCTCCCACTCACTTTCTTGTAAATACAAGCTTCTCCAAAAGTCTGTATAAAACCAAATGCTTTGATCACACTATCAAAGCGTTTATTCCAACTCCGAGAGGCTTGCACCAGTCCATAAATGGATCGCTGGAGCTTGCACACTTTGTTAGCTCCCTTTGGATCGACAAAACCTTCCGGTTGCATCATATACAACTCTTCTTCCAGAAAACCATTCAGGAATGCAGTTTTGACATCCATTTGCCAAATTTCATAATCATAAAATGCGGCAATTGCTAACATGATTCGGACAGACTTAAGCATCGCTACGGGTGAGAAGGTCTCATCGTAGTCAATCCCTTGAACTTGTCGAAAACCTTTCGCAACAAGTCGAGCTTTATAGACAGTAACATTACCATTAGCGTCAGTCTTCTTCTTGAAGATCCATTTATTTTCAATGGCTTGCCAACCATCGGGCAAGTCAACCAAAGTCCATACTTTGTTCTCATACATGGATCCCATCTCGGATTTCATGGCTTCAAGCCATTTTGCGGAATCTGGGCTCACCATCGCTTTTTCATAGTTCGTAGGTTCGTCATGGTCTAGTAACATAACCTCCAGAACAGGATTACCGTACCACTCTGGTGCGGATCTTGATCTAGTTGACCTACGAGGTTCAGTAATAACTTGATCTGAAGTTTCATGATCATTATCATTAACTTCCTCACTAATTGGTGTAGGTGTCGCAGAAATTGATTTCTATGATGATCTACTTTCCAATAAGGGAGCAGGTACAGTTACCTCATCAAGTTCTACTTTCCTCCCACTCACTTCTTTCAAGAGGAACTCCTTCTCTAGAAAGGATCCATTCTTAGCAACGAATATCTTGCCTTCAGATCTGTGATAGAAGGTGTACCCAATAGTCTCCTTTGGGTATCCTATGAAGACACATTTCTCCGATTTAGGTTCGAGCTTATCAGGTTGAAGTTTCTTCACATAAGCATCGCAACCCCAAACTTTAAGATACGACAATTTTGGTTTCTTGCCAAACCATAGTTCATAAGGCGTCGTCTCAACGGATTTCGATGGTGTCCTATTTAGAGTGAATGCAGCCGTCTCTAAAGCATAACCCCAAAACGATAGCGGTAAATCAGTAAGAGACATCATAGATCGCACCATATCTAATAAAGTACGATTACGACGTTCGGACACACCATTACGCTGTGGTGTTCCGGGTGGCGTGAGTTGCGAAACTATTCCGCATTGTTTCAAATGTAAGCCAAACTCGTAACTTAAATATTCTCCTCCACGATCTGATCATAGAAACTTTATTTTCTTGTTACGATGATTTTCAACTTCATTCTGAAATTGTTTGAACTTTTCAAATGTTTCAGACTTATGCTTCATTAAGTAGATATACCCATATCTGCTCAAATCATCTGTGAAGGTGAGAAAATAACGATATCCGCCACGAGCCTCAATATTCATCAGACCACATACATCTGTATGTATGATTTCCAATAAATATGTTGCTCTCTCCATAGTTCTGGAGAACGGTGTTTTAGTCATCTTGCCCGTGAGGCACGGTTCGCAAGTACCAAGTGATTCATAATCAACTGATTCCAAAAGTCCATCAGTATGGAGTTTCTTCATGCGCTTTACACCGATATGACCTAAACGGCAGTGCCACAAATAAGTTGCACTGTCATTATCAACTCTGTATCTTTTGGCTTCAACATTATGAATATGTGTGTCACTACTATCAAGATTCATTAAAAATAGACCACTCTTCAAGGGTGCATGACCATAAAAGATATTATTCATATAAATAGAACAACCATTATTCTCTGATTTAAATGAATAACCGTCTCGCATCAAACAAGATCCAAATATAATGTTCATGCTCAACGCTGGCACCAAATAACAATTATTTAGGTCTAATATTAATCCCGAAGGTAGATGTAGAGGTAGCGTGCCGACGGCGATCACATCGACTTTGGAACCATTTCCCACGCGCATCGTCACCTCGTCCTTAGCCAATCTTCGCTTAATCCGTAGCCCCTGTTTCGAGTTGCAAATACTAGCAACAGAACCAGTATCAAATACCCAGGTGCTACTGCGAGCATTAGTAAGGTACACATCAATAACATGTATATCACATATACCTTTGTTAACCTTGCCATCCTTCTTATCCGCCAAATACTTGGGGCAGTTCCGCTTCCAGTGACCAGTCTGCTTGCAGTAGAAGCACTCAGTTTCAGGCTTAGGTCCAGACTTGGATTTCTTCTCCTGAACAGCAACTTGCTTGCTGTTCTTCTTGAAGTTCCCCTTCTTTTTCCCTTTGCCCTTTTTCTTGAAACTAGTGGTTTTACTGACCATCAACACTTGATGCTCCTTTTTGATTTCTACCTCCGCTGTCTTTAGCATTGCGAAGAGCTCGGGAATTGTCTTATCCATCCCTTGCATGTTATAGTTCATCACGAAGCTCTTGTAGCTTGGTGGCAGTGATTGAAGAATTCTGTTAATGACGCTATCATCCGGAAGATTAACTCCCAGTTGAATCAAGTGATTATTATACCCAGACATTTTGAGTATATGCTCACTGACAGAACTATTCTCTTCCATCTTGCAGCTGTAGAACTTATTGGAGACTTCATATCTCTCAATCCGGGCATTTGCTTGAAATATTAACTTCAACTCCTGGAACATCTCATATGCTCCATGACGTTCAAAACGTCGTTGAAGACCCGGTTCTAAGCCGTAAAGCATGGCACACTGAACTATCAAGTAGTCATCAGCTTTGCTCTGCCAGACGTTCATAACTTCTGGTGTTGCTCTTGCAGGAGGCCTGCCACCTAGCGGTGCTTCTAGGACGTAATTCTTCTGTGCAGCAATGAGGATAATCCTCAAGTTACGGACCCAGTCCGTGTAATTGCTACCATCATCTTTCAACTTTGCTTTCTCAAGGAACGCATTAAAATTGAAACGAAGCAACAACACGGGCCATTTATCTACAATTAACATATACAAGCAACATACTATCAGGTACTAAGTTCATGATAAATTCAAGTTCAATTAATCATATTACTTAAGAACTCCCACTTAGATAGACATCCCTCTCATCATCTAAGTGATTACGTGATCCAAATCAACTAAACTATGTCCGATCATCACGTGAGATGGAGTAGTTTCAATGGTGAACATCACTATGTTGATCATATCTACTATATGATTCACGCTCGACCTTTCGGTCTCCGTGTTCCGAGGCCATATCTGCATATGCTAGGCTCGTCAAGTTTAACCTGAGTATTCCGCGTGTGCAACTGTTTTGCACCTGTTGTATTTGAACGTAGAGCCTATCACACCCGATCATCACGTGGTGTCTCAGCACGAAGAACTTTCGCAACGGTGCATACTCAGGGAGAACACTTTCATCTTGAAATTTTAGTGAGAGATCATCTTATAATGCTACCGTCAATCAAAGCAAGATAAGATGCATAAAAGATCAACATCACATGCAATCAATATAAGTGATATGATATGGCCATCATCATTTTGTGCTTGTGATCTCCATCTCCGAAGCACCGTCATGATCACCATCGTCACCGGCGCGACACCTTGATCTCCATCGTAGTATCGTTGTCGTCTCGCCAACTTATTGCTTTTACGACTATCGCTACCGCTTAGTGATAAAGTAAAACAATTACATGGCGATTGCATTGCATACAAAAAAGCGACAGCCATATGGCTCCTGCCAGTTGCCGATAACTCGGTTACAAAACATGATCATCTCATACAATAAAATATAGCATCATGTCTTGACCATATCACATCACAACATGCCCTGCAAAAACAAGTTAGACGTCCTCTACTTTGTTGTTGCAAGTTTTACGTGGCTGCTACGGGCTTAGCAAGAACCGTTCTTACCTACGCATCAAAACCACAACGATAGTTTGTCAAGTTGATGCTGTTTTAACCTTCGCAAGGACAGGGCGTAGCCACACTCGGTTCAACTAAAGTGAGAGAGACAGACACCCGCCGGTCACCTTTAAGCAACGAGTGCCCGCAACGGTGAAACCAGTCTCGCGTAAGCGTACGCGTAATGTCGGTCCGGGCTGCTTCATCTCACAATACCGCCAAACCAAAGTATGGCATGCTGGTAAGCAGTATGACTTATATCGCCCACAACTCACTTGTGTTCTACTCGTGCATAGCATCAACGCATAAAACCTGGCTCTGATACCACTGTTGGGGAACGTAGTAATTTCAAAAAAATTCCTACGCACACGCAAGATCATGGTGATGCATAGCAACGAGAGGGGAGAGTGTTGTCCATGTACCCTCGTAGACCGAAAGCGGAAGCGTTATCACAACGCGGTTGATGTAGTCGTACGTCTTCACGATCCGACCGATCAAGTACCGAACGCACGGCACCTCCGAGTTCAGCACACGTTCAGCTTGATGACGTCCCTCGAACTCTGATCCAGCCGAGTGTTGAGGGAGAGTTTCGTCAGCACGACGGTGTGGTGACGATGATGATGTTCTACCGACGCAGGGCTTCGCCTAAGCTCCGCAACGATATTATCGAGGTGTAATATGGTGGAGGGGGGCACCGCACACGGCTAAAATATCGTATATCAATTGTGTGTTCAGAGGTGCCCCCCTGCCCCTGTATATAAAGGAGCAAGGGGGGAGGCCGGCTGCCCTTGGGGCGCACCAAGGAGAGGGAGGGAGTCCTCCTCCTAGTAGGAGTAGGACTCCCCTTTCCTAGTCCAACTAGGAAGAGAGAGGGGGAAGGAAAGAGACGGAGAGGGAGAGGGAAAGAGGGGTTGCGCCCCCCTCCCCTAGTCCAATTCGGACTCCTCATGGGAGGGGGCGCGCCACCTCCTGGCTGCTGCCCTCTCTCCCCTCGGGCCCACTAAGGCCCAATACTTCCCCGGGGGATTCCGGTAACCCCTCCGGCACTCCGGTTTTATCCGAAACTTCTCCGGAACACTTCCGGTGTCCGAATATAGTCGTCCAATATATCAATCTTTATGTCTCGACCATTTCGAGACTCCTCATTATCTCCGTGATCACATCCGGGACTCCGAACAACCTTCGGTACATCAAAACATATAAACTCATAATATAACTGTCATCGTAACTTTAAGCGTGCTGACCCTACGGGTTCGAGAACTATGTAGACATGACCGAGACACCTCTCCGGTCAATAACCAATAGCGGAACCTGGATGCTCATATTGGTTCCTACATATTCTACGAAGATCTTTATCGGTCAGACCGCATAACAACATACGTTGTTCCCTTTGTCATCGGTATGTTACTTGCCCGAGATTCAATCATCGGTATCTCGATACCTAGTTCAATCTCGTTACCGGCAAGTCTCTTTACTCGTTACGTAATACATCATCCCGCAACTAACTCATTAGTCACAATGCTTGCAAGGCTTATAGTGATGTGCATTACCGAGTGGGCCCAGAGATACCTCTCCGACAATCGGAGTGGCAAATCCTAATCTCGAAATACGCCAACCCAACAAGTACCTTTGGAGACACCTGTAGAGGACCTTTATAATCACCCAGTTACGTTGTGACGTTTGGTAGCACACAAAGTGTTCCTCCGGTAAACGGGAGTTGCATAATCTCATAGTCATAGGAACATGTATAAGTCATGAAGAAAGCAATAGCAACATACTAAACGATCGAGTGCTAAGCTAACGGAATGGGTCAAGTCAATCACGTCATTCTTCTAATGAGGTGATCCTGTTAATAAAATGACAACTCATGTCTATGGCTAGGAAACATAACCATCTTTGATTAACGAGCTAGTCAAGTAGAGGCATACTAGTGACACTCTGTTTGTCTATGTATTCACACATGTATTATGTTTCCGGTTAATACAACTCTAGCATGAATAATAACCATTTATCATGATATAAGGAAATAAATAATACTTTATTATTGCCTCTAGGGCATATTTCCTTCACGGGGGCGGGGTTCAAGACCCGTGAAGTGAAGGTGCGGTCTCCGGTGAGGAAGAGTAGAACACGGGATACGGACCGGCCAGTTGGCACACCATGCCCTGCCACCTCCCATGCCCTACTCATCCTCGGAGGAGTCCCCGACCTCGGCGGTGCCGAACGTTGGACGGTGGAAAGTAGGACGCGTGGCTGACAGTGCTCCCGTCGTTGGCCGCCAGCATGGCCACCGCTTGTGCGGTCGCGTCCGCGTCCGACTACGCCGCTATTGCGTCGCAAGAGGCGACTTGAGCGAGGGTGGCGACCTCGAGCTTCATCCCCGAAGACAAGCTCTCCCGCAGAGCATTCGCACTTGCGGTCATGGCGGATGTGGTGCCAGGTAGGAGGACGATGCGCTATGGTGTGGAGGTTAGCTGGGCATTGCCGCTTTAAGTAGCGCATTCCGGTGAGGCCAAGCGTCCGGGTGCGTCATTAAGTCGCCGGAGTTGGTTCCTCGGGCACCGAGCCTCTTAACGACGACATACGACCGGACGGCATGAATGCGTGCAGCTGGCGCCGGCTCAGAACGCACCGCGCGACGGCGCGAGGGACGAGGGTTTTGGTGTGCCAGGGTAGTCAGCTGCGGTCGTGGCAACGTTGGAGATGCCCTTTGCTCACATGCGATTCCCGCATGTCATTGAAAAAGCGAGACGACCCGGCATGGTCTCAAGTCCTGCGGATGCAGTTGGCCGCGCTACACCACTCCGCGGACGCGTCGCGGCGCCCCGTGCATCCTCGACGAGCCGGGTGTTGGGGTGTGTTTGGATTGTGGCCAAAGTGCACCTTACCAAAATTTTGGTCATGACCCAAAGGTTGGTCTTTGTTTGGATGGTTGCCATTTTTTTGGCATGCCAATGAACTCTAGCGAACTCTAGTCCATTTTTCTTGCCAATGTCGGCCAAATCATGGGCAACCAATAACTCAACCAAAGTTTTGGCTACCCAATGCTTTGATGGGGCAACCTTGGGCACAAACCAAACATATTGTTGGTCGTGCCACAACACTAACGCCACCCTCGGCACACTGAAACCGACCGTGTCTAGCAACGATATGAGCGTGTCGCTCACCGCGGTCGCCGTGTCCAGAGGCGGTGCTGGAGCTGCGCCCCGTTGTTGGCCCCAACGACCCACATGAACGGTTGTCGGTGGCGAGGAGGTCGTGGGCCAGCTCCTCCATTGGACTAGTCTGCGCTACGTCATCTCGACGGGTGTGCCCCACATGTCGGTCTCCCTGTTTTCCCGGCCATATTCGAGCGTCAGTGCTCCGCGCTGCGCATTAGGCCTTTCACTATGTAGGCCAAGCGAGACAACGTATTGTTTATTTGAGCCGTTCAAGTATAATCATGTGGCGTTTGCTTATTTCTCATTCCTCTCCAACCCTCTTCTCCATCGATCATGTCGCCCTCCAGTCGAGTCCGTCCTCCCGCATGCCTCATTTGAACATTCCGCCGAGTATCATTCGCATGTACCCACCCTAGTCCTCTTTCAATCGATCTCCTGACCCCAAGATGAAATCGAGAGAGAACGAGTGGGGGCACGTGATACCTAAGGCGGATTGAAAATTTTGAACCGGTGATCATAGCATCCTCAAATCATATATAAAGGGTATTCAATGTTTGTTTCGATTTTGAACGTACAATATACTCCCTCCTATCCTTTCTAGTTTACATATAAGTTTTATGTGTAGTCAAAGTATCTCTAATTTGATAAAAAAGGTATCAACATTCAACAACACGCCCAATCAATATTGTTAGATTCGTACGTACTCCTAGATTTGTACTTGAGATGGTTTCCAATTTGTTTTCAACCACGTGAATGTGCTTGTTCTCGCGCATGCTCTTCCTACTAGGATGTCGCCACGTATAGCCAGTCCAATAGTAACTTTTTTAAGCTCCATGTCCAATAGTACACGTGGAGTACTGACAACATCTGTACTCCCTCCTTCCATTTATATAGGGCATATGTGGAGGAGAGAGATGTGAAAAAGTAAGGGGAGTGAGCTCTCATGCAAGAGCCTTAGCTATATACGCATTCCTAGTTAAATACTAGTACAATAAATATGAAGAAAGAGATACTCCCTCCTTTCCAGTTTATAGGGCTTATCTCAAAATTTTAGTTTTTCCATTTTATAAGGCTCAATTTGGTTGTTTTCCATCACATGTTCAGATTCCAAGGTGCATTAAATCATTGCATGCAAGTATTAAGAGAAAATTGACCAATGGATGTACTTTATACATGCATGCATTGCAATTAATGCATTGATAAACATAATTTTTTGAGGATAACAATAGCATTAATTAGGTGCTTTTGCAAAACCACAAAAAGTATTCCACCACTCGCCATCTACCTTGATTGGTGAGATTTTTGAATTGAGCACTATAAACCGGAAAGGAGGGAGTAGAGAGGAGATGGAAAAAAGTACTAATACAATAGCCAACCTTATATATTTTTTTGCGGGAAATAGCCAACCTTATAGCCCACACTACCGTATGAGTGCATATAATAGATGATGGCTATAGATGACATGGCAGTCCCTCATAGCCATCGACTGGCTATATTATTAACCATGCTCTAATGCGTTTTTAAAACCGCATTTGACTATTGACAAGATTAATAGTACATGAGATGTATAATGTGAAAATTATATCATTGGAAACTCCTTTCACATACGAATTTGACCGTATGCTTTGTGTAAGTTGCATGTCATATATTATTACTCTAACATTTGGTCAAAGTTAGCCTCGAAAAACGCATTAGGCTCTGTATAGTAGTAGTAAATGGAAGGAGGGAGTAGTAGTGGAAGTGGATCCTCTGACGTAGGTATCCCTGCCTTACCCTCACTCTCGGTCACTTACTGGCGGACCCCATGCTTGTTATGCCCCGCATGTCAGTTACTCAATGGTTCGGCCACGTCAGGGGATCCTCATCCATAGTATACTCCCTCTGTTTTTATTTACTCCGCATAAAACGGAGGGAGTGGTAGTATAATAAATGACGCGGGCGGGGGAGGGGGAGGGACGTCGGTTTGCTCTCAACTGCGGTCCCACAAGCGAGCGAAAACGCAAGACGAAGCGCGTTCCATTCGGTGAGCGACGTGGAGGGTCCAGCGTGCCGGGCTGCAACACGAACGCGACAAGAGCGATGTACAGTCAAAACCGATTGACTGGTCGTCACCGGAACCACTATTCACACCAGAACCTTCGCTGCTCGGCCTACGCCAGGCACTACCCTAAAACCACACCTAATCTCCAGCCCATTCCACCACCTTTCGATCCCCTAGCCCGCATTAAGCGTCACCTAGTTCGCAGGAAAGCCATGGTGCGCCGCAAGATCACTTACTACAAGATGCTAACGCCGGAGCGCCGCGCAGAAATCGCGGCGGCGGTCGGCACTACAAACCTCCATTCCCACGCTCGCTTTGCGGCGGGCCAATCCCCGAGTTCTCTGGAGCCAAGCTACAAGGAGGAGGAAGTCGATCCAATGTTCATGGCGGAGGTCGCGGCACGAAGGCCCCCGATGGGTATGAGACGATGGACGTCGACTTCGTGCCGGCGTCCGAGTCCCCCATGGTGCAGGCGGACCAGCGGTTCAACATGGCGATACTAAAGGAGGACCGGGAGGCAGAGGCTCAACTCGACGCTGAGCGCGCGCATGCCGCTGCCATTGAGGCTCTCCTGCAGGCGGAACCGGATGTCGTGGATGTGAACCGAGCGGCGGAGGCTCAACTTGAGGCGGAGCGCGCAGATGCCGCTGCCATCGAGGCCCTCCTGCAGGCAGAACCAGACGTCCTGGACTTGAACCGGGTGGCAGAGGCTCGACTCGACGTAGAGCGCGTGGATGCCGCTCTCATCAACGCCCTCCTGTAGGCGGAACCGGACGTCCTGGACTTGAACCAGGCAGCAGAGGCTCGACTCGATGCGGAGCGCGCGGATGCCGCTGCCATCGAGGCCCTCCTGCAGGCGGAACCGGACGTCCTCGACTTGAACCACGCCGTGCTCTCGTCCGTGCAGAGCGCCCGCATGCTCCGCTTGAACGAGTAGGTGGAGGCCGAGGACAACCACGGTGCGGAGACACACATCGGCAGCTACGGCTGGTTCACGCCGGCAGCCAAAGACGACGAGGCCGTCTCTTTCCATGAGCAGTGATAGTTTTTCTTTATGTTGTTGTTTTTATGGATCTTTTGCTGTGTAAAAACATATATTTGTTATGCAAGTCGCCTGACTTGGGTCAGTCTACCATTTCAGGCGGTTGGATGAATATCCTACATCTCCTAACCCTTCTTTCCTTCTTCCTCACCTCTTCTTCTTCCCCAACAGACCACCGCACGGGTCGTACGGATACTCCCCAACATGCGGTTGGATAAACATACTCTATGAACAAAAATTATGTGTCAGCGATAGGATGGCTGAGTTTGGTCTGTTCACATGCGACAACACGTGTCAGTGAGGGTGCGTTCCCTTGGTTGGGTTTGCGGCGTGCAGGAGCGATTGTGTGAGGCTGCGGTGCGACCGCAGTGTGCAGGAGCGACCGTGTGAGGGTGCGGTGCGACCGCGACAGCCGTGCGCAAGTGTACCTCCTTCTCATTTTGAAAACTTTAGGCAAGCTTGGCAAAAATGTGTGGCAAAGTTTGGCAATGCAAGGCCTAGACCCAAACAGGATAAGTACGTACGTACTAGGAGTACTAGTGTTAAAAAAGAAAGGCGGGGTTTTCCTTCCCGGGATTTAATCGATACAAATCCTCATTTCATGTGTCAATTAATGCGTATTTTTTTCTCCAAAGACCAAAGAGCTAACCATCTCACTCCTCATCGCTTGATTAATGCAGCGCCATGCAAACCAACCTTCTCACTTCCGCATGCATGCAAGGGATATTAATGTCCTTGGTTGCTAGTAGTGGCAAACCCCATCAATTTTGCCTCGATTAGTGTTAGTGGCCCTTTGCAAATTGTAATTTTGATATACTGGCCTTGTGTAGAAAAAATGGAGGTAGTAACTATATTTGACTTCCTTCCCCATTGCGGTGACGTCGATGATATCTTTTTTTTGTGGTTTGTGAAGTGCGTTCGACGGAGAACACCATTGCGGGAGACCACGGTAAGTCGTTCGCAAGTGCCGCCTGCAAGCCGAGGCAACCGCCTTATTTGCATCCAGGAAGTCCGTTGAACCAAAGGACTAGTACTACTAGGAGTACACAATAGCGTCGTCCGTCCAGCTTAGTGCGGTGAGATGGTTTCTCGAAGAAGATGATGGAGAAGCGAAGTCAGCGAAGAGTGAAATGATGGTTGTTTCGTCCGTGCTTTTATGATTTGACGCCTCACTGCTTTGTGATTTGTGATAGAAGGGACAGGGGAGTAGACTCTATGCTCTATACTGTACTACATGCGTCCAAGCATGGGAGAAAGAGGAGAGACGTTGCATTTTTCTATTCCTTCAATCAATCAATCAGGGAGCTTCGGTTCCATCTTTTTGGCTTTGGCAACACCGTCCACAATGGTTCCCACGATGCCAAAAGCTATTTTCACATTTGGCTACACATTGTGGATACCCTTAACCGTACCACTTGGTTTTGCTCCTGTGTGCTATCTATACAAATCTCAATTATATTCATCTAAAAAATTATAGAATCAAGATTAGTAAAAAGGAGGTGATTTTGCCGCGCGGATGGCTGGGGAGGATTCTTATTTTCAGAGGACGTTGTCCTGGCGGTTTGCTAACATGCGGTCCCACATGTCAGTGCTTTACCAAGCCGATCCGCATCCCACATGAGGCAGAACAACGGCAGAAGCAACACGTGGTTAAGTTCAAGAAGATGAGGGAGAAGCGGATTCAGCAACGAGTGAAATGATGGTTGCTTCGTCCCTCCAACTTATTTTTTAGCATTATTACTTCATCCCTCCAACTTAACTGCGGGAAAGGTGCAGCTTTGTGATTTCACGCCTCATTGCTCATTACTGCACCGGCGCCATGACTGGGGTGCTTCACCCCGGTTGCTCTGCATTGTATTCCGGTATGGCACGTGGACCCGGTAGCTTGATGTCCCACATGTCGGCGAAAGGGACTAGAAGATTTATGAAAGCGAGCGCTCCACTCTTACGACGGAGGAGTACACGACACGTCGGCCTAGTGAACTGTCACTTGTACTGTATAGTACTATAGCTTTGTTGTTTCGCACGATCCATCGATACAAACCCGATTAAACAGGAAAGGGCGGGATTTTTCCCGCGCGGTAGATGATACTGGCCATACATTTCAAAGGCAATTTTAATGTGTGCAAACTGAATAGTTATAAGTAACAATATGATATCTAGTAAAACTAAAAACACATTTGATTTATTGTGTTAGAGTGTAGTAGTAGTGCTGTATTGCATAGTTATTAGATTTAACATGCGAGAACGTGTAGAGATGTAGTTTTGGAGGGCCTACAGAGAGAAAAGCGTAATACGGTCACCGAACTTCAGAATAAGCTGATTACGGTCACTATATATGTTTTGCGGTGATTATACGGTCACTTGCTCACGGTTCAGTATCGGATTGCACTCTGTTGACCGGCCAAATAGTCTGCGTGGCGCCATGTTGACTAGTTAAATTGACCACGTTCCTTGTGGGTCCCACCTGTCAGTTCGCATAGGGAAAAGGTCAGATAAACACAAATTTACGCAGGCGCGACAAGCCTCCAACCCGTGCGCGGGAATCACCTGGTTGTGTATGTGTCTGTCAGGGTCTGATGTGTGCGCATGCACGTGTAGGTTGAGCACTTGAGCGTGAGAGTGTGTGTTGGTCGTGTGGTGTACTGGTGTGTGCGTGTGTGTGTGAGTGTTGCGTGCGTGCGTGGCTGTGTGTGTACGTGTGAGTGTTGCGTGCGTGCGTGGGTGCATGTGTTTGTGTGAGTGTTGCGTGGATGCAGTTTGTGTGCATGCGTGCGTGTGTGTATAATCACCACACCAGCTCCTGTGTGTTAAGACAGACAGCTCAACATACCAATACAAGGCCACCTTGTCCGCTGTGCCCGCGGTCATGACTTTGAACCACCGTCCAAATATTTTTTTGTCGTTTGTTTTCATTCTTACTAGCAAGATGCACGTGCGTTGCACGTAACATCAAGATGCTTTTGTATGACTAGTTTATCTTGTGAGAGAAAAGGATGAACGAGGGAAGTCCTTATTTGCAAATGTGGAGAGGTGTGTGGGTACCTTTTCTGCAAAATTGCCATAGTTTCTTTCCTATCCGTCAGATATAAATCGAGCGGCCTATATTGCAGGATGGCAGGCACACCATCATCACCAACTCTGTTTTTATAAGAGTGTATTTTATGTATTTTATAGGAGTGTAGATGTAGAGTATATACAAGTCGATAGGTGGGCACGATGGTAGTGAGATGATGTGATGCAACACTAGAGGTGCCACGTGGAGCGTTTAACTGGTCAACTAGTCATGTCATGAGCAAATACAGAGTTGTACGGTGAGCCCGTGACTGTATAATAACCACTAAACGTAAATGGTGACTGTAATGAGTGGATTCTGAAGTCCAATGTACGTATCGTGCTTTCGCTTCAAATACAATGATCGTTTTGTGTGCATATATCACGAGGGAAAGATGAAACATGCGTGAATTTTCTGGGGGCTTACTTTTAGAGGACCTGGAGATAGTTTTGTGTGCATACGTGAAAGGGGCGTACAGGGAGGGTATGCGATGGAGAGAGAGATGCTATTCGTTTCTCTTTATTATGACTAACTTTGTATATAGTATAAAAATATACAAATTCACAGCGCGGAATAAATATCATTGTGGGCACCATGCAATGCAAATTAGCGTTCGTACTCCTCCATATAACTTTGTAATGTTGTATATATGTAGAAACTCTAAAATAATTTTTTGGCCACACTTTATTCAAAAGGAATGTTGTATGCGAAATAAACGTGAAGAGAGGGCTTTTTAGATCAATGGGGTACGTGATGTAACATGTGTGAATGTGTAGTTGATGCATTTGGCGGGGCCTAGAGAGGTATGTGTGTGTATTACGTATTCGAGAGAGGCATGGATAGAGGGGCCGACGGGGGGGGGGGGGAGAGATAGCACGAGAAATGAGAGTGGTCTAGAGAGAGAGAGAGACGAATATGACGTCACAACGAGAGATTCCATTCCCTTGAGTGTGTATATGCAAGGGGGGAATAGAGGCACCAGGAGAAATTTTGTGTGTGTGTGGTGTTTGTGTTGGTATGTGTGGGTGTGAGAAGATAATGAGACGTGGGGGCAGAGGGTGTGTCACCGCGTGAGGTCCGGTGGGTCGAGGTGAGGCCCTTCGTTCGGTTCCGTCCTGCGCCACATTGGTCGGCCCGTGACGCATTTAGGAAGACCCATGGATGACTAGTCGTACAAGACAAAGATAGCAGAATTGTGAAGGACTCTGTGTCCACTGGCAAAGCCGGCTAGGATTTGTAACCCTAGGTTCTCGAACTAAGGTAACCCCTTTATCTCTGATATTACTATTCATCCAACCTAACTTTAAGGGGCATCCTACAGAATGCTCTGCTAGAATCATACTCGTCGATTAGGAAGAGAGGTGTGAGACAATGCGTGAGAGACAGGCCTAAAGATAATGTGCGTACATGAGACACGTAGGCAGGTCCATGTATATAGAAAGGGTCGATGGGGATTGTGCGTGTGTATGTTTGCGAGAGGAAGAGTGCTTGTGATAAAGGTTAGTGAAAACAGTTGTAAATGGTTACGAGAGGGAGGGAGGGTTATATCTAGAGCATGTGTGCGAGAAAGACACCTCGGGAGAGAGTGTGTGAGCATGTGTGAGAGACCACCGATGGAGAGTGAAACTACACGTAAGAGACTGCTGTACACATTGATTAAAGATATAAATTGTATCCAAATATTAGGATGGGATCATGATATTTGCAATTCGCATAAGGAGCAGTCATTGATCCATCAGACTTCTAGATTCTATCGAATTTGAGCATGTCTATGTTATTATTCGACACAATTGATCCACATAGTTAGTATTTTGAACTCCAGACAATGCATCGCTTTAGCAATCGAATATAAATGTGAGTATAGTTCATGTTGTGTGTGTAAAGCACATTATGCATACGAAAGTTACACAATGAACATTATAAATAGCTACCTATGAACTAGCATACATTTGAATTCAACTTAAGGTGGTTTTAAAAAATCGAATTCAACATGAAGTCCATTCAGTTATTTGAATTTGATATCATGGCATTTGTAAACCATACCTAAATTATGGGGGCACCAATCTTTGCTCTGATTTTGTACATAATAGCATATGTAGTCGTGTACAAAATAGATTCAAATTTAGCTCCTCCATTCCAAAATAATCGTAGTTATACGATTTTCAAGTGTCAAAATTTCAAAAAGAAGCGGATAATTTAATGAGGTTTTCAAACATACAAGGTCAAATATAACGTTATCTATTTAGGTCAATCCTCATAGTTCAAGAGTACTCTAAATGTGAATGCTTGTGTTTCAAAATTTCGAACGAAGCGCCAAAAGAGCTTCTACTCGCCCGAAACCGCGTGAGACCAATGTTTGGTAGTACAAGGAAATTACTTTTCTAATAACTCCGACCCGTGAAACCTACCGGCCCGACGTCCAAAGGTCTAAACCGGACTATGCTTCGGTGCCTTAAGGCACCTGCCTTTGTGTCCATGACATGTGGGCCCAACAGGTGGCTGGCCCACATGTCAGTGACCCAAAGGCAGGTGCCTTTAAGGCACCGAAGCAGCGTCCGTCTAAACCGGGGTAGGTTTGTAGCTTCATCTAGACGCCACGCAACCGCCTCCGAAAAACATTCATACACAATGGCCGCCTAAGCACACATGCGCGCGGCCGAAATCGCTCCCGCCCACTATTTGGGACACCTGGGATTACCATCCTACCCCCGACCCGCTGTAGGTCCGAAATTTAAGAGGGGGGCAAAGTTTGTACTTTCCCCAAATTTCAAACAAGCGCGTCCCATCTTCTGTTCAAAAAAGCCAAAAACAAGCGCGTCCCAGACCGAAACATGGTTCCCCCCACCCGTCTGATTCCCCATTCGTACTCCGTGGGCGCCAAAACTACCTCTCCACCAGCCGCGAAACCCCGGCGTCCTCCGTCCGCCACCCCATCCCACCCATCAACCGCTGCCCTCCTCCATCATGCCGGAGCCGATACCCCGACGTCGTCGTCCACCACAACCTCAACCGAAACGCCCTCCACGGCTAGTAGTTGAAGCCGAGGCCGAGCCGTCCGTACCCGAGCCAGTTCAACCACGCCGTCCTGTGCCTCACCGCTGCCGCTCCAACTTTGCCACCCTCCACCGCACCGGAGCTGTTCCTGCTACGCCGTCCTTCGCCGCCTCGGATCTGCTTCCCCTCCGCCGACATACGGCCATGGCAACACAGTCAACAATTTGGCCATGGGTTCGTCCAAGCCTGCACCCTCCAGAACATCGATTTCTCCGGTAAAAAGAAGAAGATCGGTGCGACATGTGGAGGTGACCACACCGGCAACCGAGATGGTACTCCTCTTCCCTTATTCGTGCAAATCTTACGTCTCTTCTTGCACGATATTCATCCCACAGAAGACACTAGTTGACCGCTTCTTCTTGATACTAGATGTTCCTAGTAACTCGCGATGCACAAGGTTTCTCCTCATATACTATTTCACCTTAGCTAGAGGTCCGTCGCCCCCCTGAATTTCAATTTCTGGCCAGTTGATTCCCAATTAACGGAAGCATTCCCCGGCGTAACAGGCACTAGTACGCCTATTACGCCGGGGAAGCAGCGCCTTGGTGTTTATCTTAGGGGCATGTGCGGCCTAGAGCTACTGGCGCCCGATCTGGAGGTCGGCCGGGATTAAAGGGATGGCCGGGGGGCGCTGCCAAGCACGGCGGTGGTGTGAGGTCGAGGGGAGGGCGGGGCGGCGGAGGCAGGGGTCTGGGCCGGTGGTCGCTGGCGGTTCGAGAAAGATCGTCAACAGTGACTGGCGGGAGGTAGACGAAGGCTATCCACCCGTTCCTTATAGATCGGACGGTTCATTAAAAAATCGACTGACCTATTTATTTCCAGTCGACTGTTATCTTAGATATGACCACATGTGGTGGTGTGCTGGAGGAGTACCTGCATTTCTTGTGCTCATATATTACAAAATCATACGGAGTAGAATCTAATTTTGTTTACCATGCAATGTTGTAGAGCTATCATATGTCCCTTGTCATTTATTTTTCAGCCACCTGCTATCTGCTACTTTTACAGTGCACTAGTTCTGCACACACTTCACCCATACTCTCACTATTGTGTTTTTATGCAAGGGTATTTCAGACCCTGCCTTGACAGAAGCACAAAACATAAGAGAGAAGTCGCTCCAGCGTGGTACGCAGCTAAGCCAGACACGTTTCAAGACTTTAAAGGGTGTAGTGTCAGTAGATGGAGACGGGGAACGTAGCTCTGGAGTTGATGATCTCTCTCGCCATGAACCACCGTCCGAGGAGCTTGCTTTAACTTCACGGTGTCATATGTGGTTGCATGTTCCATATGGTGTCTAGCTTGTATTCGAAAGGCCGAAGTCGGTCTTTATTAAGATAAGGAAAGATATTTTTTACATGAACCACCATCCCGTGAGCACCAGAAGACAAATAGCTAGTCAGGGCACTGGCCGAGCCAGTGACAAGCCCAGCAAAGAGAGGCATCACCTGGAAGCCAACTAAAAAGCCGCGATGGTGGCGAAGCAGCCTGCCTTCCACCAGGCTCTCAGGTCCTAGATGATCATGCTCACCACTCCAGCCGGATGTCTAGCTTGTATTGCTTCCAATTTGGTTAAATTGCATCTGCTTAGCTTACACATTATACCTTTGAATATGACATGCCTTTCTGTTTTTGGTACATACTAGCACATCTGTGTATTAACCATGTTCTTACATCAAACTAATGTTCTTGTGTATCCCTCATCAATCACTTATGATGAGGCAGGCAGCCAAGGGGACTACTCCTCGTTTAAAGAATGCAGCGTCAGCCTCCCGACATGATTCTCAAGAAACAGAAATGCTAGATGAAGATAGTGAACGTAGCTCTGTAGTTGATTACAACATTTCCCCTACACTAGCATCGCAGGTGCTTGCTATAACTTGGCAGCGTGATATGTGGTTGCATGTTGCATATGGTGTCTAGATTGTAATTCTTCCAATCTGGTTAAAATGCATGTCCTAGTCTGCTTAGCTTATACATTATACCTGTTAATGTGACATGCCATCCTGTATTTAGTACATAGTACATCTGTCTATTAAGCATGTCCTTACATAAAACTATTGTTTTTTTGGTATCCCGCATCAATCAATATGACGAGACACCTTTAATATATGTAGTGCGATATTAGTTGCATCTTTCATATGATTTATAGCATGCGCTGCTTCTAATTTGTTGAAATTCCAGTTATGATGGGACGCTTTTAACTTGGCAGAGTCATATTGGTTGCATCTTTCATGTGGTGTCTAGCTTGCATTGCTTCTTATTTGTTGGAATGGTTTTCGCTTAGTTTACACAAACAGTTCTGAACATGCCATGCCGTCCTGTTTTTCGTACATATTCCATCCTGGTATCATGTGTTTGCCTTACATCAAAGTAGTGATTGTCAGTATCATGCATGAATGAGTTCTGAAGAGAGAATTTTATTGCTTTTTCTTGTCGGTTTTACTTGACAATTCAAAATCAATAAAGCGGAAGGAAGTTAGCAAGGCAGCGGATAAAGGTGCTCCTTCCGAACGGAGGGCCTCTATAGTTTCTACTCCTCCACACCCCCAAGATGATTTCCAAGACAACACATGCATAGACACTCAACAAAGTTGTGTTTATGATGAGCACGTCTCCCCTAGTGCACCATCACCGGTGCTCCCTCTAACTTGGCACTGTTATATGTGGTTGCATGTTATGTGTGATGTCTAGCTTGTATTTCTTCTAATTTTGTTGAATTCCATCTGCTTACTTTACACATTATACTTGAATAAGACACGTGTTCCTGTTTCTAGAACATACAATATATGTCTATCACACCATGTTCTTACATCAAATTACTACTGTTGTGTAACCTGCAACAATCACTTATCATAACACGCGTTTGACTTCGGAGTGTGATATAGGTTACATCTCGCATTCTTTTCTAGCTTGTACTACTAATTTGTTGAAATGGCACTTATGACGAGATGGTTTTAACTTGGTAGAGTGATATTCGTTGCATCTTTCATATGGTGTCTAGCTTTCATTGCTTCTAATTTGTTGAAATGCCTTCTCCTTAGTTTACACATCATAAGCGTGAATATGCAATGCTGTGAATATGCAATGGCACTAATGACGAGAGACCTCTAACATGGTAGTGTGATGTTGTTTGCATCTTGCATATGATTTATTTCTTGTACTGCTTCACATTTGTTTAAACGCCATTTATGATGAGACACTGTTAACTTGGCAGAGCGATATTTGTAGCATCTTTCATATGGTGTCTACCTTCCATTGCATTGCTTCTAATTTGGCGAAATGTCTTCTTCTTAGTTTACACATCATAGTTCTGGTTATCTCTTCCGTCCTGTTTTTCATACATATTACATCCTCCTATCATGTGGTTGTCTAACATCAAAGTTCAGTTCGTCTGCATCACGCATCAATTTGTTCTGAAGAACTAAATTATTATTCGTTTTTCTTGTCGGCTTGACTTAACATGGCACAGAGAAAGAGGAAGAAACACAGAATGGCAGGGAATGAGAAGCGGATGAATCCTACAGATTCTGCTGGTACTGATGGTGCAATAGAAGGTCAAAGTCCAGCGGAAAATTCTACAAACACGGCATCCCATGCTACACGAGCCGCAAAAAAAGCCAAACAGAAACAAATAGCTGCCACCAAACAAGTAGAGACAACCCTAGTTCTTGCAACACCTACCACAGTACTACCAGCTGCATGACTTACTCGTGCGTCAACTGAGCTAGCAGCACGTTCCCAAGCTCCCTTCCCACCTGACACTACTTCCGAAGCACTCTTGACACAAGACGAGTTGACAATATTAGATGAACCTTGTGAGCTTCAACAACAAGAAGGTAGTTGCTGGAGTCAAGTTACAGTTGCATGCTTCTTTATATGTAGTCTCACAGTTTGATGTACACTAACACTTCCTATGTTCGTTGTTGGACTAGCACCTAGGCGCAAGAGGAAACAAACATCAGGGATAATGTTCGATAGGTTAACTAAATCTAGAGGAGGAAGAATGGAGATCCGTTTTGAGGCAGGTTTAAAAAGGCCACGTGATGCTACAAAGTCAGCCAAGTTAGTATCAGAGGCAGCGGTTGCCATTAGGTGTCATGTACGTATCCTCCCAACATGGATTCAGTACAGGAATGACAAAGATGAAACCCAGTTCAACACCTTCCTCGACCATTTATCTGTAAGTATGGTTATGTATGGAAACTAGTAATATCGTCTTGCTCTGTCCCATACTTTCTAGGTTGCTGATAATGAGACTCCCATAATTTTCAACAGATGAGGTTCATGTTGGATAGCCAAGATGATGCAACCAGACAAGCTTGCACCCATGTTTTCAAGTCTGCTCTGCGAAAGTATCGGTATAACTTGAGGAAAACTCACTTTGAAGGCAAGGCTAACAGTGAACTTTCCCAAACATCTCCGGTGGAAAATATATCGGATGAAGACTGGAGGGGCCTTGTTAAACACTGGTTTGATCCGAAGTATCAGGTACATTATATATATGTGATCAGATCACATGTTGAAGTCCTATTTACGCATGTGCCACACAAATCAATCTTCTTGTAGGTGAACTGTTCAAAGAACAAGGCCAACCGTACGAAAGTGAAATTCCAACAGACGACAGGATCTCGTAGCTATATTGCACACTGCGAGGCTCTTGTAATTAGCTACTATTTCACTCTTTTCGCTGTACCATATTATCAGATCTATATTGACTTGTTCGAAATGCAGAGGAAAGCCCGCAAGGACCAAAAAGTACCTGAACCAAATGCTGTGGAAATCTTCAAGGATTGTCACACCAGCAAGAAGAAGGGCATGACTACACCAGTGAAAGCCGCTGTTGTAAGTCCTTAATCCTCATGCCTTTTAACTACTACTTACTCTGACTTGTGCCTTGAACTGCATGGTTTGCAGCCAATGTCTATTACTGTTTTCAATTTTATACACAATTGTCTTAGCGTATCATTGCACCTTATAAGGTTTAAAAAAGAGGAGTGATGTTCCTTTGATCTTGACCCATAATCTAGTTCCGTGCTGGACTTGCCCACACAACGTTACAATTGCATGTTTGTCTATTCTCAGTTGTTTTGTGATATGAATGATGTCATACTATGCTTACCGTATTATAAACTTCGTCTCTTTATCCTTAGCCCTCAATACAATGTGAAGAAATAGACAATACATTAGCGATGGTACATGGTCATATGTTTGGAACCTGGTTTTATTATGTACTTTGCAATAAAATACAACTAATATTTTACATGGGTTCACCAGAATAAGTTCTGTATATAGACCAAAGCTATTTTGTTTGGTTTTGCTGCCTCCTTAATATCTTCTGTTCTGGTACTACTAATGTAAAACCTCAACTTTTCAGCGAGCTATGGAAAAAATGGTGGAACCGCCACCTTCTGAAGGTGGCGAGGGAACTATAACCGCAATGTCAGCTCTTGCTGCAGTGGGTCAGTACCTGTCCACTAACAGTGCCAAAAGCACGTTCCTGCGTAATACTGGGTTGTTGTTAAGGCAATATCGTCCAAACTGCCTCATGATCAAGATATGCAAGCTCAAAGCAATGTTGTATCTGCGCTCCAGACACAAGTCCATTCCCTAACAAAGACCCTTTGTGAAACAAGGAGAGACATTGTTCGATGTCGTCAAGATATGCATGGTTTTGAAACCAGACTATCAGACATTTGCTATGTTGTTCAGGAGCCTAGGGGAAATGAAGGCGAGGGTTATGGTGCTCCATCGGACAATACAGCATGAAAACGTAACAATCAGGTCAAATGAACTGAGCTTCTGAACTTCTGGTGGTGCATTTATCTGCTAGACTGTTAAGTTTTATGCCAACCTTCCTTTTTTATATAGTTGTAATTTGTTTTGGTGCGATACAAAATTTATTCTTAACGTGCAGCCACCGGCTGAAGAAAACAGCAAGCCATTTTTGTATAGTCTAGGGTGTTCCCTATATTTGCAATGGTGGCGATCTTTGATGCCGAGTGGATGTAATCTGTGCAATCGCCTTAATAGCCTAGCGTTAGTTTCGGTCTTATTTATTTCCTAGTCTTCTTTTTCCCTGGTTTGTTAGTGGCCGCAACAACCATGGGCCATATACGGGCCATAGGATCCATGGGTCTCCTATGGGCCGTCGATAAATGGGCCTCCAACAGGGCCGTAGAATCGATGGGCCTCGGGCCGTCGGATAAATGGGTCTACATGGGCCGTAAACGGGCGTAATTGGTATCGGCCCAGCATGGTAATGGGCCGTTAACAGGCCGTAGGACAGCAAAGGCTTAATTCTGTCACATGCATAACGGGTCGTTAATGGGCCAGAATATAGGACGGGCTGGAAACGGCGCAACGAGTTAACAGGCCAGAAACGGGCCAACTCTTGCCATGGGCCGAATTGGGCCCATTAGGGTAACATGCCAGTATTGGGCCGACACTTGCCATGCGCCGAATTTGGCCCATTAGGGGAACATGCCAGTAATGGGCCAAAAGTAATCGAGGGCCGAAAAGGAGCCCAAGAACGTATGGGCCGTCAATAGGCCGAAAGCTAACACGGGATGGAAACGGCCCATGTAAATCACGGGCCGTTAATGGGTACAAAGAAAATTACTGTTCATTATGGGCTAGAGTCACCGTGGGCCTGTAAAGGGCCAAAAGATACGAAGGCCTCATATGGGCCGAAAGACGTCGTGGGCCATACGTGGGCCGAACGTGAAATGGGCTGGTGTTATATTCGACGGCCCACATGATGTTGTTGGGCCGATTTCCTTTAGGGCGTAACGGGCTGTGAGTTAGCGGGCTGTAAATGGGCTATATGCGAACAGGCTGTTAACAGGCTTTCCATGGGCCGGCCCGCCACCATTTGACCAAGTCAAACGGGCCAGCCTTTTCATAGGAATGGGCCTCTGTTGGGCCGTGCCACGTGTCGACGTATTATAGGCGCCTTCTGTCCAATGAGTGGATGACATCTGTCCCAACGATGAGCCGGCACGTGTTTCCTCCAGCCAATGATGATTTTACACGTGGAAAATCCCCATTGGTCGGGGCTGTTAACGGGTTATCGGATCCAAAACCCGACCCGATAGCTTAACGGCGTTCCGTTACGGTGGATGCCACGTGTCGGTCACCCTTGACGAAAGCACTTCTGTGACGCGCGATTTATCGTCATGGAAGTGGACACTTCCGTGATGATAATTTTGGTAATGTCATGGAACACTTCTACGACAGCACATGTATGACTATCTTGATTCTGTCATAAAATCGTCATGGATGTACATGCATGACAAAAAACGCGACCTACTGTGACAAACACGTATCATCACGGAAGTGTATTTTTTTGTAGTGATGAGATTGATAATAGTGTTTGTAATAATATTGAAAGTGGGTTTGGAGAATGTTCAATCTTATGGTATTTTTGATAAAAGTGGGTTTGGAGAGGTCATGACTTTAGTTAATGATAATCCCACTATTTTGGAAGAGCGTCAACTTCGCATGCATGTGGATCGTGTTGAGAATATGTTATGTGATAGCTATTTGTTGAATTTGCCTATGATCCTACATGTAATTATTATGAGAGAGGAAAATATGGTTGTAGAAATTTTTATTTTACTAAATTACCTCTCGTCATGTTGAGATTGCTATCGTCTCTTTCTTCTTCCTTGCATATGCTAATTTTTGCTTGCTATGATAATTTGTTTGCTTATAAAATGCCTATGCATAGGAAGTATGTTAGACTTAGATGTGTTTATCACGTGTTCTATGATGCTCTCTTTGTGCTTTAATTCTTGTCTTTGATGTGAGCATCATTAAAATTATCAATGCCTAGCTAGGGGCGTTCAACGATAGCGCTTGTTGGGAGGCAACCCAATTTTATTTTTGTTCCTTGCTTTTTGTTCCTGTTTAGTAATAAATAATTCATCTAGCCTTTGTTTAGATGTTTTTTATGTTTTAGTTAGTGTTTCTGCCAAGTAGAACCTTTGGGAAGACTAGAGTGATGTCTTTGTGATCTTGCTGTACAAAACAGAAACTTTAGCGCTCACGAGATTAGCTACCATTTTTTACTGGAGAGAGCTCTTAGGTTTATTATTTTTGCAGATGATCAATAGATAATTTCCTCACGTCCACCAATTAATTTTTGGAGTTCCAGAAGTATACGTTTGATACAGTTTACTACAGACTGTTCTGTTTTTGACAGATTATGTTTTTCGTGTGTTGTTTGCTTATTTTGATGAATCTATGGCTAGTATCGGGGGGGTATGAACCATAGAGATGTTCGAATACAGTAGGTTTAACACCAATATAAATAAAGAATGAGTTCATTACAGTACCTTAAAGTCGTGTTTTGCTTTCTTACACTAACGGAGCTCATGAGATTTTCTGTTTAAGTTTTGTGTTGTGAAGTTTTCAAGTTTTTGAGTAAAGATTTGATGGATTTCGGAATACGGAGTGGTAAGAGCCTAAGCTTGGGGATTACCAAGGCACCCCAAGGTAAAATTCAAGGACAACCAAAAGCCTAAGCTTGGGGATGCCCCGGAAGGCATCCCCTCTTTCGTCTTCGTCTATCGGTAACTTTACTTTAGGCTATATTTTTATTCACCACATGATATGTGTTTTGCTTGGAGCGTCTTGCATGATTTGAGCCTTTGCCTTTTAGTTTAGCACAATCATCCTTGCTGTACACACATTTTGGGAAAGACACACATGAATCGGAATTTATTAGAATACTCTATGTGTGCTTCACTTATATCTTTTGAGCTAGATAATTTTTGCTCTAGTGCTTCACTTATATCTTTTTAGAGCACGGTGGTGGTTTTATTTTATAGAAATTATTGATCTCTCATGCTTCACTTATATTATTTTAAGAGTCTTTTAGAACAGCATGGTAATTTTCTTTGGCTATATAATTAGTCCTAATATGATAGGCATCCAAGATGGGTATAATAAAAACTTCCGTATAGAGTGCATTGAATACTATGAGAAGTTTGATACTTGATGATTGTTTTGAGATATGAAGATGGTAATATTAGAGTCATCCTAGTTGAGTAATTGTGAATTTGAGAAATACTTGTGTTGGAGTTTGCAAGTCCCATAGCATGCACGTATTGTAAATGTTGTGTGACAAATTTGAAGCATGAGGTGTTTCTTTGATTGTCCTCCTTATGAGTGGCGGTCGGGGACGAGCGATGGTCTTTTCCTACCAATCTATCCCCCTAGGAGCATGCATGTAGTGCTTGGTTTTGATGACTTGTAGATTTTTGCAATAAGTATGTGAGTTCTTTATGACTAATGTTGAGTCCATGGATTATATGCACTCTCACCCTTCCATCATTCCTAGCCTCTTCGGTACCGTGCATTGCCCTTTCTCACCTTGAGAGTTGGTGCAAACTTCACCAGTGCATCCAAACCCCATGATATGATACACTCTATCACACATAAACCTCCTTATATCTTCCTCAAAACAGCCACCATACCTACCTATTATGGCATTTCCATAGCCATTCCGAGATATATTGCCATGCAACTTTCCAACATTCCGTTTATTATGACACGCTTCATCATTGTCATATTGCCTTGCATGATCATGTAGTTGACATCGTATTTGTGGCAAGGCCACCATGCATAATTTTTCATACATGTCACTCTTGATTCATTGACTATCCTG
Source organism: Aegilops tauschii subsp. strangulata (assembly GCF_002575655.3). Taxonomy (NCBI): domain Eukaryota; kingdom Viridiplantae; phylum Streptophyta; class Magnoliopsida; order Poales; family Poaceae; genus Aegilops; species Aegilops tauschii. The sequence continues at coordinate 253,689,529 of NC_053039.3, forward strand.
GTACACCACCGGAGGCACTCATATAGAGTCATATTTTGTTCTAGTATCGAGTTGTAATCCTTGAGTTATAAATGAATAGAAGTGTGATGGTCATCATTATTAAAGCATTGTCTTGTGTGAGGAAAAAAGAAAGGGCAAATAAAAAAAAGAAAGGCCAAATAAAAAAAGAGAAAGGCCAAATAAAAAAAGGAAAGGCCCAAAAAAATGAGAGAAAAAGAGAGAAGGGACAATGCTACTATCCTTTTTTCCACACTTGTGCTTCAAAGTAGCACCGTGATCTTCATGACAGAGAGTCTCTTATATTGTCACTTTCATATACTAGTGGGAATTTTTCATTATAGAACTTGGCTTGTATATTCCAACAATGGGCTTCCTCAAATGCCCACCTAGTTAGTTTCTTTTGTTGAGCTTTCATACATTTATAGCTCTAGTGCATCCGTTGCATGGCAATCCCTACTCCTCGCTTGTTGATTAGCCGCGTCGATGTGAGACTTTCTCCCTTTTTGTCTTCTCCACACAACCTCCATCATCATATTCTATTCCACCCATAGTGCTATGTCCATGGCTCATGCTCATGTATTGCGTGAAAGTTTAAAAAGTTTGAAAATACTAAAGTATGAAACAATTGCTTGGCTTGTCATCGGGGTTGTGTATGATGAGAGCATTTTGTGTGACGAAAATGAAGCATAGCCAAACTATATGATTTTGTAGGGATGAGCTTTCTTTGGCCATGTTATTTTGAGAAGACATAATTGCTTAGTTAGTATGCTTGAAGTATTATTATTTTTATGTCAATATTAAACTTTTGTCTTGAATCTTTCGGATCTGAACATTCATGCGACAATAAAGAAAATTACATTGAAAATTATGTTAGGTAGCATTCCACATCAAAAATTCTGTTTTTATCATTTACCTACTCGAGGACGAGCAGGAATTAAGCTTGGAGATGCTCGAGACGTCTCCAACGTATCTATAATTTTTTATTGTTCCATCCTATTATATTATTTGTTTTGGATGTTTAATGGGATTTAATATGCTCTTTTGTATTATTTTTGCGACTAACCTACTAACCGAAGGCCCAGTGCAAATTGCAGTTTTTTTTGCCTATTTCAGTGTTTCGCAGAAAAGGAATATCAAACGGAATCTAAACGGAATGAAACCTTCACGAGGATCTTTCTTGGAACAAACGCAACCTAGGAGACTTGGAGTAGAAGTCAAGGAAGCAACAAGGCGGCCACGAGGCAGGAGGGCGCGCCCAGGGGGTAGGCGCGCCCCGCACCCTCGTGGGCCCCTCGTAGCTCCACCGACCTACTTCTTTCGCCTATATATATCCTTATACCCTGAAAACATCCAGTAGAGCCACGAAACCACTTTTCCACCGCCGCAACCTTCTGTACCCATGAGATCCCATCTTGGGGCCTTTTCCGGCGATCTGCCGGAGGGGGATTCGATCACGGAGGGCTTCTACATCAACACCATAGCCTCTCCGATGATGTGTGAGTAGTTTACCACAGACCTTCGGGTCCATAGTTATTAGCTAGATGGCTCTTCTCTCTCTTTGGATCTCAATACAAAGTTCTCCTCGATCTTCTTGGAGTTCTATTCGATGTAATACTTTTTGCGGTGTGTTTGCCGAGATCCGATGAATTGTGGGTTTATGATCAAGATTATCTATGAACAATATTTGATTCTTCTCTGAATTCTTATATGCATGATTTAATATCTTTGCAAGTCTCTTCGAATTATCGGTTTAGTTTGGCCTACTAGATTGATCTTTCTTGCAATGGGAGAAGTGCTTAGCTTTGGGTTCAATCTTGTGGTGCTCGATCCCAGTGACAGAAAGGGAACCGACACGTATTGTATTGTTGCCATCAAGGATATAAAAGATGGGCTTTATATCATATTGCTTGAGTTTATCCCTCTACATCATGTCATCTTGCCTAATGCGTTACGCCGTTCTTATGAACTTAATACTCTAGATGCATGCTGGATAGCGGTCGATGTGTGGAGTAATAGTAGTAGATGCAGAATCGTTTCGGTCTACTTGAGACGGACGTGATGCCTATGTTCATGATCATGCCTAGATATTCTCATAACTATGTGCTTTTCTATCAACTGCTCGGCAGTAATTTGTTCACCCACCGTAATATATGCTATCTTGAGAGAAGCCACTAGTGAAACCTATGCCCCCCGGGTCTACTTTACATCATATAAGCTTCCGATCTATAATTCTAGTTTACTATTTTGTAATCTTTATTTTCCAATCTATACAACAAAAATACCAAAAATATTTATCTTATTATCTTTATCAGATCTCACTTTTGCAAGTGGCCGTGAAGGGATTGACAACCCCTTTATCGTGTTGGTTGCAAGGTTCTTGATTATTTGTGCAGGTACTAGGCGATTTGCGTGTAGCCTCCTACTGGATTGATACCTTAGTTCTCAAAAACTGAGGGAAATACTTACGCTACTTTGCTGCATCACCCTTTCCTCTTCAAGGGAAAACCAACACATGCTCAAGAGGTAGCACACACCATTAAACTGTGGTGTTCCAGGTGGCGTGAATTGTGAAACTATTCCACATTGTTTTAAACGAAGGCCAAACTCGTAGCTCAAATATTCGCCTCCGCGATCAGATCGTAGAAACTTTATTTTCTTGTTACGATGATTCTCCACTTCACTCTGAAATTCTTTGAACTTTTCAAATGTTTCAGACATGTGTTTCATTAAGTAGATATACCCATATCTGCTCAGATCATCTGTGAAGGTTAGAAAATGATGATACCCGCCGCGAGCCTCAACACCCATTGGACCGCATACATCGGTATGTATTATTTCCAATAAGTCATTGGCTCGCTTCATTGTTCCAGAGAACGGAGTTTTAGTCATCTTGCCCATGAGGCATGGTTCGCAAGTATCAAATGATTCATAATCAAGTGATTCCAGAAGTCCATCCGCATGGAGTTTCTTCATGCGCTTTACACCAATATGACCTAAACGGTAGTGCCACAAATATGTTGCACTATCATTATCAACTTTGCATCTTTTGGCATCAATATTATGAATATGTGTATCACTGTGATCGAGATTCAGTAAACCATTTACATTGGATGTAAGACCATAGAAGGTTTTATTCATGTAAACAGAACAACAATTATTCTCCGACTTAAATGAATAACCTTTTCGCAATAAACATGATCCAATCATATTCATGCTCAACGCAAACACCAAATAACGTTTATTTAGTTCCAATACTAATCTCGAAGGTAGAGGGAGTATGCGATGGTGATCTTATCAACCTTGGAATCATTTCCAACACACATCGTCACCTCGCCCTCAACTAGTCTCGGTTTATTTTGTAACTCCTGTTTCGAGTTACTAATCTTAGCAACTGAACTGGTATCAAATACCCAGGGGCTACTATGAACACTAGTAAAGTGCACATCAATAACATGTAATATCATATATACTTTTGTTCACTTTGCCATCCTTCTTATCCGCCATGTATTTGGGGCGGTTCCACTTCTAGTGACCATTTCCTTTGCAGTAGAAGCACTCAGTTTCAGGCTTGGATCTAGCTTTGGGATTCTTCATGGAAGTGGCAACTTGCTTGCCATTCTTCTTGAAGTTCCCTTTCTTTCCCTTGCCCTTTTACTTGAAACTAGTGGTCTTGTCAATTATCAACACTCGATGCTTTTTCTTGATCTCTACCTTCGCCGATTTTAGCATCGCGAAGAGGTTGGGAATTGTTTTCGTCATCCCTTGCATGTTATAGTTCATCACGAAGTCCTAGTAACTTGTTGATAGTGACTAGAGAACTCTGTCAATCACTATTTTATCTGGAAGATTAACTCCCACTTGATTCAAGCGGTTGTAGTACCTAGACATTCTGAGCACATGCTCACTAGCTGAGCTATTCTCCTCCATCTTGTAGGCAAAGTACTTGTCAGAGGTCTCATACCTCTTAACACGGGCATGAGTCTGAAATATCATTTTCAGCTTCTTGGAACATCTCATATGCTCCATGGCGTTCAAAACATTTTTGAAGTCCCGGTTCTAAGCCGTAAAGCATGGTGCACTAAACTATCAAGTAGTCATCATACCGAGCTTGTCAAACGTTCAGAATGTCTACATCTACTCCTGCAATAGGTCTGTCACCTAGCGGTGCATGAAGGACAGAATACTTCTGTGCAGCAATGAGGATAATCCTCAGATCACGGACCCAGTCTGCATCATTGCTACTATCATCTTTCAACTTAGTTTTCTCTAGGAACATATCAAAAATAAAATAGGGGAGCTATACGCGAGCTATTGATCTACAACATAGATATGCAAAAACTATAAGGACTAAGTTCGTGATAAATTAAGTTCAATTAATCATATTACTTAAGAACTCCCACTTAGATAGACATCCCTCAAGTCATCTAAATGATCAGGTGATCCATATCAACTAAACCATGTCCGATCATCACGTGAGATGGAGTAGTTTTCAATGGCGAACATCTCTATGTTGATCATATCTACTATATGATTCAGGTTCGACCTTTCGGTCTCCAGTGTTCCGAGGCCATGTCTGTACATGCTAGGCTCGTCAAGTTTAACCGGAGTATTCCGCACGTGCAAAACTGTCTTGCACCCATTGTATGTGAACGTAGAGCTTATCACACCCGATCATCACGTAGTGTCTCGGCACGACGAACTGTCGCAACGGTGCATACTCAGGGAGAACACTTATACCTTGAAATTTTAATAAGGGATCATTTTATAATGCTACCGCCGTACTAAGCAAAAATAAGATGCATAAAAGATAAACATCACATGCAATCAAAATATGTGACATGATATGGCCATCATCATCTTGTGCCTTTGAACTCCATCTCCAAAGCACCGTCATGATCTCCATCGTCACCGGCTTGACACCTTGATCTCCATCGTAGCGTCGGCGTCGTCTCACCAACTATTGCTTCTGCAACTATTGCTAATGCATAGTGATAAAGTAAAGCAATTACATGGCGATTTCATTTCATACAATAAAGCGACAACCATAAGGCTCCTACCAGTTGCCGATAACTTTTACAAAACATTATCATCTCATACAATAAATTATATCACATCATGTCTTGACCATATCACATTACAACATGCCCTGCAAAAACAAGTTAGACGTCCTGTACTTTGTTGTTGCAAGTTTAACGTGGCTGCTATGGGCTTCTAGCAAGAACCGTTCTTACCTACGCATCAAAACCACAATGATTTTTCGTCAAGTGTGCTGTTTTAACCTTCAACAAGGACCAGCCGTAGTCAAATTCGATTCAACTAAAATTGGAGAAATAGACACCCGCCAGCCACCTTTATGCAAAACAAGTTGCATGCCTGTCGGTGGAACCGGTCTCATTAACGTGGTCATGTAAGGTTGGTCCGGGCCGCTTCATCCAACAATACCGCTAAATCAAAATAAGACATTGGTGGTAAGCAGTATGACTATTATCGCCCACAACTCTTTGTGTTCTACTCGTGCATATCATCTACACATAGACCTGGCTCGGATGCCACTGTTGGGGAACGTAGCATGCAATTTAAAAAAAAATCCTACGATCACGCAAGATATATCTAGGAGATGCATAGCAACGAGAGGGGAGAGTATGTCCACGTACCCTCATAGACCGAAAGCGGAAGCGTTAGGTTAACGCGGTTGATGTAGTCGAACGTCTTCACAATCCAACCGATCTAGTACCAAACGTACGGCACCTCCGAGTTCAGCACACATTCAGCTCACTGACATCCCTCGAACTCTTGATCCAGCAGAGGGTCGAGGGAGAGTTTCGTCAGCATGACGGCGTGGCGACGGTGATGGTGATGTGATCCGCACAGGGCTTCGCCTAAGCACTACGACGCTATGAACGGAGGAGTAAACTGTGGAGGGGGGCACCGCACACTGCTAAGAGAACAACTGTTGTGCTTTGGGGCGCCCCCTGCACCCATATATAAAGGAGGAGGGGAGGAGGCCGGCCACCAGGGGCGCGCCAGGGAGAGGGGAGTCCTACTAGGACTCCAGTCCTAGTAAGATTCGCCCCCCCCTTTTTCCATCTTCCGGAGGGGGAAAGGGGGAAGGAGAGGGAGTAGGAGAAGGAAATGGGGGCGCCGCCCCCTTCCCTAATCCAATTCGGCCTCCTCCCTTGTGGGGGGTGTGCCAGCCCCTTTTGGGTTGGTTAGCCTCCCTCATGTGGCCCATATCTTTCCTCGGGGGGTTCCGGTAACCCCTCCGGTACTCCGGTATGTACCCGATACACTCCGGAACCCTTCCGGTGTCCGAATACTACCTTCCAATATATCAATCTTTACCTCTCGTCCATTTCGAGACTCCTCGTCATGTCCGTGATCTCATCCGGGACTCCGAGCAAAATTCGGTCACCAAAACACATAAACCGTAATACAAATCGTCATCGAACGTTAAGCGTGCAGACCCTACGGGTTCGAGAACTATGTTGACATGACCGAGACACATCTCCGATAAATAACCAATAGTGGAACCTAGATGCCCATATTGGTTCCTACATATTCTACAAAGATCTTTATCGGTCAAACCGCAATAACAACATACGTTATTCCCTTTGTCATCAGTATGTTACTTGCCCGAGATTCGATCGTCGGTATCCTCATACCTAGTTCAATCTCTTTACCAGCAAGTCTCTTTACTCGTTCCGTAATGCTTCATCCCACAAAAACCGTTCACATGCATCAACATATATCACATCATATCTTGACCATATTGCATCACAACATGCCCTGCAAAAACAAGTTAGACGTCCTCTACTTTATTGTTGCAAGTTTTACGTGGCTGCTACGGGCTTCTAGCAAGAACCGTTCTTAACTATGCAAAAACCACAACGGTGATTCATCAAGTTTGCTTTTTAACCTTCTTCAAGGATCTGCCATAGTCAAATTCGATTCAACTAAAGTAGGAGAAACAGACACCCACCAACCACCTTCATGCAAAACTAGTTGCATGTCTGTCAGTGGAACCGGTCTCATGTGCGTGGACATGTAAGGTTGGTCCGGGCTGCTTCATCCCAACCAAGACTACTTACAATACTCAATGGCTGGCGCCGTCTAGTCGTCTCGTCCTCCACATAGGCATCGATGTCAGCAACCTCCTCCATCTCAGAGGAGATACCCCCCATACAGGCATAGAGGTCGATGTCGGTGTCAAAACCGGCAGATCTCGGGTAGGGGGTCCCGAACTGTGCGTCTAAGGTCGATGGTAATAGGAGATGGTGGACATGATGTTTACCCAGGTTCGGGCCCTCTTGATGGAGGTAATACCCTACTTCCTGCTTGATTGATCTTGATGAATATGAGGATTACAAGAGTTGATCTACCATGAGATCGTAATGGCTAAACCCTAATGTCTAGCTTGTATGATCGTATATCTCTCTACGGACTAAACCCTCCAGTTTATATAGACACCGGAGGGGCCTAGGGTTGTATAGAGTCAATTTACAGAGGAAGGAATCTTCATATCCGAACGCCAAGCTTACCTTCCACGCCAAGGAGAGTCCCATCCGGACACGGGAGGAAGTCTTTGGTCTTGTATCTTCACGGCCCATCAGTCCGGCCCACGTCACATAGGCCGGACGCCCGAGGACCCCTTAGTCCAGGACTCCCTCAGTAGCCCCTGAACCAGGCTTCAATGATGATGTGTCCGGCGCGCAAATTGTCTTCGGCATTGCAAGGCGGGTTCCTCCTCCGAATATTTTCAAAGTAGTCCTCGAACTCAGAGAACGTGTCCGGCTCTGCAAAACAAGCTCCGCAAAGAGTATAATATTTAACAAGTCCCATCTACTGACATCTTCTGTAGCGAGATGTCATGTCTCCGCCTGGTCATTATTTCGAACCATTTTTTGGCCTCCCGCTCCGTGTTTCGAGATGCGGTTTCCATCGGCATGTCTTGTCGATGCAAAGATCGTGTCCCCTTATCATGGGATCCTCATCAAATGGGCGGGTGTAATCCAACCGTGTCATTGGCGATCCCTTGGGAATAGGCAAGCTTTAAGGCCCGTGAGGAAGCGTTCGATATTCTTCACCTTTAATTTATAAAGGGACACAGATCCGTCTCCTTTCCCCCACACCTATCTCTTCTTCAACCTGCCCAACCTCAGGCTCCAGCGCCCGGGATTCGATTTCTTCCATTGTTACCAGGCCCTCTAGTTATGTCCGGATCCATCTCCCAAGGTAGGTGGGCAGCCTCCTCGGTCACCCAGGAGGATATCGCGAAGCTTCGGAGGGCGAGGTACCTGACTGCGGAAATCCCCCAAAGGCTCCCTACTAAAGAGCAGGTCATCCCCACACTAAAATCCAGTGAGAGAGTTGTATTCATCTCCCACTTCCTCCGCGGGCTAGGGTTTGCTCTCCACCCCTTCGTTCGCGGCCTCGTGTTCTATTATGGGCTAGACTTTCATGATCTAGCTCCGGACTCTTTTCTCCACATCTCGGTGTTCGTCGTCGTGTGCGAAGCCTTTCTTCGCATCCCTCCACACTTCGGCCTATGGCTCAAGACCTTCAATGTGAAGCCGAAGCTAGTTAACGGGTAACAAGCGGAGTGCCGCGGTGCTATGGTGAGCAAGCTGGCCAACACTATATATCTGGCCAAAAGACACCTTCACAGAAACCTCCAACTCATGGCAGCAGGAGTGGTTCTATATCACGGAACCCCGCGGCACCAAATGGGCACCCGCATCTGTGTTCTGATCTGGCCCTCCATTGCGGCTCACATCATGGATCAACAAGGGGCTAGACTGGGGATCAGCTGATGAAGTACAGACGCTGCAAAGTCGTATCCGAAGTATCTTCGAAAGGGAGGTTGGCCTTATCAACGTGATCCAAGTGATGCTAGTCCGCCGGATCCTCCCGTGCCAAAGGCGGCCTCTCCGTATGTGGGAGTTCAATCCGAAAGGACCGCGGACCCTTCAGCAATTCTTCGGCACAACGCACGAAGGGATGTGGGAACTATTCTTCAAGACGCGAAAGCAGTGGCCGGACATATCAGAGGACATCGATCTCGACTGCAACCATCTGGATACCTCGGTAAGCACCCAATTTCTGACCACAACTCGGATGATTATCCCATAGCGATGTACTGAGAGTTCTATTTCTGACCAGGGCTGGATAAAGAAGGCATAACAGAGTAGGTGTTCAGCTGCACTTCCCGAAGACTCGTCCGATCCTGTGCTGACGAGGATGCTGGTCCCGGCACCGTATCAAGTGCCAGCGCAAGAGGGCCAGAAGAAGAGCGAAGAGGCCGAGAGTGGCCTCCATTCTGCAGGCATGCCGGACACTATATCCGGGGAGACTCAATCTCCCTCTTCGAAAGACGAAGGGGAGGGAGAAGGTGATATCCTTTCCCTCATGGGAGAAAAAGGACCGCATTCGAAGACTTGGAGGTGGAAGCACCCAAGAGAGGGAAGGTCGCCCTACCATATGGTCCGGGTTCCGAAGCCGATGTCGTTGCAAGGCACCTCTCCAGGGACAAGCCCCTTGCCGAATCATAAGTGAACAAGGATGCTCTAGACATATCCCGTCCTTTTCGAGTTGCAGGGGTAACATTTAAACCATATACTTACAGTTCAGTCTATAGTCCGCCCCAACAGTCCTCCTCATCAAGGGACTTAACTCCGGGGATGATGGAAAGCGAGATGCCTTCTCATGCTTCCTCGCCTCTTAGGGCGGACGACTTCGAGGTGTCATCTCGGAGAATCTCCCCTGACCATCAAGTGGCGTGGAGGACAATGAAAACAACGGCCGAGGGCGGTACTTCTATCGTCAAGGGTCCGAGGGGCGCAGCCCCTACGGGGGCCTGCAATGAAGGCCCCGAACTATCCGGCTTATAGCCGAAGACGACTCTAGGGTCAAGCCGATGTATCCCTTTGAAGGGAATGCATAATCCCGTAGCAGCCTCCAGGAATCCAGAGGTGTCGGATACTCTGACAAGCACATTACAAAGTGTGTCTGTCTCAGAGGAACATCGTACCTTAATGGGTACGGTAGTTGAAAGGGTTCTGTCCGTGAGAAGCGGATTGGATGAAGCTTTCGTGAGCCTGTTGAGAGGCTTCAAGGTATGTAATGTAATAGCTTAACTATTTTTACATGCACAATGCGCCCGTGTACAGGTAGTAGCCCCTGACGCTCTGGTCGGCTTCCACAGGAAGGCGATCGGAGGATCAAAAAGATATGCTCAGGAAGTAACCTACTTAATTCGAACATAGGCTGTTACGTCCATGGCGACCGCCCAAGCGACGGAAGTTGCAGATCTAAAGCAGAAACTTGAGTTAGCGGATGAGGACATCACTCTTATTAAAAGGCGGCTCGACGAGGCACAAGGTATCTGTTGGGGCAGCTTGTTTATGCATCTATACTAGTATAAGCACGAGGCTGAAAATCATATACTGTGAAATGCATAACTATAGATGGTGCTGCCGCGGTTGAGACCCTTCGGGCTGAACTTGCCCGGGCCAAGGAGCAGGCCAGAGTGAGCGACGAGGCTGCCGAGAAGGTGGCTGCGGATTTAAAGGTTGAACAGGCCGCTCAGCGCTAGTGCCAGGAGAGAATATCTACCATGGAGCGAGAGCTGAAGGATGCCATTGGTAGGTGCAAAGCTCTCCAGGAGGATAACAAAGCCAAGGCAACCAAACTCAACGAGGCCTTACTAGAGGCAAATGAAGCGCGATCCGAATCTAGAGCGGCCTGGGAGGAGATCCGACAGGCTGGGGAGATAGCGGCTGATAAGCCCTTTCTTTTATAGACAAAGTTTGGCAACCCTAAGTATGCTCTGCTTAACCAAATGTGGAGTTCTCCAGACGTGTTCTCGGATCTGCCGAAGAGTGTTTCCGATGCGGCGCAGTTCTTCCAAACACAGGAAGGACATGCTGCGGAAAGGCTTTTCTGGTCGCAATTCAGTGAGGCAAGGCGTTCGACGCTGCTGAACGAACAGATGGCCAAGTGGGCCGAGCTACACAGGATGTCCGGAGCTGCCATGAAGGACGTCGTGGTTCGGCTATGGCCAGCCGAAGCCGTTCCGAGCAGCTATTTCGGTTTGGTGCAGCGGCTGATTGATGCAGTGCCGCGTATTGACACCGTCAAGCGGTCGGTGTGCATAGAAGGTGCCCGGATGGCGTTCGCCCGCGTCAAGATGTACTGTGTCAAGATGAAGGCCACCGATGTTGCAACCAAGGGTCCGCCTGGAGGCAAGGACCATCGCACGCCGGAGCATTATTTAGGGGACGTCTTAGAGGGCGCGCGCTTGATAGAGGGTCAGTGCTCGAAGGATATTATATTTGAATAAATGTACCAGAATTGTAAAAACAATATTATGATATGTTAAAGTTGTGTTATATACCTTTGCCATTATTTCCTCCTGTGCGGCCGTCTCTTATAACCTGAAAGTTTGCCAGTTGTCAGCTTCGGCCCCCTCGCGTATAAAATGGGGGTGTTCGAAATAGCACTTGATCACTCTTGACCCAATGTCTTGGTCCGGAACGGAGGTGTTAGTGCGGCGAACTAGGCAATCGGACTATAGGGCTTTAACACTTTCACTTAGCCATTGGAGTTTTACGGCGTGGCTACTGTGTAGCCCCTGGTATGTGCGCAGTTATCCGAATACGGCTGCGTTACATAGGTGTCCGAAAAAATGGTCCTTCGTGTAATACGGAAGTAATCACAAAAGATTCTGATAAGTCACCGAGTGGTTGACCATCTCTCGCCGCATCATGACAGTCAGTTTTCGGCTTTCTCTACTGAGGTGTTTGACCAGGTAAACTGGAAACACAATCGCAGTAGTTCTCCCTTTACTACCCTAGCCGATAGGACGGAACGTAGGGTAGCAAGCACAGGAGCCGGGCAACCCAACTATTGACCAAAGACATGATTCGGAGCTGATGCATATAATGCCAAACTCGTGACACCGAAGTATGCTGTAGAGCTGTTCGGACTTTTTTCGGCAACCCATATGTTGCCGTATCAAGCCCCTGGCGATTTGTGCCGAGGTGTCTGCGTGAAACAACTGAAGAAACAAGGCACGTGTGTATGCGGAGAAGCAAATACTGAAGACGGATTATGTTCACTAAAATCTGATTGATACGTCGAACGTAATCTTACAGATTATGACACCACCACCCAGGCCATTTTACGTGCCAGGGGCCGAGGGCTGAGGAAAAAGGCTTTGTACAGGTTTTTTGGTCTAGAAAAAATCTTTTGGGCCTCCTATCGCACGTCTGCGTCGTCTGTGCTTCTGCGAAAAGGCTTCCTTAAAGGGGGCGATCCCCGGTAATTTGTAGGAAAGCTGGGCTCATAAAGAGTCCTTTCAAGTCCATAGGATGGACAGGTATTGGTTCACCTATGGCAAAAAGGTATGAAAATGGTTAGAAAAAAGAAAAAAGGCTAAAGTCCGGACGAACCGCTTTGTAGGCCTGTCTGCATTGTGCCTCCGCCGATGACCAAGGTATTTTAAGTGCATAATTATGTATGCGCGGTGGAAAATCCGCGGGTATAAGAGGCGAATGACGGAGGCGGAGCTGCTAATCCAGCTCTAAAATTGACCGGTCCTGTGTAGTAGAGGCCGGCGGTTTAATGACCGATGAGATATGCGGCTTGAGGAGGCCGCTTTGTACTTCGACTATAATTGCCACAATGTGCTCCTTAGTACGGAGGGAGCGCTCCGTGTTTCCGTAGATCGTTATGGTGCCGCGTGGACCGGGCATCTTGAGCTTTAGATGGGCGTAGTTTGGTACCGCATTGAAACGAGCAAAAGCGGTCCGCCCGAGCAGTGCGTGGTAGCCAATGTGGAATGGGACAATATCGAAGATCAAGTCTTTGCGTCGGAAGTTTTCTGGTGAACCGAAGATGACTTCCAGTGAGATTGAGCCTGTGCCATGGGCTTCTACATCGGGTATTACTCCATTGAAAGTAGTTTTGGTGGGCTTGATCTTTAAATGGCCAATGCCCATTTTGCGGACAGTATCTTGATAGAGCAAATTGAGGCTACTGTCGCCGTCCATGAGGACTCGTGTGAGATGGAATCCGCCGATAGTTGGATCGAGGACCAGAGCTGCCGAATCTCCATGACGGATACTGTTTGGGTGGTCCTTGTGGTCAAAAGTGATAGAGCAGGCCGCCCATGGGTTGAATTTTGGGGCTTCTGGCTTTATGGCATGTGAGGGAGTCCTGGATTAGGGGGTCCTCGGGCGTCCGGCCTCTATGATATGGGCCGGACAGATGGGCCGTGAAGATACAAGACAAAAGACTCTCTCCCGTGTCCGGATAGGACTCTCCTTTGCGTGGATGGCAAGCTTGGCATTCGGATATGAAGATTCCTTTCTCTGTAACCGACTTGGTACAACCCTAGTCCCCTCCGGTGTCTATATAAACCGGAGGGTTTAGTCCGTAGAGGCAATCACAATCATACAGGCTAGACATCTAGGATTTAGCCATTACGATCTCGTGGTAGATCAACTCTTGTAATCCTCATATTCATCAAGATCAATCAAGCAGGAAGTAGGGTATTACCTCCATCGAGAGGGCCCGAACCTGGGTAAACATCGTGTCCCCCGTCTCGTGTTACCATCGAACCTAGACGCACAGTCCGGGACCCCCTACCCGAGATCCGCCGTTTTGACACCGACATTGGTGCTTTCATTGAGAGTTCCATTGTGACGTCGAAGACAGGATCGATGGCTCGCCTTGTCTTCAAGGACAGCATCACCTCTGGAGGAGCCCTGGCCTCAGGCCAAACCCTCCGGTTAGGCGACTTTACCATGATCGCCCGTTCGGAGTTAAGCCGACGATGACCTCTCAGGTCATCGAAAATCCCTTTCGTGTTGACTCCGAATACTCCAAACGGATGGATCTGGCAGAGTTGTCGTCTTTAAACGAACTCCTGGATCGCATCGCCACCATGGGGGTCGCTACAGACTATGATCAGATTGGGCTTAAACCCAATCAGAGAGAAATTAAATCTCTGCCGATCACCCATCAGTTAGCGGTCGTAGAGGAGCAAAACAACGACTCTTCCCTATGTTGAAGACGAACTATGTTCGGATATCCAAGCTCGAACAGTCGGATACCTGTCTGCGGAACGACACTCCCAGCCCTCCGAACCAAGAGTCAGACGTTGGGCCTAAAAAATTAGTGGACATCCTGGAGCCCGAACTAGTAAGCTCGGAAATTCTTCAAACTCCAGACTCCAAACTGGGCCAGGGTTCTGATTTAAAGCCACCCACCCACCACAAGCAATATTCGCTAAGTAATTCCGGTCATCCGGATATATGCGACCTTACGTGCATACGGCAGCAGTCTCAGGAAATAGTCCATCACTTTTGGGCCAGGTTCCTCCTTGTCAAAGACAAGATTAAAGATTGCCACGACGAGGACGCGATTTCAGTATTCTGCAATTCTGCAATAGTTGTCAAAGACGAGGAAAACTCAGACAGCTCGCTGGGAACCCCCGGTTTCTGCTCACCCCCTGGCGAGCAAAAAGGATACACCCTCGCGGGGCACCCGAACACATAGTGAAGAAAACTAAGCCCACTACAGCACGCGGAACCATTCTGGAGGGATAGGCCATGCAAAATAACACGACACTGGATACCGTACCAACCCACAACCTTAGAGCATGTTGGATACTCCGGCAGTGGCCAAGAGCGACGAGGATATCCTCACCAAAGAGCAACACCCCCCGGAGGATGACGACCTCAAAGTATTGACAGTCTTTGAGACTTGGTCTTCAAACAATCGGCACAAGAGAGCACTCCGCGACCTCGCCGAAGTCTGCCAAGTCGCAGCAATAAACCCGTGGAACGGCACGGCCATAACTTTCAATGCCAGTGACGAACCAAGACTTCGGACAGTCCGGGCACCAACCGCCTTGGTCCTCAATCCAATTGTGGACGGCTTTCGGCTCACCAAAGTACTCATGGACGGCGGCAGTGGGCTAAACCTCATTTACGAGGACACACTCAATAAAATGGAAATAGACAGGAGCCGCATCGAGCAAAGTAATACGACCTTCCGAGGGATAATTTCCAGCCGGGAGGCACAGTGCAGGGGGAAAATCACACTTGACGTGGTATTCGGCACGCCGGAGAACTACCGGTCCGAAGAAATAACCTTCGAAGTGGCCCCTTTCAACAGTGGATATCATGCCCTGTTGGGGCGAGATGCGTTCACACGCTTTCAAGCCATACCTCACCACGGGTATATGAAGCTCAAGATGCCCGGGCCCAACGGTATTATCACTCTTGCCAGTGATACGGACATAGCCCTCCGTGCCGAAAACAAAACCGCATCCCTCGCCCTCGAGGCACTGTCTGAGGCCCTCGCGGCCGAAGAGTTAACCGCACTATGCTCCACGGTGGACAGGGACGATGTAATCATTGATAAATGCTACCTCTTGAGCACTGCGTTGGTTTTCCCTTGAAGAGAAAGGGTGATGCAGTAAAGTAGCGTAAGTATTTCCCTCAGTTTTTGAGAACCAAGGTATCAATCCAGTAGGAGACCACGCTCAAGTCCCACACATCTACACAAACAAATAAGAACCTTGCAACCAACGCGATAAAGGGGTTGTTAATCCCTTCATGGCCACTTGCAAAAGTGAGATCTGGTAGAGATGGTAAGATAATATTTTTGGTATTTTTGTTGTATAGATTGAAAGTAAAGATTGCAAAATAAACGGCGAAAGAAATAGCTAGTTGACGGGAGATTAATATGATGGAAAATAGACACGGGGGCCATAGGTTTCACTAGTGGCTTCTCTCAAGATAGCATAAGTATTACGATGGGTAAACAAATTACTGTCGAGCAATTGATAGAATTGAGCATAGTTATGAGAATATCTAGGTATTATCATGTATATAGGCATCACGTCCGTGACAAGTAGACCGACTCCTGCCTGCATCTACTACTATTACTCCACACATCGACCGCTATCCAACATGCATCTAGAGTATTAAGTTCATAAGAACGGAGTAACGCTTTAAGCAAGATGACATGATGTAGAGGGATAAACTCATGCAATATGATATAAACCCCATCTTTTTATCCTCGATGGCAACAATACAGTACGTGTCGTTTCCCCTTCTGTCACTGGGATCGAGCACCGCAAGATTGAACCCAAAGCTAAGCACTTATCCCATTGCAAGAAAGATCAATCTAGTAGGCCAAACCAAACTGATAATTCGAAGAGACTTGCAAAGATAACCAATCATACATGAAAGAATTCAGAGGAGATTCAAATATTGTTCATAGATAATCTTGATCATAAACCCACAATTCATCGGATCTCGACAAACACACCGCAAAAGAAGATTACATCGAATAGATCTCCAAGAGAATCAAGGAGAACTTTGTATTGAGATACAAAGAGAGAGAAGAAGCCATCTAGGTAATAACTATGGACCTGAAGGTCTGAGGTAAACTACTCACACATCATCGGAGAGGCTATGGTGTTGATGTAGAAGCCCTCCGTGATCGATGCCCCCTCCGACGGAGCGCCGGAAAAGGCCCCATGATGGGATCTCACGGGTACAGAAGGTTGCGGCAGTGGAAATAGGGTTTTTGCTCCGTATCTGATGTTTTTGGGGTACGTAGGTATATATAGGAGGAAGAAGTAGGTCGGTGGAGCTACGAGGGGCCCACGAGGGTGGAGGGCGCGCCCAGGGGGTAAGCGCCCCCTGCCTCGTGGCCTCCTCTTTGATTGCTTGATGTCCACTCCAAATCCTCTGGATCACGTTTGTTCCGAAAATCACGTTCCCGAAGGTTTCATTCCGTTTGGACTCGTTTGATATTCCTTTCCTTCGAAACACAGAAATAGGCAAAAAACAACAATTTGGGCTGGGCCTCCGGTTAATAGGTTAGTCCCAAAAATAATATAAAAGTGTATAATAAAGCCCATTAAACGTCCAAAAAAGAATATATAATAGCATGGAAAAATCAAAAATTATAGATATGTTGGAACATATCAAGCATCCCCAAGCTTAATTCCTGCTCGTCCTCGAGTAGGTAAATGATAAAAACAGAATTTTTTATGTGGAATGCTACTTAGCATAATTTTCAATGTAATTCTCTTAACTGTGGCATGAATATTTAGATCCGAAAGATTCAAGATAAAAGTTTACTATTGACATAAAAATAATAATACTTCAAGCATACTAACAAAGCAATCATGTCTTCTCAAAATAACATGGCCAAAGAAAGTTATCCCTACAAAATCATATAGTCTGGCTATGCTCTATCTTCATCACAGGAAGTATTTAATCATGCACAACCCCGATGACAAGCCAAGCAATTGTTTCCTACTTTTGATGTTCTCAAACTTTTTCAATCTTCACGCAATACATGAGCGTGAGCCATGGACATAGCACTATATGTGGAATAGAATGGTGGTTGTAGAGAAGACAAAAAGGAAGAAGATAGTCTCACATCAACTAGGCGTATCAATAGGCTATGGAGATGCCCATCAATAGATATCAATGTGAGTGAGTAGGGATTGCCATGCAACGGATGCACTAGAGCTATAAGTGTATGAAAGCTCAACAAAAGAAACTAAGTGGGTGTGCATCCAACTTGCTTGCTCACGAAGACCTAGGGCATTTCGAGGAAGCCCATCATTTGAATATACAAGCCAAGTTCTATAATGTAAAATTCCCACTAGTATATGAAAGTGATAACATAGGAGACTCTCTATCATGAAGATCATGGTGCTACTTTGAAGCACAAGTGTGGGAAAAGGATAGTAACATTGACCCTTCTCTCTTTTTCTCTCATTTTTTATTTGGGCCTTTTCTTTTTTTTACGGCCTCTTTTTTTCATCCAGAGTCTCATCCCGACTTGTGGGGGAATCATAGTCTCCATCATCCTTTCCTCACTGGGACAATGCTCTAATAATGATGATCATCACACTTTTATTTACTTACAACTCAAGAATTACAACTCAATACTTAGAACAAAAATATGACTATGTGAATGCCTCCGGTGGAGTACTGGGATATGCAATGAATCAAGAGTTACATGTATGAAAATTACGAACGGTGGCTTTGCCACAAATACGATGTCAACTACATGATCATGCAAAGCAATATGACAATGATGGAACGTGTCATAGTAAACGTAACGGTGGTAAGTTGCATGGCAATATATCTCGGAATGGCTATGGAAATGCCATAATAGGTAGGTACGGTGGCTGTTTTGAGGTAGGTAATGGTGGGTGTATGATACCGGCGAAAGGTGCGCGGTATTAGAGAGGCTAGCAATGGTGGAAGGGTGAGAGTGCGTATAATCCATGGACTCAACATTAGTCATAAAGAACTCACATACTTATTGCAAAAATCTATTAGTTATCGAAACAAAGTACTACACGCATGCTCCTAGGGGGATAGATTGGTAGGAAAAGACCATCGCTCGTCCCCGCCCGCCATTCATAAGGAAGACAATCAATAAATAAATCATGCTCCGACTTCATCACATAACGGTTCACCATACGTGCATGCTACGGGAATCACAAACTCTAACACAAGTATTTCTCAAATTCACAACAACTCAACTAGCATGACTCTAATATCACCATCTTCATATCTCAAAACAATTATCAAGTATCAAACTTCTCCTAGTATTCAACGCACTTATAAGAAAGTTTTTACTAATCTTGGATGCCTATCATATTAGGACTAATTTCAGAATTTAAGCAAATTACCATGCTGTTTTGTAGGACTCTCAAAATAATATAAGTGAAGCATGAGAGAATAATAATTTCTATAAAATAAAACCACCACCGAGCTCTAAAAGGTATAAGTGAAGCACTAGAGCAAAAACTATATAGCTCAAAAGATATAAGTGAAGCACATAGAGTATTCTAACAAATTCCGAATCATGTGTGTCTCTCTCAAAAGGTGTGTACAGCAAGGATGATTGTGGTAAACTAAAAAACAAAGACTCAAATCATACAAGAAGCTCCAAGCAAAACACATATCATGTGGTGAATAAAAATATAGCTCCAAGTAAAGTTACCGATAGACGAAGACAAAAGAGGGATGCCTTCCGGGGCATCCCCAAGCTTAAGCTTTTGGTTGTCCTTGGATTTTACCTTGGGGTGCCTTAAGCATCCCCAAGCTTAGGCTCTTGCCAATCCTTGTTCCATAATCCATCAAATCTTTACCCAAAACTTGAAAACTTCACAACACAAAACTTAACAGAAAATCTCGTGAGCTCCGTTAGCGAAAGAAAACAAAACACCACTTCAAGGTACTGTAATGAAATAATTATTTATTTATTTTGGTGTTAAACCTAATGTATTCCAACTTCTCTATGGTTTATAAACTCTTTTACTAGCCATAGATCCATCAAAATAAGCAAACAACACGCAAAAAACAGAATCTGTCAAAAACAGAACTGTCTGTAGTAATCTGTATCTAACGCAAACTTCTGGAACTCAGAAAAATCTACCAAAATAGGAAGACCTATATAATTTGTTTATTGATCTACTGCAATTGGAATCAGTATTTTATCACGTTCTGGTGATTTTAAACAATTGTTTTCGTGAACATAAAGTTTCTGGAATTTTCAGCAAGATCAAATAACTATCATCCAAGAAGATCCTATAGGTTTCACTTGGCACAAACACTAATTAAAACATAAAAACACATCTAACCAGAGGCTAGATCAAAGATTTATTACTAAACAGAAGCAAAAAGCAAAAAACTAAAACAAAATTGGGTTGCCTCCCAACAAGCACTATCGTTTAACGCCCCTAGCTAGGCATAAAAGCAAGGATAGATCTAAGTATTGCCATCTTTGGTAGGAAATCCATAACTGGCTCTCATAATAGATTCATAAGGTAATTTAATATTCTTTCTAGGGAAGTGTTACATGCCTATCCTTAACGTAAATTGGAATCTAATATTCCCTTCCTTCATATCAATAATTGCACCAATCGTTCTAAGGAAAGGTCTACCAAGAATAATAGGACATGAAGGATTGCAATCTATATCAAGAACAATAAAATCTACGGGCACATAATTACTATTTGCAACAATAAGAACATCATTAATTCTTCCCATAGGTTTCTTGATAGTGGAATCCGCAAGGTGCAAGTTTAAAGAGCAATCATCAATTTCACGGAAACCTAGCAAATCACACAAAGTTTTTGGAATCGTGGAAACACTAGCACCCAAATCACACAAAGCATAGCATTCATAATTTTTAATTTTAATTTTAATTGTAGGTTCCCACTAATCATAAAGTTTTCTAGGGATAGAAACTTCCAACTCAAGTTTTTCTTCATAAGATTGCATGAAAGCATCAACGATATGTTTAGTAAAGGCTTTATTTTGGCTATAAGCGTGAGGAGAATTTAGCACGGATTGCAACAAGGAAATACAATCTATCAAAGAGAAATTATCATAATTAAATTCCTTGAAATCCAAAATAGTGGGTTCATTGATATATAAAGTTTTAACCTCTTCAATCCCACTTTTACCAATTTTTGCATCAAGATCTAAAAACTATGAATTTTTGGGACGCCTTTTAACTAAAGTTGACTCATCTCCAGTCCCATCATTATCAAGATTCATATTGCAAAACAAAGATTTAATAGGAGACACATCAATAACTTTTAGATCTTCATCTTTATTCTCATAAAAACTCTCCGGTTTAGCGGCCATCTTATTAACTAAGGTGGCCTGCTTATCCGAAATTTCAGCTATTAATTTTTCAAGATGAGCAATCTGAGATTTCAAACCATTAAATTCCTTAGACATGTCATCAAGCTCTTTATTCATGTACTCCATAAAGCCATTTTGTTCCTTAAGCTCGTTTCTGAAGAAATTATTATGCTCAAATTGTAAAGTCATAAAGCTTCTGACGTTGCTTTCAATCTCTTCCAACCTTTTAAGGTGAAGATCACCAAATCTAGGCCGGGCCATAAGGGAAACAAGCAACAAGAGGCAAGCAAAAAGAGGCGAACGGAAAAGAGGGCGAATTAAATGGCAAGGTTGAAGTGGGGACAGGAAAACGAGAGGCAAAAGGAAAATAATGTAATGCGAGGGATAAGAGTTTGTGATGGGTACTTGGTATGTCTTGACTTGTGCGTAGACTCCCCGGCAACGGCGCCAGAAATCCTTCTTGCTACCTCTTGAGAACTGCGTTGGTTTTCCCTTGAAGAGGAAAGGGTGATGCAGTAAAGTAGCGTAAGTATTTCCGTTAGTTTTTGAGAACCAATGTATCGATCCAGTAGGAGACCACACTCAAGTCCCACACACCTACACAAACAAATAAGAACCTTGCAACCAACGCGATAAAGGGGTTGTCAATCCCTTCACGGCCACTTGCAAAAATGAGATCTGATTGAGATGATAAGATAATATTTCTGGTATTTTTGTTGTATAGATTGAAAGTAAAGATTGCAAAATAAACGGCGAAGAAATAGCTAGTTGATGGGAGATTAATATGATGGAAAATAGACCCGGGGGCCATAGGTTTCACTAGTGGCTTCTCTCAAGATAGCATAAGTATTACGGTGGGTAAACAAATTACTGTCGAGCAATTGATATAATTGAGCATAGTTATGAGAATATCTAGGTATGATCATTTATATAGGCATCATGTCCGTGACAAGTAGATCGACTCCTGCCTGCATCTACTACTATTACTCCACACATCGACCGCTATCCAGCATGCATCTAGAGTATTAAGTTCATAAGAACGGAGTAACGCTTTAAGCAAGATGACATGATGTAGAGGGATAAACTCATGCAATATGATATAAACCCCATCTTTTTATCCTCAATGGCAACACTACAATACATGTCGTTTCCCCTTCTGCCACTGGGATCGAGCACCGCAAGATTGAACCCAAAGCTAAGCACTTCTCCCATTGCAAGAAAGATCAATCTAGTAGCCCAAACCAAACTGATAATTCGAAGAGACTTGCAAAGATAACAAATCATACATAAAAGAATTCAGAGGAGATTCAAATATTGTTCATAGATAATCTTGATCATAAACCCACAATTCACCGGATCTCGACAAACACACCGCAAAAGAAGATTACATCGAATAGATCTCCAAGAGAATCAAGGAGAACTTTGTATTGAGATACAAAGAGAGAGAAGAAGCCATCTAGCTAATAACTATGGACCCGAAGGTCTGAGGTAAACTACTCACACATCATCGGAGAGGCTATGGTGTTGATATAGTAGCCCTCCGTGATCGATGCCCCCTCCGGCGGAGCGCCAGAAAAGGCCCCAAGATGGGATCTCACGGGTACAGAAGGTTGCGGCGGTGTAAATATGGTTTTTGCTCCGTATCTGATGTTTTTGGGGTACGTAGGTATATATAGGAGGAAGAAGTAGGTCGGTGGAGCTACGAGGGGCCCACGAGGGTGGAGGGCGCGCCTAGGGGGTAGGCGCGCCCCCTGCCTCGTGGCCTCCTTGTTTATTGCATGACGTCCACTTTAAGTCCTGTGGATCATGTTTGTCTCGAAAATCACGTTCCCGAAGGTTTCATTCCGTTTGGACTCCGTTTGATATTCCTTTCCTTCGAAACACTGAAATTGGTAAAAAAAAACAGCAATTTGGGCTGGGCCTTCGGTTAATAGGTTAGTCCCAAAAATAATATAAAAGTGTATAATAAAGCCCATTAAACATCCAAAACAGAATATATAATAGCATGGAACAATCAAAAATTATAGATACGTTGGAGACGTATCAATAAACGCCCCTAATCCACCTCTTCCAAACCAGCAGACAAAATAGTCAAATTTCAGGTCCACCCAACGGACCCCAAGAAGACAACCTCCATTGGGGTACAGCTGGACCCAACGGTTGACGCCGCACTACGAGCGTTCCTACGCGAAAACTGGGACATATTCGCCTGGCACCCTTCAGATATGCCAGGAATCCCACGCAGGTTGGCCGGACACAGCCTCAATATACTGAAGGGATATAAGCCGGTCAAGCAAACACTGCGGCACTTTTCCGAACCCAAACGACAAGCTATGGGGGAGGAGCTAGCCAAGTTAATCGAGGCCGGATTCATCAGAGAAATAAAACATCCGGACTGGCTAGCAAACCTAGTGATGGTACCAAATAAGGATAAATCCCGGCGCATGTGCGTCGATTTCAAAGACCTCAACAAGGCCTGCCCTAAGGATCCCTTCCCCCTCCCCCACATCGATCAGATTATCGATGCCACCGCAGGACACGACTCACTGTGTTTCCTCGACGCATACTATGGATACCATCAAATCAAAATGAAGGAGTCTGATCAAGCCGCAACGGCATTCATTACCCCATACGGGCCTTTCTGCTTCAACACTATGCCCTTCGGGCTCAAAAACGCCGGCGCCACCTACCAGCGCATGATTCAAACATGCCTCGAGAAACAAATCGGCAAGACAGTTGAAGCATATGTGGATTACGTAGTCATCAAGACTAGGCACGTCAAGTCACTAATAGACGACCTGCGTCTCACATTCGACAACCTCCATACATATGACATCAAGCTCAATCCGGAAAAGTGTGTTTTCGTCGTTCCCGCTGGAAAACTGCTGGGCTTCATCGTTTCCAATAGAGGAATTGAGGCAAATCCAGTCAAAATCTGGGCTTTGTCGCAATTGTCTATACCAACAGACCTTAAGCAAGTCCAAAAACTAGCCGGATGTAAGCTTTCAGCCGCTTTATCTCTAGATTAGGAGAAAAAGCATTGCCACTTTATCGCCTTCTCCGACGCACCGACCACTTCGAGTGGACGGATGCGGCAACGGCTGGACTGGAAGAAATAAAGGCTCTTTTAGCGAGTAACCCAATCCTAGCCGCGCCAAGCGTCGGTGAACCAATGTTATTATACATATCTGCAACTTACCAGGTGGTGAGCACGGTGCTCATCGTTGAGCGAGAGGAGGACGGACACAAATTCCCACTTCAGAAACCGGTATACTATATATCCACCATCCTCACACCATGCAAATCCCAGTACCCTCATTACCAAAAGATAGCATATGCGGTCTTCATGGCATCCCGGAAACTACGACACTACTTCCAAGAGTGCTCTATCACGGTGGCTTCCGAAGTGCCACCCAATGACATAATAAACAACCGCAACGCTACGGGCCAGATTGCTGAGTGGGCCATTGAGCTTCTACCATTCGACATAGCATACAAACCACGCCGGGCCATTAAATCCCAAGTATTGGTCGATTTCGTCGCCGAATGGACAGAGGCCGAACTCCCTAAAGAGTACGGCACATATTGCAACTGGGTCATGTACTTTGATGGCTCTAAAATAATGGCAGGTTTAGGAGCAGGCGTCGTTTTAACGTCCCCCACTGGACACACAGTCCAGTACGTACTGCAAATACTATACACAGACTCCAACAATGCAGCCGAATATGAGGCCTTATTGCAAGGTCTTCGGATGGCTACCTCCATGGGCATACAATACCTGGAGGTGCGCGGGGATTCAAATCTCGCAATATCCCAGATAAACGGAGACTTCGACGCCAAAGATCCAAAGATGGTGGCCTATCGTAACGCCGTACCAAAAATATCAGCTCGGTTCGAGGGACTCGAGTTTCACCACGTGGCTCGAGAAAGCAATCAAGCGGCGGACATCCTTGCTCGCATGGGCGCCAAGCGCGACCCCGTCCCGCCTAACATCTTTTTGGAAAGGCTCTTCAAGCCATCCGTGGTGTGGCAGGATGAGAGCGGCAACACTAGTCCGGATCCGATTATACCCCCAGATTCCGAACACAATACCGATATCATCGGGGGCTCAGTCATTGAAATAACACCATCGGCCCATCTGATAATGGAAGTAATTGCCCCATGGACCGAACCCTTCTTGGCCTACCTTAATAGGCGAGAGCTCCCTAAGGACCAGAATGAGGCTCGCTGCATTTTTCAGCGTTCGAAAAGTGCTACTGGAGTCCTTCAAAGATGTATTTCCGAAGAAGAGGGGCGGCAGCTCCTGGCTGAAATCCATGCTGGTCCTGGCGGCCACCATGCCGCGGCTCGGTCCCTTGTAAGTAAGGCCTTCCGTACAGGTTTCTTTTGGCCGACGGCCCGAGCAGATGCACAGGACCTGGTCCAATGTTGTGTCGGATGCCAACTCTTCGCCAATCAAAGCCATATGCCGCCTACTGCTCTACAAACAATCCCCATTACCTGGCCTTTTGTAGTCTGGGGTCTTGATATGGAAGGACCCCTTAAAGAAGGAAGCCATAAGAAAAAATATCTGCTAGTCATGGTAGATAAATGCACCAAGTGGATAGAGGCCAAACCAGTGAAAACGGCTGAAGCTGGACCGGTGATAGATTTTATATCTGGTATCGTGCACCGTTATGGTGTCCCACACAGCATCATCACCAATAATGGCTCCAATTTCACGGCCGACGAAGTGAAAACCTGGTGTGCTAAATTGGGCATTAAACTTGATTACGCCTCGGTATATCATCCACAAACAAACGGTCAGGTCGAACGAGCTTATGGTCTTATTACGAGCGGCATTAAGCCTAGACTAGTGCAGTCGTTGAAAGAATCAGACAAGCACTGGGTTGAGGAGTTGGACTCCGTACTCTGGGGGCTGCGGACCACGCCCAATCGCACTACCGGATACACACCATTCTTCATGGTGTACGGCGCAGAGGCCGTTTTGTCCTGCGACATTATTCATGACTCACCTCGAGTGCGCATGTATGAAGAGAGAGAGAAGCCGAGTTGGATCGGCAGGACAGCCTAGATGTCTTGGAGGAGGAGCGTGATGTTGCAAAAGCCCGATCCGCATTCTATCAACAACAGGCTCGCAGATATCAAAGTAGAGAGGTGCGGGCCAAGACTTATAATGTTGGTGAACTCGTTCTACGCTTGCCAGAAAAGATAAAGGACAAACTCAAGCCCAAGTGGGAGGGTCCCTTCATCATAGATGAAATTCTCACTAGAGGAGCGTACCGCCTGCGTGACGCATTGGACAATCGCCAAGAGCCGAACCCGTGGAACGCCACTAGACTCCGAAGATTCTACGCCTAGAGCCTGACCCTTTGTTCATTTTCTTCTCCCTTTGTCTCCGTTTTTCCTCTCTTCAGTTTTTTTAGCTTTAAGCTCTTGTGCAGCTGAACCACGCACACATGACGTACACATCATTAAATGTATACACCCATAATGCCTGGGGGATTCTTTTTCAGAAACTTATTATTATCTTTCGAGCATCAAGCTCCACACATATGCGTCTTTAACTCATATGTAGCTTTTCTTTGCCATTATATGCACCATTATGACTTAAGTTTTGGCCAAGCTGGGTTGCCTGGCTCCTGTGCTTATGCCCTACATTCCCGTTTGTTCGTCTAGGGCATAAAGGGAGCACCTCTGCGATTGTTACAGCCGGGTCATCCGGACGTGTACCTCAGACTGGGTGAAGACGAAAGCTAGCGTTCTTATGGGAATATTCGGTCGGCGGACTAAAGATGTTTTATATTCATTACATTATGAACCCCCGGATCTTATGTATACTGCGACTTTTTGATCACAGTTTGGACATGCATACCAACGCATGTTCACCTAGGGATAGGAACCCTTAACGGAACTATTCTCCCTGGAAGATGTTTCTTACATTCAACATGTAATATAACATAGCTAGCTGGATACAACTTGTCTGTTCAAGAAACTATGACCCCTACGCCTGGTTTCCATGCATACCCTGGTCTATATTACAGTTAGGGTATTCGGAAACACTCCGCACCTTCGGGTCCAGAGGTTGAAGCGAAAAGGTCAGCCATGACAATCGTTTTACAATCCGGCTAGGGACACATTTGTCAATTGAAGTTCATTGTCACTTGGACTCAAAAACTTCTTCCTCTATGCCATCTAACAGGCTATCTAGCTTACAATCCTGTTGGGAATACTTGGCGGCTATCTTTACCTGGTCATATACCAGACTAACTGGAATTTCTTTTCCATCTTACCCTAACAGTCCGACCCGGGCCATATGATTCGGATCAAGCTTGGTGTACCGTGTTTTCACCATGGCCCAGGCCTCTCGTGCACCTTCTCGGGAGGCCGATATCTTCCATAATCGGAAGTGCCGCTGAGCTTCTTGGAATAGCTTCACAAGCTCCTCCATATTTCCTGGAGGAGAGGCGGACGGCCACAAAGCTTTGGCAATGCTCCGCATTGCTTGCCGAGCTCGCTCGTGCAGTTGGGACAGCTCTTGCAGCAGGCCGCCTTGAGAGCCGGACATTTCCTCTTTGGGACGGCCAATCAGCATACCTACAGACATAAATCTGTTAGACCATTTTCTTCGCTGAATTATACGAAGGTAAGTTCAAGAGCATACTGAATATGCCGCCTCATAGCCTCTTATTCTCCTTGACGGTGTTAGCCGGCTAGGCTCGCACATCTTTTAGTTCTTCGCCCAGCAGGGTATTGGCATCCTGCAGCTTATTCTTTTCATCCCTGACCCATGTCAGCACACGTTCGCTTGCGGCTAGTTGCCTTTTGGCCTCTTGTTCGCCCTCCTGCGCGACTTTCAGTGCCCCTTCCAGTTGATCTGCTGATCCTGTCATCGGAAACGCAACAGTATTAACATTACTGGTGTATGATGACATTTTTCTGGATGGAAGGGAATATTACCAGGCATCGCCTTCTTGGATTTCTCTAGTTCGGCGGTAACCACAGCAGTCGGGTCTGACACTTTTCCAGCTCTTGAGTCAACAGGCTATTCTTCTCCGTGAGTGCCTGATTATACGATGATCCTTAAATCAGTTGTATGAACTGCTTCAAGTCTCGGGGGCTACTGGTATATGATTACCAAATCTGTACTTACCCGCATATCTTTTAAATGATGGTCCGTGGCTCTGGCAAGCCCATCCCGAGCAGCTCGGATGTATGCATCGGCCGAGCTGAAGGCGTTGAATGCCTCCTTTGAAAAGCCAGGGTCACGGAGAGCGGCCTTCCGGCGCCGATGATTCATGGCACTCTCCACTTCAGAGTTCGTAACAGACATATCATCCGAATCCTCTGCGGAAGGACAATTCGGCGTCACTCCCGTGTTAGCCTCTATTCTTAAGGCCGGATCTGGAACTTGACTGGTGGAGGCGCAACCGGCAGGATCCCCGGACATAGTCCAGTGAATGCTCTTCCTGATAAGACGCAGTGGACAATGTCACAGTTCGATGTGACTGCGAAGGGGTGTATTTAAAAAGCTATACCTCTTTGATGAAGGCTCGGCCGTGTTTTCATTTGCCTTCCTCTTCGAAGGCTTGCCCGTCGCGGGCGTTGCCCTCTTATGAGTCGCCTCCGGTGCAGCATGGCGCGCCGAGCGCCTCCCCTTGGAGCATGAGACAGTGCGGTGGGTGAGGCGGAATAAGGAAGCTCTTTCAGAGGAGATGTCTCCTGATCACTTACATGTGAGGCAGGAAGGAGGCCGGGATAGTCGGCTATGATGGCCACTTCTGTGCCGTCGTAGCTCGCCTGGTAAAATACTCCCTCCTCAAGCTCTACAAATATGTCCGGATCCTCTTCAAATCCGGGGTCAAGATCCTGGTTATGGTTCTCCGGCTGTGGAGTGGGGCTATAGATCCCCTCAATGACCTTTCGCCATTCCTGTTACAAATGGACGGGTTAGTGTCAATCAAAATTGACTCAGGGGGAGGATTGAGTAAAGTGGTGGGATTAAAACTCACCCAGTTAGGAGGATTGTACATGGAAAATCCATCTTGGCGTTTAAGGCAAGAGAAATCCTCTTTCTCCCCTTTGTACAGTTCGGCCAATATTTTTGCCAAAGCAGCGGGTGTGTCCGGACCCTTCTGTCCGCAGCGTGAGGTGTCGTCTTCCCCATTATAGTGCCACATAGGGAGCCCTATGAATTGGAGCGGCTGGACACCCCGCACTATGGAAGTCACCATTACCTCAATTATTGATAATCCGGACTGGGCGAGTGTCCTTATCTTGCCCATTAATTGACGGACTTCCGTGCTATCTTCCTCCTCGAGGCTCCGAGGGCGCCAGCTGTGGTGTTTCTTCAATGGAGCACTGGAAAATTCGGGAAGACCCATGCGGATTGGGTCGGGGAGAGCGACGTCCTCAATATAGAAGCATTCCGAGGACCGCTCTTCGGATGCCTTCTTCGGTGTGCCGGATAAGTGTCCGGTCCCGGCTATGCGCCATACTTCAGCGCCACCCACCTCAAATACCGATCTCTCTTGGGTGCGAGGGATGAGGCAGAATAGCTTTCTCCATAAATCAAAATGGGCCTCACATCCCAGGAATAGCTTGCAAAGAGCAACAAAACCCGCGATATGCAGGATTGAGGCCGGTGTGAGGTTGTGCAGCTGGAGGCCATAATACTCCAGGAGTCCTCGGAGGAAGGGGTGGATTGGAAATCCGATGCCCCACAACAAGTAGGAAACGAAGCACACCCGTTCCCCCTGGTTGGATTGGGGAAATTTTCCGCCAGGGCTTCACCAGAGAAGGAGGTCAATCCTGCCCGAACAGGGACTAGATCCGCGGGGGGAAGGAATCCCTGCGTTTGAAGCTTAACCAGCTGATCATGGGATACCGAGCATCTCTCCCAGTCGCCTTTTTCGGAGCCGTGGGGGCGGGAGGAAGAGCTGGGAATGCTAGCCATGTTGGAATGGTTTCTCCTGGCAAGCTCTAAGGATTTTTCGCTGGATGTGGGATGGGATCTAAGATCCAATCTCTTTAAATAGATGCCTTTCTTGCATGGTCGGGGTGTTATGTGCAAAAAATACCCAGACTTCTCGTATTCGCTCGACACCTGGAAGCAGAAGCAATGGAGGCACAAAAGCCAAGGGGCACAACATTAAATCACAAGCCGAATACAGATCTCTAAGTCAGGTGCTTTGAAGTAATCGGAGGAGGAACCCGTCTTGCAATGCCGAAGACAATCTGCGCGCCGGATACATCGTCATTGTAGCCTGGTTCGGGGGCTACTGAGGGAGTCCTGGATTAGGGGGTCCTCGGGCGTCCGGCCTCTATGATATGGGCCAGACTGATGGGCCGTGAAGATACAAGACAGAAGACTCTCTCCCGTTTCGGGATAGGACTCTCCTTTGCGTGGATGGCAAGCTTGGCGTTCGGATATGAAGATTCCTTTCTCTGTAACTGACTTTGTACAACCCTTGTCCCCTCCGGTGTCTATATAAACCGGAGGGTTTAGTCCGTAGAGGCAATCACAATCATACAGGCTAGACATCTAGGGTTTAGCCATTACGATCTTGTGGTAGATCAACTCTTGTAATCCTCATATCCATCAAGATCAATCAAGCAGGAAGTAGGGTATTACGTCCATCGAGAGGGCCCGAACCTGGGAAACATCGTGTCCCCCGTCTCATGTTACCATCGAACCTAGACGCATAGTTCGGGACCCCCTACCCGAGATCCGCCGGTTTTGACAGCGACAACGTGGTCGTCTCATTGTTCGTGCTTGCGCTCCCTTTCAGAGGTATGCGTCACGAGTATCATGTTTACTGTTTTTACTTCAGGGGGAAATTGCTTCTATCCCCTGGTGTTCGGCAGGCGAGTCACCTCTCCTTCACTGTCACAGGGCGGCCCCTTCCCTTTGTGTTCGGCATTGAGCTTGTTGGCCTGTTTGAAAACCCAACAATTTCTGTTGGTATGGTTGGCGGGTTTGTCGGGGCTGCCATGGATCGTACAGGGCCGATCCAGTATCTTGTCTAGACTAGATGGACCATCTCTATTTGCCTTAAACGGCTTCTTCCGTTGACCGGTTTTGGAGCCACTAAATCCGGCGTTGACCGTTGTGTCTTGGGTTCCTGCATTATTGCTGTGACGCTTGTCTTTATTGCGTCGTGGTTTGCCATTGCCATCCCTGACTTCGGAGGTGCCAGGATCGCTCGCGTTGTTGCCTCTACGAGCGACCCAGCTGTCTTCTCCCGCGCAAAAGCGGGTCATTTGTGCGGTGAGAGCTGCCACGGACTTTGGCTTTTCTTGATCGAGGTGGCGGGCGAGCCACTCATCGCGGACGCTATGTTTAAAAGCCGCGAGTGCTTCAGCATCCGGACAGTCGACAATTTGGTTCTTTTTAATTAGGAACCTGGTCCAGAGTTTCCTGGCTGACTCCCCGGGCTGTTGAACTATGTGACTCAAGTCATCGGCATTCAGAGGTCGGACGTATGTGCCTTGGAAGTTGTCGCGGAAGGCGTCCTCCAAGTCCTCCCAGCTGCCAATAGAGTTTTCAGGCAGGCTGTTCAACCAGTGCCGAGCTGGTCCCTTGAGTTTTAGCGGGAGGTATTTGATGGCATGAAGATCATCACCGCGGGCCATATGAATATGGAGAAGAAAGTCCTCAATCCATACCATGGGGTCTGTTGTTCCATCATATGATTCGATATTCACGGGTTTAAACCCTTATGGGAATTCGTGATCCATTACTTCATCAGTGAAGTAGAGGAGGTGTGTGGCGCCTCTATATCGGGCCACGTCGCGACGTAGCTCGGATGGAGTCCGTCTGCAGTGTTTGGCCCAGACATGGTTGTGCTTGTCATGTCCGGCTAGATAGCCGTCATCGCGCGTCGGGGCACACCCTCGCGATCCCTAGATCGATCTGGTCTGACCTGCTCTATTTTCCAGGTCTTGCCGTAGGTCGTATGTATATCCCCGGGCTGTTGTGTCTCTACCTTTACGACGAGGTGGTATGGGCTGGTGTTCGGCTTGAGTTGCCGGTTTGTCCCGGGCACGTGGTGGTTGGTCAGCCCGTTACATGTTGACGGTACGGGCTCAAGTGCCTCGTCGTCGAATTGAGGTAGCAGTTTACGCTTCGGGTAACTTTTGGTTGGGCGCTCGAGGCCGTATTCCGTGGCTGCCAGGACATTAGTCCACCTGTCGTTGAGTAGATCTTGATCAGCTTGAAGCTGTTGCTGCTTCTTTTTCAGGCTTCGTGCAGTGGCTATTAGCCGGCGCTTAAAGCGCTCCTGCTCAAGAGGTTCCTCGGGCACGATAAAGTCTTCGTTGCCGAGGCTCACCTCATCCTCGGAGAGTGGAAGATAATTACTGTCCTCCGATCTTCGTTTACGGCCTGTTCATCAAGGCTAACTGTCCCATCTTCCCGATCGGCCTGTTCCAAGGTTGGCTCGATGGGTTCTTCTTGGTTTTCGGCCTAGTCCGGAGTATTGTTGTCTCTCGTACCGGTATTGCTATCTTTTCCATGGCGTGATTTAGAGCTGCGCCGCTGAAGTCGGCACTTTGGTTGTATCTCAGGAGGTTTATCCTCGACTGCATTTTTCTCGTTATCACTGTTACCCTCTTTAGGTGTATCCACCATGTACACGTCATACGAAGAGGTGGCCGTCCAGCATCCGGTAAACGGCGGGTTTTGGGCCTGCTCTTCTCCGGCATCGTCGTCCATACCGTCGATGTCTTCGGAGCCGTAATCGAGCATGTTGGTTAAATCCTCAACAGTGGCTATGAAGTGGGTGGTGGGTGGGACGTAAGATTCCCCGCTCTCAGCCCCTAGTCCGGGCTGGGTGTAGTTTGGACATTGCTCCTCTGTAATGACGAGGGATTGCATCAAGTCCAGAGCCTCGCTTAAACGCGAGGTTTGGCCAGGGAGGA
Source organism: Aegilops tauschii subsp. strangulata (assembly GCF_002575655.3). Taxonomy (NCBI): domain Eukaryota; kingdom Viridiplantae; phylum Streptophyta; class Magnoliopsida; order Poales; family Poaceae; genus Aegilops; species Aegilops tauschii. The sequence goes on from NC_053039.3 coordinate 253,722,153, forward strand.
AATAGTCCGTGGAGTACAGCGGGGAGGAAACTCCTTGGCCGAGCTCACACGATGTTGACTCCGAGAGTCCGGAGCCAGTGTCCGTAGAAGAATCCGGCTCCATGATGGTTGCCAGCGACACTATTTTCTCCGGCTCCCCCGTACTGGGCTTAGTGGCCGCAGATAGTCCGGCGGGCTCAAGAATCCCATCTTCGGACCTGGCGATACGCTCCGGATCTAAGGCGAGAGCGGAGGTTGGAGTCATGATCCCTTGGAAGATCAAGTCTCCTCGGATATCAGCGACATAATCCAGATTTCCAAAACTAATCTGGTGACCTGGGGCGTAGCTATCGATCTGCTCTAGATGGCCAAGCGAGTTGGCCCGTCGTGCGAAGCCGCCGAATACGAAGATCTGCCCGGGGAGAAAGACATCCCTTAGGGCAGTATTGTTGTAGATGATGGATGGAGCCATCAAACCTTCTAATGGCGACACAGCGGAACTCTCAATGAAAGCACCAATGTCAGTGTCAAAACCGGTGGATCTCGGGTAGGGGGTCCCGAACTGTGCGTCTAAGGTCGATGGTAACAGGAGACGAGGGACACGATGTTTACCCAGGTTCGGGCCCTCTTGATGGAGGTAATCCCCTACTTCCTGCTTGATTGATCTTGATGATATGAGGATTACAATAGTTGATCTACCACGAGATTGTAATGGCTAAACCCTAATGTCTAGCTTGTATGATCCTATATCTCTCTACGGACTAAACCCACCTGTTTATATAGACACCTGAGGGGCCTAGGGTTGTACAGAGTCGGTTTACAGAGGAAGGAATCTTCATATCTGAACGCCAAGCTTGCCTTCCACGCCAAGGAGAGTCCCATCCGGACACGGGAGGAAGTCTTCGGTCTTGTATCTTCACGGCCCATCAATCCGGCCCACGTCACATAGGCCGGACGCCCGAGGACCCCTTAGTCCAAGACTCCCTCAGTCAAACTCAGAAGCGGAAACCTCTCGAGCACGGCGTGGATTGGGTCATCGGGATCCATGATACGCCTCAAACGTATCTACTTTCCAAAACAATTTCTCCTATTTTTTGGCCTCTAATTTGCTTGATTTTAATTAAACTAACCTGGACTCACATTATTGCAGCAGAATTATCATGGTGTTATTTCTGTTCATAAATGAAAGTGCTCAGATTTGGACGGGGTTTTTCAAGAATTGTTTTAGAATATATGATGAAGAAAGAAGATGGACCAGAGCACCAGGACTCCACATGGCCTGCTGGTGCAGCCACCCCCGAGGGCGTGCCCCCTGACCATCACCTTACGACGATTCTAGTTCCCAAGAATCATATATACGCATAAAAAGTTCAAAGAAAATCACAGGCGCGTTTTACAATGCGGAGTCACCGCCACCTCATGTTCTTCCTTCAGAGATCCGAATTGGAGTCTATTTCTACCTCCAGAGAGGGGAATTCATCGCCATCGTCATCACCAACCCTTCTTCAACAATAATTTCATGATGTTGACATCCACGTGTGAGTAATTCCTCGGTAGACACATGGAGCCATGGAGGTAGATGGGAATTGGATGAGATTTCTTATGTAATACTCCCTCCATTCTTAAATATAAGTCTTTTTAGATATTCCAATAAGGTACTACATATGGAGCAAAATGAGTGAATCTACACTCTAAAATATGTCTATATACATCTCTATGTAGTTTGTATTGAAATCTCTAAAAAAAACTTATATTTAGAAATAGAGGAAGTAGATGTCAGATTTGTTAGGGCATGATGACTAGTATCTACTATTTTCTGAGTTTGATGTTGTTATTACCTTGGTATGCTTAATGCTCGCTACTAAGGTCTGAGTGTCATGATTTCAGATCTGAACCCTCTATGTTTTCATGAATATATTTGTGTTCTTGATCATATCTGCAAGTTGTATGCACTTGTTATTGTTTTGAACCCTAAACCCGAAGTGACAACAACTGGGATATCGACGGGGATGACTTCACCTCGAGGATTACATGTATTCAGCCTATATATTAATGCTTTGATCCGGTTCTTGTTTAAAAGGAGTGACATTCCATTATGATTCCACTCCCACGGGAGGGTAGGGAAAAAGTGTTGGGAAACGTTGCATGCAAAACAAAAAAAATTCTACGCACACGCAAGATCTATCCATGGAGATGCATAGCAACGAGAGGGGAGAGTGTGTCTACGTACCTTCGTAGACCGAAAGCGGAAGCGTTTAACAACGCAGTTGATGTAGTCGAACTTCTTCGCGCTCCAACCGATCAAGTACCGAACATACGCCACCTCCGCGTTCTGCACACGTTCAGCTCGGTGACGTCCTTCGCCTTCTTGATCCAGCAAGATGGCGAGGTAGTAGATGAGTTCCGCAGCACGACGGCGTGGTGACGGTGATGGTGAAGCTATCTCTGCAGTGTTTGGCCTAAGCACTACGAAAATATGACCGGGGGTGTAAATGGTGGAGGGGGCGCCGCACACGGCTAAGATAATGTTTTGGGTGTGCTAGGCGCCCCCCTCCCACATATATATAGGTGGGAGGGAGGAGGGAGCAGCCTGGAGGGCGCCCCAAGTAGTCCGACTCCTACTTGGGCTCCTCCCCACGTGGCGCCCCCCTTTCCTTATTTGCCGGAGGGGGAAAGGAAAAGGGGGAGAGGGAAGGAAGGGGAGGCCGAATCCTCCCCCCTTTCCTTTCCCCACTTTGGTGGCTGCCATATGGGGTGCACCAGCCCCTTGTGGGCTGGTGTGCTCCCCTCTAATGGCCCAATAGGCCCACTAACCTCCCAGGGGTGTCCGGTAACCCCTCCGGTACTCCGATGACTACCCGGTACACTCTGAAACACTTCCGGTGTTCGAATACCATTGTCCTATATATCAATCTTTACCTCTCGACCATTTCGAGACTTCCCGTCATGTTCATGATCTCATCCAGGACTCTGAACAACATTCAGTCACCAAATCATATAACTCATATAACACTATATCATCAACGAACGTTAAGCGTGCGGACCCTACGGGTTCGAGAACTATGTAGACATGACTGAGACACCTCTCCGGTCAATAACGAATAGCGGAACCTGGATGCACATATTGGCTCCTATATATTCTACAAAGATCTTTATCGGTCAAACCGTTATGACAACATACGTAATTCCCTTTGTCCATCGGTATGTTACTTGTCCGAGATTCGATTGTCGGTATCTTCATACCTAGTTCAATCTCGTTACCGGCAAGTCTCTTTACTCGTTCCGTAATACATCATCCTGTAACTAACTCATTAATCACTTTGCTTGCAAGGCTTCTTATGATGTGTATTACCGAGAGGGCCCAGAGATACATCTCCGATACTCGGAGTGACAAATCCTAATCTCGATCTGTGCCAACTCAGCAAACACCTTCGGAGATACATGTAGAGCATCTTTATGATCACCCAGTTACGTTGTGATGTTTGATATCACACAAAGTATTCCTCCGGTATCCGGGAGTTGCATAATCTCATAGTCGGAGGAATATGTGTTTGACATGACAAAAGCTATAGCAATAAACTGAACGATCAATATGCTAAGCTAATGGATGGGTCTTGTCCATCACATCATTCTCCTAATGATGTGATCCCTTTATCATATGACAACACATGTCTATGGTTAGGAAACCTTAACCATCTTTGATCAACGAGCTAGTCTAGTAGATGCTTACTAGGGAGACAATATTTGTTTATGTATTCACACATGTATTTAAGTTTTCGATCAATATAATTCTAGCATGAATAATAAACCTTTATCATGAGTAAGGAAATATAAAATAACAACTTTATTATTGCCTCTAGGGCATATTTCCTTAAAAAAGATCTTCTGCAAATTCTTATCGCAAGCATGCACAACTATTTATGGAATGCATGCCTACATATGATTGATGAATTGGAGCTAGTTTGCCATTTCTCTATGTTATGTTTGTTACATAATGAATCTCATTTGAACGAAACCCACTATCTACTTCCATGCCTACGCTTTTCATTACTGTTGCTCTCACTACAGTTACTACTGTTGTACTCTACTACTATTCAGCAATACTGTTCTTGCTACTATTACTGTTATTATGTATATATCACTACCGCTATCATATTACTGTGCTACTAATAAATTGTTGCAAGAAAGTTATCTATCTAGGTGTGGTTGAATTTACAACTCAACTGCTAAGGCTTATAAATATTCTTTGGCTCCTCTTGTGTCAAATCAATAAATTTGGGTTGAATTACTTCCCTTGAAGACTATTGCGGTCCCTACACTTGTGGGTCATCAACCCCTGCCCTCCTCACTCCGGCTGGGCCGCGATGGGGACGACATCATTCACGCGGACAAGAGGGTGACTGGGCCAACTTGGACGACACCCACCTCCTTCTTCACCCATACGAGGGGCCTGGCTCCCCCGTGGCCGTCATTGGCGCTGCGGGACGTGTTGGATCCCCTTCCAGGGCTGTTGTCGCCCCCCAAATCCACCATTGTTGCGAGGAAAGTTCGCCCCATGGTTGTGGGACGTCTATGATGGGACGTTCTGCTCTGCCACCGTTCTATGATGGGACGTTTTGCTCCGCCACCATGTTCAGCCTATAGGCAACATTGTTGCTAAGAGCGGAGAAGATGGGAGGGGACGACCGACGATGACATGTACCTAGGGTAGGGTAATAGGCCTGACCTAGACACGCTTCCCAAGGACACTACCTTAAAGTCAAAGGCATTCAAAGTACAGCAGCATCTACCGACTGAAATCACCTTAGAGTGCAACCCACTTGACTAACAATTCCACTCGGATAACCCAATTCCATTCGACCAGGAGATAGTCATTCGACCACACCATAAATCACTCAGAGTACAGAAGGTCTAAAGTCACTCTGGATGGCAACGGTCAGGCGTTCACTCCGTAGTCTTAATGATCATTTATATGTCTTTATTATTGGCGTCACCAGTAACGTCTCACCTTAATGTACATTGAACCCCTTGTAACGTGGGCTGGCTGGGTCCTGGCGCACTCTATATAAGCCACCCCCTCCACTGGCACAAGGGTTCGGACCCCCTGTAACTTCACGCATAATCCAGTCGACCACCTCTGGGCACCGAGACGTAGGGCTTTTACCTCTTCTGAGAAGGCCCTAAACTCGTAAATCTTGCATGCACAACCTCATCGTAGCTAGGATCTTGCCTCCTCCTACGTACCCCCTATTCTACTGTCAGACTTAGAACCACGACAGTTGGCGCCCACTATGGGGCAGGTGTCTTAGCGACTTTCTGGTGAGGTTGAGATTTTTCCGATTCCCATCATCATGGTTTCTGGTGGCAGTTTGGCTGAGGGCTGCGAGATCCGTCCCGGCGCGCTCGTCTTCATCGCCGACGACTCCGCCTGGCTCCAGGAGGCCCCCCTCGACGCCGAGACGCTCCCTGTCCGCAGGGCGACGCACTTTCGCGCATGTGTTCGTAGCTTCCTACTGCGACAGCCGTCGACCCAGTATCGGTTGGCTCCTGCAACATCTTCGCTCCCCGCTGCTTGCCGTCGCAAGCGATCCGGTCGGTCGCGGCTTCAGCGGTGGGTAAAGCATGCGGTGGCCCGTCAGTCGGCCACCCCTCAAATCGCGGCAATCGAACCCAACGAATATCTCTACAGCATGTTCGACTGGCTCCATCGAGACCCTATCCGAGTGCGACAACAGCGACCCTGCAGCAGAGGTCCTGATGGTCGACACACCGTGCAGCCCGCCTGGTATGTGTCGCAGCGGCGGCGGTGATGACAGCGGCGACCCATTGCACGTTCACGAGGAATATCATCCTGAAGCCCTCACTTCACAGCAGAGGGAGGAGCTGCACCGTCGCATCGAGGAGGCCCTCCACACTCCCATCGTCGGGGAGACCTCCGAGGCTCGGGTCTTGGAGGCTCCGCGCCTCGCCACTTTGGCTGAGCGCGTGCGGCTGGAGAACCTTCAGCACTCACTCGACGAGCGCGCTCGACGTCAGATTCCTGAATCCAGTCGACGATAGCGGTAGTTGTTCCCGCCTGAACCTCAGGCATACCGCACGCCGATCCAGAATCTCACAGCTATAGCCCGTATAGCAGAGTCAATTCAGCCATCCCAATTAGAGGCTGGAAGAGGTTTGATGCAGATCCGGGTGCTGCTCCGGGCGGCAGGAGAGCAAAACACGGCCGTTTCTCAATCTTGCAACAGGATCCATAGCAGATCTGTGGTGGCCGACACAGTCCAATCGGCTCACAGCCCAAGATCGCCTCCGTGGCATGAGGTACGTGGGCATCGCCAAGAGCAGTACTTGGGTCGGAACCACGAACAGTATGATCATCGACTTGGCCATGATGACCGTCGTCGAGTGCCTACGCCCCCTCCGAGGGGCGGATCATATGTGCACCGACAATATGATGAGAGGCGCCCGTACAACGATGAGCGGAGGGTCCCAGTCGACCCAAGAGAGCCAGGGTTTGATGCGAGGTCAATCCTCGTTCAAGGTCTGGTCGACAGGAACAGAGCACACAGAGAAGGACTCGACAGAGATCGTCCGACTGGCAGTAGAGTTCATGTCTCTGGACCTGAATGTTTCAGCAGAGCCATCAGACCTGCTGAGATTCCACCCAACTTCAGGTTGGAAACGGGACTGAGCAAGTTCACCAGTGAGTCGAAGCCTGACACTTGGCTAGAAGATTACCGAGTAGCTGTGCAGATTGGCGGCGGTAATGAAGATGTAGCCATGAAGCATCTCCCCTTGATGTTGGAAGGTTCAACCAGAGCTTGGTTGAATCAGTTGACCCCTGGTAGTATATACAGTTGGGAAGAGTTGGCCTGAGTGTTTGTCAGAACATTTGAAGGCACTTGCAAACGGCCCACAGGGCTGGCTGGGTTGCAGCATTGTGTACAGAAGCCGAATGAAACCTTGAGGGATTACATCCAAAGGTGGACCACTTTGCATCACACAGTGGAAAATGGGTCTCAGCAACAAGCAGTTTGCGCCTTCAAGGCGGGTGTTCGGTACAGAGAGCTAAACCTGAAATTCGGTCGGACATGAGATATGACCCTGACCCGAATGATGGAAATAGCCACTCGGTACGCCAACGGCGAAGAAGAAGACCGACTCCGCAGTGGCAAGAGCAAACCAGTCGCCCAGGACATCGGAGGAGGTAATTCCAGTCGAAAAAGCGCACAACCGAACCTGTAGGTCCTGGTGAGGCCGCAGTAGTGACCCAAGGAAAGTTCAAGGGAAAGCGTAAGGGGCCCTGGATCCCCAAGAAGGTGAAAGATCAAGCTGGAAATGATGTGCTAGATTAGCCGTGTCATGTACACACCAAGAAGGATGAAGAGGGTAATCTAATTTACCCCAAGCATACCACTCGACAGTGTCGGCTCCTTATCCAGCAGTTCCGAGAGAAACAACCCAGTTAGAAAGGGAAAGAGTCTGATAAGGACGAGGACAAAGAAGAGGACGATGGTTACCCTCAGGTCAATGCCACTTTAGTGATTTTTGCTGATGTTGAGAGCAAAAGTCGACTGAAAGTTATCAACAGAGAAGTGAACGCGGTTGCTCCGGCAACACCCACATATTTGAAGTGGTCAAAGACTCCTATCACATTCGACTAGTCCGATCACCCAGCACACGTAGCCACCCCGGGAGGCAAGCGTTGGTGGTCGACCCAGTCATTGGGGGCACCCGACTGACCAAAGTGTTGATGGATGGTGGCAGTGGCTTGAATATTTTGTATGCTGAGACTCTCCAAGAGATGGGCATTCCGATGTCCAAACTCAATGAAAGCAATATGCGATTCCACGGGGTCATCCCTGGGAAGAAAGCTGACTCACTCGGTTAGATCACTATTGATGTGGTTTTCGGTGATTCGACGAATTACCGTAAGGAAAAGTTGACATTTGAAGTTGTGGATTTTCACAGTGCCTATCATGCTTTTCTGGGTAGACCCGCATATGCCCGTTTCATGGCTAGACCATGTTATGTGTACCTCAAGCTGAAGATGCCTCGTCCCAGGGGCGTTATCACAGTCACTGGAAATCGGCAAAGAGCAGAAGAGTGCCTCCGGAAGGGCTCAAAGATTGCCGATGAACAAATGGCAACGGTGGAAATGCAAGAATATCAGAAAAGTACAGATCCGACTGGTTTGCTGCGTTCTAAGAAGCCTGCTTCAGAGTCTGCATTTCAGTCGTCCGGTGAAACAAAGCCAGTTCACATTCACCCGACCGATCCCAATGTTGCTCCGACTCATATTTCAACAACACTCGACAGCAAATAGGAAGAAGCGCTCATCCAGTTCCTTCGTGAGAACTGGGACATCTTCGCATGGAAGCCTTCTGACATGCCAGGTGTACCCAGGGGACTAGCTGAGCACCGTTTGGGAGTCGACCCAAAAGCAAGACCTGTCAAAGAGCATCTCCGATGGTCCGCCGTGGAGAAAAGGAAGGTAATTGGCGAGGAGGTGGCTCGGCTTCTGGTAGCAGAGTTCATCCGAGAGATATACCACTCCAAGTGGCTCGCCAATGTTGTCATGGTTCCCAAGAAAGATGATTCACTTGGTATGTGCATCGACTTCAAGCATATCAATCAGGCCTGCCCGAAAGATCATTTCCCTCTACCCCGCATCGATCAAATCATCGACTCGACTGCGGGATGCGAGCATTTGTCCTTTTTGGACGCTTATTCCGGGTACCATCATATCCGACTGTATGGACCCGACGAAATAAAAACAGCTTTCATCACCCCATTCGGGTGTTTTTGCTATGTTACATGCCTTTTGGACACAAGAATGCTGGCGCCACATTCATGTGCATGATACAGAAGTGCCTGCTCACTCAAATCAGTCGGAATGTGGAAGCATACATGGATGACATCGTGGTCAAGTCACGAAAAGGTTCTGACCTACTGACTGACCTTGCTGAAACCTTTGCCAACCTAAGGAGATATGATATCAAGCTTAATCCGTCGAAGTGCACATTCGGAGTCCCAGGTGGAAAGTTACTTGGTTTCCTCATTTTTGAACAAGGGATCGATGCAAACCCAGAGAAAGTTGGTGCAATCCTCCGAATGAAACGCCATGTGCGTGTGCATGACGTTCAGAAGCTTACTAGTTGTTTGGCCGCTTTGAGTCGATTCATCTCTCGTCTCGGTGAAAAGGCATTTCCTCTTTACCGACTGATGAAGAAATCTGACAAGTTCGAGTGGACTCCTGAAGCTGACGCAGCGTTTGCAGAACTCAAAGCCCTGCTTTCCACCCAGCCGGTGCTCGCTGCCCCAATCAACAAAGATCCTTTACTGCTTTATATTGCAGCCACAGGACAAGTTGTCAGTACACTGCTCATGGTTGAGCGGGAAGAAGAAAGCAAAGCCTACAAAGTTCAGCACCCAGTGTATTATATTTCTGAAGTCTTGACTCCATCCAAGCAGAGATATCCGCATTATCAGAAACTTGTTTATGGAATTTACTTGACCACGAAGAAGGTTGCAAATTACTTCTCAGATCACTCAGTTACAGTCGTCAGTGACGCTCCATTGTCAGAAATTCTGAACAACAGGGATCCAACTGGTCGAGTGGCAAAGTGGGCGATTGAACTCCTTCCATTGGATATCAAGTTTGAGGCCAAGAAAGCAATCAAGTCCCAAGCAATAGCAGATTTCCTCGCCGAGTGGGTTGAGCAGCAACAACCGACTCAGATTCAGTCGGAACATTGGACTATGTTCTTTGATGGATCCAAGATGCTGAATGGTTCTGGTGCTGGGGTAGTCCTGGTATCCCCGCGAGGCGACAAACTCAGTTATGTTCTCCAGATTCACTTTGATTCCTCCACCAATGAAGCTGAATATGAGGCACTTCTGTATGGGTTGCATGTGGCCATTTCACTCGGCGTCCGCCGCCTAATGGCTTACGGCGACTCAGATTTAGTGGTCAATCAAGTGATGAAGGAGTGGGACATCAGGAGCCCGGCTATGACTGGCTATTGCAATGCAATGAGAAAGTTGGAAAAGAAGTTTGAAGGGTTAGAGCTCCACCACATACCCCAACTGAAGAATCATGCAGCTGATGACTTGGCAAAGATAGATTCCAAGCGGGAGCCCGTTCCCAGCAATGTGTTCTTGGAGCATCTTCACACCCCGTCAGTTCAAGAGGATCCTTTCACAGAAGAGCCCCCACAACCGAAAAGTCCCACTGATCCGACTGAGGTTGAAATCCCAGCCGTGGTCGACCTGATCATGGAGGTTTTGGTCGTCATCCCCGATTGGACGGTGCCATATATTGCATATCTGCTTAGGAAAGAACTTTCAGACGATGAAGATGAGGCTCGTCAGATTGTCCGTCGATCCAAAGCCTTCATCGTGATAGGTGGACAGCTTTACAGAGAGAGTGTTACTGGAGTCGCCCAGCGATGCATCACGCCAGAAGAAGGTCGAATGATCCTCAATGACATCCACTCGGGGACCTGTGGTCACCATGCGTCCTCTCGGACCATCGTGGCCAAAGCATACCGAGCGGGATTTTATTGGCCATGAGCAAATGAGATGGCAAAAGATATAGTCGACAAGTGTGAAGGCTGTCAGTTATACTCCAACATGTCCCACAAGCCTGCATCAGCCTTGAAGACCATTCCACTCGTCTAGGCATTTGCTATTTGGGGATTGGATATGGTTGGACCCCTGAGGACCGACAGAAGTGGTTTCACTCATTTGCTTGTAGCAGTCGACAAGTTCACTAAATGGATCGAAGCCAAGCCTATCAAGAATCTCGATTCAAGCACTGCCATCAGTTTCATCAAAGAGCTAATATTCAGATATGGAGTCCCTCATAGTATTATCACAGATAATGGCTCCACTTTGATTCTGACAAGTTCAGAGCATTATGCGCTTCCCAAGGAACTCGGGTAGACTACGCGTCTGTCGCGCACCCGCAGTCGAATGGGCAGGCAGAGAGAGCAAATGGTTTGATCCTCCAAGGGCTGAAACCTCGATTGATGCGTGACCTCAAGCATGCGGCAGGCGCTTGGGTAGACGAGTTACCATCAGTCCTTTGGGGGTTGAGAACAACACCAAATCGGTCGACCGGTCGGACTCCCTTCTTCATGGTCTATGGGGCTGAGGCCGTGCTGCCGAGTGATTTGCTTCACAACGCACCCCGAGTAGAACTCTTCTCAGAAGCCGAAGCATAACAAGCTCGACAAGATGCTGTTGATCTTCTGGAAGAAGAAAGAGAGATGGCTTTGATCCGATCGACCATTTATCAGCAAGACCTCCGTCGATTCCATGCCAGAAACGTGAGAGGTCGAGCATTTCAGGAAGGTGACCTTGTGCTCCGAGTGGACCAGCAACGGCCTCACAAGCTTGCTCCCGCTTGGGAAGGCCCCTTCATCATCACCAAGGTGCTCCACAACAGAGCATATCACCTGTACAACGTGGAACACAAGAAAGACGAGCCACGCACTTGGAATGCGGAGCTGCTCCGCCATTTTCATACTTAAACATTCAGTCTGTTGAGATGTAATAATAAGTACCTTCCAGTTTGTTTATCAAACACGAAGTTTTACAGTCTCATAAATGATTGTTGTTACGTTTGCATATGTTCAAAATCCCCCAGTGGGTGGCTTAGCTGCGAACCCGATTCGCCTAAGTTTCACAAACAAACACCGACTGAAGAGCAATCCTCTCACTCGAAGGCTTAGCCGCGAACCCGATTCGCCTACGTTTAAAAAAATCCTACCGAGTGAAGAGCAACCCTCTCACTCGGGGGCTTAGCTGCAGTTCCGTACCCGCCTAAGTTTAAAAAATCCTACCGAGTGAGGAGCAACCCTCTCACTCGGGGGCTTAGCTGTAGTTTCGTACTCACCTAAGTGTAAACAATCCTACCGAGTGAAGAGCAACCCTCTCACTTGGAGGCTTAGCTGCAGTTCCATACTCGCCTAAGTTTAAAAAATCCTACCGAGTGAAGAGCAACTCTCTCACTCGGGGGCTTAGCTGCAGTTCTGTACTCGCCTAAGTTTAAAAAATCCTACCGAGTGAAGAGCAACCCTCTCACTCGGGGGCTTAGCTGCAGTTTCGTCCTCGCCTAAGTTTAAAAAATCGCACCGAGTGAAGAGCAACCCTCTCACTCGGGGGCTTAGCTGAAGTTCCGTACTCGCCTAAGTTTAAAAATCTCCGAGTGAAGAGCAATCCTCTCACCCAGGGACTTGGCCACATGCTCCATCCCGATCTGCAAGGACGATGAGGTGCAGGTTGTCTGCGATCCTCTCCTCAGATCTGCGCCATAAGTACAACGTACACTCCGTCCCGATCCACAAAGACGACGAGGTGCAGGTCATTTGCGACCCTCTCCTCAGAGCTACGTCACAAATATAAAAGTCTGTTTCGAGTGAAGAAACAAGTTCCACTCGGAGTCAAGAGATTCAAAGGCAGCGAAAGCAAAGACAACAGTTACAAAATAAAGTCCGGATAAATCCCACAAGGTACTGAACCACAGTTAAGAGTGCTCGGGCATCAGGCCTGAAGGAGTTTAACAGTTACAAAATCACTCGGCATTCCGAGGCAAATTTAATCAGGGCATAAAGTTTGTTCACTCCGTCGGAGGAGGGCTGGCAGGCTCGATGAACTCGTCCAGGTCGATTCCGTCTGCAATACGAATAGCGGCTTCGATGAAGGTCTCCATGAAGGACTGAAAGTCGAGCTTCTTAGTATTGGTGACCTTGAGTGTTGCAAGCTTCTCTTCCTTGACCTCTTTGCAGTGGACGCAAACCAGAGACAGGGCTACATCAGCACCGCATCGGGCGGATGATTTCCTCCATTCCTGCACTCGACCGAGTATCTCGTTAAGTCGAGTCATCAGAGACTTGAGGTCATTCTGAAATGTCACCCTTGGCCAGAGCGTCGTGTCGATCCATGACACCGCCACCTTTAGGCGGGCAATGTAGTCCATGGCATTGCCAAGACGAGATTCCAGTCGGAGCACATTCATGGCAGCTTCATCCTTGACAGGGGAGTTGATGGGGTCCAAACTCGTCTCAATCCTCCCAGTCTCTTCCTCAAAGTTTTGGGAGAATTCTGCGCACACAGAGAAATAATGAGTCGACAGCCGTAGGATGAGTCGACAACAGCAAATCAGTCGGACAAGGAAAAGTACCTTCAAGCATAAGGAACAGCTTCTTGGCGAGCCCTCCCAGATAAACCTCCAGCTCGTCCCTCTTCCGAGTGAGATCTCCAACTTTGCCGGTCAGAGTCACCTTGTCCTTCTTCAGCTGCACGACTTCCTTGTTGGCTTCGCTGATGGCCCTCTTCAGTTTGGCGTTTTCGTCCTCTAATTTGCCGACCGAAGCCAGCTTCTTGTCGGCAAATTCAGTTTTTTCCCGCGCCGTCTTCTGGGCTACGGCAAGGTCAAGATCCTTCTGCTCCAGCGCATGCTTCATTTTCTCTAAAGAAATAACATTCTTCAGACGGGCTTGGAGTTGTTTGTTTTCACTAAGCACATCTGTTCGAGTGAAGTCACTCGGTTCAAGAAGCGAAAAGTAAAGCTGACAAAGCACGTGGTCGACAATTAGTTACCTCCCATAGCAGCTGCTTCATCTTGAGCCTTCTGCAAGTTTTTCTTGGCTAACTCCAAGTCAAGGTTGAGTTGGATCTGTTTCTTCTCCAAGTCAGTAAATCGAGCCCCGAGCTCACAAGATATCTGCAGTCAGTCGACAGAAACAAGAATTGGTTGCTTCCAAGCGATAAAGTACAAGTTCAACTTGTTACGACAAAAAGAGTTCTAAGACTACTGCCGAATCATACATTCAACAGTAGTCTCGGGGACAACACCCAGTGGGTGCACTTAGCGTGCCCCCACTGATTTGGCATTTCAATCGACTTGGTCCGTCCAGTCGAAGGAAAAATACAACAACCGTTATTCTCATACCACAGCCGACTGCCCGCAGTCGACTACGGTCTCGGGGACTACACCCAGTGGGTGCACTCAGCGTGCCCCCACTGGTCCAGATTCCACTCGACATGGTCCGCCCAGACTGAGTGGAAGAACTGTCTAGAGACATTCTGTTCAAAGACCCCCGCCGAATCAAAAATTCGACGGTGGCCTCGGGGACTTTACCCAGTGGGTGCACTCTGCATGCCCCCACTAGTTCAAAGAAACACTCGACGCTGATGTCTACTACACAACCTTCTTCTTGTAGACGTTGTTGGGCCTGCAAGTGCATAGGTTTGTAGGACAGTAGCAAATTTCCCTCAAGTGGATGACCTAAGGTTTATCAATCCGTGGGAGGCGTAGGATGAAGATGGTCTCTCTCAAACAACCCTGCAACCAAATAACAAAGAGTCTCTTGTGTCCCCAACACACCCAATACAATGGTAAATTGTATAGGTGCACTAGTTCGGCGAAGAGATGGTGATACAAGTGCAATATGGATGGTAGATATAGGTTTTTGTAATCTGAAAATATAAAAACAGCAAGGTAACTAATGATAAAAGTGAGCGTAAACGGTATTGCAATGCTAGGAAACAAGGCCTAAGGTTCATACTTTCACTAGTGCAAGTTCTCTCAACAATAATAACATAATTGGATCATATTACTATCCCTCAACATGCAACAAAGAGTCACTCCAAAGCCACTAATAGCGGAGAACAAACGAAGAGATTATGGTAGGGTACGAAACCACCTCAAAGTTATTCTTTCGGATCAATCTATTCAAGAGTTCGTACTAGAATAACACCTTAAGACACAAATCAACCAAAATCCTAATGTCACCTAGATACTCCATTGTCACCTCAAGTATCCGTGGGCATGATTATACGATATGCATCACCCAATCTCAAATTCATCTATTCAACAAACACAAAGTACTTCCAAAGAGTGCCCCAAAGTTTCTACCGGAGAGTCAAGACGAAAACGTGTGCCAACCCCTATGCATAGGTTCATGGGCGGAACCCGCAAGTTGATCACCAAAACATACATCAAGTGGATCACGCGAATATCCCATTGTCACCACAGATAAACACGGCAAGACATACATCAAGTGTTCTCAAATCCTTAAAGACTCAATCCGATAAGATAACTACAAGAGGAAAACTCAATTCATCACAAGAGAGTAGAGGGGGAGAAACATCATAAGATCCAACTATAATAGCAAAGCTCGCGATACATCAAGATCGTGCCATAGAGAGAACACGAGAGAGAGAGAGATCAAACACATAGCTACTGGTACATACCCTCAGCCCCGAGGGTGAACTACTCCCTCCTCGTCATGGAGAGCGCCGGGATGATGAAGATGGCCACCGGTGATGGGTTCCCCCTCCGGCAGGGTGCCGGAACGGGCTCCCGAGAGGTTTTTGGTGGCTACAGAGGCTTGCGGCGGCGGAACTCCCGATCTATCTTCATATTCGATGGTTTTAGGGTATATGAGAATATATAGGCGAAAGAAGTCGGTCGGGGGACGCTCGAGGGGCCCAGGAGACAGGGGCGCGCCTAGGAAGGAAGGGCGCGCCATCCTATCTCCTGGCTTCCTCGAAGCTTCCCTGGCTTGTACTCCAAGTCTCCCGGATCATGTTCGTTCCAAAAATCACGCTCCAGAAGGTTTCATTCCGTTTGGACTCCGTTTGATATTCCTTTTCTTTGAAATACTGAAACAGGCAATAAAACAACAATATGGGCTGGGCCTCCGGTTAATAGGTTAGTCCAAAAAATAATATAAATGTGTATAATAAAGCCCGTAATCATTCAAAACAGATAATAAAATAGCATGAATGCTTCATAAATTATAGATACGTTGGAGACGTATCAGCATCTCCAAGCTTAATTCCTACTCGTCCTCGAGTAGGTAAATGATAAAAGAAAGAATTTATGAAGTGTGAATGCTAGCAGGTGCATAAGTTTAATCAATGATAATTTCAATCACCTTTTCTAGCATAATTATATGTCATAACAGTAGTTCATCTCATAAAACTTCTCAAGATCAAGTAACAAGCTATTCACATGTTAAAGCATAGATCATAAACTTTCTTGAAAACTAGCAAACTTCATTCTCAGTCATCAAACAATTGCAATTCATCTTATTTTCAGGAAGGGTCTATGTCAGAGCTTTAATTTAGCAAACTCCACATACTCAACTATCATATAGTCTTCTACAATTGCTAACACTCACGCAATACTTATGGTTATGGAGTTTTAATCGGACACTGAGAAAGATAGGGGCTTATAGTGTCGCCTCCCAACGTATTCACCTTTGGGTGATGTCAACAATAATAGTTCATGCTAACTTACATCCAATTGGATATATATATCAGGATCTTTCCGACACGAGGTGCTTGCCAAAGGATAAAATGAAAAAGGGAAAGGTGAAGATCACCTTGACTCTTGCATAAAGTAAAAGATAGGCCCTTCGCAGAGGGAAGCAGGGATTTGCAGAGGTGCCAGAGCTCGATTTTGAAATAGAGATGAAAATAATTTTGAGAGGTATGATCTCATTGTCAACATAACAACCAAGAGTTCCCAATATCTTCCATACTACATACATTATAGGCGGTTCCCAAACAGAATGGTAAAGTTTTTACTCCCCCTCCACCAACAATCATCAATCCATGGCTTGCGTGAAACAACGGGTGCCTCCAACTAGCATCAATCCTGGGGGAGTTTTGTTTGCAATTATTTTTGATTTGATTTTGATCTTTTGATCATGGGACTGGGCATCCCGGTTACCAGCCATTTTCTCGTGAATGATGAGCGGAGTCCACTCATCGTGAGAATAACCCACCTAGCATGGAAGATACTGACAACCCCTAGTCGCTACATGAGCGATTCGGGCATACAAAACAGATTATTGTTTGAAGGTTTAGAGTTTGGCACATGCAAATTTACTTGGAACGGCAGGTAAATACCGCATATAGGTAGGTATGGTGGAGTCTCATGGCAAAACTGGGTTTAAGGATATTTGGAAGCACAAGTAGTATCTCTACTTGGTGCAAGGAATTTGGCTAGCATGAGGGGGAAAGGCAAGCTCAACATGTTTGAATGATCCATGACAATATACTTTAACTGAGATGTGAGAAAACATAACCCATTATGTTGTCTTCCTTGTCCAACATCAACTCTTTCGCATGTCATACTTAATGAGTGCCCACAATTATAAAATATGTCTAAGATAGTATATTTATATGTGAAATCTCTCTTCCTTCAATATTCTTTCATGAATTGTTCAAATGACCAATACAATGCTTGCTAACCTTCAATAAATTTACTTCCTCTACTTCTTAGATGTAAAGTCATTACTCCTAACGGGGTAAGCATATGAAACATGTATAATTTCAGATTTATGACATTCAAATCATTCAACCATTTACTCATAGGATATAAGTGAAGCACACGAGTAAATGACAAACTACTCCAAAAAGATATAAGTGAAGATCAGTGAGTAGTTAAATAATTATGTAACTTATGTGAAGACTCTCTCTCAATAAAGAATTTCAGATCTTGGTATTTTCTTCAAACAGCGAGCAAAGCAAAATAAAATGACATTGCAAGGATAGCACGACTCATGTGAAGAAGCAAAAACTTAGGCTCAACCGATACTAACCGGTAATTATTGAAGAAGAAAGGTGGGATGCCAACCGGGGCATCCCCAAGCTTAGATGCTTGAGACTTCTTGAAATATTATCTTGGGGTGCCTTGGGCATCCCCAAGCTTGAGCTTTTGTGCCTCCTTAATTCCTTTTATATCGCGGTCTCCCTAAATCTCAAAAGCTTCATCCACACAAAACTCAACAAGGACACGTGAGATAGGTTAGTATAAATCAACGCAATAACCTTATCATCCTCTACAGTAGAAAATCACAAAAATAATTATTCAACATTGCATACTAAATGTCTCTGCATATTTAATACTCCTATCCTCAAATAGAATCATTAAACAAGCAAACATATGCAAACAATGCAAACATAACAGCAATCTGCCAAAACGGTACAGTCTGTAAAGAATGCAAGATTCATCATACTTCCCTAACTCGAAAAATTATGAAAGAAAATTCCCACTGTAGTAAATTTATCAGAGCTTATTATGCAAGAGGTTTCAACATTTTATCACATTCTGACTTTTCTAGAATTTTTGCAACAGCGGTAAACTTTCTGTTTTCAAATAGCAACATGTATACTTGCAAAATAAGCATGGTAAAGGCTATCCTTGACATTTTTATTGAAACTAAAGATGCAAAACATTATTCTAAATAACAGAAAGCAAATACTAATAAAAGAAAATGACTCTCCAAGCAAAACACATATCATGTGGTGAATAAAAATATAGCTCCAAGTAAAGTTACCGATGAACGAAGACGAAAGAGGGGATGCCTTCCGGGGCATCCCCAAGCTTAGGCTCTTGGTTGTCCTTGAATATTATCTTGGGGTGCCTTGGGCATCTCCAAGCTTAGGCTCTTTCCTCTCCTTGTTCCATATTTCATCGAATCTTTACCCAAAACTTGAAAACTTCACAACACAAAACTCAACAGAAAACTCGTAAGCACCGTTAGCGAAAGAAAACAAAACACCACTTCAAGGTACTGTAATGAACTCATTATTTATTTATATTGGTGTTAAACCTACTGTATTCCAACTTATCTATGGTTTATAAGCTATTTTACTAGCCATAGATTCATCAAAATAAACAAACAACACACGAAAAACAGAATCTGTCAAAAACAGAACACTCTGTAGTAATCTGTAACTAACGCAAACTTCTGGAACTCCAAAAATTCTACCAAAATAGGAAGACCTAGATAATTTGATTATTGATCTGCTGCAATTAGAATCAGTATTTTATCACGTTCTGGTGATTTTAAACAATTGTTTTCGTGAACAGAAAGTTTCTGGAATTTTCAGCAAGATCGAATAACTATCATCCAAGAAGATCCTATAGGTCTTACTTGGCACAAACACTAATTAAAACATAAAACCACATCTAACCAGAGGCTAGATGATTTATTTATTACTAAACAGAACCAAAAAGCAAGAAACAAAAATAAAATTGGGTTGCCTCCCAACAAGCGCTTACGTTTAACGCCCCTAGCTAGGCATGATGATTTCAATGATGCTCACATAAAAGATAGGAATTGAAACATAAAGAGAGCATCATGAAGAATATGACTAGAACATTTAAGTCTAACCCACTTCCTATGCATAGGGATTTTGTGAGCAGACGACATATGGGAACAAGAATCAACTAGCATAGGAAGGCAAAACAAGCATAACTTCAAAACTTTAAGCACATAGAGAGGAAACTTGATATTATTGCAATTCCTACAAGCATATGTTCCTCCCTCATAATAATTTTCAGTAGCATCATGAATGAATTCAACAATATAACCAGCACCTAAAGCATTCTTTTCATGATCTACTTGCATAGAAATTTTACTACTCTCCACATAAGCAAAATTCTTCTCATTCGGAATAGTGGGAGTATCATAAGAGACTTGAATACTATAAATTGTTTCTACATTGAATGCATAACAAGTTTTATAAATATAATCATCACTACTTTTTATAGCATAAGTTTCATCACAATAATCATCATAAGTAGGAACTTTGTTCTCATCATAATCAATTGAAACCTCTTCCAAGATAGTGGAATCACTAAATAAAGTTGACACTCTTCCAAATCCACTTTCATATTCATCACAATAAGATTCAACATCCTCCAAAATAGTGGGATCACTACATCCTAAAGTTGACACTCTTCCAAACCCACTTTCATCAATATAATCATCATAACTAGGAGGCATGCTTTCATCATAATAAATTTGCTCATCAAAACTTGGGGGACAAAAAATATCATCTTCATCAAACATAGCTTCCCCAAGCTTGTGGCCTTGCATATCATTAGCATCATGGGTATTCAAAGAATTCATACTAACAACATTGCAATCATGCTCATCATTCAAAGATTTAGTATCAAACATTTTATAGACTTCTTCTTCTAGCACTTGAGCACAATTTTCCTTTTCATCATACTTACGAAAGATATTAAAAAGATGAAGCGTATGAGACAAACTCAATTCCATTTTTTTGTAGTTTTTCTTTTATAAACTAAAATAGTGATAAAAAAAGAAAAAAAAAAGATTCGATTGCAAGATCTAAAGATATACCTTCAAGCACTCACCTCCCCGGCAACGGCGCTAGAAAAGAGCTTGATGTCTACTACACAACCTTCTTCTTGTAGACGTTGTTGGGCCTGCAAGTGCACAGGTTTGTAGGACAGTAGCAAATTTCCCTCAAGTGGATGACCTAAGGTTTTATCAATCCGTGGGAGGCGTAGGATGAAGATGGTCTCTCTCAAACAACCCTGCAACCAAATAACAAAGAGTCTCTTCTGTTCCCAACACACCCAATACAATGGTAAATTGTATAGGTGCACTAGTTCGGCGAAGAGATGGTGATACAAGTGCAATATGGATGGTAGATATAGGTTTTTGTAATCTGAAAATATAAAAACAGCAAGGTAACTAATGATAAAAGTGAGCGTAAATGGTATTGCAATGCTAGGAAACAAGGCCTAAGGTTCATACTTTCACTAGTGCAAGTTCTCTCAACAATAATAACATAATTGGATCATATAACTATCCCTCAACATGCAACAAAGAGTCACTCCAAAGCCACTAATAGCGGAGAACAAACAAAGAGATTATGGTAGGGTACGAAACCACCTCAAAGTTATTCTTTCGGATCAATCTATTCAAGAGTTCGTACTAGAATAACACCTTAAGACACAAATCAACCAAAACCCTAATGTCACCTAGATACTCCATTGTCACCTCAAGTATCCGTGGGCATGATTATACGATATGCATCACACAATCTCAAATTCATCTATTCAACCAACACAAAGTACTTCCAAAGAGTGCCCCAAAGTTTCTACCGGAGAGTCAAGACGAAAACGTGTGCCAACCCCTATGCATAGGTTCATGGGCGGAACCCGCAAGTTGATCACCAAAACATACATCAAGTGGATCACGCGAATATCCCATTGTCACCACAGATAAACACGGCAAGACATACATCAAGTGTTCTCAAATCCTTAAAGACTCAATCTGATAAAATAACTTCAAGGGGAAAACTCAATTCATCACAAGAGAGTAGAGGGGGAGAAACATCATAAGATCCAACTATAATAGCAAAGCTCGTGATACATCAAGATCATGCCATAGAGAGAACACGAGAGAGAGAGAGAGATGAAACACATAGCTACTGGTACATACCCTCAGCCCCGAGGGTGAACTACTCCCTCCTCGTCATGGAGAGCGTCGGGATGATGAAGATGGCCACCGGTGATGGGTTCCCCCTCCGGCAGGGTGCGGGAATGGGCTCCCGAGAGGTTTTTGGTGGCTACAGAGGCTTGCGGCGGCGGAACTCCCGATCTATCTTCGTATTCGATGGTTTTAGGGTATATGAGAATATATAGGCGAAAGAAGTCGGTCGGGGGACGCTCGAGGGGCCCAGGAGACAGGGGCGTGCCCAGGAAGGAAGGGCGCGCCATCCTATCTCCTGGCTTCCTCGAAGCTTCCCTGGCGCTTACTCCAAGTCTCCCGGATCATGTTCGTTCCAAAAATCACGCTCCAGAAGGTTTCATTCCGTTTGGACTCCGTTTGATATTCCTTTTCTTCGAAATACTGAAACAGGCAATAAAACAGCAATATGGGCTGGGCCTCCGGTTAGTAGGTTAGTCCCAAAAATAATATAAATGTGTAAAATAAAGCCCGTAATCATTCAAAACGGATAACAAAATAGCATGAATGCTTCATAAATTATAGATACGTTGGAGACGTATCAGACGCGACCTAGTCGACTCAAGTGGAAAAGCTAATCAGCAAAAGTCAAAACACCCAATGGGTGTACAGATGCAAAGTGCAGACTGACAATAGATGCACATTAAAGGTTATCACGTAGGATATCCTAACAGAACAAGCATCAAGATAAAAAGATCAGTCGGAAATCAGTTAACCTGGACGTTGGTCTGGAGTGCTGAGCTGGCATCATAGGCAGCCTGGCTGGCCTCACGCACCACCTTCATCTGCTCCATCATAAGGCCTGTCTGGCCTATGGCTTCCTTGGCAGCGCTCACCTGGTCCTCCGGGACATGATGGGTGACGAAAAGCGGAGTTGGTGGACGCAGCAACCTGGGGATCTGAGACATGGAGTTGCACGGAAGAGGCAGGGACTTGGACAGTCGACGACGAAGGGCGTTCAGTCGACACAGGATTAACAAAAGTAACACATGCTCGATTGAGGTCTCCAGACTGCTGGATCACTGGTTCTAGCACTGGCGTCGCTTGGAGCGTCATGTTGGCTGGCACCCTGATAATCCCCAAGTGTAGGGAATCATCGTAGAAATTCCCAAAGGTGGAAGTGATAAGTATGGAGTGTCGAACCCACAAGGAGCTAAAGGTAAGATCAATATTCTCTCAAGTCCTATCTGCCACTGATACGACTCTACGTACATCGAACGTTTGCTTCCAACTAGAAACAAGAAATAAAACTACGTTGTGGGTATGAAGAGGATAAATTTGCATGATATCGGAGAGCTAAAACATAAAATTAGGCGCTGTTATCATAAAGTTAGAATATATTACTAAATATTACAAATAGCGAGTGTGGAATAATGATGGGTCGGTGTGCGGAATTATCCTAGGCAATCGTTAACAAGACCGGTAATCACTATTGCAATTTCATATGAGGGACAGGCATAAGCTAACATAATTTCTCTTCTTGGATCATATGCACTTATGATTGGAACTCTAGCAAGCATCCGCAACTACTAAAGATTATTAAGGTAAAACCCAACCATAGCATTAAAGCATCAAGTCCCCTTTATCCCATACGCAACAACCCCCTTACTCGGGTTTATGCTTCTGTCACTCAAGCAACCCACTATAAGCGAATCATAAACGTATTGCAACACCCTACAGCGGGAATCCCTCACGCTTGCGCGACACGGAGGGCGCAATAGGACAGCACAAAAATAAAACATACAACTCATACCAATCTATATCATCAATCAAGCCAAAGACAAAGGATATCTACTCAAAACATCATAGGATGGCAACACATCATTGGATCATAATATGTGGCATAAAGCACCATGTTCAAGTAGGGATTATAGCGGGGTGCGGGACAGTGGACCGCGTAAAAGAGATGAGGATGGTGATGTTGATGAAGACGATCACCGCGGCGATGATTCCCCTCCCGATGGCACTTCGGCGCCACCAAGAGAGAGGAGGAGAGGTTCTCCCCCTTGTGCTTCCTCCTTCATGGCCTCCCCCCTAGATAGGGAGAGGTTCTCCCTCTGGTCCTTGGCCTTCATGGCGATGATGGCCCCTCCGGGATCCTCCTCCATGGCCTCCGGTGATGATGACCCCCTCCGGCAGGGTGCCAGAGAGGGCCTAGATTGATTTCTCGTGGCTACAGAGGCTTGCGGCGGTGGAACTTCCGATTTAGGTTATTTTCTGGGGGTTTCTGTATTTATAGGAATTTTGGCGTTGGTTTCACGTCAGGGGGGTCTCCGAGTGGTCCACGAGATAGGGGCCCACGCCCAGGGGGGGTGGGCGCACCCCCCACCCTCGCGGACAGCCCGGGACTCTTCTGGCCCAACTCTTTTACTCCGGGGGCTTCTTTTGGTCCATAAAAAATCGTCAAAAATTGGCACGTCAATTGGACTCCGTTTGGTATTCCTTTTCTGTAAAACTCAAAAACAAGGAAAAAACAGAAACTGGCGCTGGCCTCTAGGTTAATAGGTTAGTCCCAAAAATCATATAAAATAGCATATAAATGCATATAAAACATCTAAGATGGATAATATAATAGCATGAATACTTCATAAATTATAGATACGTTGGAGACGTATCAGCATCCCCAAGCTTAATTCCTGCTCGTCCTCGAGTAGGTAAATGATAAAAGAAATAATTTATGAAGTGTGAATGCTAGCAGGTGCACAAGTTTGATCAATGATAATTTCAATCACCTTTTCTAGCATCATTATATGTCATAACAGTAGCTCATCTCATAAAACTTTTCATGATCAAGTAATAGGCTATTCACATGTTAAAGTATAGATCATAAACTTTCTTGAAAACTAACAAACCGTGCTCTTAGTCATCAAACAATTGCAATCCATCTTATTTTTGGGAAGGGTCTATGTAAGAGCTTTGATTCAGCAAACTCCACATACTCAACTATCATTTAATCTTTCACAATTGCTAACACTCATGTGATATTTATGGGTTCAAAGTTTTAATCAGACACAGAGAAAGATAGGGGCTTATAGTTTTGCCTCCCAACCTTTTACCTCAAGGGTAATGTCAACAATAATACTTTATGAAAACCTACATCCAAGTGGATATATATCCGGATCGCTCCAACACAAAGTGCTTGCCAAAGGAAAAAGTGTAAAAAGGAAAAGTGATGATCACCATGACTCTTGTATAAGGGTAGGAGATAAAAGTAAAAGATAGGCCCTTCGCAGAGGGAAACACAGGTTGACATGCGCTTTTATGGTTGGATGCACAAAATCTTAATGCAAAAGAACATCACTTTATATTGCCTCTTGTGATAAAGATCTTTATTATGCAGTCCGTCGCTTTTATTTCTTCCCTATCACAAGTTCGTATAAAGCTTGTTTTCTTCGCACTAATAGATCATACATATTTAGAGAGCAATTTTTATTGCATGCACCGATGACAACTTACTTGAAGGGTCTTACTCAATCCATAGGTAGGTATGGTGGACTCTCATGGCAAAACTGGTTTAAGGGATGTTTGGAAGCACACGTAGTATTTCTACTTGGAGCAAAGAATTTGGCTAGCATGAGAGGTAAAGGCAAGCTCAACATGTTGGATGATCCAAGACAATATAATGTTTCGGATATAGGAAAACATAACCCATTAGGTTGTCTTCCTTGTCCATCATCAACTTTTTAGCATGTCATATTTTAATGAGTGCTCACAATTAAAAAATATGTTCAATATAGTATATTTATATGTGAAATCTCTCTTCCTTCAACATTCTTTCATGAATTGTTCAAGTGACCAATTCTGCGTTTGCTAACTTTCAATAAGTTTACTAACTATACTTATTCTGTGTGAAGTCATTACTCCCCATGGTATAAGCATATGCAAGATATATAAATTCAGATTTATGATATTCAATTCATTCAACCATTTACTCATAGGATATACGTGAAGCACATGAGTAAATGACAAACTACTCCAAAAGATATAAGTGAAGAACACTGAGTAGTCAAATAATTAACTAGCCATGGGAGGATTATTTTTCATTCAAGATTTCAGATCCAATGATTTTATTCAAACAACAAGTAAAATAGAATATACGCTCCAAGCAAAACACATATCATGTGACGAATAAAAATATAGCTCCGAGTAAGGTATACCGATAGTTTTGAAGACGAAAGAGGGGATGCCTTCCGGGGCATCCCCAAGCTTAGGCGCTTGAGTCTTCCTTGAGTATTACCTTGGGGTGCCTTGGGCATCCCCAAGCTTAGGGTCTTTCCACTCCTTATTCTCCTCATATCGATATCTCACCCAAAGCTTGAAAACTTCAATCACACAAAACTTACACTACAAAAAAAATACACTCTGTGATGATACGTGTTTGTCACAGTAGGTCACGTTTTCTGTCATGCATGTACATCCATGACAAATTTATGACAGAATCAAGATAGTCATACATGTGCTGTCGTAGAAGTGTTCCATGACATTACCAAAATTATCATCACGAAAGTGTCCAGTTCCATGACGATAAATCGCGCGTCACAGAAGTGCTTCCGTCAAGGGTGACCGACACGTGGCATCCACCGTAACGGAACGCCGTTAAGCTATCGGGTCCAGTTTTGGATCCGATAACCCGTTAACAGCCCGGACCAATGGGGATTTTCCATGTGTAAAATCATCATTGGTCGGAGGAAACACGTGTTGCCTCACCGTTGGGACATATGTCATCCACTCATTGGACAGGAGGCGCCTATGATAGGTCGACACATGGCACGGCCAATGGCCCATTCCGGTGGAAAAGGCCGGCCCAGTAAAAAATAGCAGGCCGGCCCATATAAGGCCTACTTGTGTCAGGTCCATTTAAGCCCACGGCCCATACGAGATGTGCCAATTCGGCCCGTCAACGGCCCGTTAAAGATTTGACACCATTGCAGCCCATCGTCAGTTCGAGCCCGTTAACATCCCGCTATATATTTGGGCTCAATATCGGCCCGATGAGATTTCGGCCTGTTAACGGCCCATTCAGTGGATGGGCCAATTTTCACGAAGTACATCTTTCGGCCTTTTAGCGACCCATTTAAATGTTGGGCTAATTTCCGGCCCGGTGTCTTTCAGCCTGTTGACGGCCCATAAATCAGTTGAGGCATTTGTAGTCGGACCTGAGTTTTGGCCTTTTAGCGACCCTTTTAAGTGTTGGGCCAATTTCTGGCCCGGTGTGTCTTTCAGCCTGGTGACGACCCATATATCTGTTGGGCCATTCGTAGTCGGACCTGAGTTTTGGCCTTTTAGCGACCCATTTAAGTGTTGGGCCAATTCCCGGCCCTGTGTGCCTTTCAGCCTGTTAACAGACCATAAATGAGTTGGGCCATTTGTAGTCGGACCTGAGTTTTGGCCTTTTAACGGCCCATGCCCTTCATGGTCCAATACCAGCCCGGTTTCTCTTTCGGCCTGCTCAAGGCCCACAACACAGTTGGGCCATTTACAATACGACCTGACTTTCAGCCTCTTAGCGGCCCATGCTCTTCATGGTCCTGTACAAGCCCGCTGTCTCTTTTGGCCTGCTAAAGGCCCACAGTATGTAGACCGAACTTAGTAACGGCCTATTAACGGCCCGTGAAATCAATTGGGCCCACCTGTTGCCCACTTCGATGTCAGCCTGTTAACGACCCGGGAGTTAAGAGGGCCGACCATTAACTTTCGGCCTGGTAACGGCCCATTAACTTAATGGGCCCACTAAAGTTCGTACATGTCTTTAGGCCAAATTAGATAAATTGAGCCCATTACGACGAGCAATTATGCACAGGACCAAAACCGATCAAGCAAAGGTACAGCATACAGGGAAAAACGTTGCACATCCAGCATATATTACAGGAAATTACATCCACTGGGCAATCAAAGATTGATGCCAGTGCAAATAAATGAACAAAACCTAACGATCTACAATGTCACAATCTGCAACCTCAGCATGGATGACGCCCATAAGCATGTGGGCAAGTTCTTGCTGCTTTGCTACACTGTCTCTAAAAACATTGATCAGTTGTTGTGTCGCACGACTCTGCACCTCTGATTCCTCTACCATTTCCATCATTCCTTCAGCCATTAATTGGTTCACAAACATACATTTTTTCCGTTGCATTCGAGACATAGGATACTGAACAGATTCAGATGGCAATTTTGGCAGGCTTGTATTATTGATAGTGGAGAGTGTCTCGACCACTGCATCATAACATAAATTAGGAGGGGAACCAAACAAATTAATCATGAGTTATTGGCATATTACCTGGCCTAGATTTATTGGAAAGAAACAATGGGGTTGCCTTGCTGTTTTCAGAGTTTGTCTTCTTATCTTCAGCAGCCTGCACCAAATTAAGACACTACCATTGCTATCATTGGCCAAGTCAGATAATAGGAAAGCAACATTGGCACAACGAACGTTTGGGCAACTAGCCAACACCAAATTAACACAATACGGCACAGCTATCATCAGCCAGGTAAGGTAATATGAAAGCAACATTGACACAATGAATGAATGGGCAACCAGAGCAGCACTACAATTCAGTAATGTGCATGATATGAGATAGTACACTCATGCAGCTCAGTATGCAAAACTACCAGGCAGTTTTCTTTAAAAAAATCAACATTGGCGCCTTTAACATTTTGCTACAACTAATTTTAGATCAGATAAAGGTTGGATTCACGCCGATTAACAAAATACATGCTGATGTAAAAATATAGTGATATACAACAGGTACTTACATCAGCATTGGAGCACAGAGAATTCCCGCAAGATATTTTCCTCGAATACAATCCCAATGAAGGAAGTCTTCTATCATTTAACCTTATTTTCTAAAAGAGAGATGGGTAAGAAACATGTAGAAAATATGATAAGAATGCTATAAAATTTCATGATGCGAGGATACGCACACGCTTCTTAGAATGGAGTTGACATTCTTTTGCTGGACTGGAGCGGACTAGTTCTTTGGCCACTGGAATCTGCTTATTATCAGTGGGAGTTGGGTTTCTCTATGCTGGAGCAGTATCTATGAAAAATGGAGTTGGTTTATTATCTCCTGGCGTTTGGGTCTTTTGCAAAGACCTGGTTTGTAACCCTTCAGATTCTAACATAGTCGTCTTCCCCTTGCATGCCTTATATAGAAGAATGGTGCTTCAATTATAAAACATGCTACTACAGAGATGGAATAGGTACTGAAGAATAGAAAGGCATGACATATTGACATGTATTCCCTCCATCCGGAAATAAATGGATGGGTCTAGGCGTATTTCAGCTCTAGATACATCCAGTTTTATCCATTTCTGCGACATGTAATCCGGACGGAGGGAGTATGATGTAAGAGCTAGGGATACGACAGGACAACACAGTAAAAAAACATTGAAAACCCACTGTAGAACCAAAGTAATCAAACCCCCTGATATGAGATAGTACACTCATGTAACTCAGGATGCAAAACTACCAGGCAGTTTTCCTTACCAATATCAACATTGTGGCCTTTAATCATACATTTTGCTACAACTAAATTTAGATCAGATAAAGGTTGGATTCACGCCATTTAACAAAATACATGCTGATGTAAAAATATTGTGATATACAACAGGTACTTACATCTGCATTGGAGTACAGAGAATTCCTGCAAGAATCTTTCCTCACAGACGATACCAGTGCAGAAATTCTTCTATCTGTTAAGCTTATTTTCTAAAAGAGAGATGGGTAAGAAACATGTAGAAAATATGATCAGCATGCTATAAAATTTCATGATGCAAGGATACGCACACGCTTCTTAGAATGGAGTTGACATATTTTTGCTGGACTGGAGCGGACTTGTTCTTTGGCCACTGGAATCTGCTTATTATCAGTAGGAGTTGGGTTTCTCTGTGCTGGAGCAGTATCTATAAAAACTGGAGTTGGTTTATTATCTCCTTGCGTTTGGATCTTTTGCAAAGACCTGGTTTGTAACCCTTCAGATTCTAACATAGTCGTCTTCCCCTTGCATGCCTTGTATAGAAGAATGGTGCTTCAATTATAAAACATGCTACAGCAGAGAGATGGAATAGGTACTGAAGAATAGAAAGGCATGACATATTGACATGTATTCCCTCCATCCAGAAAAAAATGGATGGGTCTAGGCGTATTTCAGTTCTAGATACATCCTTTTTTATCCATTTCGGCAACATGTAATCCGGACGGAGGGAGTATGGTGTAAGAGCCAGGGATACGACAGGACAACACAGTAAAAAAACACTAGTTGAATATAAAACAGTATGCTAGCGGAATACATACAGAAAAAACTAAGGCAACATACATGTGTATGATTGGGAAACTAAGATGGCATTGCAACAGAGCACTAGAACAACACTTCAATGTAAAAAAACATGGTATGGTAGACAGATGAAGTACATACTGATGAATAACAATGCATAAGATATTCAGAAGCATGATGTCCAAATTAAGCAGATGGCATTGCGATAGAGTAGAATGACAGGACTTGAATTTGAAAACATGTTATCATGAATGGAATAGGTACTGAAAAACAGGAAGGCATGACATATTTACATGCATGATCAGCATGCTAAGCACGTGGCATTGCAACAGAGTAGATACACTCCAGGACATTATATGCATGTTGTACCCATATCACGGGCCAAGTTAGAGCAAGGACCTTGTGGGGTGAAGAGGATTCAACATCTTTCTGCAAGTCTTCTGAAGAACTGCCTTTACATGTTCCATCATATTGGGTATCATTGACATCAAGTTTATTGGCCTTTATATTGCTCCATGAGGTTCTTGTGGATATATCAGTGTGTGCAATTATATCTGACATGCATGGAAGACAACTAGTAGTTAGATTTATGTAATGAGTGCCTGTAGGAGACGACATAAATAGTAGGACTGGGGTTAACTAGCAGCAACAGGTCTAAAAAACTAAAGGGAGAACACAGATGAAAGCTACAGAATATGTATCGTTTGTACTCGAGATTAACTAGATGGCACACAAAAGTATTAAAGAACAACATAGGTAATACTAGAAGTGGTATAATACTATAATCACCAGCCTGTGGGATAGCATTGGCTGATGGATGATAACTATGGAACACCGTTACCTAAAGAACAAGTATCTTAGCTGAACTATGGAACAACGTTAACTCCTGAACAAGACCCATAAGAGATCAGCATGAATATACAGTGAAATGTGATAATCTATTTTCCATGCTTAGATGAATAACAAAGCCATAAATGTTGCACACAAGCAAGATGAGGGTACAACCTATCTGGCCGCCATCCATAGGTGTGATCATCATGTGCTGACTTGTCGATGGCCCTGCAGTTGTTGTGGCTGTCCATGTCAGGCATGCGCATTCGATATAGGGAACTGTTGAGTGGAGACTATAGCTCCCTTCTGGTGTATTCTTCCCTTGTTGGAGCAGCTGCGGTGAGTCGGAAGACGGTGTGGCTGAAGATGCAGATAACGCATAATGTTAAGAACGACACATCTCTTTGATCTGAAGAAATACACTAAGAGATCAACAGCAAGGTACGAGAGTGGTCACACGTCTGTTGACTGAAGACTAAATTGGGGTCACCCGATTTTATTTTATTTTGGTACTGTCCGATCTACGCCGGATGGCTTGATGGCCGTCTTGTGCCTCCCGGCTGACACTGTTAGCAATCTTCCCCGAAGAGCCAGCGACCAACGGCAAAGCAGCTTGCCTCCGCCGTCCATGGCCCCGGCCAAAACCCCGCTCCCCGCGCCACCGCACTGCCGTGGTTGTGCCGCCCCCGGGCCAATCCACAAAGACTCCCCGTCATCCAGATCCGGTGGTGGCAGTACCTTCAACCCACGCAACTCTAAGATAGCCATCTAAGCGCTGCTTCCGCGGCGAACTTGCGGCCCCGCACCCTTACGTTAGACACCAGCCAACCGGCAGCCTAGGAGCTCTGCCGCCTCGAGGGGTGCTGCTTCCCATTGGGAATCGATTGGCCCAGAATAAAAATTCAGACAACTGACGCCTAAATAAAGTGATTTGAGATGAGGGTGCGACCTATCTGGCGGCATGGTGAAGTAGGCAGGTCCAGCTGCCAAGTCGGTGAGGCCAGCGCGGTTGCGGTGGCCACCGGTGGCAGGGAAATAGCGATGTCACGACGGTCGACGGCTACGGGAAAGCAGCGCCGGGACTCTGGACGGATCCAAAGTTGGAGCCGCTCCGGCGCCGTGAACAACGGCGGGGGTGAATCCGCTCCGATACGGTTCACGCGGCCGTCGTCGAGGCAGCTCCAGTAGCACGGAGTAAGAGGCACACGGCCCAGTGCACAAAGGAAAATGGACAGCGTCTTCGGCATTAGGGAGGAGGGCGGCTGTGAAATTGGTGCGGTGGGGGCGCCATGGAGGAGGGGCTGAGGTTTCACGGCTCGGGAGAAGGGAGCTTCCGGGGAGAAGGTGATTTGGCGCCCACGAGGTACGAATGGGGGGGGGGATTGGGAGGGGAGTGGAACCATGTTTTGCAGACGCATTTGTCTGAAATGTGAGGGGGAGTTACAGTTCTACCCCTACATTTAGGCTTCTCGGCTTGGGTCTGTGTACTGAGGGTCGGGGATAGTAGAGTAACATTGGTTCTCCCCAAATAGTGGGCGGGAGCGATTTCGGGCGAGGAGGGCGTGTTTTGAAATATAGTGGGCGCGAGCGATTTCGGGCGAGGAGAGCGTGTTTTGAAATAGTGGGCGCGAGCTATTTAGGGCGAGGAGAGCGTGTTTTGCCGACCATGGTTTATGAATTATTCGGCACATGTCATTTCGGCCGAGGAGAAGGCGCGCTTGGATGAAGTTACGAACCTACCCTCGATGTACAACGGGCCAATTAATGCGTCTCCCACATAGGACGGTAATTTCGTGTCTCCCATTTATTTGCTCGGGCGAATTCCACCAAGCAGAGGATGTTTAACGGTTCGCTCAAAATTTGGGAGAACGAGCATCCACGTCTACCTTACCAAGTCGATTCGAATCAAATTTTGAAATATTAGCTTGCCACTTCTTTTTTAGATGGAGAGATGATGCTCGGGAGTAATGTGTTTTTACATGCTCGTTGCTAGCGATTTACTATATGACAAATAGTTGACCCACTCAAAAACGGGAATCAAACCCAAAATGAAATATCTCGATTCAATGAAATAGCTCGTTCATCAGGTCAAAATAGTGAACTAAATCCAAAATTGAACACCTCAATCGAATAGCATGTTGTACAGTATTATAGTACTCCATGAACATGTTGAAAGTCAAATTAATGAACTTGTTTGATACACGCATATATCCGTTCATGTGTGGATTGCATACAACATGTTCTCCAATTTAAATATTTGAATGCAAGTTTATATCGAAACATGGTTTATATCAGGCTTTGATGCATAAAACGCGACCTCCCCCTCTCCCGGACTCCTTCTCTCTCTCTCTCTCTCTCTCTCTCTCTCTCTCTCTTTCTCTCTCTCTCTCTCTCTCCGACAATCTTCAATTCTGTCGCACGCATCCAACACACAAACCTTGTTGGTCCCTCTCGCTTTCTCTCCATCTCTCTCTCTCTTTGTGTGTGTGTGCGTGGGGGGAGGGGTCTTTCTAGTTCGCATGCATATATACCCCATCTAGAGGTCTCTCTCGCACACTATGTATGATTCTCTAGTCCAAGCTAGATATCTTGGGTGCACTCATCGTACGCACACAAATTCCTTGGCTCGTTGCCCGTAACTCTCTCACGCACCACTCTGTCGTCTCGGAGCTCTTCCCCCTCTCTCTCGAACTCTCCATCTACCTGGGTCACACATACACATGCATATCTCACTCTCACTCGATAGGCCCATCTAAAACTCTATCTCTCTCCCTCGTTCTCTCTCCATCTCACACGCACACACACACACATAATCTCATGCCTAGCTAGCCAAGTATGATGGTCTCTCACTCAGATGTAGGCACACGCAGTCCCCCCCTATATGTATATGACTAGCTAATCTTAGTCTCCATCACAAACATGTGCATGGTCTATCTCGATTTCTCTCGGGGCATCTTTCTATCGCGCACGCACCTCCCTCGATCTCCCACCCATATAGTCCCCTCACGATCTCGAGGGGGTCTCTCAATCACAAACACACCCTCTCGCCCTCCCCATGCGTCCATGTTCTCCTTGTGTCCCTCTCGACCTTTGTTCCTTGTTGGCCAGACCTCTAGTGGACATGTGCTATAGGGGTGCCTCTCTCCGTTGCAAACAATCACACACTAGCTATCTTCATGTATCTCCTCGCCTCGCTTTTCTATCTCGGAGATGCATGCGTGATATGTTCGCCTAAGAAACGAAAAAACACACTCTCTCTCTCTAATTTATCGTTTGTTGTCACTTTCTGTTTCACACACATACTATTTTTGCACACTTACTCATTCTCCTTCACACGCACTTGATCCCTCTCGACTTAGGCACTCTCCTCGGTCCATAGCATATTGATTTATTGAAAAGTCAAACATCACAAAGTTTGACCATGTACGTGGAGAAAAACAATTACATCTAGAACGGCAAACATATACCATTAGATTCACCATGAGATGTAGTTTCGTATGATGTATCTTTGGTATTGAAGATATAAATAACATTTGTGTAAACCCGATCAAAGTTTCCAAAGTTTGACTTCTAAAAAAATTACATGCACTGCATTATCGTCTGACGCACCACTCAGCCTTATCGGGGCTCCTCAATCTCTCTCAAACTTTATATCTCCCTGGTTCACACATACACATGTCTCGCTCGCGCTATACATATAGACCCATCCAACATCTCCGCCCTTGTTCCCTCTCTATGTGACACGCACCCCCCTAATAAGTACCATAATCCCTCACTCCATTATAGGCGCAAGCACTCCCCCCCTAAGTATGATTATCTCTCACTGGCCATCAGGAACACACGTATTGTCTCCTTCCATCCATACGTCTATCTCGATATCTCTCGGGGTATCTTCTATCGCGCACACACCTTGTCACTCGATCTCCCACCCATGTAGTCCCATCACGATCTCCAGGGGATCTCTCTATGACAAACATACACTCTCTCCTCCCCATGTCTGCATTTTCTCCGTACGTCTCTCTCGACCTCTCTCCCTTGTTTGTCAGACCCCTCTTGGCCACGTGCTAGGAGTCTTGCTCTCTCGGTTGCAAACAACCACACACACTATCTCCTCACCTTGCTTCCGTTGTTGAAGATGCATGTGTGATATGTTTGCATAAGACACACACGGTTTTTCGTGACTTTTATCGAGTGTTGTCCATGTCTCTTTCACACACGCACACACACTTTTTTCACTCACTCTTTCTATTTCTCTCTCTCTCTCTCTAGTTAGGGACTCTCTCACGTCCATAAGCATATAGATGTTTTGAAAAGTCAAACCTCAGAAAAGTTTGACCAGGTATACGTGGAGAAAAACATTTACATCTGGAAAGATCATTAGATTCATCACAACATGTACTTACTTCATACTATCATTTATCTTTGGTATTGTAGATATAAGTAATTCCTTTATAAACTTGGTCAAAGTTTCAAAAGTTTGACTTTTAAAAAATGTTGGAACTACATTATCGAACGGAGGGAGTACCTCTCTCTCTCTCTCTGCTATCTCTCACGGGCCTCCCCTCTCACACGAACACTCTATACCGACGGATTATACGCTCACTGTGTCAGCGTATAGCTCCATATATTGTTTAGTTGACCGGTTAACCAGTCCACATGCTGCCTTGTCAGCTCGTGTTCTGTATCTTCGTGTGCTGGCCCATGTGGCAGTGGGTGAAAATAAGTAAACTAGAGGCCCATCTGACACACGGTGAAGTAAACAAAGCTGAAGCCACTCGGGGTAGCACACCGCACGCTAGTAAATTGAGGGTGCATTGAGGACACACTTCTTCCGCGTGGAGGACGCACTCGCGCACAATTCACCACTGCGCGGCGGCATGCACAGAAGGACGCACTCGCGCACACCCAGCACAGAACACACACCAGCACACGTGTACACCGGCGTCGCCGCCGGTTGAGATGGACGGCAAGGCAGCCAACAAGTGATACGTCTCCGTTGTATCTATAATTTTTGATTGTTCCATGCCAATATTCTACAACTTTCATATACTTTTGGCAACTTTTTATACTATTTTTGGGACTAACATATTGATCCAGTGCCCAGTGCTAGTTCCTGTTTGTTGCATGTTTTTTGTTTCGCAGAAAACCCATATCAAACGGAGTCCAAACAGGATAAAGCCTGACAGAGATTTTTTTTTGGAATATTTATAATTTTTGGGAAGAAGAATCAACGCGATACGATGCCCGAGGGGGCCACGAGGCAGGGGCGCGCCCCAGGGGGTCCGCGCACTGGACCCTCGTGGCCACCCCGTAATGCGGTTGGAGCCCTTCTTTCGCCGCAAGAAAGCTAATTTCCGGATAGAGATCGTGTCCAAAATTCAGCCCAATCGGAATTACGGATCTCCGGTTATAAAAGAAACGGTGAAAGGCCAGATCTGAGAATGCAGAAACAGAGAGAGATAGAGAGACAGATCCAATCTCGGAGGGGCTCTCGCCCCTCCCATGCCATGGAGACCAAGGACCAGAGGGGAAACCCTTCTCCCCTCTAGGGAGAAGGTCAAGGAAGAAGAAGAAGGAGGGGGGGCCCTCTCCCCCTCGCTTCCGGTGGCGCCGGAACGCCGTCGGGGCCATCATCATCACCGCAATCTTCACCAACAACTTCACCGCTGTCATCACCAACTCTTCCCCCCTCTATGCAGCGGTGTAACCCCTCTTTTTCGCGTTGTAATCTCTACTTAAATATGGTGCTCAGTGCTATATATTATTTCCCAATGATGTATGGCTATCCTATGATGTTTGAGTAGATCCGTTTTGTCCTATGGGTTAATTGATGATCGTGATTGGTTTGAGTTGCATGTTTTATTATTGGTGCTGGCCTACAGTGCTCTCCATGTCGCGCAAGCATGAGAGATTCCCGCTGTAGGGTGTTGCAATACGTTCATGATTCGCTTATAGTGGGTGGCGTGGGTGACAGAAGCATATACCCGAGTAAGTAGGTTGTTTGCGTATGGGAATAAAGAGGACTTGATACTTTAATGCTATGGTTGGGTTTTACCTTAATGATCTTTAGTAGTTGCGGATGCTTTCTAGAGTTCCAATCATAAGTGCATATGATCCAAGTAGAGAAAGTATGTTAGCTTATGCCTCTCCCTCAAATAAAATTGCAATAGTGATTACCGGTCTAGTTATCGATTGCCTAGGGACAAATAACTTTCTCGTGACAAAAAGCTCTCTACTAAAACTAATTTGGTTGTGTCTTTATCTAAACAGCCCCTACTTTTTATTTACGCGCTCTTTATTATCTTGCAAACCTATCCAAAAACACCTACAAAGTACTTCTAGTTTCATACTTGTTTTAGGTAAAGCGAACGTTAAGCGTGCGTAGAGTTGTATCGGTGGTCGATAGAACTTGAGCGAATATTTGTTCTACCTTTAGCTCCTCGTTGGGTTCGACACTCTTACTTATCGAAAGAGGCTACAATTGATCCCCTATACTTGTGGGTTATCAAGACCTTTTTCTGGTGCCGTTGCCGGGGAGTTATAGCGTGGGGGTGAATATTCTCGTGTGTTCTTGTTTGCTTTATCACTAAGTAATTTTTATTTGCAGTTTTAAGTTGTTTTCTATCCTTAGTTATGGATATGGAACACGAAATACCAAAAAAATTAGGTTTACTTGCTGCTCATGGAGATGGGGAACCTCCTAAAACCCTCGATGCTCGTTATGTGATAGATATTACGTACTACTTTGATAATCCTGAGAAAACCCCATTCAATTTGGTAATGGGAGACACGTTGGATCAACATGAATACTTTATGGATTATTGCTTGACTCAAAAAGGGAAACTATTATGGGATCAAATTTATATGTTGAAGTGGTATGCTAGGCAACTATGCTTGAGATATGATTATACTTGTTGCTCTAGGATGAATTCTCCACACCTTCCCTTTTCATGCAAATTTAATGATAATGAAACCTTGGCTTATTATGCTAGAGGTATATATGATTACTATGATGTGGAACAAATAGAAGAATTTGTTGCTTTTATGGGTGCTTATGAAATTGAATCTGTATTTAAAGAGTGTCAAAACCTTTATGATGCTGTTTATAGACCTGAAATTTTAGCTATCCTTAAATATTGCTATGAGAATTATGAATACAATGCCGATATTGATGCATTTATTGAGAAAGTCTCCGATGTCCAAGAAGAGACTAATATTTTGAAGGAGTCTATGGAAGAAGAAATTGATGAAACTGTGAGCTCATTGGATGAAAAAGATGAGGAGGAGAGTGAAGAATAAAAGGAGGAAGAGCGGATTGATCACCCGTGCCCACCTTCTAATGAGAGTAACTCTTCAACTCATACATTGTTTAATTTCCCTTCGTGCTTACCGAAGGATGATTGCTATGATAACTGTTATGATCCCGTTGATTCTCTTGAAATATCCATTTTTGATGATGCTTGCTATGCTTGTGGCCAAGATGCCAATATGAATTATGCTTATGTAGATAAGCTTGCTATAGTTCCTTATGTTAAACATGAAATTGTTGCTATTGCACCCACGCATGATAGTCCTATTATATTTTTGAATTCTCCAAACTACACTATATCGGAGAAGCTTGCACTTATTAAGGATTATATTGATGGGTTGCCTTTTACCGTTGCACATGATGATTTTGATGAATATAGTATGCATGTTCTTGCTGCTCCTACTTGCAATTATTATGAGAGAGGAACTATATCTCCACCTCTCTATGTTTCCAACATGATAAAATTGCAAGAAACTGTTTATACTATGCATTGGCCTTTACTATGTGTGCATGAATTGTTCTTTTATGACATGCCGATGCATAGGAAGAGAGTTAGACTTCGTCATTGCTTGATATATGTTGCTTTGTGCTCACTACTAAATTACAAATCATTGTTAATTAAAATTGGCTTTGATATACCTTGGGATCCGGGTGGATCCATTACTTGAGCACTATATGCCTAGCTTAATGGCTTTAAAGAAAGCGTTGCCAGGGAGACAACCCGAAAGTTTTAGAGAGTCATTTATTTCTGTTGAGTGCTTTTATATAGTTTAAAAACAAAAATAAATAAAGAGGGGAACCCGAAACTTTTCACAAAGGAAAGTGAAAGTGAGAAAGACAAGCATTGTTGAAGTGGGAGAGCTCCTTGAACTTTGTTCATGCTCACGGAAACTTTGTGAATCTTAATTACATAAACATTTCAATAAAAATAATTATCCACTTGTACAATTCCATTGTATTATAAAAATAATGTGCCAAGGTTTGCCTTTAGGATGTTTATAATGCTTGTTAGTTTGTGCGGTGCAGGACAGAAACTTTGGCTGTAGTGCGTGATTTTACATGTTTTACTGGATCGTCAAACGGTTCTGATTCTTTTTGCACTGTCTTTCTAAACAATTTTTTTCCTAATTTTGGCAGAATTTTTGAAGTACCAGAAGTATGGTTAATGTTCAGATTGTTACAGATTGTTCTGTTTTAGACAGATTCTGTTTTTGATGCATAGTTTGCTTGTTTTGATGAAACTATCAATTTCTATCAGTGGATTAAGCCATGGAAAAGTTATATTACAGTAGCTACAATGCAAAAAAATATGAATTGGTTTGCAACAGTACTTAGAGTAGTGATTTGCTTTATTATACTAACGGATCTTACCGAGTTTTCTGTTGAAGTTTTGTGTGGATGAAGTGTTCGATGATCGAGGATGTCTCGATGTGAGGAGAAGAAGGAGAGACAAGAGCTCAAGCTTGGGGACGCCCAAGGCACCCAAAGTAAATATTCAAGGAGACTCAAGCGTCTAAGCTTGGGGATGCCCCGGAAGGCATCCCCTCTTTCTTCAACAAGTATCGGTATGTTTTCGGATTCGTTTCGTTCATGCGATATGTGCAACTCTTGGAGCGTCTTTTGCATTTAGTTTTCACTTTTCTTTTATGCACCATGCTGGTATGAGATAGTCCTTGGTTGATTTATAGAATGATCATTGCACTTCACTTAAATCTTTTGAGTATGGCTTTATAGAATGCTTCATGTGCTTCACTTATATCATTTGAAGTTTGGATTGCCTCTTTCTCTTCACATAGAAAACCGCCATTTGTAGAATGCTCTTTTGCTTCACTTATATTTGTTAGAGCGTGGGCATATCTTTTGTAGAAAGAATTAAACTCTCTTGCTTCACTTATATCTATTTAGAGAGATGACAGGAACTGGTCATTCACATGGTTAGTCATAAAATCCTACATAAAACTTGTAGATCACTGAATATGATATGTTTGATTCCTTGCAATAATTTTGCGATATAAAGGTGGTGATATTAGAGTCATGCTAGTTGAGTAATTGTGAAATTGAGAAATGCTTGTGTTGAGGTTTGCAAGTCCCGTAGCATGCACGTATGGTGAACCGTTATGTAACGAAGTTGGAGCATGAGGTATTTATTGATTGTCTTCCTTATGAGTGGCGGTCCGGGGCGAGCGATGGTCTTTTCCTACCAATCTACCCCCCTAGGGGCATGCGTAGTAGTACTTTGCTTCGAGGGCTAATAAACTTTTGCAATAAGTATATGAGTTCTTTATGACTAATGTGAGCCCATGGATTATACGCACTCTCACCCTTCCATCATTGCTAGCCTCTTCGGTACCGTGCATTGCCCTTTCTCGCCTCAAGAGTTGGTGCAAACTTCGCCGGTGCATCCAAACCCCGTGATACGATACGCTCTATCACACATAAACCTCCTTATATCTTCCTCAAAACAGCCACCATACCTACCTACCATGACATTTCCATAGCCATTCCAAGATATATTGCCATGCAACTTCCATCATCATCATATACATGACTTGAGCATTTATTGTCATATTGCTTTGCATGATCGTTAGATAGCTAGCATGATGTTTTCATGGCTTGTCCGTTTTTTATGCCATTGCTACGCTAGATCATTGCACATCCCGGTACACCGCCGGAGGCATTCATATAGAGTCATATCTTTGTTCTAGTATCGAGTTGTAATATTGAGTTGTAAGTAAATAAAAGTGTGATGATCATCATTATTAGAGCATTGCCCCAGTGAGGAAAGGATGATGGAGACTATGATTCCCCCACAAGTCGGGATGAGACTCCGGACGAAAAAAAAGAGAAAGACCAAAAAAAGAGAAGGCCCAAAAAAAGAAAACAAAAAAATAGAAAAAAAACAAAAAAATGAGAGAAAAAGAGAGAAGGGGCAATGTTACTATCCTTTTACCACACTTGTGCTTCAGAGTAGCACCATGCTCTTCATATAGGGAGTCTCTTGAGTTATCACTTTCATATACTAGTGGGAATTTTCATTATAGAACTAGGCTTGTATATTCCAACAATGGGCTTCCTCGAATGCCCTAGGTCTTCATGAGCAAGCAAGTTGGATGCACACCCACTAAGTTTCAGTTTGAGCTTTCGTACACTTATAGCTCTAGTGCATCCGTTGCATGGCAATCCCTACTCCTCACATTGACATCAATTGATGGGCATCTCCATAGCCCGTTGATTAGCCGCGTCGATGTGAGACTTTCTCCTTTTTTGTCTTCTCCACACAACCTCCATCATCATATTCTATTCCATCCATAGTGCTATGTCCATGGCTTGCGCTCATGTATTGCGTGAGGGTTGAAAAGGTTGAAGCGCGTTAAAAAGTATGAACCAATTGCTCGGCTTGTCATCGGGGTTGTGCATGATTTGAATGCTTTGTGTGGTGAAGATGGAGCATAGCCAGACTATATGATTTTGTAGGGATGAGCTTTCTTTGGCTATGTTATTTTGATAAGACATAATTGCTTGGTTAGTATGCTTGAAGTATTATTGTCTTAATGTCAAATGATAGACTATTGCTTTGAATCACTCGTGTCTTAATATTCATGCCATGATTAGATTATGTGATCAAGATTATGCTAGGTAGCATTCCACATCAAAAATTATCTTTTTTATCATTTACCTACTCGAGGACGAGCAGGAATTAAGCTTGGGGATGCTAATACGTCTCCGTCGTATCTATAATTTTTTATTGTTCCATGCCAATATTCTACAACTTTCATATACTTTTGGCAACTTTTTATACTATTTTTGGGACTAACATATTGATTCAGTGCCCAGTGCCAGTTCCTGTTTGTGGCATGTTTTTTGTTTCGCAGAAAACTCATATCAAACGGAGTCCAAAAGGGATAAAAACTGGCGGAGATTTTTTTGGGAATATTTATGATTTTTGGGAAGAAGAATCAACACGATACGATGCCCGAGGGGGCCATGAGGCAGGGGGGC
Organism: Aegilops tauschii subsp. strangulata; assembly: GCF_002575655.3. Taxonomy (NCBI): domain Eukaryota; kingdom Viridiplantae; phylum Streptophyta; class Magnoliopsida; order Poales; family Poaceae; genus Aegilops; species Aegilops tauschii. The sequence continues at coordinate 253,763,858 of NC_053039.3, forward strand.
GCGCCCCAGGGGGTCCACGCCCTGGACCCTCGTGGCCACCCCGTAAGGCGCTTGGAGCCCTTCTTTCGCCGCAAGAAAGATAATTTCCGGATAGAGATCGTGTCCAAAATTCAGCTCAATCGGAGTTACGGATCTCCGATTATAAAAGAAACGGTGAAAGGCCAGATCTGAGAATGCAGAAACAGAGAGAGATAGAGAGACAGATCCAATCTCGGAGGGGCTCTCGCCCCTCCCACGCCATGGAGACCAAGGACCAGAGGAGAAACCCTTCTCCCCTCTAGGGATAAGGTCAAGGAAGAAGAAGAAGGAGGGGGCCCCTCTCCCCCTCGCTTCCGGTGGCGCCGAAACGCCGCCGGGGCCATCATCATCACCGCAATCTTCACCAACAACTTCACCGCCGTCATCACCAACTTTCCCCCCCTCTATGCAGCAGTGTAACCCCTCTTTTACCCGCTGTAATCTCTACTTAAACATGGTGCTCAACGCTATATATTATTTCCCAATGATGTATGGCTATCCTATGATGTTTGAGTAGATCCGTTTTGTCCTATGGGTTAATTGATGATCGTGATTGGTTTGAGTTGCATGTTTTATTATTGGTGCTGGCCTATGGTGCTCTCCGTGTCGCGCAAGCATGAGAGATTCCCGCTGTAGGGTGTTGCAATACGTTCATGATTCGCTTATAGTGGGTGCTGTGAGTGACAGAAGCATATACCCGAGTAAGTAGGTTGTTTGCGTATGGGAATAAAGAGGACTTGATACTTTAATGCTATGGTTGGGTTTTACCTTAATGATCTTTAGTAGTTGCGGATGCTTGCTAGAGTTCCAATCATAAGTGCATATGATCCAAGTAGAGAAAGTATGTTAGCTTATGCCTCTCCCTCAAATAAAATTGCAATAGTGATTACCGGTCTAGTTATCGATTGCCTAGGGACAAATAACTTTCTCGTGACAAAAAGCTCTCTACTAAAACTAATTTAGTTGTGTCTTTATCTAAACAGCCCCTACTTTTTATTTACGTGCTCTTTATTATCTTGCGAACCTATCCAAAAACACCTACAAAGTACTTCTAGTTTCATACTTGTTTTAGGTAAAGCGAACGTTAAGCGTGCGTAGAGTTGTATCGGTGGTCGATAGAACTTGAGCGAATATTTGTTCTACCTTTAGCTCCTCGTTGGGTTCGACACTCTTACTTATCAAAAGAGGCTACAATTGATCCCCTATACTTGTGGGTTATCAACAAGCGGAGGCGGCTCGAGCCAAAACCGCATCCGGCGAGCCTGGACTTCATCAGCAGCCTCCCCGACGACATGCTGCTCGTCATCATCGGCCTCCTCTCCACCAAATCTGCCGTGCGGACCGCCCTGCTCTCCCGGCGGTGGTGCCCCCTCTAGCGCCGCATCCCTCTCAACCTCACCGTCGACAGCTGCCTCTACGACGGGGATTGCAAATGCATGGCCGCAGTCTCCAAGATCCTTTCATCGCACCCTGGGCCAGCCAGACGCCTTGACATCCGCATGTTCAGTACCAACTGCAAGGTCCAACCCAAGTTCGATGAGTGGTTCTTATCCCCCACCCTAGATCAGCTCAAGGAGCTCAGCTTTGAAGCTGGACGATGTCGCTATCTGCCGCCGTCCGCGCTCCGCCTCGCGCCAACGCTGCACCGCGCCAGCTTCAGCTCCTGCTATCTTCCCCAGATTAATGTCGCGCCCGCCCTTCTTCTCTCTCAACTCAAGCAGCTCGACCTCTTCGATGTTGTCATCTCGAAGAAGGCTATGGAGCACCTGCTCTGCAGCTGTACTGCGCTCGAGTACCTTCGTCTTGAGCAGATCCACGGGTTCATTAGCCTCCACATCGCCTCGACGAATCTCTGATGGATTTATGTGTCTTGCTGGCCCCGCAACAAGACATCAATTGGGAAGAGATCACTCCAGTTGTTCCACGTTATGGTCATTGAGAATGCGCCTTTCCTTCAGAGATTGCTTGTATCAGATCTAGAAGGTCCAACAAAAATCAGGGTCATTGACGCGCCGAAATTGACATCGTTGGTGCACTCGTCTGCCAAATTCTCCGAACTCTTTATTGGATCCGTAATCGTTCAGGTATAGCACTCATCTTCTTCTCTATCTTCTTGAAATTCAAATTTTTAAATTTCTTCTTGATGTATTTATGACCGTCTTCTAGAAAATGATTCGCACAAGCTTGACCCAGTCTATGCGCACAGTGAAGATCTTGGCAATAAAATCTATCGGCCCCAATCTGGATCAAGTTGTTGGATTCCTTACATGCTTTCCGTGCACGGAAAAGCTACTCATCGAGGTGAAACTTCTTTCCTATTAGTAAACGGTAATCACAACGTAGCTCAAATTTTTCGTAATTTTCCCAAATTACGATGACAAGTGTAGTGTTCAAAACTGCATCTACGCACTACACCGAAAGAAATGTTTTTAGTATTTTTTCTCACGTGATCACCTGCATCGTTTTCTTGTTGTACTACTATAGTAGCCTAGGCTAGTCATAGTGGAAAGTAACTTAGACTACTCCAGTAACTCTATGGTTACCCTAAGAGCAAGTACTACCTCCGTCCTGGTTTACTCTTCCTATTTTGTAGTATCAAAATTTGACCATAGAATTAATTGACAAAATGTTAATGCATGTCACTAAGAACTATATCGTTGGATTCGTATTTGAACATAATTTCAAATGGTGTAATTTTTAGTGACATGCATTGGCATTTTCTTACATAAATATATGGTCAAAATTTTATACTAAATAAGAGGTAGTACAAAAGTAGGCTATAACGGCCCTCCACTATGTAGGCCAAAACACGTGCCAAATTCACTTGTGATGCATTTGGCATCGATGCCCCTCCATTGCTCACCTGGTGCCCCAATCTGGATCACCTACTTTGCTCCGGTGCCAAATTAACTCACGCAATGAAAAAACACTTGCGTGGGAGAGAGAGAGGACTGAGGCAATAAAAAAACACTTGTTTGGGAGAGTGAGAGGCTGGTGTAGTTGGTTTGATTGATGGGACAATTGCATTTTTACCCCTAGTTGGTTCCTACCCACGGGTTTTGCCCTTACTTTTCGAGCTTGCTCAGTTTTGCCCTTACTTTTTCCGTCAAGGTCCCTCCAATGCCCTTTGACCGTTTGACCAAAACGTTGAAAATTCATACTAATTCATATGAACTCGGAAAAATGCAAATAAGATATCGAAATGTGTAGATAAACATTACCTTTATGTGCATATCATTTGCATTCAGGACAAACGCACGCTTTAAACTACCAGAGGTAATTAATATTATTAACATTATTAAAAATAAAAAGGTATAAACAATATATTTTTTTCATGAATAAAAATTACATGCAAATGTAGGTGATGTTTTCTGAACATCCTAATATCTTATTTGCATTTTTCTGAGTTCGTATCAACTTGTTATGAAGTTTCCAAATAATGGTCAAAGTCATTAGAACATTCTTAACAAGATGATACGAACTCAGAAAAATGCAAATAAGATATCTGGATGTTCAGAAAACATCACCTACATTTGCATGTATTTTTTATTCATGAAAAAAATAATATTTATAACTTTTTATTTTTGATAATGTTAATAACATTAATTACCTTAGGTAGTTTAAAGGGTGCTTTTGTCCTGAATGAAAATAATATGCACATAAAGGTAATGTTTATCTGAACATTTTGATATCTTATTTGCATTTTTCCGAGTTCATATGAATTAGTTATGAATTTTCAAAGTTTCGGTCAAACGGTCAAAGGGCATTCGAGGGACCTCGACGGAAAAAGTAAGGGCAAAACTGAGCAAGCTCGAAAAGTAAGGGCAAAACCCGTGGGTAGGAACCAACTAGGGGTAAAAATGCAATTGTCCCTTGATTGATTTGTTTATACATGTGGGTCTATGTGCACAGCGGTGCCAACTCTCTCACATTGCGAGAGCGGTGCCAAAATCTTTTGATTTGACATTGATGCATATTATGTGGCATACTTTTGCGAAATATGGCATCGGCCATATAGTGGAAGGCAACAAATGCCCAAGCTCTTCACGTACTCCTAGGTAAATGAGAGGAAAGAGAAAGAGAGAGAGAGAGAGAGAGAGAGAGAGAGAGAGAGAGAGAGAGAGAGAGTGAAAAATATCACTAGCTAGCCAACCCTATCGTATGAGCGAATGATATTGGTACCTCTTGATGACACGGCAATCTTATAGAGCAAGTTGCTCTAATATGTTCTCTTCTTTTGCAGATAAAAAAAGACCCGAAAGTGAAAAATGTGCTGCACTATAAATCGAATGCCTTGATCTCCATCTTACAGAAATTGATTTGATCGACTATCGAGGCAGCACATCTGATATTAAATTGGCCAGGTTCTTTGTTCTGGAGGCAAGTGTGCTCAAGGTAATGAGGTTTGGCGTTCTCTGGCGCAACAATGAATGGATTACTGATCACCACAAGCGTCTAAGCCTAAATGACAAAGTCTTCGCAGAAGCTGAATTTGTTTTTGAAACATCAAGTGGCCAGAGACTCGAAAACTTATTTGCCCATTAGTGACTTGTCAGGGCAGTGGATTTTAGTTTGTACGATAATGTTGCATCCACCTAAAGTAAGAAAGTTCTTACGTAAACTTCCTAGTAATTCCCTCTTCGTAGGTGCAGCATTACTCCTAACATTTGTAATATCAGTTTGAAACTTGTAATATTGCCGTGTCCTATTCCCGCGTTTTCAAAATCCTGCGAATCAAACAGGTCCTGAGTTGGTGATGATGTTGTGCCTGCCATCTTTCACCAATAGCCGTCGGATCTAGATCTGACGCATACAAACCAAACTTCTCCAGTTTTGCAAAAAGATGCCCGCACTTGTTCCCTATTTACAAACAACTCCTTGTCTCTCACAATCAGCCTTATCTCCTCCCCACCACATCTAGAAGGCCATGAAAAAATCTGGCGCGATGGCCGCTGCCGGCGCCGTCCACCCCCCAATCTTGGTGTTTCGTGCAATGCACGGGCATCTACGCACGGGAAATTATGTCAAACACGGCTAGTTGTAAGCAGGCTAGGTCTACAGCCATGATGATACTGACTGCAGACGGTGAGGCTGACTATGGTATGCCGAACACGGCGCCTATACGCAGGTGCTATCTCCGGCGTAGGGTCTTGTCACTTCACTGTGAGGGGCAGCACGTAATAATTTGACCAACGGGTAGTACAGTGCTACTACATTGGTAGTACTACTACTACTAGTACTAGCACCACCGTCTGGATTTAGTAGTACTACCACGTCCATTTGGATTTAGTATTTGACTAGCAATATCTAGTAATGCATGTCACAAAAATTGTACTACTCCCTCTGTAAATAAATACATGGTGTATTGTTTTATTCCTATCGGCGAGATAACTTAATGTCTTTTTGCTACTTAATAGGATTACATGCAATGAACTAACCACTGCATGTGATGTTTGGTAGTCTCAAGTCATTGAAAGCATGCACGGGCACGGAGGGGGACGCAACTTCATTGACTTACTGCACCTGCCTTTGGGTGTATGACACGTGGGCCCAACGGGTGGCTGGCCAACCTGTCATACTGCCAAAGGCAGGTGCAGTAGAGGGGCGAGGAGTAGATGGCCAACACGCACGTGAATTCAACGCAGTCTGCACTTCTCATATAAAGGCTCCTGCCAGTCCAATCTATGAAATCCTACACACCTACGCACCCAAGGGCAAGAGTGATCATTCCAATCGCAAGATCTGTTGACTAGAAGCTAGACCCATGGAGGCGATGAGCGCGAGCATCAGCCGGCTGTGCTAGATGGTCCACGACGCCGGCCTGCGGCCCGGCACCGAGGAACGTCTCCAGGTAGTGCTTGAGGCCGCCAAGGCGAGGGGCTGCTTGAACGACAGCTTCGTCTCCTTGTTCGACGAGGTCCTCGTCGGCTTCCTTGACAAGTTCACCGTCGTCAAGAAGCTCGCAGACGACCTTGACGTACGCCTCCAGCCCACGCGCCCAGGCTTTGCGATGCCTGCCACCCTCAACGGCCTCTATGGTGACAACCTCTTCGACGCACTGGTGGCCTTACGACTGCCCGTCGTCGCGCCAGGGAATGTCCACCTCGAGGTCGCGCTCGCCGCGCAGCGCCTGGCGCAGCAAGACACCATCGACATAATCACCCACGTCTATGCGCAAATCGTCCACAAGGACTACTACATGCAAGAGGAGGACGATAGGACGCTGGCCTTCTTGGACCACAGGGCAACCTTGGACGGCATTGTTCAGAAGCACGTTGAGCTTGCCGCCAACGCCGCTGCTCCTCACACGTCGGTTGGTGACCCGGTGCACTAGGGCGTGAGGATGTTGTTGATGGATCCATATGTATCTTTATCTTTCCGTCAAATCCATGTAGTAGTATATGGCACTACTAGTAATTATCTTACCTTCCGCATCAACTTCATAATTTTCCTACGTACTCCATGCATGAACCGCGCCAGAACCAAACTTCTCATTACTCTAGGGAAAATCGTTACTTCTATCTATCAGTCGCGCCATGGAGCAGAACCAAATTTTACAAGTTACAAGTTCAAAAGGAAAAGCCTGCCGTGTTTGCGTCGCACCCCCACACGGTTGGTCCGGCACGCCGCTCAAGGGGGAATGCGTGCTGTGTTGCATTTTCACTTACAAGTGGGACCGCAGTTGAGCAAACCGACTATCGGCAAACCCCCACCCCGCCCACCGCGCGATGGCTGAGAAAACAGGATTGAGAAGAGATGGATGTAGCACGGACTCCAAGAAAACTAGTGTCGGATGGGACTCGTGTGGGTGGCGTGTGCCGTACTGCTAGACATGAATGCTAGTTATGGCCCATGCCACCCCACTATATCGAGGTGCTGGTTACGTAGAACAGATTTCCTGGAGTCCGTGCTCAGCCCTCCTCTATCTCTCTTCTCGACCAGCTAGCAGACGCGCGGAGCCCATCGTCAGTTGGCCCATATGCGGTCCCACATGTCAGTGAAAATGCAAGAGGACCCACTGAACCTGCACATCTTTCACCTCGACGTGCTGGTGATGAAAAACAAATCCAATAAAGATCTTCGGTGGCCGCTTTTGGAGTTACTCAAGAGTAGTAAGATTCTATTTACAGTTTAACACAAGATGCACATCACGTGGCTTCAACTACCACTCTATTTTCTTGCATGACACGACCTGGATGCTGGATGTCCCACGTGTCGGCAAAAGGAGGAAGAACTCGACCAAATCTTCGGTTGTGCTCTCGGATTAGACTAGTTGAGCTAACTTAAAATTTTATTGTGTAGAATGGATGCAAGTTTTGGTATTGGGAAGAAGAGTACAACGATATATTGATAGAGCGCAATTTAGTAGATGTTCTAGCACTTTTAGCTAGCATAGAGGCTAGAGATGAGACTAGTGCACTTGTTGATAGAATAGAGGCTAGACACGTCTACTTCTTTACACTCGAAGAAGAAAGAAGCACGCAAGATCGAGCCACCGCAGATCAACAATGAATGCATCGAGAAGGCACTAATCCAACTTACAGGAGCAGTTATGGAAGTTGGATATCTTCTAAAATGTATTCTTGTGGTTCTTGTTTTCTTTGGTCTTGCTTTTCTAGTCAAAATTTTGGTGATGTATTTCCATGTACCAAAAAATCAATGATGAAAAAAAGATATGTGTTTGCAAAGAAAAATGTACGCGGCCGGGATGCGTCCGCACATTCGGCGCACGGCCACCGCATCCGAGAAATGGCCCGGACACGACCCCATTGCCCTACCCAAACGGACAGAATCCGGGCAAAACGGAGGTCCGTTTGGGGTCGTGCGTTGGAGTTGGCCTTACTAGTGGGACCGCAGTTGAGGAAACTGACTATCGGCAAACCCCCACCTCGCCCACGCACGATGGCTGAGTTAGAGAAATGACGAGGTTGAAGAGATTGTTGTAGCACGGACTCCAAGAAATATGGTGTCAGATGGAAGTCGTGCTGAAGGTGTGTGTCGTACTCCTGGACGTGAATGCTTGTTCTGGCCCATGCCACCCTACTACTCCTACTACTTATAGTAGTAGTATCGAGGATTTGAGGTGCTGGTTACGTATAGCGAACACATTAACATATGGCCCACCTCACACTGTGGCCAAATTTCCTGGAGTCTGTGCTAGGTTAAAAAGTGTTCTTTGTGAGGATGGGTGGCTGGTCTCAAGTTTAAAACTTGTTGTATTATGTACGTAGACGTAGAGATAGTGCAACATGTGAAGCTAGTACAAATAGTGTACTATTGTTTATTGGCCTCATCCGATAACCTGTTGCACCATCGCAGCACCCACTCAGAGAAGCGACTCAAAAGCCATTCATAAATGTAGTAAGTTTATCACAGGCATATCATTTCATTACATACAACAGGTCATCAACCCACAACGACAACGAGGATACATTATAAATACTAAAGTTTTCATCACACAACAAATAACAAGCAATGAAATGAACTTCAACTCAACCAATCCTCGGCGTTGGAAACGCTTGCTTTGAACCACAAGCGATTCTCTGGGAAGAGACAGCTACTGTCAATCTCGAGACCAATGTAGGACTGATCATCCAGGCTGAAGCGGCCTACTATATCACGACCAGGGTAGCGAACCACCGCAATGTCCGACGTATAGATACAGTTGCTTCTCATAAATGGTAGTAACGTTGTGTTAACAGCAGTTGGATCGCCTTTCACCATCATTGGATGTTTTTGTCCAAGGAAGAGCGAGTTTGCTCCAAGACTATCAATACTGTACCAAGGAGAAGGTGTTGGCGCTAGCACACTAGTATCCATCTCGAATACCATGCAACGGGTGTTGGAATAGGTCCGGAGAGTGCGACCATGGGAGACAACACCTGCTCCCTCAGTAGTAACATCAGCAGTGGGCTGTATACATACAAGAAGTGGTGATCCATTGGAATTAGTTGCCAGCCGCCAGTGAGCATATGGGCCCTGCTCCCTTGGTTATAAAAATTTTCAAGTATAGGTGGTGGAATGTTCACAGGACCTTGGAAACACAAGAAGAAGATTAATTAGTAGAGAAGGGAAACTTGCTAACTCGCATGCATGTGGATGAAACAATTATAATTACGGTGGAAGACAAACGTACCGAAACTACGAGGATCCCATGCAAAAACACTGCCACAAGTGGTGGCAGCAAACACAAGACCCTCGTATTCAATTGCATCACAGTACACATCCGTGTATAGAAACTAATTTTTGAGCAATATCCATCCAGTCGAACCACGAAGGACGGCAACAAGCTTGTCGAAGATAGCAACAACTTGATAGTTCTTGTAATTCCAAGAGCGGTTGGGAACTCGAGAAATTGCTATCTTCTGTAGACGACAGTCACCATGATCATATTTGAACGTACGTAGATCATCTGTGTGCTCAACCTCAGGGCACTCGGAGATTTTTGGAAGTGGAATCCGCTGACGAGTGTACACATTCACTAGTTCCCTCTCGCAGTTGGACCCAATATAAACAACCCAATCTCCATTTGCGCCTGCCCAAGCCTTGCCCTCAAGCGATGGCATCTTAACATCATACGTATCATTATCAAGCGGCATCAACTTGCACAAGGCGAGGCTTCCCTCGTCCCCGCGCCAGTCAGCAGGGTCACGGCGAAGAAGATAGGGGAGATCAAACAGCTCCTGGACCCTTGGGTTCCTTGTAATGATGTTATTAGTTGAGTCGAGAATGGTCTTGAACTAACCTGCCATGCTAGCCGAGGTGATGACGTCGCACCGATCAATGATTTCCCCCACCACGTCATCTTTCAGATCGGGGCAAGAATAACGGGGTCGTTTCCGGCTTGTTCCCTCCATGGAGAAGACGATCGAACAATGGCAGAAGGAAGGGTGAAGGCAAATGGAGGAGGGAGGAAGAGCGTGCGACAGCAGTTCCAAATCGAGAGGGAAAGGCGAAGAGTCGATGGACGGTTGCCAGATTGCCACGGTACATGAAGAGGCGCCCCGGCCTACACGTCCTTTCAGAAATTGTACAAAAGGACTCGCCGTCGTCTCACTGACATGTTGGAACGGGACCACATGTCAACGAAACATGGTGTGTAATTTCTCATGCAAAATGTGATCTGGCCGCGTTGGCCCGAGGTGCCGCATTAGTTATCGACCTTTATTTTTTTAACATACAATCTGAGTGGATAGCTCCTGTGGTCATCACATGTGAGTGGATATATAGGTGGGCTAGGTGGGCAGGGGGCAACAATCTAAGTGCTAAAAGAGTTGATCTCGAAAAAAGAGTTGATCCAATGCTTGGTTTTGTTTGGATTTTCCAACTATGTCCATTGGATAGAGTGAATCAATGGCTTACGTTCAAAGTTATTCTCATACTATAGAACGGTATACTCCCTCCATCCATTTTTACAGGGCCTAATTTTCGAATCTCTCATACCAAGGCACTCCATGAAACCTAGATAATTTTTTTGGGACTCAGCATCATTTAAACGTCTATTAATTGCGGTAATCTCTTCCTCTCTCTTCATTTTAATTTTCCTCTTATAGCCGTGCTTAAGCATTGGCTTGCATGCCAAAAGAAAATGGCTTGCATGCATGCATGCCATTAAGTGCATCTGTTGTCAACGCACAGGCACTGCTTACCAGAGAGTATTAAAGGCTATATGCATCGGTTACCTAATTTGGCCTTGTATATATGGAAAAATGAAAATTGGTGTTAGACCTTATAAAGATGGATAGAGGGAGTAGGAAGGTGGAGAGATTTGGTTGATTTTATATCGCTGAATAATATAAAATATTATGAGTGCAGACGCTCCACCCCGAGGTTTAGAGCTCCTTCTCGGTCGTCGGGAATCTATGTTATTCCACTCTTTTGTTTAAGACATGAGCTTTGTTCATCCTGTTGCCGACACGCGGGACATCTATATGCCTCCATTTTACAAAATCATACTATATGCCTCCATGACACGCGGGACATCTAGCATCAATGTGGCGTGTCATGCAAGAAAATGGAGATATGCAGTGCGTAAGTGAGTCGTGCACTTCGATGGCACCTAGTACTACGCAATATTTTTTCTCCTCGATGGCACATGAATAGTGCACGTACTCAATGACAGAGCATGGGATGGTAGCCATGGACATGGCCGGCCCTTTTTGAAGAGAGTACTAATAAATACGTAACTTTGATGTGTCCCGTCAACTCGCAGAACGATGAGAAGCTTGCTTACTACACCTTCTCCCTCGCCAACGCGTGCGCGGTGGCTTGCAGCATGAGGAGAAACTTTTGCTTACAAGCGGTGGACGTGCAGCAGTTCATTTGGTGTCAGATTGCCAGAAGTAGTACAGTACCATCATTATTGTTCGACTTCCGAAAGAGGAGAAGAGCCAAGCGCAAGGTCACCTACCAACCTAGTACAGTACTACTACAACCAAAGCTGGTCCACCTTTTTAGAGCATGGTTAATTAATATAGGCGGCTCTTGCAGCGGCACATCATTTAGAGCAAGTACTCTCTTCGTAGGATCAAAGGAAGTGAAACAAAAGTTGGAGTGGATGCTATATTGCCAATTAAAACATGATTACATAGGAAAAAAAATCCAATAGCATTCTATCCTATGACTCAAACGACAAATGTAGGAAAATTATGAGGGGGGTCTCTCCAACAGTGTTCCTCGGCTCGCACCTAGCATCACGGTGGTCGAACTTGGAGTCATTCATCTGGTACACATGGCATCTCAGATCTGATACTCCAATTTTAGGTTGGCTCTATGTGATGTGGCAACTTCATATACTAACCGGATGCCGCCTATACTACTACGGTACTCACACTCCAAGAAGTGACTCGAAAACCATTCATAAATTGGGTCTATGACACGCATTTGCAAATGTACCATTCCTTACATACAAAAAGTCATCAACACACAACGACAACGATGATACATGTTGGATTATAGATTATTTCCAACAAAACATTCCAGTAAATACTGAAGTTTTCATCACACAACAAATAACAAGCAATGAAATGAACTTCAAAGCAACCAATCCTTGGCGTTGGAAATGCTTGCTTTGAACCATAGGTGCTCTGGGAAGGGCCAGCTATTGTCAATATCGAGAGCAACGCAGGACTGATCATCCAGGCTGAAGCGGCATATATCAGGAGCAGGGTAGCGAACCACCGCAATGTCCAAGGTATAGATACAGTTGCTTCTCATAAATAGTAGTAACACTGTGTCAACAGTAGCTGGATCGCCTTTAACCATCATTGGATAGTTTGGTCCAAGGAAGAGCGAGTTTGCTCCAAGACTACCAATATTGTACCAGGGAGAAGGTGTTGGCGCTAGCACACTAGTATCCATCCTGAATACACTGCAACGGGTGTTCGAATAGGTCCGGAGAGGGCGACCATGGGAGACAACACCTGCTACCTCAGTAGTAACAATCATAGTGCACAGTATACAGATAAGAAGAGGTGATCCATCGGAATTAGTTGCCAGGCGCCACTGAGTATATAAGTTCTGCTCGTCCTCATGCTCGTGATCATCACCATCGTCATCTCCCCCTTGGTTATAAAAAATTTCAAGTATAGGTGGTGGAATGTTCACAAGACCTTGGAAACACAAGAAGAAGGTTAATTAGTAAAGGGAAACTTGCTAACCCGCATGCATGTGGCTGGAACAATTATAATTACGGTGGAAGACAAACGTACCGAAACTACAAGGATCCCATGCAAAAACAGTGCCACGAGTGGTGGCAGCAAACACAAGATCCTCGTATTCAATTGCATCACAGTACTCATCTGTGTACAGAAACTGATTTTTGAGCAATATCCATGAACGAACCGTGGAATCAGTAACGACGGCAACAAGCTTGTCGAAGATAGCAACAACTTGATAGTTCTCGTAATTCCAAGAGCGGTTGGGAACTCGAGAAATTGCTATCTTCTGTAGACAACAGTCACCATGATCGTATTTGAACGTATGTAGATCATCTGTGTGCTCAACCTCAGGGCACTCGGAGATTTTTGGAAGTGGAATCCGCTGACGAGTGTACACATTCACAAGTTCCCACTCGCAATTGTACCCAATATAAACAACCCAATCTCCATTTGCGCCAGCCCAGGCCTTACCCTGAAGCGATGGCATCTTGACATCACATGTATCGTTATCAAGTGGCATCAACTTGCACAAGGCGAGGCCTCCGTCGTCCGCGCCCATGCGAACAGGCTTAGAGCGAAGAAGATAAGGGAGATCAAACCGCTCCTGGACCCTTGGGTTCCTTGTAATGATGTTATTAGTTGAGTCGAGAATGGTCTTGAACGAACCTGCCATGCTAGCCGAGGTGATGACGTCACACCGATCAATGAGTTCCCCCACCACGTCATCTTTCAGATCGGGGCAAGAATGACGGGGTCATTTCCGGCTTGTTCCCTCCATGGAGAATACGATCGAATAATGGCAGAAGGAAGGGTGAAGGCAAATGGAGGAGGGAGGAAGAGTGTGCGACAGTAGTTCCAAATTGAGACGGAAAGGCGAAGAGTTGGTGGACGGTTGCCAGTTTGCCATGGTACACGAAGAGGCGCCCCGGCCTACACGTCCTTTCGGAAATTGTACAAAAGGACTCGCCGTCGTCTCACTGACATGTTGGAACGGGACCACATGTCAACGAAACATGGTGTGTAATTTCTCGTGCAAAATGCGATCTGGCCGCGTTGGCCCGAGGTGCCGCATTAGTTGTCGACCTTTATTTTTTTAATGGTGTGCCGTTCAGTTTTGAAGCATGACTAACTGGTACTGTTTGCAGAGAAAATATAAACTACTCTACCACTACTCCACCTCTAGTACTAGTAGTATAAAAAAGATATATAGGCTGGAGCTTCAGAGCTTTCTTGCTAAGGGGTTCCCACTTGCTTCTCACACTATCACCCTCTCTCCAGGTCTAAAAAGACGGCCTCTCTCTCCCTCCTCACCGGTGGTCACAGATCCGTCGGGGAAGAAGGACGTGCAGCGTTGACGCACTCGTCGTCGGCAAGCGAGGTCATGCACTCATGACAAGGCCATCCTCTCAGACCTAGCGCCCGCACCGGATGGCCTCCGTCCCCAAGCTCGCTGTCGTAGTGCGTGCGGAGGACGACGACCACAAGCGAAGCCACTTCCCGCCGACCCTCAGGTATGCTACCTCTTTTCGAACCATACCCTTGTTCTATTGCCCCATCTGCCACGTCGCTGCATGTCGATCTTTTTCCACTCCATCATCTTCCCAATTTGCTATCCTCTGCTCTGCTGGTCACGCAGACGAAAACCTTAATTTGCACTATTAAAGGAAACCCTACTTCATGCAGACTAATCCATGTCTGGGTTGAATAAGGAAAGGAAGGGAGACTGTGCTGTCCAAGAGAGTAGGCATCGAACCCGCATCTAGGTTGAAAAGGGGAAAATCAGTAGCTAAGGAACGAGTCTCGTGTCTCTTGGTTGAAGAAGGGTAGAAAGGCATGACAACGCAATAGAGAATGACCAGGTCGATCGGTTTGTTGTCCTCACATAGGAAAAAGGTGGCTAAAGAGAACAAAAATGGGACGTAATCCACATATGCTGCCTGGATATTTGTTGCTCTGGGCAACCATACCTCCCTCACGACACTATGCGTCCATGGAGGTACATCGTACTGGTGCGCCCACTGTCCGTATGGGCCTCCCACGCTCTTATTGTCACTTTTTTGCTGTTAGTATAACGACAACAGTCAAGTCAAGCAATGCTACTGCTAAAGTGATGCCACATTTAACTAATGCCGCACTCAGTCTAATGTCACCGATAAATTTAAGCAATGCCATTTAATGTCACTGGATTATTTCAGGGTTAGCTGTTGATTGTGGATGTATTAAAGATTTTTCAGCTAAGGCATTCTAATGCTGTTGCACAGCCAGTATACCAACGATGAAACTTGTTACTACCTTCAGATTTTTGCACTGTTAATGCTTATAGATTACATACCTCACTGTCATGAGATAAGTTAATTTTTTTGCACAGTGTCACCAAAATGGCAAGGCGCTGATGTCATTTTATTTTGGTTAAACTGCACAAAAAATTATGAAGACAAGAGGAAAGGTCAAGAGTGGGCACCTCCTCCTCCGGCTGTTCTCTTGATTTGTTCGATCAAGTTTTTATGTTTGATCGATTATCAAGATTGGGATAGCAATTTTTAAGGTCCCCCCGAGTTCGAAATGATATTTACCTTGGAGGTACATGGTTTGCAAAAAATTTATACTGTCATTAGTTAATAATGCTAGTTACCTTCAGACTTTTGTATTTGGTTTAATGCTCATGCACAGCTAGTATACCAATGCTAAAACGTGTTACCTTTACATTTTGTATTGTTAATTCTTATAGAAATCTTCCAGTGCTAGAATTTATTGAAATCTGTTCAGTAAAACCATTGTACTGTACCCTGTAATAAAATACTCTACTGTTGCACTAGCCACTGGATTAGTGTATATTTGTAGTATTCGAAATTTCGAATGGTGTTGCATTAGCGTATGGACATAAATAAAGTGTGGAAAGCTTTCCCAGATATGTGCTCAAGAAAACTACTACCTGTTTTTCTAAATACTAGACGTTTGGGTACTTTAAATTGAACTACGAAAACGTCTTATATTAAGGAACAAAGGGTGTAGAGTTCACTCAAATTATCCCGGTAAAGCTAGTCACATCTTTGTTAAAATTAATGTTCATTATGTTATCGGAGGAGGTCCGTAAGTTTGTCTGTAATGCATGCCGACTACATACCTGACATCATGATGTAATGTTAAGTCATTTCCTTTTGTACAGTGTCACTGAATTGTCAAGGCGGTGATGGCATTTTATTTTAGTTGAACTGCACAAAATATGCTTAAAAGAAGAGGAAAGGTCAGGAATCGATCATTCTTTCAGAAAGAACTATATATGTCATTCTGACATCAGCCGTTGTTGCCTTATTTTTTCCTTCAAACTGGTGGTTAGAAACAGTCTTGCTACCTTTTCCCATTAATAAATTGGAATGCTTATATTTGTGAGTCTATGCTTCAACTAGTGCCACTTTTATAGTAATCACACTTTCAATATCTATGCAAACAGGGATGCTCGATTTTAGTGGAACTGCACAAAAAGTGATTTTAGTGGAACTGCACAAAAAGTCCAACTGGTTCAACATTAGGAGCATGTTTTCTTCCAAACCTTTATATCCAATTGGTGGCACTATGAGCTGTTCATTACGAAGGTACATGGTTTGCTACTATCTTACTACTCTTTTTGTACTGTCATTAGATAGTAATACTAGTGGTTTGCATGTGAATTTATTGGCAGGGTGGACCTACATTGGAGGTGCAGGACAGGATTCAATGATTGGATGCTAAATTTCGGTTGTATCGATTTCACCTCTTCCATCACTGCGAACATGGATATCCTTGGTCTGATGAAGAATAGGCGCTATATTTCTGCTCTGAACCAGCAAATCAATTCAGTATGAAATTTTCCAGGGCAAAACGTGACTATATCAAATTGTCTAGTGCAAAACATGACAGATGCTAAGCGGAAGAGACATGTTTAAACCGAAAATACAAGGTGGGGTATATGTTTACTAGCTGCTTGATATTTGTGCAGACAGAGATGTCTGCCCGTTGCTATTTGGCAAACACACAAAGTGACCACAATTTTGGTTGAACTGCACAAGAGAATAGTATAGTCACTGCATGCAGTGCCATTTGAAAATAGACATAGAAAGATTGGATAGTCACTTCATGGACTGCAGAAAAGTAGTATTGTACTATTTATTGGCCAACACTAGGTGCTTTCGTCTGATTATACAATGGGCATCATTTTGCCTAAGTTAAAGTTTGTATTCCGAAAATAGTCTCGCCGTGTGATCGAGAGAAGACCAAATCATATTGCAGTGGATGTTCCTCCATCATGTGTGGTTCATTCTCATGGTTCCAGCTGTTGGTGAAACCACTTACGTTTGCAAGAGGAATTGTAGACTTCACAAACAAATTTGTCTTTCAGTCTGTACTGAATGTGCCAAGAGAAGCATCCATGTTAGTAGGCAGAACAAATGTTTTTTCTAGATCTTTGCTTTTGGAGCCACATATTTGTATATGATCTATGAATCATTGAGATGCATTAACATGTTGATCTTATGTATGGGAATCATAGTAGTTGGTTTTAGTTGCGACGCAAGATCCGAAGTGGCTGATCTTTGCTTTTGGAGCTACATATTTGTATATGACATGTGAATCATTGAGATGCATTAACAGTTCCTTATTTCTGTTCGCTCAGTGTTTACAAGTTACTGATCGATCACTTGCTAGCCTACTAATGCGCTCCTGGCAGTTTTAGTTGCGACGCAAGATCCGAAGTGGCAGTTTTTTGAATAAAAATGCCTACCTGTGAAGCTGCTCTGAAGAAAATGCCATGCGAATATGAAGAAACTGCCAGCAAAAACGTTCGCAAATGCCTTATCTCCCAGCTAAAGTTCATCAACTAATGCCCTCGGCTGCGACTCGTTGCATGCTGCTCCGCGTACAGCCTGCGAGCGATTTTGAGTGCCTACATGCAGCCGGCCGTAATTAAGGCAGCTAACTGATGCAAAAAAAGATGCGCTTTAATTGTTGCAGGCCTTTTAAATCCGTGGAATCATTATTGACAAGGAGGGAGATGATTCGAGTGCACTCGTTTGACCGTAATGCCGGCGTGCGACCCAGCACGGACGGGACGCACCACTGACGGGGCGGTACGGGACGGCACAATCATAATTTCAGTTTTTCTAGTTTTCCATGGCAAGCTAGTGCGCTAAGCCATGCCTTCTTATGCATTGAATTCCGATGACCGCGATGACCGTCGCGTTTCCCGCGACACGCTAGTTCGCCTAACTTCCACCTATAATTACTGTTTCCCGGGCTTCTCCGGTGGCACCATCACCCAACTCGCCCTATCCTCATAAGCCCCCACCGGCCCGATGTCGCTCGCCACTTATCCTCGCTCTCGCCACGTCCGCCATGCCCCCGCCCGTCCGCGATAGGCGACACCGGAGGCGGTCACCGCCGGAACTAGTGTTCGGTTTTTCACCGGAAGGCAGACGGAGGGAGGAGGCATTCTATCGGTCTTTAGATGGCAATGCGGAGATCGAGGACTTGTTGGAGTGCGACCGCCTGGCAGAGGAGCAGGAGTTGTTGGAGCGCGACCGCTTGGCGGAGGAGCAGTGTATCGCCAATTTGCGCCGCCAGCAGGACATGGAGCAGCAGCGCACCGACGCTCTGAGTCGCGAGCAGAACGCCCGCAACTGGGCCGACTATGTGGAGGCCGGCGCCCGGCAAATAGCCCTGGAGGCTGTCGGGCACGCACGCGTTCGCGAGGCCGATTTTTACTACCAGCTCGTCAAGTGGGTTTCCCGCTTAGAAGCCGAAGCTTCGGTGGACCACGCCGGCATGGAAAGGGCCAACGCGCACGAGCACCGCGCCCTATTGCACCTCTGGCAAGTCCGAGGCGAGGCAGAGGATGCCGGTGCCGGCGTTTTGCGTGTACCGCAGATGGCGGACGGCATCGTCTAGTTAGCTAAGAGTAAGTTAGTACTTGTACGCTACTAGAGTATTAGTGGGAGTAGATAGTTAACTTGGCTATGATGGTTGTCAACGTGGAAGTTCAGTACTCTATATGTGGATCAGACCTGTTACTTTGCTCTGAATGTTGAACTTTCCGTTTGAACGTATGGAATGGGCTGTTATTTTTTTAAATGGGTTGTATTTGTCCTCCACGGGTTTAGAGGCTGACTTGTGGGCCTACCAAGTTGACGCGTACACAATCAGGAGATGATTGTACGTGGAGAGGATGACAGCAGGGACCCGCCAAGGTCATGGCAGTACGCAAGCAAGTCCCTCCTTATTTCAAGCCAATAAAATATGGCTCCTCCTAATGGATTTCTGACATCTGGGTCCCATGCCATTTTCAACGTAGTCAATAAACGAGAGAATTGCACAATGAGCGGCTGACACCACGGACCCAGCAGCTCGTCCAGTTTTTTGTTTTGGGTTAATTTGATAAATGCCACTCCAAATTTGGTGTTTCTGAGAAATGCCACTGCAATTTCCAAACTTTGAAAAATGCCATTTCATGCCATTTCCAGTGGCATTTTTCGAAGTCTGGAGTGGCGTTTTCAAATTTGCAAATTGCAGTGGCGTTTTCCAAAGTTTGCAAAAATTGTAGTGGCATTTTTCAAATTTGGAAATTGCAGTGGCATTTTTATGAATCGCCATAATTGGAGTGGCATTTATCTAATTTGTTTTTGAGACGGAAGCAGGGTGTCAACTGGGCTGTTGGGGGCACTCTTAAAGTAGTTTCAAATTTCTTTTTTTCATTTCAAGATTTTAAATTGCATTAATTTTTATGCGTGGACAATTTGTTGGATTTTATATTGATATACATTTATTTTTAAAATCAGTTTGAATGTGACATGAAATTTCGGGATTAAAAACAGTTCGGACCACACCGAAATATGCAAAATTTCGTATAATTTTTTAACCGTGGCCACAATATGGGCTGTAATGCTAACAAAAAGAATATGGGCTCCAAAAAAACCTTAAGAATTAGCAAATGGGCTGTAAATTATTAGAAATAATGGCAGATGGGTTGTATGCTGTTTTCCACAGATTTGAGGTTTTCCTAAAAAAAGGTTGACGCACAAGCAGTGACTGTTGGATGTCCATCCAACGGCCGTCGTGCTTCTTCAATCTCTGCTCTTCCTGCTCCAGCCGCACAAACAAGCGCCGGCGGGACTGCCTGCTCCCTCCTCCCCGCGGCCGGTTGTGCTGCCGCGCAGGCCTCACCGCCCCACCGTACTTCCATCACTGGCCTAGCCATCCCTCTACTCACCCACACCTGCTATTATTCTCCGGCGACGGCAGATGAACCAGTAAACCCTCGTACAGTCGTACTCCCCTCCGCATGGGAAACAACTGCCGAGTCTTCCCGGCCTCCGTGTCGTTCCCTTCCTAGGCCTCGCCATCGTCCACCGCCCTGGTGCTCTCGGCGCGGCCTGGTCAACGTGGTCAACGATCGACATGCATCTGAAGTGGACTGTACATGGAGAGGCTGACAGCTGGGTCCACGGCCGCACGCAAGGAAATGCCTCCTTATTACGCGCAAAATAATGATTCCTCCACCTGACATCTGGGACCCACCGAAAGGGCCTCTCTATTTCGTGAAAAAAACGTTACCGCCGCTGACAGCTCGGACCCACCAGCTATATCTTCGCACGCAAGGAAGTGCCTCCTTATTACGCACAAAAAAATGAATACTCCCCCTGCTAGCTGGGACCAAGTATAGTAGCAGGCTGACTTGTGCGCCTACTAAGTTGACGGGGACGGAGGGCTTTGTCAACTTAGTCAATATGCACGATTCTAGCTCAAGTGACCGTACGATGTCCATCCAACGGCCGTAGAGCTTCTTCAACCTCTGGTCTTCTTGCTCCAGCCGCCCAAACCAGCGCCGGTCCTGCCTTGTGCTCCTGCCTCCCGTGGCCGGCTGTGATGCGGCGGGGGCCTCACCGCCCCCTACTACTCCCATCGCTGACCAGGCCATCCCTCTACTCACCCACACCCCCTGTTATTCTGCGGCGACGGCGGCCTCACACAGCAGCGAACCAGTGAACCCTCATACTCCTCTACGCGTGGGCATCCACTGTCGCTTCTTCCCCGGCTCCGCGTCGTCCCCTTCCTAGGCCTCGCCGTCATCCACCGCCCTGGTGCTCTCGGCGCGGCGTGGTCAACATGGTCAAGGAACGACTTCCATCGGAAGAGTACTGTACATGGAGAGGCTGACAGCTGGGTCCACGGCAGCTGCAAGGAAGTGCCTCCTTATTACGCGGAAAATCATTATTCCTCCACCTAACAGCAGGGACGCACCGGACGGGCCACCGTATTTCATGAAAAAAACGTTCCCCCCGCTGTCAGCCCGGACCCACCGGAAGTGCCTCCTTATTACGCACAAAAAACTGAATACTCCCCCTGCTAGTTGGGACCCACCTTGGTGGGTGGCTGACTTGTGGGCCTACTAAGTTGACGGGGACGGAGTGCTTTGTCAACTTAGTCAATATGAACGATTCTAGCTCCAGTGACCGTACGATGTCCATCCAACGGCCGTAGTGCTTCTTCAACCTCTGGTCTTCTTGCTCCAGCCACCCAAAGCAGCGCCGGTCGTGCCGCGTGCTCCTGCCTCCCGTGGCCGGCTGTGCTGCCGCGGAAGCCTCACCGCCCCCTACTATTCCCACCGCTGGCCAGTCCCTGTGGCGACGGCAACCTCACACCGCAGCCAAACCAGTGAACCCTCGTACTCCTCTCCGCGCGGGCTTCCACTGCCACGTCTTCCCCGGCTCTGCCTCGTCCCCTTCCTAGGGCTCGCCGTCGTCCACCGCCCTGGTGCTCTCGGCGCGGCGTGGTCGACGTGGTCAAGGAACGACTTCCATCGGAAGAGTACTGTACGTGGACAGGCTGACAGCTGGGTCCACGGCCGCAGCAAGGAAGTGCCTCCTTATTACGCGCAAAATAATTATTCCTCCACCTGACAGCGGGGACCCACCGGACGGGCCACCGTATTTCGCCAAAAAACGTTTCCCCTGACTGCTGGGACCCACCAGCTACATCTTCGCACACAAGGAAGTGCGTCCAGAAAAAAAATGATTCGCCCCCCTGACTGCTGGGACCCACCAGCTACATCTTCGCACGCAAGGAAGTGCCTGACAGTCGGGACCCACCTGGCCGAAGCATATTTAGCGTTGTCATTCTGGTTGCGAACGTGTACGTACATACTGGTCGATGTAGAGGCGCGCACTTGTCGTAGTAGAGGTGCGCACGTAGCATGTACAGGTACGTACAACGGCCAGTGTGCAAGAAAGAAAATACGGCCACGTACGTACATACGGGCAGGGTCTCGAACGCCTACTCGCGCATACGTACGGCCATGGCTCGTGTACATGGCTGGGTCGGAACGGAGAAACTGTGTCGTCATCATGTTCATGGGGAGCCAACCGGCTGGGTCGGAACGAAATGCGTCGTCGTGTTCATCGGGAGGGCTTGGACGGAACAGCCGATGGAAACGAGGCCTGGCGTACCGCAGAACGGAGGAAACGGCCTTGTGTTTGACCGGCCACGTTCGAAACGGGATCCTGTTCATCAGGAGGGGTCTGGCGTACCGCAAAACGGAGGAAACGGACCTCCTACGGTCGAAACGGGGGTCCTGTTGATCGGGAGGGGTGTGGCGTATCGCAAAACGGAGGAAACGGACTTGTGTTGGAGCGCTACGGCCGAAACGGGGGTCCTGTCCATCGGGAGGGGTGTGGCATACCGCAAAATGGGACTCCACGGGATATTGTTCATATCCACCGTCGACCCCCTCCAGCCTCCACGGGCTACTATTCATCCATCGTCGACCTCCTCCAGCCTCCACCTGCGACTGTTCATCCACGGGCTCCTGTTTATCCAGCCTCCACCGCACGCTACTCCACCAGCTACTGTTCAACCAGCCCTCTCCACGGGCTCCTGTTCAACCACTCCTCCACGGGCTACTGTTCATCCAGCCCTCCACGGGGTGGTCCTGTTCATCCAGCCCTCCACGGGGTCCTGTTCATCCAGCCCCAACCGGCTCGATCAATCGGGGTCCTGTTCATCCAGAGGCAACACCACGGGGTCCTGTTCATCCACCCCCACCGGGAACTGTTCATCCAAACCCCCTTAGCAACGCTCACTGTTCATCCAGAGGCAGCATCGATCGGCTAAGTTAGCAGCAGTAGCGAAGGAATCGCTCGATTAGGTTCAGTTAACAGGCATCGATCGATCGCTCGGGTTCAGTAATGCGTAGCCTGCAGTGCAATCGCTCGGGTTCAGTTAGAGCCCAACGCCTCGCTCGGGTTCAGTTAGAGCCCAACGCCTCGCACCCACGCATGTGCGTGTACGAGAGAAACGCGCATCGCTCGGCCCCGACCACCCACCGTAACCGGGAACACCCCGATATTTTCCTCGCCCTCGCTTCTACCACGGTTTTTTCCGTCATGGACGGCCCAAAGAATGTCATGCAACTGCGTCTCCGGCCCGCCCAGGACGAAAAGCCCATTTCTGTCATGATTTTCTGTCATAGAAGTAGGACCCCACCACATCTATGATGATACCGGGCTTTGTCACAATTATCGTCATAGAAGTGTCATAAGTATGACAGATTTTTTTTCGTTCGGCCCAAAATGTCACGGATGTGTCTTTTTTTTGTAGTGTTAACGGAACTTCATGAGATAGGTTAGTATGATAAAGAGTAAACCATTCATTTTGGTACTGTCAAAGACAAGGTTCATAAATGTTCTCACACAATGCCTACTGTACCATATCATTTCTACAATTTAAATTGAGAAATATAAGCCATAGAAACTAGAAAACAAGCAAACTATGCAATGAAAACAGAATCTGTCAGAAACAGAACAGTCTGTAATGATCTGAACAGAAACCATACTTCTGCTACTCCAAAAATTATGAAATAATTTGTTGGACGTGAGGAATTTGTCTATTAATCTTCTGCAAAAATAATCAACTCAAAAGCACTCTTCTGTAAAAAATGACAGCTAATCTCGTGAGCGCAAAGTTTCTGTTTTTTACAGCAAGATCACATTAACTTTCACCCAAGTCTTCCCAAAGGTCTTACTTGGCACTTTATTGAAACAAAAGCTATAAAACATGATTAATACAGTATCTTAATCATGTAAACACACAAAAACAGTAAGGGTAAACATTGGGTTGTCTCCCAACAAGCGCTTTTATTTAATGCCTTTTAGCTAGGCATGATGATTTCAATGATGCTCACATAAAAGAAAAGAATTGAAACATAAAGAGAGCATCATGAAGAATACGACTAACACATTTAAATCTAACCCACTTCCTATGCCTAGGGATTTTGTGAGCACATAATTTATAGGAACAAGAATCAACTAGCATAGGAAGGCAAAACAAGTATAACTTCAAAACTTAAAGCACATAGAGAGGAAACTTGATATTATTGCAACTCCTACAAGCATATATTCCTCCCTCATAATAATTTTCAGTAGAATCATGAATGAATTCAACAATATAACCATCACATAAAGCATTCTTTTCGTGATCTACAAGCATAGAAATTTTTCTACTCTCCACATAAGCAAAATTCTTCTCATTCGGAATAGTGGGATCACTAATTCCTAAAGTTGACACTCTTCCAAACCCACTTTAGATTATAGTATTATTCATACTCCAAAAGATATAAGTGAAGTTCATGGAGCATTCTACAATTAATATAGACTAACCAATATCCAAGCTCAAAATATATAAGTGAAGCACACGAAGCATTCTATAAAACCATACTCAAAAGATTTAAGTGAAGCACAAAGAGCATTCTATAAGGTCATACTCAAAAGATATAAGTGAAGCACATGAATCATTCTATAAATTGATGAAGGGACATCTCATACTAGCATGGTTCTTAAAGAAAAATAAAAACACAAAGGACACAAATCATGTGAACAAAACAAAAACCGAGGTATACCGATAATTGTTGAACAAGAAAGATGGGATGCCAACCGGGCCATCCCCAAGTTTAGATGCTTGAGTATCCTTGGGATATTTGCTTGGGGTGCCTTGGGCATCCCCAAGCTTGAACTCTTTCCTCTCTTTATTCTTCTCACATCGGTAACTCCTCGTTCTTCGAACACTTCATCCACAAAAATTTAACAAAAACTTTGTGAGATCCGTTAGTATACTAAAGCAAATCACTACCTTTAGGTACTGTTGAAAACTCATTCCAATTTCATATTAGCACTTTATCTACTGTATTCCAACTTCCCATGGTTCATACCCCCCGATACTACCCATAGATTCATCAAAATAAGCGATCAACACATAGAAAACAGAATCTGTCAAAAACAGGACAGCCTGTAGTAATCTGGAAGTTTAGTAAATTTTTGTAACTCCAAAAACTTCTAAAAAATATGAACATTTAAACAATTTGTACAGAAGTAATATGAAAAAAATTTCAGACCCATTTGACTTTCCAGTAAAAAATGTAAATTCACGCACTACAGCCAAAGTTTCTGTTTTTGTACTGCACATAGTAAACAAGCAATCTAATCATCCTAAAACCAAAGCTTGGCACATTATTTTTATAATACAATGGATATATACAAGGGGATAATTATTTTCAAAGAAGCTTCCATGAATTTTTTTACATTGTTTCCATGAGCATGAACACAAGTGTTCAAGGTCGACCCTCACTTCTCCAATGCATACCTTTCCAATCACTTCTCTTATTGAAAAACTTTTTAGGCATGAGAGGCAAGTAAATTTTTTTGTATTTTCATTCTTAATTTTTTTTTGTATGTTTCACCCACAACTAAACAGAAACAAAAAGGAAAAACAAAATCTACTTAGTGAATAAAGCAAACAAGCACACACGAGAATATCAACCCCACGCTATTGCTCCCCGGCAACGGCGCCAGAAAAGAGCTTGATAATCCCCAAGTGCAGGGAATCATCGTAGCAATTCCCAAAGCTGGAAGTGATAAGTATGGAGTGTCGAACCCACAAGGAGCTAAAGGTAAGATCAATATTCTCTCAAGTCCTATCTGCCACTGATATGACTCTACGTACACCGAACATTTGCTTCCAACTAGAAACGAGAAATAAAACTACGTTGTGGGTATGAAGAGGATAACTTTGCATGATATCGGAGAGCTAAAACATAAAAGTAGGTGCTGTTATCATAAAGTTAGAATATATTACTAAATATTACAAATAGCGAGTGTGGAATAATGATGGGTCGGTGTGCGGAATTATCCTAGGCAACCGTTAACAAGACCGATAATCACTATTGCAATTTCATATGAGGGAGAGGCATAATCTAACATAATTTCTCTTCTTGGATCATATGCACTTATGATTGGAACTCCAGTAAGCATCCGCAACTACTAAAGATCATTAAGGTAAAACCCAACCATAGCATTAAAGCATCGAGTCCCCTTTATCCCATACGCAACAACCCCCTTACTCGGGTTTATGCTTCTGTCACTCAAGCAACCCACTATAAGCGAATCATAAACGTATTGCAACCCGTTTATTATGACACACTTCATCATAGTCATATTGCTTTGCATGATCATGTAGTTGACATCGTATTTGTGGCTTGGCCACCATTCATAATTTTTCATACATGTCACTCTTGATTCATTGCACATCCTGGTACACCACCGGAGGCATTCACATAGAGTCATATTTTGTTCTAAGTATCGAGTTGTAAGTCTTGATTTGTAAGTAAATAAAAGTGTGATGATCTTCATTATTAGAGCATTGTCCCATGTGAGCAAAGAATGATGGAGACTATGATTCCCCCACAAGTCGGGATGAGACTCCGGACGAAAAAAAGGAGAGAAAAAAAGAGGCCATAAAAAAGGAGAAGGCCCAAACAAAAAAATGACGAGAGAAAAAGAGAGAAGGGACAATGTTACTACCCTTTTTCCACACTTGTGCTTCAAAGTAGCACCATGATCTTCATGATAGAGAGTCTCTTATGTTGTCACTTCCATATACTAGTGGGAATTTTTCATTATAGAACTTGGCTTGTATATTCCAATGATGGGCTTCCTCAAATTGCCCTAGGTCTTCGTGAGCTAGCAAGTTGGATGCACACCCACTTAGTTTCTTCTAACATCCCAAATTTTCAATTTGGAATGTTATACATTAGATCATCATGCATATCATACTTTATTGCATTTTGATTTGCGATCCTAGAAATTCCACGCAACTCAAGGACCCATGGAGAGAGTTGGGGATTTCGTTATTTTCATATTTGGGTTTTCTCAAATTTTGAAAATAGAATCATTTGTTTTTATTATTTCATATCAAAATATATGAGAGGGGATCAAATGACTTCTCCACAAATAATGAAATATTGGAGGAAAAATATTAAAAACAATTATTTGATTTTTATTTGAATTTTATTTGATTTTATTTGAATTAGGAAAAATGCGTGTTTTTCAAAATTTCATTTAGGCCCGAAATAAATGTTCATCTTGTCCGGCTTGATTTTAGAAGTCGGGCAAAATTTATTTCAGGATTTTTGGAGTCCGTTTAGTATTTCTTTTATTTGTTTTTCTGTGCAAAATTATTTATAAAAAAAATCACGAAACCGACTTTGGGCCGTGTTCGGCCAGGACTCCCCTGGCCAGGCCTTTATAAGGCGCCGCCCCCGGCCCCGATAGCCCAAGCCGCCCGAGCCGCTGAAACCCTAACCCTAAGCCCGATCCGCCGCCACCGCCGTCGACCCCGCCGCCCGACGCCGGAGTCCCGCCGCCCGACCCCGCTGCCCGCCGACCCCGCCGCCTCGCCAGGGCCGCCCCGCCGCCCCTCGCCGGAGGTAGCCGCCGCCCCGCCGCCGGCGGTTTTCCTCGAGAAAACCGTTCGGTTTTCCCGTCCGGTTTTTCGTTCGGTTTTTTTTTAAAAAACTAGATCTGTTTTTTTCGGTTTAGTTTATTTAGCGAACACTCGTTCGTTCGTAACGGTTTCGGGTTTTTTCACAGACAGCGAACTTTCGTTCGTTAGCCTGTTCGTCTGTTTTTGTTTTTTCGGATTTTCCGCGATTATTTCTGATCGCGATTTCCGATCTGTTTTTCGTTTTAGTATAACTTTTCGCTCGCTTATCGGAATCAGGAGATTCAAGCGCCTAGAGTTTCGTCTCGAAACCCTCTTTCCGTTTAACCTACTCAAACAAGTTTTTGCTACTATAAAATTTGACTTAAGTACAGATTAGTAAACGAAGCTTGTTTCATTCGCCGTTTGAGTTTTGTTGCTTCGTTCGATTTGATTCTTTTTGTAAACCGGAGTTCTT
Source organism: Aegilops tauschii subsp. strangulata (assembly GCF_002575655.3). Taxonomy (NCBI): domain Eukaryota; kingdom Viridiplantae; phylum Streptophyta; class Magnoliopsida; order Poales; family Poaceae; genus Aegilops; species Aegilops tauschii. The sequence goes on from NC_053039.3 coordinate 253,791,788, forward strand.
AAGTTGAACTTTCTGGTTAGATCTCTTATTTTGAGTTTTACTCGTGCACCTTTGCGGTCTCGGTCATCCGTTTCTCAAACACCTTGTAGTGCGAGAAATCAAGCGGAGGCGATCGAGTCTTGTGGGGAAAAGTGCGCAAACCTCTGCAGAGTGTACAATCTAATCATGGTTAGCCGTGTCCCCGGTTATGGACATCTTGAGTATCTAGTTCTTGGATTATCATGTGAATCTCATCATCATGTTACTTAATTTAATTTGATTGGGTTAATCACATTCTTAATTGGGATTGAGTTGGAGGTACCTTCTCAATGTTTAACAACCACCATGATAGTTAAATAAAATTTATTCCTTTGTGGTAGGGAAAAATTGGCTTTTCGCAAAACTGTAACCATAGAGCTTTCCACCAGCCAAATATGCATGTAGTGATAGCATTATTCTGTTCATTACTCCCTATGTGTTACATTGCCAGCATATTCCATGTGCTGACCCGTTTTCGGGCTGCAACGTATCATGTTGCAGACTTTTCAGACGACGAGTAAGGAGCCTTAGGTCGTGGTCTTATACTCAGTGATGCCGTTGGAGTTGATGGACTCACTTTATCTTCCAAATCTTCCTTTGTTATCGTATTTAGATGGCCTTAAGCCATATTTATTTGTATTGAGTTCTCTTGAACTATTCGATGAAATAAGTGTGTGATTGCTACTCTGTTATAAATCCTTCAAAGTACTGTGTGTGTCAGCATTACCGATCCAAGGATGACACTGATGCACGGAGACTAGACTGTTTGAGGTCTGGTCGCTACAGAGATGGTATCAGAGCACACGCTGACTGTAGGACACGACCACTAAGCTAAAGCCCTAGATAACTACTCTCTTCTAATTTCTGACTCCTCTCCTTTCTTCCACTCTTTTAGGATGGCGGATGCAAGGAACAAGTTCGCGCAACCAGATGAGGATACACCTTTTGGACGACACCTGAAGGAAGTTACTAAGTACCTGAACATCGGAATACCAAGCTTAACCGGGACCTACAACGCCACACTACCAGAAGAGGAGCGCTGGATGATTCAAGTTCAAGTTCCAGGAAGGACGTTCACGCCAGTCACTGAGCCCATAGAGTTTTCCTTTGATGCACCAACCTGGAGTCTAGGAAAGAGCATGGCAACCCACATCACCATGGGACGCATTGGAGAAGTGTACCACAATAATCTCAAGGATACTATCTATCAAATTTGTGGGCGCCGAGACGAGCAATGGGAGATGATTAGTACCAGGAAGGATAGATCTATTGCAACTTTCATCCAGGAGTTAAACCAGCACATTCGTCGCCAGGAGAACCAGATGTGCGCAGACATGATAGATCTAGAGAAGGCAAAGACTAGGATCATGGAACTGGAGGAAGAGCTCAAGGCTACACGCGAGGATTATATGGAGGAAATTGTCGCACTAGTAGAGAAGAATGGCGACCTGACAAAGAAGCTAGAAGCTTTCATGGGAGACCCAACACCAGGAGGAGATGACGATGATTCTACTTGCCCGGAGAATTACATCATCATCGACGACACCGACTCAGACCCCAGTGATGATGATTTGGAGGATGAAGCCGGAGCAGATATCATGGAGTCTTCGACTGAGCAATTTTTCTAGTAGACCACCAAATTAGTAGTAGTATTCCACCATATATATAGTATAGTCCAAACACTTTGTAACGATAGTTAGATCGATTGTATGCCTTGTGTGAATTGATTGAAGTGATATGATTGTGTTTGTCTCATGTGCATATGGGTAGTGTTTTCCCTCTAGACCTCATTCTATTCTATTTTCTCATCTTTTCTAAACCCATCAGATGCCTCCGAGACGCGACACCGGATTTGTTTTCCCACCGGAGGTCACTCAGTTGATTCAACAACAGAATGCCCTCATGCAAGTGCTAGTTCAGAACCAAGGCAACAACAACAACAACAACCCACCACCACCACCACCTGTTGATCACTTAGCCCGTTTTCTTAGGCTAAATCCGCCGGTGTTCTCCAGTAGCACCGAGCCGATTGTGGCAGATGATTGGCTCCGCAAGGTTGGAAGGGAGCTGACCACTGCAAGATGCACAGATGCGGAGAGAGTGCGTTTTGCCGCACATCAGCTTGATGGACCCGCAGCATCATGGTGGGAGAATTACACAGCCACTCACCCCATTGACACTGTCACATGGGACCAGTTTCAGCAAGCTTTCCGTACTGCCCATGTTTCAGCAGGAGCTATGGCCATGAAGAAGCGTGAGTTTCACAACTTACGCCAAGGAGGACGTACCGTTGGCCAGTATGTGGAGGATTTTAGTAAGTTAGCACGTTATGCCCCAGATGACGTTGCTACAGATGCAGCTAAGTAGGAGAAGTTTCTGGAAGGACTGAATGATGAGCTGAGCATGCAGTTGATGGTGGCAACTTTTAACAACTACCAGGAGTTGGTAGATAGAGCTCTCAAGATTGAAGGGAAGCAGCAGCAGATTGAGAGCCGTAAGAGGAAGTATGGACAAGGAAAGTACAGTACATGAGCTCATCAGAAGCCTCGTTTTACCCCGAACTCGGGAGGACACCTTCAGCATAACCATGGAGGTCACAATAACAATGGAGGGAGCTCGCACAATCATAGTGGGCCCAAGAATGGCAATGGGAACGGAGGAAGCAACGGACATAATCGTACCAACCCATCAACCCCAGCCAAGAGGGATCTAAGCCACGTTACTTGTTTCAAGTGCCAGAAGACTGGACATTATGCCACTGATTGTCCGAAAGCTAAGAATGGAAATGGCAATGGAAGCTCGGGGAAGAAGCCGAACCCTTTCAACAGGGGACAGGTGAACCACGTTAACGTGGAGGAGGTTGAAGCCCAGCCCGATGCAGTAATAGGTAAGTTTTTGGTTAAGTCATTTACTGCAATCGTTCTTTTCGATACTGGTGCATCGCATTCATACATATCAAGGGGATTTGTGGATAAGTTTAAGTTGCCCACCAAAGTTCTTAGAACACCTATATTAGTAACCTCGCCAGGAGCAGAGTATATGGCAAGCCAAGGATGTTTTCAGTTGCCATTAGCCATAGGTAGGCATGTTTTCCCCTCAGACCTAATAGTTTTGGAGTCGCAAGGTTTGGATGTGATTTTGGGAATGGATTGGCTATCGATGTATGGAGGAAACATCGATTGCGCCAGTAAGACAATCTTGCTTACTACCCCAGAAGGAAGAAGGATTAAGTATGTATCCCGGCATGTGCCGAAGAGGACTCAAGTAAACTCCATATCAGGAGTTGTACAGGAGGAAGTACCAGTGGTGAAGGATTTCCCTGACGTATTTCCACAGGAGTTGCCAGGCATGCCACCGGATAGAGACATTGAGTTTTTTATTGAGCTTTTGCCAGGCACAGGGCCAATATCTAAGAGACCATACAGGATGCCCGCTAAGGATTTGGAAGAAATTAAGAAGCAGATTAAGGAGTTACTGGATAAAGGATATATTCGCCCAAGCTCGTCACCTTGGGGATCACCCGTACTTCTAGTGGAGAAGAAAGATGGATCGTTGAGGATGGTTGTTGATTATCGTGGATTGAATGAAGTAACAATCAAGAACAAGTACCCACTGCCGATGATCAATGATCTGTTTGACCGACTACAAGGAGCTAAAGTATTTTCCAAGATTGATTTGCGGTCAGGATACCACTAGTTGAAGATTCGAGAGCAGGATATACCCAAGACAGCTTTTACCACAAGGTATGGGCTATATGAGTACACCGTTATGTCATTTGGCCTGACTAACGCACCTGCCTATTTCATGAACATGATGAACAAAGTGTTTATGGAGTTTTTGAATAAGTTCGTCATAGTGTTCATTGATGATATTCTGGTCTATTCGAAGAATGAAGAAGAGCATAAGGAGCATTTGCGTTTAGTACTTGGAAAGCACAGAGAACATCAGTTATATGCCAAGTTCAGCAAGTGCGAGTTTTGGTTAAAGGAAGTTGGATTCCTTGGACATGTTATATCCGGAGAAGGAATAGCAGTAGATCCCACCAAGGTTAACACTGTGACAAATTGGGAAGCACCCACGACAGTTGGAGAGATCCGGAGTTTTCTTGGACTCGCAGGATACTACCGGAGATTCATTGAGAATTTCTCAAAGATTGCAAAACCTATGACCGAGTTGTTGAAGAAGGACACCAAATTCAATTGGACTGAGGAATGTGAGGCTAGTTTCCAGGAGTTGAAGAAATGTTTGGTTACATCACCAGTGTTGATTCTGCCAGATCAACGCAAGGATTATGAAGTATATTGTGACGCTTCACGTCGAGGACTCGGAGCAGTGCTAATGCAGGAGGGAAGAGTTGTTTCGTATGCCTCATGACAACTTAAACCCCATGAGTTGAATTATGCGACACACGATTTGGAGTTAGCAGCCGTAGTGCATGCGTTGAAGACATGGAGACATTTTCTCATCGGAAACCATTGTGAGGTGTACACGGATCACAAGAGTTAGAAGTACATTTTCACGCAGAAGGAGTTGAATCTCAGGCAAAGCAGATGGTTGGAGCTCATTAAGGATTACAATATGAGATTGCATTATCACCCAGGAAAGGCTAACGTAGTAGCTGATGCGTTGAGCCGCAAGAGCCATGTCAACACGCTCATGACCGGAGAGTTACCCAAGGAGTTAGCCGAAGATCTTCATGAACTATGTTTGGAAATAGTTCCAAGAGGCTTTATAGCAGCATTGGAGATTCAGTCTACTTTGATGGATAAGATCAGAGAAGCTCAGAAGACAGACAAGGAGATTGCTGAGATAAAGGAAAGGTTGGGTAAAGGAAAAAACCAAGGGATTCCGTGAGGATGAGCACGATACCTTATGGTTTGAGGACCGTGTTTATGTGCCCAATGATCCGGAGATCAGGAAGTTGATTCTGCAAGAGGTCCATGATTCACCATATTCGATTCACCGAGGAAATACCAAGATGTACCTGGATTTAAAGGACAGTTTCTGGTGGACCGGAATGAAGAAGGATATTGCAGAGTATGTGGCTGTTTGTGATGTATGTCAGAGAGTGAAGGCAGAGCATCAGAAGCCAGCAGGATTGCTACAACCATTGCCGATACCCGAATGGAAGTGGGATAAGCTAGGCATGGATTTTATCACGGGATTGCCCAGGACTCGTTCAGGCTATGACTCGATATGGGTTGTTGTCGATCGTTTGACGAAAATAGCACATTTCATCCCAGTAAAGACCACTTATACCAGTGCTAAGTTGGCAAAGATATACATGACCAGGGTCGTATGTCTGCATGGAGTTCCGAGGACCATTGTATCAGATAGAGGAACCCAGTTTACTTCAAAGTTTTGGAATTAGTTGCACGAAACTTTGGGTACCAGGCTAGAATTCAGTACAACTTTTCATCCATAGACAGACGGACAGACCGAGAGAGTAAATTAGATTTTGGAGGACATGCTAAGAGCTTGTGCGCTAGATTATGGATCCAATTGGGACGACAATTTGCCATATGCAGAGTTTTCTTACAACAATAGCTACCAATCCAGTTTGAAGATGGCATCTTTCGAAGCTCTGTACGGAAGGAGGTGCAGGACACCGTTGTTGTGGGACGAAGTTGAAGACCGCCAGTTGTTTGGACCAGATTTGATTAAAGAGTCTGAACAGAAGGTGAAGTTGATTCGTGATAGACTCAAGGTAGCCCAGTCCAGGCAGAAGAGTTATGCGGATTCTAAACGCAAGGAGACAGTTTACGAAGTCGGAGACAGGGTATATCTTCGAGTATCACCACTTCGAGGAGTGAAGCGCTTTGGAGTTAAGGGAAAGTTACCGCCACGTTTTGTAGGACCATACAAAATTTTGGAGCGTATGGGAGAAGTTGCTTACAAGTTGGAATTGCCCGAAGGATTGTCAGGAGTTCACGATGTGTTCCACGTATCCCAGTTGAAGAAGTGCCACGCGGAGATGGCTGAGATACCACTGAGAGATACAGTGCCACTGGAAGCGATTCAGTTGGATAGTGATTTGACCTACGAGGAGAAACCAGTTAAGATTCTTGAGTTTGCCAGCCGAGTCACCCGCAGCAAGGTTATCAAGTTTTGCAAAGTTCAGTGGAGTCACCATACCGAGGAGGAAGCCACCTGGGAGCGAGAGGAAGATCTACGGAAGGACCACTCTCACCTATTTTCTAGCCAACCCGAATCTCGAGGGCGAGATTCATCTTATGGGGGGTAGGTTTGTAACATCCCAAATTTTCAATTTGGAATGTTATACATTAGATAATCATGCATATCATACTTTATTGCATTTTGATTTGCGATCCTAGAAATTCCACACAACTCAAGGACCCACGGAGAGAGTTGGGGATTTCGTTATTTTCATATTTGGGTTTTCTCAAATTTTGAAAATAGGATAATTTGTTTTTATTATTTTTCTCTCCGAAAATATTTCATATCAAAATATATGAGAGGGGATAAAATGACTTCTCCACAAATAATGAAATATTGGAGGAAAAATGTTAAAAACAATTATTTGACTTTTATTTGGATTTTATTTGATTTTATTTGAATTAGGAAAAATGCGCATTTTTTAAATTTTCATTTAGGCCCCAAATAAATGTTCATCTTGTCCGGCTTGATTTTAGAAGTTGGGGAAAAATTATTTCGGGATTTTTGGAGTCCATTTAGTATTTCTTTTATTTGTTTTTCTGCGCAAAATTATTTATAAAAAAATCGCGAAACCGACTTTGGGCCGTGTTCGGCCAGGACTCCCCTGGCCAGGCCTTTATAAGGCGCCGCCCCCGGCCCCGATAGCCCAAGCCGCTCGAGCCGTCGAAACCCTAACCCTAAGCCCGATTCGCCGCCGCCGCCGACCCCGCCGCCCGACGCCGGAGTCCCGCCGCCTGCCGACCCATAGAGAAGTTGGAATACAGTAGGTTTAACACCAATATAAATAAATAATGAGTTCATTATAGTACCTTAAAGTGGTGGTTTGTTTTCTTATACTAACGGAGCTCATGAGATTTTTTGTTAAGTTTTGTGTTGTGAAGTTTTTAAGTTTTTGGGTAAAGATTTGATGGATTTTGGAATAAGGAGTGGCAAGAGCCTAAGCTTGGGGATTTCCAAGGCACCCCAAGGTAAAATTCAAGGACAACCAAAAGCCTAAGCTTGGGGATGCCCCGGAAGGCATCCCCTCTTTCGTCTTCGTCTATCGGTAACTTTACTTGAGGCTATATTTTTATTCACCACATGATATGTGTTTTGCTTGGAGCATCTTGTAGGATTCGAGTCTTTGCTTTTTAGTTTACCACAATCATCCTTGCTATACACACCTTTTGGGAGAGACACACATGAATCAGAATTTATTAGAATACTCTATGTGCTTCACTTATATCTTTTGAGCTAGATAATTTGGCTCTAGTGCTTCACTTAAATCTTTTTAGAGCACGGTGGTGGTTTTATTTTATAAAAATTATTGATCTCTAATGCTTCACTTATATTATTTTGAGAGTCTTTTAGAACAGCATGGTAATTTTCTTTGGTTATAATATTAGTCCTAATATGATGGGCATTCAAGATGGGTATAATAAAAACTTTCATATAGAGTGCATTGAATACTATGAGAAGTTTGATACTTGATGATTGTTTTGAGATATGAAGATGGTGATATTAGAGTCGTGCTAGTTGAGTAATTGTGAAATTGAGAAATACTTGTGTTGAGGTTTGTAAGTCCCGTAGCATGCACGTATGGTAACCGTTGTGTGACAAATTTGAAGCATGAGGTGTTTCTTTGATTGCCTTCCTTATGAGTGGCGGTCGGGGACGAGCGATGGTCTTTTCCTACCAATCTATCCCCCTAGAAGCATGCACGTAGTGCTTGGTTTTGATGGCTTGTAGATTTTTGCAATAAGTATGTGAGTTCTTTATGACTAATGTTGAGTCCATGGATTATACGCACTCTCACCCTTCCACCATTGCTAGCCTCTCTTGTGTCGCGCAACTTTCGCCGGTACCATAAACCCATCATTTACCTTCCTCAAAACAGCCACCATACCTACCTATTATGGCATTTCCATAGCCATTCCGAGATATATTGCCATGCAACTTTCCACCGTTCCGTTTATTATGACACGCTTCATCATAGTCATATTGCTTTGCATGATCATGTAGTTGACATCGTATTTGTGGCTTGGCCACCATTCATAATTTTTCATACATGTCACTCTTTATTCATTGCACATCCTGGTACACCACCGGAGGCATTCACATAGAGTCATATTTTGTTCTAAGTATCGAGTTGTAAGTCTTGATTTGTAAGTAAATAAAAGTGTGATGATCTTCATTATTAGAGCATTGTCCCATGTGAGCAAAGGATGATGGAGACTATGATTCCCCCACAAGTTGGGATGAGACTCCGGACAAAAAAAGGAGAGAAAAAAAGAGGCCATAAAAAAAGGAGAAGGCCCAAACAAAAAAATGACGAGAGAAAAAGAGAGAAGGGACAATGTTACTATCCTTTTTCCACACTTGTGCTTCAAAGTAGCACCATGATCTTCATGATAGAGAGTCTCTTATGTTGTCACTATCATATACTAGTGGGATTTTTTTATTATAGAACTTGGCTTGTATATTCCAATGATGGGCTTCCTCAAATTGCCCTAGGTCTTCGTGAGCTAGCAAGTTGGATGCACACCCACTTAGTTTCTTCTAACATCCCAAATTTTCAATTTGGAATGTTATACATTAGATCATCATGCATATCATACTTTATTGCATTTTGATTTGCGATCCTAGAAATTTCACGCAACTCAAGGACCCACGGAGAGAGTTGGGGATTTCGTTATTTTCATATTTGGGTTTTCTCAAATTTTGAAAATAGGATCATTTGTTTTTATTATTTTTCTCTTCGAAAATATTTCATATCAAAATATATGAGAGGGGATAAAATGACTTCTCCACAAATAATGAAATATTGGAGGAAAAATATTAAAAACAATTATTTCATTTTTATTTGATTTTATTTGAATTAGGAAAATGCGCGTTTTTCAAAATTTCATTTAGGCCCCAAATAAATGTTCATCTTGTCCGGCTTGATTTCATAAGTCAGCGAAAATTTATTTCGGGATTTTTGGAGTTTGTTTAGTATTTCTTTTATTTCTTTTCCTGCGCGAAATTATTTATAAAAAAAATTTCGCGAAACCGACTTTGGGCCGTGTTCGGCCAGGACTCCCTTGGCCAGGCCTTTATAAGGCGCCGCCCCCAGCCCCGATAGCCCAAGCCGCCCGAGCCGCCGAAACCCTAACCCTAAGCCCGATCCGCCGCCGCCGCTCGACGCCGTCGCCCGATCCGCCGCCGCCGACCCCGCCGCCCGACGCCGGAGTCCCGCCGCCCGACCCCGCCGCCCGTCGGCGCCGCCCCGCCGCCCCTCGCCGGAGGTAGTCGCCGCCCCGCCGCCGGCGGTTTTCCTCGAGAAAACCGTCCGGTTTTTCGTTCGGTTTTTAAAAAAAACTAGATCTGTTTTTTCGGTTTAGTTTATTTAGCGAACAGTCGTTCGTTCGTTCGTTTTAACGAACGGTTTTCATTTTTTTTTCACGGACAGCGAACATTCGTTCGTTAGCCTGTTCGTCAGTTTTTTTTCGGATTTTCCGCGATTATTTCTGATCGCGATTTCCGATCTGTTTTTCGTTTTAGTATAACTTTTCGCTCGCTTATCGGAATCAGGCGATTCAAGCGCCTAGAGTTTCGTCTCGAAACCCTCTTTCCGTTTAACCTACTCAAACAAGTTTTTGCCACTGTAAAATTTGACTTAAGTCCAGATTAGTAAACGAAGCTTGTTTCTTTCGCCGTTTGAGTTTCGTTGCTTCGTTCGATTTGATTCTTTTTGTAAACCGGAGTTCTTAAGTTGAACTTTCTGGTTAGATCTCTTATTTTGAGTTTTACTCGTGCACCTTTGCTTGATTGCTTATGTATGTATTGTTGGTTTGCGATAGAGTACCCGGAGTGCGAAGCGTGCTACTACGAGTCTCTAGGTTTCACGGACCATCAGCAAGGCAAGTAACACTTTGATCATACCTCTTTATCACCCAGTTTTATTGCATTAGATCAATCCTCAAACAATTGCATGATTAGGATCTGAATAACATGTGGGTTTTGGGAAGTAGATGAGGTAGTACCTATCGCCATGTTTATTATCAAACCTTTGGGAGTTACTTCTACGTTGCTTATATTGTTATGCTATGCTCGTAGACGTGGATTGGGTTTGAGTGAATTTTCCATGACAGATGTGAGATTGTTAATTAATGGTTCAACTTAAGGTGGCTACTTAAATAAACAACTGGGTGGATTGAGGCACCTGGAGAACCCAGTGGTGCCCGTATTTTTGGATATCCCGGAGTACCCATGTGATCATCCTATGGACCGCCACCCAGACTCAAAGGGATCATGAGATTATTCATGCTAGAAACTTCTGTGTGCATCCACAATCTAATATGGGCTCTAGCATAGTTGAGTAGGTTACATGACCTCTTGAAGAGGTGGGCTAGCAGATGTAGGGGAAAGTAGGTGTAACTGTCCACCCGGAGTAAGGAGTAGTGTTTCTGAAAGACTGTGTCTCGGTCATCCGTTTCTCAAACACCTTGTAGTGCGAGAAATCAAGTGGAGGCGATCGAGTCTTGTGGGGAAAAGTGCGTAAACCTCTGCAGAGTGTACAATCTAATCATGGTTAGCCGTGTCCCCGGTTATGGACATCTTGAGTATCTAGTTCTTGGATTATCATGTGAATCTCATCATCATGTTACTTAATTTAATTTGATTGGGTTAATCACGTTCTTAATTGGGGTTGGAGGTACCTTCTCAATGTTTAACAACCACCATGATAGTTAAATAAAATTTATTCCTTTGTGGTAGGGAAAAATTGGCTTTTCGCAAGACTGTAACCATAGAGCTTTCCACCAGCCAAATATGCATGTAGTGATAGCATTATTCTGTTCATTACTCTCTATGTGTTACATTGCCAGCATATTCCATGTGCTGACCCGTTTTCAGGCTGCAACGTATCATGTTGCAGACTTTTCAGACGACGAGTAAGGAGCCTTAGGTCGTGGTCTTATACTCAGTGATGCCGTTGGAGTTGATGGACTCACTTTATCTTCCAAGCCTTCCGCTGTTATCGTATTTAGATGGCCTTAAGCCATATTTATTTGTATTGAGTTCTCTTGAACTATTAGATGTAATAAGTGTGTGATTGCTACTCTGTTATAAATCCTTCAAAGTACTGTGCGTGTCAGCATTACCGATCCAGGGATGACACTGATGCACGGAGACTAGACTGTTTGAGGTCTGGTCGCTACACTTCTTTTGTTGAGCTTTCATACACTTATAGCTCTAGTGCATCCGTTGTATGGCAATCTCTACTCACTCACATTGATATCTATTGATGGGCATCTCCATAGCCCATTGATACGCCTAGTTGATATGAGACTATATTCCTCTTTTTTGTCTTCTCCACAACCACCATTCTATTCCACCTATAGTGCTATGTTCATGTCTCGCGCTCATATATTGCGTGAAAGTTGAAAAAGTTTGAGAATACTAAAGTATGAAACAATTGTTTGGCTTGTCATCGGGGTTGTGCATGATTGGTGCATTTTGTGTGACGAAAATGAAGCATAGCCAAACTATATGATTTTGTAGGGATGAGCTTTCTTTGGCTATGTTATTTTGAGAAGACATAATTGCTTGGTTAGTATGCTTGAAGTATTATTATTTTTATGTCAATATTAAACTTTTGTCTTGAATCTTTTGGATTTGAACATTCATGCCACAATAAATAAAATTACATTGAAAAATATGTTAGGTAGCATTCCACATCAAAAATTCTGTTTTTATCATTTACCTACTCGAGGACGAGCAGGAATTAAGCTTGGGGATGCTTGATACGTCTCCAACGTATCTATAATTTTTTATTGTTCCATGCTATTATATTATCTGTTTTGGATGTTTAATGGGCTTTAATATGCTCTTTTATATTATTTTTGGGACTAACCTATTAACCGAAGGCCCAGTGCCAGTTTCTGTTTTTTTTGCCTATTTCAGTGTTTTGCAGAAAAGGAATACCAAACGGAATCCAAACAGAATGAAACCTTCGCGATGATCTTTCTTGGAACGAAAGCAATCCAGAAGACTTGAAGTTGAAGTATGGAACTCCGCGAGGCGGCCACGAGGCAGGAGGGCGCGCCCAGGGGGTAGGCTCGCCCCCACCCTCGTGGGGCCCACGGAGCTCCACTCACGTACTTCTTTCGCCTATATATACTCTTGTACCCTAAAAACACCAGGGAGAGCCATGAAACCACTTTTACACCGCCGCAACCTTCTGTACCCGTGAGATCCCATCTTGGGGCCTTTTCCGGTGATCTGCCGGAGGGGGAATCGATCACGCAGGGCTTCTACATCAACACCATAGCCTCTCCGATGATGTGTGAGTAGTTTACCACAGACCTTCGGGTCCATAGTTTGGCCTACTAGATTGATATTTCTTGCAATGGGAGAAGTGCTTAGCTTTGGGTTCAATCTTGCGGTGTCCTTTCCCAGTGACAGTAGGGGCAGCAAGGCACGTATTGTATTGTTGCCATCGAGGATAAAAAGATGGGGTTTATATCATATTGTTTGAGTTTATCCCTCTACATCATGTCATCTTGCTTAATGCATTACTCTGTTCTTATGAACTTAATACTCTAGATGCATGCTGGATAGTGATCGATGTGTGGAGTAATAGTAGTGGATGCAGAATCGTTTCGGTCTACTTGACACGGACGTGATGCCTATATTCATGATCATTGCCTAGATATTCTCATAACTATGCGCTCTTCTATCAATTGCTCGGCAGTAATTTGTTCACCCACCGTAATATATGCTATCTTGAGAGAAGCCACTAGTGAAACCTATGGCCCCCGGGTCTATTTTCCATCATATAATCTTCTATTTTACATCATATAAGTTTCCGATCTACAATTCTAGTTTTATATTTATTTTATTTTGCAATCTTTACTTTCCAATCTATACAACAAAAATACCAAAAATATTTATCTTATTATCTTTATTAGATCTCACTTTTGCGAGTGACCGTGAAGGGATTGACAACCCCTTTATCGCGTTGGTTGCAAGATTCTTGATTGTTTGTGCAGGTACTAGGTAACTTGCGTGTTATCTCCTACTGGATTGATACCTTGGTTCTCAAAAATTGAGGGAAATACTTACGCTACTTTGTTGCGTCACCCTTTCCTCTTCAAGGGAAAACCAACGCATGCTCAAGAGGTAGCAGCCTGCCCGGTCAGTGACCGGTCATGATTTTTCGACTCAAATGGACGCCTCAAATGGGCCTCAAACGCCTGGGCTGATCGGCACCCCTCATATCCAGCCCAAATATGGGGCGGATATGGGGGCGCCCGGGCACGCCCGCCACATCTGACCCTGTAACATCCCAAATTTTCAATTTGGTATGTTATAGATAGATCATCATTGCATATCATGTTTTATCGTATTTTGACAAATCCTCGATAAATCCTAAGCAACTCAAGGACCCTCGGAGAGAGTTGGGGATTTTCTTGAATTTTCATATTTGATTTTCATCAATTAATAAGACGAGGATTTTGGTTTTAATTATTTTTCTCTCCGGAAAAATATTTCATTTTAAAAATAAATGAGAGGAGAAAATATGACTTCTCCAAAATAAGTGAAATACTGGAGGAAAAATGTTAAAATCATTATTGGGATTTATTTGGATTTTATTTGCAATTTTTATTGCATTAAAAATATTGCATGTTTTCAAAATATTTATTTTGTGTTAAAAAAATGTTCACCCTATTCTAGATTTTCTAACAAGACGGGGAAAATTTATTTCATATTTTTCTGAATTTTATTTATTGTTTTGTAAATTATTTTCCGCGGATCTTATTTAAAAAAAACGCGCGACGCCCGCTGGGCCGAAGCCCAGCCGAGCGCCGGCCCACCCCCGCGCCCGTCTCCTCCCTGGAGACCGAGCGTACCACGCCGCCGCCGCCGAGTCCGGCACCCGCACGGCACCCGCCGGCCGCCCCCTCCCCCAAGCTACCTCTAGCCCCTCCCCCTTTTAAATACCCCCCTCTCTCTCCCCTCAACTCGCTCGCCGCCGCCGCCCTCATCTCGCCGAGCGCCGCCGCCGCGTTCGTCGCCGGAGCCGCCGCCCCCCGAGCCCCGCACCCCGCCGCCGAGCCCGGAGCCCCGCAGGAGCCTCGCCGGAGCCCGCCCGTCGAGGTACTGCCGCACCCCATCGTTGCCGGTTTTCTTTAAAAGAAAAACCCTTTGTTTAAAAAAAACCTAGATCGGTTTTTTTTCGGTTTTATTAGTTTGCGAGCGTTCACCGAACCGTTCGTTTTAACGAATGCATTCGTCGGTTTTTCTCTGTTAACGAACGTCCGTTCTTTAACCGTTCGTCCGTTTTTCTTTTTCGTCGGATTTTTCTGCGATTATCTCAGATTCGATTTCTGATCGAATTTTCGATTCTGTTTAACTTCTCACTCGTTTATCGGAATCAGGCGATTCAAGCGCCTAGAGTTTCGTCTCGAAATTCTCTTTCCGTTTAACCTACTCAAACAAGTTTTTGCTACAGTAAAATTTGACCTAGATCCAGATTAGTAAACGAAGCTTCTTCCTTTCGCAGTTTGACTTTCGTTGCTTCTTTCGAGTTGATTCTTTTTGCAAACCGGAGTTCTTAAGTTGAACTTTCTGGTTGGATCTTTCATTCGAGTTTTACCTGTGCATTAGATAAGTACTGATTGTATGCTTGTTTGTTGCGATAGAGTACCCGGAGTGTGCCGCTTGTTACTTCGAATCGTTAGGTTTTGCGGATCATCAGCAAGGCAAGTAACACTTTGGTCATACTTTTCATACCCAGTTTTATTGCATTAGATCTATTCCTCAAACATTGCATGATTAGGATCTAATTAAACTGTGGGTACTGGGAAGTAGTTGAGGTAGTACCTATTACCTGTTTTTCTTATCAAACCCTTGGGAGTTACTTCTACGTTGCTATTATATTGCCATGCTATGCTCGTAGACGTGGATTTGGGTTTGAGAGATATTCATGACAGATGTGAGATGTTTATTAATGGTTCAACTTAAGGTGGCAACTAAAACTCACATCTGGGTGGATTGAGGCACCTGGAGAACCCAGTGTTGTCTGTTTGTATAAGGTCCGCCACCCAGGTTCAAAGGGATCATAAGATTATTCATGCTAGAAACTTCCGTGTGCAGCCACAAGCTATTATGGGCTCTAGCATAGCTGAGTAGGTTACAGGATCTCTTGAAGAGGTGGGCTAGCAGATGTAGGGGAAAGTAGGTGTACCGGTCCACCCAGAGTAAAGAGTGATTGTTCCTGAAAGACTGTGTCTCGGTCATCCGTTTCTCAAACATCATGTAGTGCGAGAATCAAGCGGAGGCGATCGAGTCTTGTGGGGAAAAGTGCGCAAACCTCTGCAGAGTGTACAAACTGATCATGATTAGCCGTGCCCCCGGTTATGGACAACTTGAGTATCTAGTACCTGGATTATCATTTGAATCTCATCACCATGTTACCTTTAATTAATTTTGTTGGGTTAATGTTGACACTTAATTGGGATTGAGTTGGAGGTACCTTCTCAATGTTTCACAACCACCATGATAGTTAAATAAAATTTATTCCTTTGAAGTAGGATAAAATTGACTTTTCGCAAAACTGTAACCATAGAGCTTTCCACCAGCCATATATGCATGTAGTATAGCATTATTATTGTTCATTGCTCTCTATGTGTTACATTGCCAGCATATTCTATGTGCTGACCCGTTTTCGGGCTGCAACGTTTCATGTTGCAGACTTTTCAGACGACGAGTAAGGTGCCGTAGGTCGTGGTCTTATACTCAGTGATGCCGCTGGAGTTGATGGACTCACTTATCTTCCAAGTCTTCCGCTGTTATCGTTATTAGATGGCCTTAAGCCATGTTTATCATACTTAATCTCTTTGGAGATATTCGATGTAATAAGTGTGTGATTGCTACTCTGTTATAAATCCTCCATTTGTACTGTGCGTGTCAGCATTACTGATCCAGGGATGACACTGGTGCACAGCAGCACAGACCATTTGAGGTCTGGTCGCTACAGACCCGACCCATGCTGGCCCACCCGACCCCACATATATTCGTCCCCATCCGCTCGTCAGAGCAAACCCTAGCCACTCCACTCCCCTCCATTCCCCTCCGCCACCCGAACTCACCTCCTACGGTTTCCGACGTTCTCCGGCATGTCAGGCAACAGATCGGACTCCGACCAGTCCAGATCCGTCGACTGGGGTGTCATCCCGTGCGGGTTGGAGGAGGCAATGGCAGTCCACATTGCACTCCGCCGCTCCCGGGAGGACATTGCCTGGCCAACGGACGGATCTGTCCGCCGCGACTCCATAGCGTCGGCTCATCAGGCGCTCAGGTCCTCTGCGGCTGGATCCTCGCGGCCCCGACAGCCGGAACCCCTCTCCTTCCCCATCACCGGTCGGGCAAACTTTGAGTCCCGAACGGGCGGCCCGCCGTGGGAATGAGAGGATAAGGGCCGCCAAGGCCCGTATCGCGGCGGAAATGGTGGCGGCGGAGGCGACGGTGCGGGCGGTCGCAGAGGAGGAAGCCATCCACGTCTGCATTGTGAAGAAACGACAATGGAGAAACACGCGTGCCCTCGTCCAAGAGCATAATCGGGTGGTCCGTGCCATGGACGTACTGCCACCAAAGGAGGAGAAGGCGGACAACTCCGGCGAGGACAGCTCCGGCGACTAGCAGATCCGGCTCGATTCCTACTGCGTCTTCGACCGGTAGTTCCGCGAGAAGGACGACAAGGGCGTCGGGAAGGGCAAGGGAAGCCGTGGATGAACTCCACCATAGCCAAACATGAAAAATTTCGGTAGTTCGATGGCATCTTTAGTTAGTAGTGATGGAGTAGCCGGACGATATGTGTGCATCGACGTAATTGCATGAGTTGTATGGATTTGAGATATGATAATTCAAGTGTCCGGATGTGGAATACATTATTTGAGGGGTGACCGGTTAGTGCCCACGGACACGCCCGGACGCGTTTGCAGGCGTTTGAGGGGCCGGATTTGCCAAGTCTGGTTGTAGACGCTCTAACAGGGTTAAAGAGGAGAGAATTTACGTGATGCATTGTGTGTTATATTGTGCGTGTCGGACGGTTGGACAGTTTTTATATAGTACAAGACTTGAAGGATAATAAGTCTTTTCTAAAATTAAGGGGGGAAATAGATTACAAATAGTGTTGTACCAAATACAAAGATACGGTTGTAGTATGCTCTTAACAGTGTTGATGAACATTTGAGTGCGTCTTTTTAACGATGCACGTTGGAGATGCCATGGAGTGAATCACGAGAGAGGAGGAAGCAAGCACTAGAGGCTGCTGGAGCTGGGCAGGTCAGTGGCTGCTGCCATGATGGTTCTCTCCTCTCCTTTGGTCCCGTCTCTCTCCTTTTTATGGAGCTCCGCGCCCCGTCGTGTCACCGTGTCGCTCTCCCTCCCCTCTCCCACATTTTATTCCATCCATCCACTGACTCACGGCCTCCAGTAGCAACGATTATTGCGTTCTACGGCGTGCTCTGCTCAAGCTCAGCTCGGCTTCTTCTCCTTGCCGCCGAGAGGTTTTATTTTCATCTCTAAAGCATGAGCATAAACCATTCCTCCGTTTTCACAAAGAAGAAACAGCTTGTTATTGAACCCCGTGACCTTACTGTAACAGAAACGCATGGATTGAGTCGTTTTCGAACAAAAAGGAGAGAAGAAGAAAGGAAAGCATCGCCAGCAAAAACAGCCCAAACCTTGTTGCCATTTCTCGATGCGTGCCCCTTTGTTGTTGTCTCTCTTTCGTCCATCGGAAAGCAGAAACTCGGCACAAAGCCTCGAATAACCCATTGCACGTCGACGCCACTGATTGCATCATAATGCCGCGGATATTTGTCGAGATCGATAACGTGCTGCTTGCTTGCACGAACACAAGACGCTAGCGTGCATTGCGCATACATCAGACCGGCCCAGCAAAGCTCTGGGAGGGAGCTTCAGGGATGGCAATGGAGTGTGAGCGGCAGTGGTCTTGCGGCTTTCTCGTGGGTGGACCAAACTCCGAGGCAGCTCTTTCTCCTCTCTGCTAAAGTAAAGTGGTGTCCATTGTGGTGTGGGTGGACAAGACAGGCAGCAGCAGCAGCAGCCGCCCGAGCAAGCAAGGAGCATCACAATCATTCCAGCACCGACAGCCTTCCACCCGACTCCACTCTCACAACTATTCTATACTACTACTACTGCTGCTATGTTTTGCATTTTGCGTGGATTTCCTGTCTGTTATGACTGACTGAGCCAGTGTCACAGATTGCAATCCGTCGTTGCATTAGTACAGTGTTATTTGCGATGCAAGGTATTTTCGTTTAGTAGGATAATCCAGAGATTAAATTTTCCTGACCGAAGTAAAAGGAACCAACAAAGCAATCTATTTCAAGGAATATCCAAACATAGCAACATGGCTAGACCCGTAAGCATGGCCGCACAGGATCAAGCCTCTCTTGGGCACCTACCCATAGGCTGACAGTAGACCAGCCTTTGTCCCCTAGTCATCCAACTATTCATCTCTCATCAGTGTCACTTTCTCAGCCAATCCCCTAAACCAGCGCACAATACCAATACCCTGTCATCTAGCAGCTCCTTCCTTGCTCTTCCACATTTCTGTCTTGCCACATCTTTGTTGAATTGCACCCTCATACAGAACAATATTCTAACTATAGCATCCTTCTTCGAATGTACTTCTCCATCCTAAAATAAGTGTCGCTATTTTAGGACGGAGGGAGTAATAGATACTCTGAATTCTAGACTATCTTTTTTTCTTTCTTATTTGTAACCACACCTTTTACTCGTAAGAAAGGCACTTGTGTTTCTTTGTACTCCTACACAAGAGAAAAAGAGAAGAAGGGCGTGTGAGTAAATAGCACGAAAGGGCAACGAGGAAAACGAAAAGGGAGCAATCAAACTAAGAAACCGGAATGTTTGTCATTGAATATCTCTCCCTCACGCCGACGACCAGCCGTTATTCCTTCCGCTCGTCCTTTCCTCCTCCTCCTCCTCCTCGCTCTCCGTGTGTGAGCTGTGGGACGTCCCCTCCATTGCTCATCATTCCGAGCTTTGAGTTTTTTTTCCTTCTTCTCCACGAGAGGCAGAGTAGGTAGGTAGGCAGGCACCATCCATTTTAGCAAGGAGAAGAGGAGGTCGGGCAATGGGGTTGGCCAGCGACAGCGCCGGGTTCCCCTTCTCCGCCAAGCTCTCCGCCGCCAACTCGCCGCGCTTCTGCAACCCCATGAGCAGAAGGTGAGTCCTCGCCTCCCATCTCTTCCTCGTCGGTTTCTTTTCACCCCTTCTCCCGGGTGGGCTTTGCCGCCGTTCATGTTCTAGCGGCAAATGCGCCTGTGGTTGTCTTGGGAATCTTTTTGGGGGCGCCACAAACTCAGGATCCTTGCCAGCCAGTTTAGATCACGTGGAGCTAATTTCATGGGTTTCAGGCCAAGAAAAAAGAATGGCATCTGAACTTCTGAAGCTCCAGTGTCCAACTCAAGAAAACAGTGGAAATGTTACCCTGAAAATGTTCTTCCCGTAGCTCCCTCAAAGGGTTACTGTCAGATGGTCCTGGGTACAACAAAATGCCTGCACATTTATTATTTTAGATCGTCCCATGATTTGCGTAGATCCGGTTCTCCTTTAAAGGCTAGGGCACTTCCTCTGTTATACTCCTCAGTTTCTGAATAGGTTCATCTGAAAAGATCCATATGTGGCAAAACTTGATGCACTAGCAGCATTAGTTCAACATGTTCTGTTTATGTTAGTCTACAAGTTTGAGTTTTATTTTCCTTTTGCCTCAAGATTGTTTCATCAGTTGGTCATTCTGAACCCATATCCTGAATTTATATATGTTGGCAAACTGAAAGAGTATGGATTATATGGATTGTATGTCAACAGAATTATGCTTCACGTGTTGCACATTAAAATGAAATTCTTGGTGTTTTAATTCCCTACATTGCTTGTTGTGCAGGATATTTTCAGATGTTGCTGGGGATATAACGGTATCGGTGGATGGCCAATCTTTCCTCCTGCACAAGGTGCCCCTCATCTTCACCTCTTCTGAAGTTTTTATGGCCATCATTCTTCTTCACCTCTGTATTGGAGTGTGTGTTTCCCTCTTGGTCTTTTGAGTAGAAAAAAGAAACTGTGTTGTGTTTTTCATTTGAACCTTAGCTTCAGTTATCATGGCCAAAAGGTGTAAAGAAATAAGAACATAATCTGGGAGAAACAACTAATGGGTTCGCGTACATGATTAGGAATGTTTCGGGATCCTTTGTGCGCATGTGGGGAGAGGGGGTTTATAAGCAAACAAATTGTGATTGGTACTTTTCTTCTTCTTTCTGATGCCTATTGTACGAGCTGAAGCCAAGCCTGTGGAGCACGTTTGATCATACCGTGTGTCTCTACTTATTTTGCAGTTCCCTTTAGTCTCTCGGTGCGGAAGAATAAGACGAATGGTAGCCGAAGCCAAGGATCCAGATCTCTCAAAGCTTGAGCTTGTAAATGTACCAGGGGGAGCTACAGCATTCGAACTCGCTGCGAAGTTCTGTTATGGGAGCAACTTTGAAATAACCACAGCCAATGTAGCTCATCTCCGGTGCATTGCAGAATATTTGGAAATGACAGAAGACTATCAAGAGGAGAACCTAATTGTCCGGACAGAGATGTACCTGAATGACCTTGTGGTCAAGAACCTTGAGAAATCACTACAAGTTTTATGCGCGTGTGAAAGCTTGGATCCAATGGTGGAGGAAATCGGATTTGTCGATCGGTGTGTCGATGCGATCGCGATGAACGCAAGCAAGGAGCAGCTGGTTTCAGGTTTGGCTCACTTGGAATGCGACGCGGGGTCCGGGAAGTTGCGGATGCATTGCCAGGATTGGTGGGTTGAGGATCTTTCTGCTCTAAGAATTGATTATTATCAGCGAGTGATCGCCGCGATGAGGAGAAGTGGCGTGAGGCCGGAGAGCATAGGCACTTCCATTGTACACTATGCTCAAACAGCTCTCAAGGGCATCGAAAGGCGGCACGTGTGGGATTCCGGCCCACTTGTCGGTGACAACCAAAGGGTGGTTGTGGAAACCCTCATCAACCTGATGGCAACCGAGAAGATCACAGCTGTTACCCTGTCATTCTTGTTCGGCATGCTGAGAATGGCGATAGAGGTTGATGCAGGGCTAGATTACAGGATTGAAGTCGAGAAAAGGATCGGTCTCCATCTTGAGATGGCATCACTTGATGATCTTCTCATCCCCTCCATGCAAACGAGTGAGTCCATGTTTGACGTCGACACGGTCCATCGCATATTGGTCAATTTCTTGCAAAGGATTGAGGAAGATGATTCAGGAGACTTGTCACCTTGCGGATACGAGTCCGACGGACTCAAGTCTCCGAGCCATGGCTCGGTGCTCAAGGTCGGAAGGCTAATGGATGGTTATCTTGCAGAAATTGCACCAGATCCTTATCTGAAACTGCAGAAGTTCATGACTCTCATCGAACTGTTGCCCGACTATGCTCGCATTGTTGATGATGGACTCTACCGAGCCATCGACATATACCTAAAGGTACAAAACTACACTATATCACAATGCTACATTTTGGTAGTTGTGTGTAGCAAACTTGTGAATTTGTAGGAGCAACTATATATGTTTAGACCAAAAACATTCTCCTTCTAATTATATAGTATATGTATTTGCCATCAGAAATAGCATGATATCTGTAGATGAGAATGTGGAATGTGATGATGTATACAATCAAATATAATTTCTAAATCTTGATTTGAATAAAGTTCTGAACCAAACGGTGTATATTTGAATAAATATGATCGATCAGGCACACCCATCTCTAATGGAATCCGAGTGCAAGAAGCTGTGCAAGCTGATCGACTGCCAGAAGCTGTCTCAGGACGCGTCGAGCCACGCGGCGCAGAACGACCGGCTCCCGATGCAGATGGTGGTGCGCGTGCTCTACTTCGAGCAGCTCCGGCTCAAGTCGTCCTTCTCGGGCGGCCACTCGGGCGGCGGCGGCGAGTACTGCTCCTTCTCCCAGCGGATCACCATGCCCATCAGCGGGAGCGGCGTGCCGAGCTCGTGCGTGTCGCCCCGCGCCGCCGGCGCCGCCGACAGCTACGCGTCGCTGCGGCGGGAGAACCGGGAGCTGAAGCTGGAGGTGTCGCGGATGCGGGTGCGGCTGACGGAGCTGGAGCGGGAGCAGGGGATGATGAAGCAGGGGATGCGGGACGGCCGCCCCGGGGAGCACGGCCGCGCCTTCTTCGCGTCGATATCGAGGGGGATCGGGCGGATGGCCATGTTCGGCCCGGCCGGGGAGAGGAGGAAGAAGAGCTCGAGGGCGACGGCGAGCTCGCAGTGCTCGGAGGGGAAGAGCCGGAGGAGGAAGAAACCATCGGTGACGTATGCGTAGCTAGCTAGCTAGAGGCTCTCAAGCCACGTGCGGGGAAACAATGTAGAATGTATGTACTGTGCTAGGTAGCTCGCGTATACATGATGCCGGTGGATTGCAACAAGTTTCCTTTGCAGTTTTATCTCGTATCCGATGTGACACCGAGAGATACGGCTAATCTGAGAACCTCTGGTAGTGTCGTCGGCCTCTAAAATGCTTTTGGAACTGACTTCTAAGACTCGGTTAGTGAAGTAAATAGCATAAAACCACCACATTCTAGGGTTTCAGAAAACCACCGCATTAGACTATCGCTTAAAAAACGAACCGATCATAGATGGATTCTAGGGTTTATCTAGTTGTTGTAACCAACATGGTTGAGATGTCGTTAGATCATGTATAAATAATGTTAGGGATCAATCCAATCTCAACCGAACCTGTAATTTCCTGGTCGGTCGATCCTGTATTGATGTGGTCCTGCTTCGAAGCATACGCTTCTCGCCATCTTTTGTGATATAGAGAGTTAGTTCCTCTTCCACTTAGCTACAACTCATCTACCATGGCACCCACGCTCATCCCTATCGCTGACAAGCTCTACCGTGTCAATTTCCTCGTATGGCGAGCTCATGCTCTGGACAGGATCAGAGGCACCCACTTCTCTGCCTACCTCAACAGCGAGCGACGGGGCCTGTCTTGGATGCTTGCTGACAAGGATGGTAAGCCCGCCGACAATCCAAATCCGACGCATGAGATCTGACAGGCCCAAGACTCCCAGGTTCTGAGCTTTATCTTCAATTCCATGTCACCGGCAATGATGATCCAGGTCACCCATTGCACAAAGGATGACGTGGCATGGACCGCTAGGTGTTCTCCTCCCACATGCATGCGCCCCTAGGAAGGACATTACTTGCCTTTCCAACAATCAATTTTCTTTTCAAATATATCTGTAATGCACTTTCACTCTTTATTTGTTAACTTACAACGGTGAATTGGTATCCTGAGGTAGCTAACGGAAGTTGCCAATCTTACAACCGAACAACTACATATAGTTATCCTCTTCCTCCTTGGCACATCCAAAGCAGAACAGTTCACTTTTATGAAAATTAATCTTAAGGTTAGACAATTGTTCAAACAAGCACAAAAATAATTTCATATTTATGATCGTTTCCATATCATGCTCCATGTAGATGATTGTGCCATTAACATATTGTAGAATAGGAACCCCCCCCCCCCCCACACACACACACATCCACTAGATGCAGGACTAACCCACTCACCTGCTTGTTCTCCTTGGCTCTAGCAATGAGGACAACAAACATATCGGCCACAATATTGAAAAGCATTAGAGACAATGGATCCCTTGCCGTAACCCCTTCCGAGTCTGGAAAAGTGTCCAATATCATCATTAACTTTAGCCCCGACACCACCCCCTTGAACAAAAGTCTTGACATGTTGCCTCCAAGCCAGATCAAAATGTTTCATACGCAATGCATGTTGCAAGAAGGGCCATTTAACTTTTTCGTATGCCTTCTCAAAATTCACTTTAAAGATAAATCCATCCAATTTCTTCGAATGAATTTCATGCAAAACGACTACACCCTATAGTATATGTCATCCTTTCATGAAAGCGGTTTGAGTAGGGCGAATCACTGTCTGAGCAATCTTTGTTGGCCGATTCGTATCCACTTTGGTAAAAAAAACTTAAAACTAACATTGCGTAAGCAAATGGGTCTAAACTATTTGATTTTCACCGCCATTTCCTTCTTAGGCAATAAAATAATAGTCCCAAAGTTGGGCTAAAACAACAGAAGCTCACCACTAAACAAATCCTAAAACATAGGCAGCATACCCCCCATTAATTGTCCCTCAACACCGCCTGTACAATTCCACCAAGAACACATCTAGACCAGGTGCTTTATTATTCTTCATCCGCAAAATTGCCCCATACACCTCCTTCTCCATAAAGGGGGCGGTCAACACATCATATTCTTCCGGACATAACTCGGAATATCCCCCATCATGCACTCATCCATGGATAACAAAATTGACACAGGGGCACCAAAGAGCTTCTTATAGAAATAAGAGATGTAGAATTCAGGTTCTCTTGACCTACAGTCGTACCCTCATCTTGCTCAAGTTGGACAATTCTTTTCTTTCTGTGTTTTCAGTTAGTTTAAATGAAAAAGTTCAGTGTTATTCTCGCCCTCCATGACTCCCTTCACGTTAGCCCTATGGGCCCATTTAATTTCTTCCTCTATCAAGAGCTTAGCGAGACCCTCTTCCACTTCTAATTTGGCAGCACATTCTGCCGCGAGGGGGGGTGCCGCTTCAACTCTGATGTCAAGCTCATTAGTAAGGTGAAGAAGCCTTTATTTTTTAACTTTGTAAACCCACTAGCATTCTTAGGCCAACCCTGCAAAAATTGTCTAGTCTCCCTTGGTTTGGAGGAATATTTTAGGTATTTCATAGGATATGATTTTGTTGGGGAATGCAGTAATTTCAAAAATTTCCTACGCACACGCAAGATCCATCTAGGTGATGCATAGCAATGAGAGGGGAGAGTGTAGTCCACGTACCCTCGTAGACCGAAAGTGGAAGCGTTATGACAACGCAGTTGATGTAGTCGTACGTCTTCACGATCCGACCGATCCTAGTACCGAAAGTACGGCACCTCCGCAATCTGCACACGTTCAGCTCGAGGACGTCCCACGAACTCTAGATCCAGCTGAGGTTGAGGGAGAGCTTCGTCAGCATGACGGCGTGATGACGGTGATGATGAAGTTACCGACGCAGGGCTTCGCCTAAGCACTACAACGATACGACCGAGGTGGAAATCTATGGAGGGGGGCACCGCACACGGCTAAGACAACTGTCAACTTGTGTGTCTATGGGGTGCCCCCCTCCCCCGTATATAAAGGAGTGGAGGAGGGGGAGGGCCGGCCCTCTATGGCGCACCCAAGGGGGGAGTCCTACTCCCGATGGGAGCAGGATTCCCCCTTCCCTAGTTGGAGTAGGAGAGGAAGGAAGGAGGAGAGAGGGGGAAGGAAAGGGGGCCGGCCCCCATCCCAATTCGGATTGGGCTTGGCGGGCGCCCCCTCCTTGGCCGCCTCCTCCTCTCTCCCACTAAGGCCCAATAAGGCCCATATACTCCCCGGGGGGTTCTGGTAACCTCCCGGTACTCCGGTAAATGCCCGAACTCACCCGGAACCATTCCGATGTCCAAACATAGCCATCCAATATATCGATCTTTATGTCTCGACCATTTCGAGACTCCTCGTCATGTCCGTGATCACATCCGGGACTCCAAACAACCTTCGGTACATCAAAACACATAAACTCATAATACCGATCATCACCGAATGTTAAGCGTGCGGACCCTACGGGTTCGAGAACTATGTAGACATGACCGAGACTCATCTCCGGTCAATAACCAATAGCGGAACCTGGATGCTCATATTGGTTCCTACATATTCTATGAAGATCTTTATCGGTCAAACCGCATAACAACATACGTTGTTCCCTTTGTTATCGGTATGTTACTTGCCCGAGATTCAATCGTCGGTATCTCAATACCTAGTTCAATCTCGTTACCAGCAAGTCTCTTTACTCGTTCCGTAATGCATCATCCCGCAACTAACTCATTAGTCACATTTCTTGCAAGGCTTATAGTGATGTGCATTACCGAGAGGGCCTAGAGGTACCTCTCCGACAATCGGAGTGACAAATCCTGATCTCGATCTATGCCAACTCAACAAACACCATCAGAGACACCTGTAGAGCATCTTTATAATCACCCAGTTACATTGTGACGTTTGATAGCACACTAAGTGTTCCTCTGGTATTCGGGAGTTGCATATTCTCATAGTCATAGGAACATGTATAAGTCATGAAGAAAGCAATAACAACAAACTAAACGATCATCATGCTAAGCTAAAGGATGGGTCTTGTTAATCACATCATTCTCTAATGATGTGATCCCGTTCATCAAATGATAACTCATGTCTATGGCTAGGAAACTTAACCATCTTTGATTAACGAGCTAGTCAAGTAGAGGCATACTAGTGACACTCTGTTTGTCTATGTATTCACACATGTACTAAGTTTCCGGTTAATACAATTCTAGCATGAATAATAAACATTTATCATGATATAAGGAAATATAAATAACAACTTTATTATTGCCTCTAGGGCATATTTCCTTCAGTCTCCCACTTGCACTAGAGTCAATAATCTAGTTCACATTGCCATGTGATTTAACACCAATAGTTCACATCATCATGTGAATTAACACTCTGTAGTTCACATCGCCATGTGACCAATACCCAAAGGGTTTACTAGAGTCAATAATCTAGTTCACATCGCCATGTGATTAACACCTAAAGAGTACTAAGGTGTGATCATGTTTTGCTTGTGAGAGAAGTTTAGTCAATGGCCTGCCACATTCAGATCCATATGTATTTTACAAATTTCTATGTCTACAATGCTCTGCACGGAGCTACTTTAGCTAATTGCTCCCACTTTCAATATGTATCCGGATTGTGACTTAGAGTCATCCAGATCGGTGTCAAAGCTTGCATCGACGTAACTCTTTACGATGAACTCTTTATCACCTCCATAACCGAGAAACATGTCCTTATTCCACCAAGGATAATTTTGACCGTTGTCCAGTGATCTACTCCTAGATCACTATTATACTCCCTTGCCAAACTCAGGGCAGGGTATACAATAGGTCTGGTACACAACATGGCATACTTTATAGAACCTATGGCTGAGGCATAGGGAATGACTTTCATTCTCTTTCTATCTTCTGCCGTGGTCGGGTTTTGACTCTTACTCAACTTCACACCTTGCAACACAGACAAGAACTCCTTCTTTGACTGTTCCATTTTGAACTACTTCAAAATCTTGTCAAGGTATGTACTCATTGAAAAAACTTATCAAGCGTCTTGATCTATCTCTATAGATCTTGATGCTCAATATGTAAGCAGCTTCACCGAGGTCTTTCCTTGAAAAACCCTTCCAAACACTCCTTTATGCTTTCCAGAAAAATTCTACATCATTTCCTATCAACAATATGTCATTCACATATACTTATCAGAAAGGTTGTAGTGCTCCCACTCACTTTCTTATAAATACAGGCTTCTCCAAAAGTCTGTACAAAACCATATGCTTTGATCACACTATCAAAGCGTGTATTCCAACTCCGAGATGCTTGCACCAGTCCATAAATGGATCGCTGGAGCTTGCACATTTTTAGCACCTTTAGGATTGACAAAACCTTCTGGTTGCATCATATACAACTCTTCTTTTAATAAATCCATTAAGGAGTGCAATTTTGTTATCCATTTGCCAGATTTCATAAAATGCGGCAATAGCTAACATGATTCAGACAGACTTAAGCATCGCTACGAGTGAGAAAATCTCATCGTAGTCAACACCTTGAACTTGTCGAAAACCTTTTGCGACAAGTCGAGCTTTGTAGATAGTAACACTACCATCAGCGTCCGTCTTCCTCTTGAAGATCCATTTATTCTCAATGGCTCACCGATCATCGGGCAAGTCAATCAAAGTCCACACTTTGTTGTCATACATGGATCCCATCTCAGATTTCATGGCCTCAAACCATTTCGTGGAATCTGGGCTCATCATCGCTTCCTCATAGTTCATAGGTTCGTCATGGTCAAGTAACATGACCTCTAGAACAGGATTACCGTATCACTCTGGTGCGGACCTTACTCTGGCTAACCTACGAGGTTCGGTAGTAACTTGATCTGAAGTTTCATGATCATCATCATTAACTTCCTCACTAATTGGTGTAGGCATCACTAGAACTGATTTATGTGATGAACTTCTTTCCAATTCGGGACCAGGTACAATTACCTCATCAAGTTCTACTTTCCTCCCACTCACTTCTTTCGAGAGAAACTCCTTCTCTAGAAAGGATCCATTCTTAGCAACAAAAATCTTGCCTTTGGATCTGTGATAGAAGGTGTACCCAACATTTTGGGTATCCTATGAAGGCGCACTTCTCCATTTGGGTTCGAGCTTATCAGGTTGAAACTTTTTCACATAAGCATCGCAACCCCAAACTTTAAGAAACGACAGCTTAGGTTTCTTGCCAAACCACAGTTCATATGGTGTCATCTCAACGGATTTAGATGGTGCCCTATTTAACGTGAATGCAGTTGTCTATAATGCATAACCCCAAAACGATAGTGGTAAATCGGTAAGAGACATCATAAATCGCATCATATCTAATAAAGTACGGTTACGACGTTCGGACACACCATTTCGCTATGGTGTTCCACGTGGCGTGAGTTGCGAAACTATTCCGCATTGTTTTAAATGAAGACCAAACTCGTAACTCAAATATTCTCCTCCACGATTAGATCGTAGAAATTTTATTTTCTTGTTACGATGATTTTCCACTTCACTCTGAAATTCTTTGAACCTTTCAAATGTTTCAGACTTATGTTTCATCAAGTAGATATACCCATATCTGCTCAAATCATCTGTGAAGGTCAGAAAATATCGATACCCGCCGCGAGCCTCAATACTCATTGGACTGCATACATCAGTATGTATTATTTCCAATAAGTCAGTTGCTTGTTCCATTGTTCCGGAGAACGGAGTCTTAGTCATCTTGCCCATGAGGCATGGTTCGCAAGCATCAAGTGATTCATAATCAAGTGATTCCAAAAGCCCATCAGCATGGAGTTTCTTCATGCGCTTTACACTAATATGACCTAAACGGCAGTGCCACAGATAAGTTGCACTATCATTATTAACTTTGCATCTTTTGGCTTCAATTTTTATGAATATGTGTATCACTACGATCGAGATTCAATAAACCATTTATATTGAGTGTATGACCATAGAAGGTTTTATTCATGTAAATAGAACAACAATTATTCTTTGACTTAAATGAATAACCGTATTGCAATAAACATGATCCAATCATATTCATGCTCAACGCAAACACCAAATATCATTTTTTTTTAGGTTCAACACAAATCCCGAAGGTAAAGGAGTGTGCGATGGTGATCTTATCAACCTTGGAATCACTTCCAACACACATCATCACCTCGCCCTTAACTAGTCTCTGTTTATTTTGCAACTCCCGTTTCGAGTTACTACTCTTAGCAACTGAACCAGTATCAAATACCGAGGGGTTGCTATAAACACTAGTAAAGTACACATCAATAATATGTATATACAATATAGCTTTGTTCACTTTGCCATCCTTCTTATCCGCCAAGTATCTAGGGCAGTTCCACTTCTAGTGACCATTTCCTTTGCAGTAGAAGCACTCAGTTTCAGGCTTGGGTCTAGCTTTGGGCTTCTTCATGGGAGTGGCAACTTGCTTGCCATTCTTTCTTGAAGCTCCCTTTCTTTCCCTTGCCCTTTTACTTGAAACTAGCGGTCTTGTCAACCATCAACACTTGATGCTTTTTCTTGATTTCTACCTTCGCCAATTTTAGCATCGTGAAGAGCTCGGGAATTACTTCCGTCATCCCTTGCATATTATAGTTCATCACGAAGTTCTAGTAACTTGGTGATAGTGACTAGAGAACTTTGTCAATTACTATGTTATCTGGAAGATTAACTCCCACTTGATTCAAGCAATTGTAGTACCCAAACAATCTAAGCACATGCTCACTGGTTGAGCTATTCTCCTCCATCTTGTAGGCAAAGTACTTGTCAGAGGTCTCATACCTCTCGACATGGGCATGAGTCTGAAATACCAATTTCAGCTCTTGGAACATCTCATATGCTCCGTGACATTTCAGAAAATTTTTGAAGTCCCGTTTCTAAGCCGTAAAGCATGGTGCACTAAACTATCAAGTAGTCATCATACCGAGCTTCTCAAACGTTCATAACGTCTGCATCTGCTCCTGCAATAGTTCTGTCACCTAGCGGTGCATCAAGGACATAATACTTCTGTGCAGCAATGAGGATAATCCTCAGATCACGGAGCTAGTCCACATCTTTGCTACTAACATCTTTCAACTTATTTTCTCTGGGAACATATCAAAAAATATACGGGGAACTACATCGCGAGCTATTGATCTACGACATAGATATGCAAATACTACCAGGACTAAGTTCATGATAAATTAAAGTTCAATTAATCATATTACTTAAGAACTCCCACTTAGATAGACATCCCTCTGGTCATCTAAATGATCACGTGATCCAAATCAACTAAACCACGCCCGATCATCACGTGAGATGGAGTAGTTTTCAATGGTGAACATCACTATGTTGATCATATCTACTATATGATTCACGCTCGACCTTTCGGTCTCAGTGTTCCGAGGCCATATATGCATATGCTAGGCTCGTCAAGTTTAACCCGAGTATTCTACGTGTGCAAAACTGGCTTGCACCCGTTGTTTGTGAACGTAGAGCTTATCACACCCGATCGTCACGTGGTGTCTCAGCACGAAGAACTGTCGCAACGGTGCATACTCAGGGAGAACACTTATACCTTGAAATTTTAGTAAGGGATCATCTTATAAAGCTACCGCCGAACTAAGCAAAATAAGATGTATAAAAGATAAACATCACATGCAATCAAAATATGTGACATGATATAGCCATCATCATCTTGTGCCTTTGATCTCCATCTCCAAAGTACCGTCATGATTTCTATCGTCATCGGCATGACACCATGATCTCTATCAACGTGTCGTCATATGGTCGTCTCGCCAACTATTGCTTTTGCAACTATTGCTATCGCATAGCGATAAAGTAAAGTAATTACATGGCGCTTGCATCTTATGCAATGAAGGGACAACAATAAGTCTCCTGCCAGTTGCCGATAATTTCAAAAACATGATCATCTCATACAACAATTTATATATCATCACGTCTTGACCATATCACATCACAACATGCCCTGCAAAAACAAGTTAGACGTCCTCTACTTTGTTGTTGCAAGTTTTACGTGACTGCTACGGGCTTTAGCAAGAACCGTTCTTACCTACGCATCAAAACCACAATGATTTTTCGTCAAGTGTGTTGTTTTAACCTTCAAAAAGGACCGGGCGTAGTCACACTCGATTCAACTAAAGTTGGAGAAACTGACACCCGCCAGCTACCTGTGTGTGAAGCACGTCGGTAGAACCAGTCTCGCGTAAGCGTACGCGTAATGTCCGTCCGGGCCGCTTCATCCAACAATACCGCCGAATCAAAGTATGACATGCTGGTAAGCAGTATGACTATTATCACCCACAACTCTTTGTGTTCTACTCGTGCATATAATATCTACGCATAAACCTGGCTCGGATGCCACTGTTGGAGAACGCAGTAATTTCAAAAAAATTCCTACGCACACGCAAGATCCATCTAGGTGATGCATAGCAACGAGAGGGGAGAGTGTAGTCCACCGTACCCTCGTAGACCGAAAGCGGAAGCGTGATGACAACGCGGTTGATGTAGTCATACGTCTTCACGATCTGACCGATCCTAGTATCGAAAGTACGTCACCTCCGCGATCTGCACACGTTCAGCTCGGTGACGTCCCACGAACTCTTGATCTAGCTGAGGTCGAGGGAGAGCTTTGTCGGCACGACGGCGTGATGACGGTGATGATGAAGTTACCGACGCAGGGCTTCGCCTAAGCACTACAACGATATGACCGAGGTGGAAATCTGTGGAGGGGGCA
Organism: Aegilops tauschii subsp. strangulata; assembly: GCF_002575655.3. NCBI lineage: Eukaryota > Viridiplantae > Streptophyta > Magnoliopsida > Poales > Poaceae > Aegilops > Aegilops tauschii. The sequence goes on from NC_053039.3 coordinate 253,824,039, forward strand.
CCGCACACGGCTAAGACAATTGTCAACTTGTGTGTCTATGGGGTGCCCCCCTCCCCCGTATATAAAGGAGTGGAGGAGGGGAGGGCCAGCCCTCTATGGCGCGCCCAAGGGGGGAGTCCTACTCCTGGTGGGAGTTGGATTCCCCCTTCCCTAGTTGGAGTAGGAGAGGAAGGAAGGAGGAGAGAGGGGGAAGGAAAGGGGGCCGGTCCCCCACCCCAATTCGGATTGGGCTTGGGGGGGCACCCCCTCCTTGGCCGCCTCCTCCTCTCTCCCACTAAGGCCCATCTACTCCCCGGGGGGTTCCGGTAACCTCCCGGTACTCCGGTAAATGCCCGAACTCACCCGGAACCATTCCGATGTCCAAACATAGCCATCCAATATATCGATCTTTATGTCTCGGCCATTTCGAGACTCCTCGTCATGTCCGTGATCACATCCGAGACTCTGAACAACCTTCGGTACATCAAAACACATAAACTTATAATACTGATCGTCACCGAACGTTAAGCGTGTGAACCCTACGGGTTCGAGAACTATGTAGACATGACCGAGACTCATCTCCGGTCAATAACCAATAGCGGAACCTGGATGCTCATATTGGTTCCTACATATTCTATGAAGATCTTTATGGGTCAAACCGCATAACAATATACGTTGTTCCCTTTGTCATCGGTATGTTACTTTCCCAAGATTCGATCGTCGGTATCTCAATACCTAGTTCAATCTCGTTACCGGCAAGTCTCTTTACTCGTTCCATAATGCATCATCCTGCAACTAACTCATTAGTCACATTGCTTGCAAGGCTTATAGTGATGTGCATTACCGAGAGGGCCTAGAGGTACCTCTCCGACAATCGGAGTGACAAATCCTAATCTCGATCTATGCCAACTCAACAAACACCATCGGAGACACCTGTAGAGCATCTTTATGATCACCCAGTTACGTTGTGATGTTTGATAGCACACTAAGTGTTCCTCCGGTATTCGAGAGTTGCATATTCTCATAGTCATAGGAACATGTATAAGCCATGAAGAAAGCAATAGCAACAAACTAAACGATCATCGTGCTAAGCTAACGGATGGGTCTTGTCAATCACATCATTCTCTAATGATGTGATCCCGTTCATCAAATGACAACTCATGTCTATGGCTAGGAAACTTAACCATCTTTGATCAACGAGCTAGTCAAGTAGAGGCATACTAGTGACACTCTGTTTGTCTATGTATTCACACATGTACTAAGTTTCAGGTTAATACAATTCTAGCATGAATAATAAACATTTATCATGATATAAGGAAATATAAATAACAACTTTATTATTGCCTCTAGGGCATATTTCCTTCAGATTTCTATGGGAAAAACTTCTTTAGAGCACTTTGGTTTGTAAGAATAGAATCCTACTTCTATGGAGGAATTCTTCTTATCCTCCACATTTCATAGGAAAATAAACATTAGCCTAGACTCAATGGAAAAAAAAATCCTACGATGTGAACCAAATGGCATATCCTTTCTTATTCCTATTCATAGTATTTGAGATACATGTCATCTCATTTCCTATGACTCTTCTATTCCTATTATTTTCCTACCCTATGAACCAAAGGTGGCCTAAGACGCCAGATTTTATACTGCCATCTCTCAATATTAGTAACCCATCTATTTTCTTTAGCCCATTCTGTTGCAACCAACTCTAGAAGATCCTCTCTTTCAAAGCATGATAGTTAGAAAGAAAAGGCCGTCTTGTTCCCCACATGAGCAGCCTCACTAGAGTCAACGAGTAGAGGTGTATGATCGGACAATTCCCTTTGTAACGCATGCATCATTACATGGGGGAACTTTTGCCCCCACTTCACACTAGCCAATCGGTCCAATTTTTCATATGTCGGAATCTCAAGATTGTTTGCCCCAATATATTGCCGACCTATGAGATCTATCTCCCTCAAATCCAGATTCTCAATAATTGCATTGAATATAAATGGCTGACAACCATCAAAGTTATCATTATTATTCTTCGTCCTCGTACAAATAGTATTAAAATACATCCCACCAACATATGTAGACTCTCCCCACCAGAAATATGAACTAATTCCTCAAGGAACTCAGACTTGAACTCAGGTTGAGCTGCCCCATAGATGACAACCAGGGCCGAGTCGAAGCCGTCAACTTCTGAGCGAACATGAAATTTTATAGCATAATCACTTATCACCATCTTTCTTACATTAAGTGATGCCTTGTTCACCCCAAGTAGATCCCACCAGATCTTCCTCGAGGCGGTAGACAATACCACACAAAATCCAAAACACTCAAAAAAGTGCCAAAAATTTGGGAAGTAAAGTTTGATCTACCGGTTTCTAGCAAAGTGATAAAATCCAACTTTTGTTCCCTATACATTTTTGCTAAGAATCTACGTTTAGCCGAGTCCAGACTACCTCTGCTATTTCAAAAGACGCCTCTCATAACTCATCATTGAAACTTAACTTTGAACCTATTCCTAATACTATGGCGCACAACGGATAGGTCGTATTTTCTAGCTCTTACGAGTACGCCCAACCTTTGTCGTAGGTTTCCGAAAGTCCGCATGACCTTCCTTTCCCTCATCGCCCCTAGAAAAACATGGAACATCCACATGATCTTCCAATTTCATAACATTCATAGGAGTTTGATCCTCGCATAAGTACTCAATCGCCTGAATCCTGAGTTGTTTAACATCGCCCTCATCCATTGGCTTAGTTGTCGTAATAGTTTTTTTAACATGTTCATAGCTCTATACACCTTTGGATTCAATACATCAATCAAATAAGTCATTAATATACCTCAAAACCTCATGACAATTAGCTCCTAAAGAAACCCCAATATTTGCTGCTTTATGTAACATCTCCTCCTCAGAAAATTTAAGGACACAAAAATTCTTATTAACGGCCATACAGGTAGTGGACTCGATGACTCGAAGCTTGATCGCCGTCATAGCACGACCCATATGCAGCTCATCCGCATCCAGCTGGGCTTAAATCCGCTGACTCACGCCTGTCCATCGAGCCAGGGTCCGGTATCCCACCAAAAGCCACTACTGAAGGAAATATGCCCTAGAGGCAATAATAAAGTTGTTATTTATATTTCCTTATATCATGATAAATGTTTATTATTCATGCTAGAATTGTATTAACCGGAACTTAGTACATGTGTGAATTACATAGACAAACAGAGTGTCCCTAGTATGCCTCTACTTGACTAGCTCGTTAATCAAAGATGGTTAAGTTTCCTGGCCATAGACATGTGTTGTCATTTGATGAACGAGATCACATCATTAGAGAATGATGTGATGGACAAGACCCATCCGTTAGCTTGGCACTATGATCGTTTAGTTTATTGCTATTGCTTTCTTCATGACTTATACATGTTCCTATGACTATGAGATTATGCAACTCCCGAATACCGGAGGAACACTTAGTGTGCTATCAAACGTCACAACGTAACTGGGTGATTATAAAGATGCTCTACATGTGTCTCCGATGGTGTTTGTTGAGTTGGCATAGATCGAGATTAGGATTTGTCACTCCGTGTATCGGAGAGGTATCTCTGGGCCCTCTCGGTAATGATCATCACTATAAGCCTTGCAAGCAATGTGACTAATGAGTTAGTTGCGGGATGATGCATTACGGAACGAGTAAAGAGACTTGCCGGTAACGAGATTGAACTAGGTATGATGATACCGACGATCGAATCTCGGGCAAGTAACATACCGATGACAAAGGGAACAACGTATGTTGTTATGCGGTTTGACCGATAAAGATCTTCGTAGAATATGTAGGAGCCAATGTGAGCATCCAGGTTCTGCTATTGGTTATTGACCGGAGATTTATCTCGGTCATGTCTACATAGTTCTCGAACCCGTCGGGTCCGCACGCTTAACGTTCGATGACGATTTGTATTATGAGTTATGTGATTTGATGACCGAAGTTTGTTCGGAGTCCCGTATGAGATCACAGACATGACGAGGAGTCTCGAAATGGTTGAGGGGTAAAGATTCATATATTGAAAGGTTGCATTCGGACATCGGAATGGTTCCGAGTGATTCGGGCATTTTTCCGGAGTACCGGGAGGTTACCGGAACCCCCCCCCCCCTAGGAAAAGATATGGGCCTTATGGGTCATAGGAGGGAGGCTAACCAGCCCACAAGGGGCTGGTGTTCCCCCCACAAAGGAGGAGGCCGAATTGGACTTGGGAAGGGGGCGCCACCCCCCTTTCCTTCTCCTACTCCCTCTCCTTCCCTTTTTCCCCCTCCGGTAGAAGGAAAAAAGGATGGGGCCAAATCCTACTAGGACTGGAGTCCTAGTAGGACTCCCCTCTCCCTGGCGCGCCCCTTGTTGGACGGCCTCCTCCTCCCCTCCTTTATATACGGGGGCAGGGGGCACCCCAAAGGCACAACAGACAATCTCTTAGCCGTGTGCGGTGCCCCCTCCACAGTTTTACACCTCGGTCTTATCGTCGTTATGCTTAGGCGAAGCCCTGCGCTGGTAACTTCATTATCACCGTCACCATGCCGTTGTGCTGACGAAACTCTCCCTCGACCTCAGGTGGATCAAGAGTTCGTGGGACGTCATCGAGTTGAATCTTTGCAGATCGCGGAGGTGCCGTGCGTTCGGTACTTGATCGGTTGGATTGTGAAGACGTTCGACTACATCAACCACGTTACTAAACGCTTCCGCTTTCAGTCTACGAGGGTACGTGGACACACTCTCCCGCTCGTTTCTATGCATCACCTAGATTGATCTTGCGTGTTCGTAGGATTTTTTTTGAAATTACTGCGTTCCCCAACAAGTACATCCACATCAGAGAAGCAAACCGGAACAGAACAACCAGCCGTCGGCATGACGGGCAACAACGCCTCTATCGACAGGACCACCGCAAGCGCACCGACCATGAGTTGCACGGGCGATACGCCGCGCCTAGACGTCGTGGCCACCCAGCCACAATATGTTCGATAGTCGCGAACGCAACTGAAGTAGCCGGTCCAAGCGACTCACTACGTCCACATCAGAGAAGCGAACCGGAACAGAACCATCGGTCACCGGCATGACGGGCAATAACACCTTTGTCGGAAGGACCACCGCAAGCAAGCTGCACAGGCGATACGACGTGCCTAGACGTCGAGGCCACCTATTGTTGGGCACGGGCCAAAGTGCCCTGATTTGTCCCGATGTTCACGAATTGGAGGTGGGTTCAAGGGAGAACGCGAGGAACACAACAAACAAGAGGGGAAAACAGGGAGAAAGAGAAACATTCAAGAAGAACAAGTCCAATCACACGTCCACTAGATTAATAACACATAAGATCCACAAGATACATGAACAATCAAAGGAAAGTCGGTACAAGGTAAAGTTCATCCCAAATCCAAAGGAGATGAGGTCTTGAATTCCATGGAGGAATCTTCCCATGTAGGGGTCTTGATATCCTCTTGGGGGATCTTCTCCAAAGAGGCCTTGAATCCACACATGGATCTTCTCCCAGGAGGAATCCTACAAGGGGAGGTACATGAGTTAAGCTCTAATGTGTAGTTCTAATCTTAGCTATCCCTAGAATGGAGGTGGAGGGGAGGTATTTATAGTCCTAGTCATGGAATGGTAGGTGGGAGAAAGATACAAGGCCAAAGGCCCACACATGAGCACACGCAGGCGCCAAACGTCTAGTGGGTTCCGGACGACCGGTGGCTCGCGAGGCACTGGACGTCCGGTATGCACCAGATTTCTGGCAGTTACTCTCGGGTGCCTTGGCACAGGATTTTCGGATGGTGTCGGACGTCCGGTGGCTGATACTTGTCGGACGTCCGGTGGCCGTTGGTCGTCCGACCGCTGTAGCATCTGCCTTCAGCTGCTTCCTCTTGACCGGGTCTTCTGCATCAGGTACCGGATGTCCGGTGGTTGTAGCTTCAACAACTCCGGCTTCTTCCGTCTCCGCTTCCAAGCTTCCTTCGCGGCTGATGTAGTCGTTCCTTGGTGCTTGCGCTCCTCGTCGTCCATGAACCTCGGATAATACCTATGCATGCACACGAGAGGAGTGTCAAGTAATATACCATCCTCGAAAGGGGTAAGTGAACACGTGTAAAGGAGATGATTCACCTTTATGTATGTGAAGCAGATATTGCCTGTATCACTTGCCAAACGGGGGCTCTGACATGTTTTTTGTAGGATGCTCCGCATCACCACCCAACCACAATCCGTCCGGGAGCCGCGAATGCAACTGAAGTAGCCGGTCCAAGCCACACCGACCTAGGGGAGCGTTGTTGGGAGGCCTCCTGCCTTGGCCCCACCTCCACTGGACGAGCAACAACCACCCAAGAGCAGCAATTGGCACAAGCGCTTTAACCGGCCCAAGGAGTGCATCTCACCCAAGAGAGCGTGGTGGAGAGGCCTCCTGCCGCTAAATCCTATTCGGCACCCATAGTGCCGGTTTCTTATTATTCGTAGATAAGGCACACCCCCTCCCTTTATTTGATTCCAAATGGGCCGACCCATCTAACGCAACACGAGAGGGAAGCTGCGTCCCTAGTTTTGGGAAGCTCCGATAAGCTTCCTGGACCGGTTTTGGGAAGCTTCTTGAAGCTTTCGACCAATTTTTCTGTTTTTGGTTTTTTCTCGACCGGGTTTTGTTGGGTTTTCCTTTTTTTTTTCCATTTTTCATTTTTTCCAAATGCGTGAACTATTTTCAAATTCATTTTTTTGCAAACCTGTCATTTTTTCCCTAAATCCATGAACTTATTTTGAAAGTTACCATTTTTTAATTTTTGTGTTTTTTTTCAAATTTGCGAACTTTTATTTTCATTTTTGCGAACTTTTTTCAAAGTATGAACCTTTCCAAGTCTTGAACTTTTTTAAAATCCATGAACTTTTTCAAATGCACGATTCTTTTTCAAATCCATCAACTTTTTACAAATCGACAAATATTTCTTTGAAGCGTTTGAACTTTTTTCAAATCCTGCAAACTTTTTTCCTAATTCATTTACTTTTTCAAGTTTTTTCACATCTACCATCTGTTTTTGAACCTGTTAATTTATTGGAATTCCTGATTTTTTTGAAATTTCCTCATTTTCTTCAAAAGTCAATGATCAAGCGATTAACGATCAAAGGTGGACTAGTGAACCACGACCGGTCAACTACTAACCGAGTGACCAGGGAACCGGGAGAACCGAGCGCTTGCCTCGTTGTTGTGCTGGCCCATAGAGGGGGCGCATGACTATCTCTATCGCAAGAGGTCCTCTTCCGGCATTTTCTATTTGGCGCTATGTTTTCGCAAACCGGCGCCTGCAGCGGCGCTACCTGGGCTCGGCCCAACTTCCATTACTCCTGTTCTTTAATCTCTATATAAAACTGCAAAAAAGCCGCGCAAGCTAGGTTTCGAACCAGCGTCGCGCGGTTATCACGTATCTACCTATACCAACTCGACCATTTCACCAGATGTGGTAGCATACATGTTTTTGTCAATTTATTTGTTCTTCTTTTTCCTTTTCCTTTTTCTTTTGCTTTTTTCTCTATCCTTTTTTACTTTCTTGTTTGGAAATTCGTAATAGTTTTCTTCAAATAGATGGACTTCTTCTATAAATCCATGAACTTAATTTTTCGAAACTCGTGAACTTTTTTCAAATTGATGAACCATTTTCAGAATAGGGGAACTTATTTTTCAAATTTGATGAAATTTTTATGATTTTCTGAAGTTTTTCTTAAAATTGATGAACTTTTTTGCAAAATTGATGAGCTTTTTCTCAAAATCGATGAACTTATTTTCAAAATTGATGAACTTTTTTCAATTCACATGAACTTGTTTTCAAAATCGATGAACTTTTCAATTTAGGTAAACTTTTTCCAAAATCGATGAACTTTTTTCAAAATCGGTGAACTTTTTTTTAAAATTGATGAACTTCTTTTGAATCCGTAAACTGTTTTTGAATAAATGAATTTTTTCGAGTTGGTGAACTAATTTTTGAATAGGAGAACTTTTTTTTGCATGCTCATGAACTCCATCTGTAATATGTGAAGATATTTTCAAATAATTGGAAAATATAAATGCTATAGTGTAATGCGCAATAAATAACGCGTCTACATTTATATTCTTTAAAGCTTTCGCGCTGTTAATAGGCAATAGTAGTGAGCTGGTGCAGTGGCTAGCCTCTCCGTGTGGAAGCGCGAGGTCGGTAGATCGAATCCCAGTCGGGATGTATTTTTGCCGGTCATTTTTCGCGTTGGTTGTTGCGCGATCGTGGGCCGGCCCATCCAGCGGCTGCTGCGGGCGCCACTTCTCTTGCGGGGCGCTGAAGGCGCGGTATAGGAGCCCCCTCCTCTTCCTGCGTCGGCTCACCTCGACCTGACGCATAAGGCTCGGCCCAACCAGCTAAGAGTCTCTCGTGTATCTTAATATTTCATTGTGTATCATCATGTATCCAAAAATGTTATTTTGGAGAACGAGCTCCAGTGAGCCCTATATTTTAAATAATATCAAAATGTTGTTTTGAAGTTTTACTCTTTTAAAAAAATCAACATGTTTATATGTATGTATATTACACATGTGCAAATTGTAATGCTGAAACAAATGACCATGCGAGTTACAATTTTTTTGACAAAATCGTGATTTTGAAAAGATGAACAATGCATGTATTATTCACTATTAGGAAATCACCATCTTGTCATTTTTTGTATAGCTTACCTGTTTACTTATTTCATCATCATACTTTACACATGTGTAGTATACATTCATATTCATATGATCATGTAGAATTCTTTTAAAAAAATCGAAACTTTAAATTTGATTGTTAAACTATTTAAATAAGGTCGTCTAATGCACCCGGCTCCAAAAATCCACTCTCGTCGTGTATCAGCAAACTTGATCCAAAACAAGTGCATTATTGTTGTTGGTACCCACCGAAACATGATAATACACGTTAATTAACGAAAACAAATGGTATTGTTAACTAAACATTTTGAAGCGAACCACTGATAATGGATCCGGATTCCGGGGACGGTAGAAAAACCACTCGCGCGTTGACTAAATGGTCGATATGATATGTCCCGCGCCCGCCACCGCCTGGAGCACGACGACGCCTCGCGTCCCACTCCTCCCCTACGTCCTCCTCGGCCTCGCTTCCACCGTGATGTCGCAGGAGCCGGACGCGGAGGAGGAATGGGCAGCGGTGGAGCGGCGAGGTGCTCACCTGGTAACGGGGGCGGCGGAGCGCCCCTTCATCATCCACGGGTTCAACACCTACTGGCTCATGTCCTTCGCCGCCGACGAGGCCACGCGGCCGCGCGTGACCGCGGCCATTGCCGAGGCTGCCGGGGCGGGGCTCAACGTGTGCCGCACCTGGGCGTTCGCTGACGGAGGGTACCACGCGCTGCAGACCGCGCCATTCTGCTACGACGAGGAGGTGTTCCAGGTGAGCTGCCTGTGGAGACGGGCACCTGCTTGATGAAATGCATGGGCGGGTAGTGCTTTTCTTGTTAGATCATCAATGAATTAGCTGGATCTTACATTTTATGCCGTGGTTTGGATGAAATTGCTATCTCATTCACATGCCCCACTGACCCACTCGCCAAAAGGAAAACAAGAAAATGGAAACAAGTGAAACTGGATGCTCATCATACATTTCTTAAAGAAATTTGCATTTTTGGTATAAAAGTCTAATCTCTGCAAGGTGTGGCGTTTCTTTGGGTTTTGGTGTCTGATTTTATCATATCTGTTTGCCAGGCGCTAGATTTCGTGGTCAGTGAGGCAAGAAGGTATAAGATGCGGTTAATACTGTCACTATGTAATAACTGGGAAGATTATGGAGGGAAGGCGCAGTATGTAAGATGGGGCAAGGAGGCTGGCGTAGATCTTACTTCTGACGATGACTTCTTCTCTGATCCAACACTTAAAGGGTACTACAAAGCTTTTGTTGAGGTAAATTTCTGGTTTCGTACCTCAAATAGCCACCGAAATGGGTTCCTGATATCTATCATGCTGCGTGACCAATGGAAATCATCATATGCATAGCTATATGAAATGATACCAGCAAATTGTTACTGCTAATTTTAGTTTGCCAGCTCTGAATTCTGTATTCCTGCTGTATCAGAGTTTCAATACTGTGCATATGTTTCCTTTGTTTAGGCTGTTTTGTCAAGAATAAACACAATCACAAATGAGGCCTACAAAGACGATCCTACCATTCTTGCCTGGGAGCTGATTAACGAGCCGCGCTGCCCTTCAGATCCATCAGGCGATACGCTGCAGGTCCTTTATTGTGGTCTTATTTTTGTGAACTTTTATGTTCCATGTTTGTTTGTCCACTGTACATTTTGAAGACATTGGGTTCTTGTAGGCATGGATAGAAGAGATGGCATCTTACGTGAAGTCTATAGATACTATGCATCTCGTGGAGATTGGTATTGAAGGGTATTATGGTCCGTCTACTCCAGAACTTTTGCTCGTCAACCCAGATGATTATTCAGGGCATGTTGGAACGGACTTCATCAGGAACCATCAAGCAATGGGAATTGATTTAGCTTCAGTTCATATTTATTCAGACACTTGGTAAGTCCTCATGTCTGATCCCACAAAACATATACAGCTGAGTAGCTATAGTGGCTAAATTAAAACACTTCATAGAAATATGGAATTTACTATCAGGGCTGAGCTTAGGATTTCTTTTGCTAGGTTGCCTGACTCAACAGAGGAGAGCCACGTTCAGTTTGTGAACACTTGGATGCAACAACATATTGATGATGCAGCAAACTTGCTGGCCATGCCCATCGTGATCGGGGAGTTTGGATTATCACTGAAGGATGGCAAGTTTGAAAATGAGTTCCGCGAAACTTTCATGCAGACAGTGTACAACAATTTCTTGGGCTCTTGGGAGAGTGGAATGATTGGAGGAGGCTGCCTTCTATGGCAGCTCTTCCCTGAAGGTGCAGAACACATGGATGATGGTTATGCAGTTATTTTTGCAAAATCACCATCCACATTCAACCTACTTGCAAATCACTCAAGGAAGCTAGAATGTTGAGATTATGCTGCTTCCCCTTCTCCTGCTACATGGTTTTTCAAGCCAAGAATTTTACTGTAAAGTTGAATGCCTTATGTATATCATGTACCCTAATAGTTGGTCTCTGGTTCAGAAGTATGTGATACCATGAAAAAAGGTAGAGATTGAATTGTGCAATAAAATTTTGCCCCTCCATCCTGCACATATTATATTAAAAAATATCTTTAATATGTTGCATTTTGGTTCCGTTTTACGCATTTGTTTATCATATACGTATATGCATACAAAATTGCATCGAATGGTACAATTCATCTCCAGAACGTTGGGTAAGTGTAATATGGGCATTTGATATTGTGATAGAATCGTTAAGGTTTAATAAAGAGGGTGGATTTGGTGAGCACATGGGCACATGGCCATATATGTTTAATATGTCACTAGCCCTGTCATGTATATAGTTTTCTATTTTTGTTTCTCAATTATTATGGAGGCACATCTCTGGTGTTTGTATTAGAGTTGTAGTTCTGCAAATGCTGCTTCTGTAGAAAACTGCAAGTGTTGTGATCATGGTAGCAAATGCACAGCTGGAATTCCTCAAATATACAATCCTCAAATTATGCAGATGTACATTAAAGATTCCCTGAGGACCATGTTCTACAAATATTGATAGATTTTTTTAGTTTAGTTTGCAGATTTGCATCTTGGAGATTTGACTATTAGATTAAAAATTGGTTCTGCAGCGAAGAAGATGCTCAATGACCGAAAACACACCCGTTGACTTACACACTCCAGGTCTTTATTGGGACAGACGATGGCGCTTAAATTCTGATCTACCGAGTGCCAACTCAACCCTATTCTCGAAAAATTGGCAAATCCTGCTGCACATTAACGTACAAAGGTTGTAGTTGCCATACGTGGTACCAGTATTCAAGTCTATCCGTCAAATAAAATGACAGAAGACTGAGGAAAGAAGATAATTTCATGTCATGAATCAAGATATGTTCAAAATCTATTACTGTTCTTCCAGATCCCTCTAACTTGTTGTTCATGTATATTATACGAATAACTACAGTACTGAGAACTCAATATAAGTCAGAAGCATAGGAGATTTGTTAATATATAATGTGCCTAGTTGCCAGCTTCCACCATGTTTACCCTGTCCTTACCATGTGATTTCAGCTACCAAGCTTGACGAATTTTAGTTATATATGGTACTCCCTTTGTCTCAAAATGTAAGACGTTTTTTGATATTATGACATTGTCAAAAAGCATCAGGTAGTATGTGTGTTTGTTGTATCGTAGATCAACACTTTACTTAATGGAGTCCAAGTATATGAACCGGACCACTATGCGTCTTACAATTTATAATTTATATAAGCGCTTATAAGTTAACCATAAGCGGCACATATTGCAGGGGAGCTGGGCAGGAAGTTTAATGTACTGTACTTGTTCAAGCAAATATTGTGTTGGGTACTTGCTGTGGCTTATAGACAATATTTTGTTTGGTTTTACTTCAATATACTTACAATACTTAAATAATTTTGGTGCTTTGACTGTTTTGTTTTTTGAACTTCTTCAGGGCAATTTAATTATTCTTTTCGTTGTCAGGGAGGAGAAATTTACTTGTTTCTGTTGGCAACTCTTTATTGAACATTGTTTCGTTGCCAACTTCTTTTTGGAGCACTATTTTATTAGCGACTGTTAGGCGTCGGTGCGCCGGCCCAAAGTTTCGGCCGATCGCGCCCCAGCCGCCCGATGCAGTGTATTGGGTCCGTCTGATCTGCATCTCAACCGCCAACTCTTTCTTCTTCCTCTCGGTCAACGCTTCCGAATAAAGGCACGGCTCTGCTCGCGCGCGTCCGTCGCTGTCAACGCTCCTTACTGGCGTCAGTGTGCTTGTTCGCAGCGTGGCCGCCCCCGGTTGCAGCACCCCCCGTCCGCCATTGCTTTCGCCGGCTCCATCGCAAGCAGCTCCTGCCGGCGAAGGGAGTCACGCAAGATTTTGTCTTTTCTTTTTGTTTGTATTTTTTATGTTTCAACTTTTGTATCTTTCGTTTCTATTTTTATTTTCCTTTTTAGTTTTTTAAAGTATTCATCGCACTTTTATAAAATGTTAATCTTGTATTTGAAAATTGTCAAATGTGTATAATAAAAATATTTCTGATGTACACAAAAAAATGTACCATGCGTATGAAAAAATAGTCATCAAAACATGTATTTGAAAAAATGTTACTCATGTATTTAAATAATGTTAAACATGTATACAAAAATGTTTCAGGTGTATAATTTTTTTTGCGGGTCAGGTGTATATTAAAATTGTACATGTGCATGAAGAAATTAGACATCAAAAGTTATGTTCCAAGAAATGTTAATCATGTATGTGAGAAAATGTTTAACCTGTATACAAAATGTTTCATATGTATAAGAAAAATGTACAACATGTAGGAAAGAAGTAGACATTAAAGCGTATATATGAAACGATGTGAAACATGCATAAAGAGATGTTTCTGATGTATTCAAAAAAATTTACAATATGCATTAAAAATGTAGACATGTGTTGAAGAAGATAGACGTCAAAACATATTTTTCAAAAATATTAATCATGTATTTATTTTTTAAACATATATAAAATATGTTCCTGATTTATACAAAAATGTACATTGTCTATGAAAAAACATAGAAATTACAAGATGTATTAAAAGAATGTTAACCATGTACTCCGCTCCATCCTAAAATAAGTGTCTTAACCTTAGTACAACTTTGTACTGAAGTTAGTACAAAGTCGAGACAGTTATTTCGGGACGGAGGGAGTAGTATTTCCAAAATGTTAAACGTGCGCAAGAAAATGTCCTTATGTATTTAAAAAAATGTGTCAAAAACGCTCTTATATTATGGGACGGAGGGAGTACATTATACATGAAAAAAGTGTACCTGTCTTGAAATAATAAAAATGGAAAAATGAAATATATATTATTTGAAAAAATATGACGAAGACAGGAAAGAAAAGAGAAAATAGCAAAAGAAGAATGGAAACATAAAGGCAAGAAAGAAATAGGAAAATGGAAAATAAAGAAAACAAACTTTTTGAAGAAAAACCAGGCTGCAAATTAAAAGAAGTTCAAATACTACAGTATTGGGCCGGCCCGCTATTTCCTGCCTGTAAGCGTTTCCTAATTGGAATCAGTACGGGCGAGAAATAGCTGTCGTGTCTGCGAATATCCTATGTGCCTCTCGTTGCGTCATTTCATCATTCTTTCGCACAGAGTAACCAAGCAAGCGATCTAACTGGGTCCGCACACCTAGATAGCTAAATTCTACTCCCTCCGTTCCAAAATGTAGTGTTTTCTTTGTTTCCGTGCTTCAACTTTGACCACAAATTTAACTAACGAGACCAACTGCAGCGGGAGCAAAAATTATACCAGTGAATTCGTATTCAAAAGAACTTTTCAATTATATAATTTTTTCTCCCGCCGCAGTCGGTCTCGTTGGTTAAATTTACGGTCAAAGTTGGACCTCGAAAAGCGTGGGCGCACTATATTTTAGAATGGAGGGAGTACAACACATCCGTTTGTGGTGAACCTTCTAGAAGGTTCCAACAAACAGGTTTTTGGAACCTTCTAGAATGTTCTGGACCTGTTTTTTCATTTGTTTTTGAAAGTTAACTTTTTAGAAAATGTTCATAATTTCAAAATTTTGCCCACAGTTTTAAATCGTTTGGAATTGAGAAAAGGCACTTTTTTTTTCAGAATTTCGAATGTTCAGAAATACCTGATTTTTAAATTTTTTTTGCATTGTCCCAAAGAATGTTTGGAATTCAAAAACTGTTGAAAATTTTATGGAAATTTTCAGAATTTTAAAATTTGTTCACATTTTAAATAAATGTTTGAAAATTTTAAAAAATATTCGAATCTGCCCAATCAGGTTGTTCCCCTATGCGTTGTCCTGTTATTGGACGCACTAAGCGTCTAATAGGAGCACCCGTGTGCGTCTAATAGGGGCACCCGTGACTCTGCTCTGTCTTGATCATTGGCGTCTTTTTTTTACAAAGGAACTAAGAAGGCTAGCGGTGCTATCTTATAGTCAATTAAAAATCGTCCCTGAAAGATGCCTCATTAAAGTACTACGTCCATTCTTGAAATGTAAGTGCATCAACATTCAAGATATTTTTCATGGAAAGTAAAAGTTATAAAAATCATTATTTTTGAAAGAAATGGAAAAATCGATGCCATATTTCATTAATTAAGAATAAGCGAGTTTATGTACAAGAGCAAGGCCATAGCAACAAATAAGGATTACTCTCCCGGAATTACCGAATTACAACTCTAAGATGATCTGCCCCGCTTCTACCCAAAACCCCATCTTTTTAACACAACCAGTTTCTTTCTTGTTGTGCGAGAGAATGATGTTGGGCATTGTGGATTTGTTCTAAGAAAATCCCAGCGTTGCACTAATTCCAAATTTCCCAAGCTACCAGCATCCTCACAGAGAACTGACATTTGAAGAGGAGGTGGGTAATTGTCTCCGGCTCACGCTTGCAAAGTTGTCAAGTATCACACTTAGGCCATCCCCGTCTAGCCAAGCGACCGGCTGTCCAAACCATGTTTTATGTGATAAGCCACACGAATAAGTTGTATTTATGAGGGCCAATGTCTTCCTAATTATAGCTTCTGGATGGTTTATGTGATTTCAACGAATTTGCTGCGTTATGCGGAGGCGATGGAGTAGTACGCGTTGGCCATGAACTTCCATGAGATGGACTCGTGGACACCCTCATGGAGCTAAATGTGCTGCAAGAGCGCCCAAAAATTGGACAAATGGTTGATGTGGTCAATAGTCAGGTCACGAGAGGTGTCAATTAGGTCCACCAAAGAGTTGTTCCACTATGCATTCTTGACATTCAAACTCTTCTTCTTCAAGGCCGCATGAATAAGAGGGGCAATATGCATCGGGCAAAGGCCACTAAGCCAAGGAGAGCCCCAAAAGTTGGCCTTCACATCGTCACCAATAGTGAGAGGATCATGTCCTATCTTGTCATCATACCGCTTAACACCGTTGGAAACATCGAGGCTCATAAGATGGTAAACTATTTGGGCGAGATCACAAATTTGATCAAAACCCTATGTCCAACGATAGTGAAGTGCTTCCCCTACCATGATTTGAGCTTGCCAACTATCTTATCTTCCAAGTGTCGGTAGTGTATGCGTTTGACGTTCTTAAATGAAGCGGTAGCCCAAGGTATCTAATGGGAATGCGGAGACCATTTCTAGAGGGCTCGAAATAATGCCATCCAACCAAAACGTTGGTGTCTAATTGGTGCTACAAGACTATTGGAAATTTGTAACAAGGATGATAAACTGACTAAAATTGACAAGGATCTGCTGGAGGGCATCAATGTCCTCCTTTATTAGGCCCAGCGAAATGGCATCATCGTTAGCATACATGCAGTTTCTAAACCGGATTTCTCTCGCCGATAGCTGGTGAAGGCTCCCGAGATCAGTGACCCGGTCGAAGATGCACTATAGAGGGTCGATGTGTAACACCTCGGCTATAGCCACTGGCTCCTGGGAGTTATGCCTGGAAGGATGTGGACTATTCCCACAGACCAACACTAGTCTTTTTTTGCGCACTTTATCCTCTCTCATGTGCACCCGGGAGCAACTTCCCGGTCGGTCACCATTCTAGAATCGCTCCAAGCCAATCACTCTTAACTTTGGAGTTCTTTTCGAATGAGCTCCCGGAAAAGAAGGAATGCCTTGTTGATATGAGTAGTCTATCATTCCTATTAAGCCAGACTCTCAGACGATGGCAATTACAAACAAGAAGGGATAAAGCGGGTTTCCTTGCCCAAGGCCACGACTATGACGAGTCGTGTTTCCTGACACTCCATTAAGGAGGATATGCGAAGTGGAGGAAACAAAGAGGGCAGCCACTCAATTTCACAACATTGAAGGGAACCCCCTACGATGCAGCAAGCCAACAAGGAAATCCCATCGAACCGAGTCAAAGGCATTTTATTGTCATGCTTGAGGAGGAGCATGGATTTCTTTGTATGATGCAATTTTATTAATGTACATGTATATTATCTTGTTGTTTTCTAAGACATACAATGCTTGTTATGGCCTCATTTTTGTTTGCACATGGGATGTTTTAGGGCATCTCCTATGTGAATCACCAAACAGACATCACAAAATGTCCGTCGACCGCCGGTGTGTGTGTGTGTGGGGGGGGGGGGGGGGTCCATCCAACCGTGTCTCCCAAAGGACCACAGACAACAAATTTCCATTGATATTTTAGATTAGTTTTACACAACAAAAGGTCCCCAAAACAACTAATAAAATCTAATCTAATCTGCCCGTGGAGGTGAGGTCGATGACCCGGTGTAGGATGACCCAGCTTCATCGTTGTTGGTGGCCAGTGCGAACGATCCAGAGATGCTGCCGTGTGCCTCGTTGCTATCATCGCCGTGGTGCTTCGGGGCCTCGTCCTCCTCGGCCTTCAGCTCGTCAAACAGCCAGGAGCAACATGTGTTGTTGGTGCGGAGTGTCCGTTGATGCTTTGCATGGATGCGAGCACCGCCCGGTTCATACCGGCACCGTCCGGCTCCGTCTCAATGGTGGCCGAGACAGCAGCATCGGACGCACTCTGCCTCCAGTTGCTTCTCCGCCAAATGATGCTCCTCTAGGATTGCCATGTTATACTGATGCTCCGCGTGCAACATGATGAGCCCGGACGCTAGCATGGCGTCGATGGCCATCGCCTCCTCCACTTTTCGGACGCTCCGCGTGTAGCATGGGATGCATTTGGTTGCTTGCACAGTTTTTAGGCACTTTGCATACTTGTCCCACTAGGGCCTGGTTGAGCATATGCAGGCAGAAAATCAACACTTGCATGTTGATTGGTTGCCTGCATATCCTCTCTCTGCATCGTAGCAACGCTACTATGCACTGTGTTTGGTTGTTCGCATTGTATGTGGTCACATGAGTGCAGGTTGTTTGGTTGCATACGAGCATATAGTTGTGCTCACCTTGTATCCTACTTGGTGAGCTTACCCACTACTACTACACCTTACACATAATCACACCGAGCACACCAACACCACACCACTGCAATGGCGATGAACTAGACGAAGATGATGAAGTTCTTCAACCCAAACTGACGATCCACCTTGCCAACTTCAACACTACTGCATGCCTCCTTTCACACAAACTTGGAGTAAGCTTCTTCTGTTGTCTGTCTGGTCTTAAACTCTCTGTGCCTGCTTGCATGTACCTTGAAACATGTTCATTGCAAACTTCCCATGAACTGTAAACTCCAAGAGCCCTCCTGATGAACGCCGCATACCACTTATCCTAGTAGTGCACAAGAGCAATAAGTTGAAGCACCAAGCAATGAACACACAAACAACACGCAATGGAGTACTCCAGGAGCAAGCAATGAAGCACACAAGCAATGAAGCAGAAGAGAATTAGTAAGCATGCATGATCATACCGCATAACAAGTTGAACATACCACTACTTTGGTGTCATCCTACCACCACATCCAAAAGAGGGTGTAATACTACCCCCGCAAGGTCGTGATCACCGTGAGGGGTTAGTAAATACCACCTCACCAAAATATACAGACCATAAGAATGTTTTCAAGCCCTAACTACACAAAATGTATGTCATCATCATCACCGTCATCCTTGTCGCCATTGCTGTCGAGGATCATGCGCGCTCGCCACCAGCAGAAGCAACACTAGTAGTAGTGCTTTCCTAGCCAGGTCTTCAACCAGAGCACCTAGTGGGCATCTCCCATGGAAACATACCAACACCATGGCTTTGTTGTCCAGCAGGTGGTGAGAGCCGTCATGAGAGCCTCTGGGCTGAAGCTACCTTGCTCCATGACGGCGCCGTAGAGGTCAGGGTGGACGTCGACCGTCTTTCTCTCTTTGATGGTGGTGGCCACCTCCTTCACTGCATGAGTCATGCTGCTGAAGACGGCCAGCTCCTCCTCCTTGAAGCTTGCTCGCTTCCTCTTCCTATCAAGCACATGAACATGCTGACCATCCTTCTCAGGAGCATCAACATTGATGGTGTCTAACTCCTGGTTGTCTGGATACTCGGCCATCGGCGAGCCCAGCGGCTGACTAGAGCCCATGGCATGCTTGCGGGTTGCAAGCCCGAAGGAGAAGATTTGCTGTATCTGGTGGTAGTTCTGGATAGGTGTGTTGAGGAACTCTGCGTCCTTGGGGTGAGCCTAATAAAGAAATAGGGCAGAGTGGTTAGTTAGTATGGCAATGGTTTATAGGCTTAAACATCTGGTTAGTTAGAATGGCATGGTTTCTGCCTCCAAAAGGATCGAGCAGGTGTCCTCATCCCATGAAGCACCACTCAGGTCTCTGAGCTTGGTCGCGGTGATCCACCTCGCTCTCCACTTTCTCAGGTGGTTGTAGACCTGGGCCGAGGTGACCTCATGTCCAAATAACTTGAACACTTGCTTTGCAACAACATTCAAGCGCACCTCCTTGAAGCCCTTGTCAATCCTCACCCCACTAACTATGATCTCACACATCTCGTTAAGCACGAAAGCGGAGAGAAACGACTGCATTTCATGTTGTTCTCCTTGCCATCCTTCTTCTCCTTTGCTACTGCCTTTTGAGCAGCAGCATGAGCTACAACATTGGGCCGAGCCAGAACAAATGGAGGAACAATAGGCGGCACCTCAAAAACATATGAATTAGGAGGCATCTGGCTGATGGGAGGCTGGGAGTCCTCAATGTAGGACGGTGGGAACTGGCTCTCGAACAACGTGATGGCCTGACTAAACTCTTGCGTGTTCATGTCCTACAAACTTAAGCATCATCAACACCACAACACACTACACATGGACAATAGGAACTAGCAGAAAACATGAACAAATCGAACTAGCAGTAACACATGCACACATGGATGATCTAGTTGAAGACAACACTACTAAATCCATCAAAGCATACCACAGCTCAACACAACAGAACACAACAATAATCATGGACACATGGATGATCTTGTTCAACACTTGCACACTAGCATACCACATATCTAAGCATACCGCCAATCCATCCATGACCACTAGCTATCAATGCTTGCCGACATGGAAACAAATCCTAGCATGCTTCAAATCCATCATAACTAGCTACTACAACATCATAGTCAAACAGATCGGAAGATCTAACCCTACCATATCGATAGATCTAGCTAAAACTAGCAGAGAGGAGGGGTGATTGAACTTAAAAATGCCATCGGAGGAGGTGCTGGCATGTCGGAGAAGTGGAGCAGTCGATTCGCCACCGCAGTCAACCGGCCGCCGAAGTAGTTGCGCCGCTTACCTCGTCATCAAAATGGATTCGTGCCAGAGGGAATGCTCAAGAGGGGGGAAATGGTGGGGGGAGTTTTGCCACGGTGGTAACCGTGGCTATATAGGGCGACCGAATCGGCGGGCGGTGACTCAAATTTGTCCCGCCGCTTTTTCGAAGACGCGCCATCGCTCCCACCATCTCTCTACCCGCAGCTGTGCATCGTTGTGTTCCCTTCCCCTGCATCGCTTGAGTCTGTCTCGCTGGAAACTATCGATTTGGGCATTCCTAGCGCGCCTGATTGAGCACTACTTTAAGGTTTGTGCGGGTCAAGATTTTGATGCGGGCCAGGCAACCAAACAGTCTGAAACTTGCGTGCACGGACCTGGCTGGGCCTAGTGTGAGCAATCAAACGCATCAATGATGAACCATTCAGCAGGATGAATGGTGGTAGACGGACGGATTGTCAAACGGCACGAACGCGCGACCTTAGAGCAACCCCAACGCGCCGACCCAAACGGACGGCACACTTGTCCGTTTTTTGTCCGTTTGGGTCGGCCGTCCGCTCGGTGTCTGCCCTCCTTTTGATTTGGGTTGGCAGTGCGCCCACCGCGCTAACCCATATTTGCCGGCGTGGCCATCTGGCCTCCATTTTCAATGAACACTTTGCATATTTCACAATGAAATATATAGTTTCACAAGGAAATAAAGCATAGTTTCACAACCAAATAAAGTATAGTTTTACAAGCCGAATAAAAATTAAATTGTCTCACATAGTTTTACAATCCAAATAAAAAGGATACATCTATTGGTTGCCAACGTGAGCCCACATATGCTCGACCAAATCATTTTGCATCTGCATGTGAGTTTCTCAATCACGCATTTCATGATGAAATTGGGTGAACTGTTCAAACGTTGCCGCTCCTCCATGCTCAGGCACAACATTCTTACCCTGAAACTGAAACCCTTGATCGTAGATATGTTCCAGACGCTGATCTTCTACGATCATATTGTGCATGATCACACAAGCAGTCATCACCTCCCACAGCTTCTTCGTGCTCCAAGTCCTAGCAGGATACCGAACGATGCCCCATCGAGATTGCAAAACACCAAAGGCACACTCGACATCCTTCCTAGCACTCTCTTGCTCTTGGGCAAATCTTTTCCTCTTCTCTCCGACAGGGTTGGGGATTTTCTTCACAATAATGGTCCACTGAGGAGGACGCAGAGTTTTTGCACCCGAGCTCAAATGAGCTCGGGTGAACAGTAAAATCGAAAGAAAATAAAAAAATAAAAAATTCCAAAATAAATTTGGAGAAACATTGACAGAAGTTTTAAGTGCTTGCAAAAATTTGTCATGAAATCACATCCCTAGAGGGTGTGGCAAAAAAATGGGTACTCTGGAAATGCTACTTCGAAAAGCATTTTGCAGCACTGAATTGGTTTTTTTTGCCACACCTTACAAGAATGTGTTTCCATGACGAACTTTTGCAAGCACTTAGAACTTTTGTCAATGTTTGTCCCCCAAAAAATTGAATTTTTTGAAGATTTTTGATTTTCTTTTACTGTTCAGGGAGCTCATTTGAACTGAGGATAGATACCGTCACCTAGGTAGTATCCTTTGTCGTAGTTGTGGCTGTTGATGGTAACATTCATCGGTGGGCTATTGCCTTCGGCAAGCCTTGCAAACACCGGCGAGCGTTGAAGCACGTTGATATCATTGTGTGATTCGGCCATGTCGAAGAAAGAGTGTCAGATCCAGAGGTCTTGTGATGCCACGACCTCAAGTATGACAGTGCAAGCCCTAACAAGGCACTTATACTGCCATTGCCAAGCAGAAGGGCAATTCTTCCAGTCCCAGTGCATGCATTCTATACTCCCAAGCATCCATGGGAAGCCCCTACTGGCATTAATCGCCAACAAGTGGGTTGTATCTTGAGGAGTCGGCTCTCTCAAGTACTCAGGGCCAAACACAGCAATCACAACCTTGCAGAACTTGTACACGGAGTCTAGGCATGTAGACTCGCTCATACGGACGTACTCGTCAATGATATCACCGGACGGCTGCAGTGCATCTTTGATAAGAGGAGAAGCCAATCTTTCCAAGGGCATCCTCTTTGCACTCGAAATAGTCATCGTATCTGACCACCCCCTCTCTAATACGGTTGAAAAGATGCTTACTCATACGGAAACGGTGCCGGTGTAAGTGCATCTAGTGCCACCCCTAGTTGGTTTTGGAGTATTGACGACAAACCTGGTTGAGGGACTAATGTGTTTGTGAGAATTGCAGGATAACACATGTAGTAGTCCCTCATTGATTCGGTTTACCTACCGGAGATGAGCCCTAAAAATGTGTGAAGACATTGAAGACAATGGTGGTATGTGAAGACATTCACAACGAAGAATATGACGTGAGAAGACATCGCATGAAGACTATGGAATGCGAAGACATAGTTGTTTCGTAGTTTCCCTTTCTTCTTTCTTGAGTCATAGGAACCACCGTACTGTTAAGTGGGTTTCAAGTGAACAAAGTCAGAGTGACTGATGTGATGCTCAACCAAATCCTATGTCTTCGAGCGAAGACAATGAGAGCAAATCTTATCCAGAGTCGGATAAGTCAGCTTGTAGCCCAAGTCAAGCTGCCGCGTGTGTTTGAAATCTGACCGTTGGAACACGTGTCAGTTCCTTAGTGACCCAGGGTCATTTCGGACAAATCAGGTCGGGTTGCCTAGTGGCTATAAATAGCCCACCCCCTACACCATAAATTGGTGGCTGCTTAGAGTTAGTGCACGGCTTTTGTCGTTTGAGAGCAACCCACCTCCGAAGCTTTTGAGAGAGAGAAATCCTTGCGAGGACAAAGCCCAAAACACCCAGAGCCCAAAGAGTGTTTGGCATCACTAAAGTCTTTCTGTCTGCATGATATGAAGACTTGTTACACTTGAGGACTGTGAATCCTCCAGCCGGTTAGGCGTCGCGTTCTGAGCATCCAAGAGTCATTGTGGATTGCCGCTGAATGAAGTCTGTGAAGGTTTGGAAGTCTACCTTGAAGACTTACCAGAGTGATTGGGCGGGGACTAGGTGTCCTTAGCTCAAGGGGAATAAGGTGAAGACGCGGTCTTTTGAGTTGAATCTCAGCCTCCCCAACTAGACGTACAGTTGTCACAGCAACTGGAACTGGTCGAACAAATCATTGTCTTCTCCAAGCCACTGGTTCTATCTCTCACTCTTCTTTACTCACAGTTTGTCTTCGTGAAGTCATTGCATGTTTACATTATCTGTTTGACTTCACTGTGTGACTACTTGTTCTGATTGGCTTCATACTCTCTTCCATCCTCATTCTTACTACCTAGCTGCTAATAGTCTTCATGCTTTAGCTTCATTGAATACTTGACTATGGCTTGTCTAGTGTAGTCTATCTTCCGCTGCATGTTAATAGGTTCATTTCTATTGTTTATCTTTGAAACTCCCATGTTTTGAAGACTTTCATAAAAATCACCTATTCACCCCCCCTTTAGTCGATAACTAGCACTTTCAATTGGTATCAGAGCAAGGTACTCCCTTATTCTGTGTGATTCAGTTTAACCACCTGGAGTTTTAGCTATGTCGACTGCGGGGATAATCAAAGTCTCCGCTGTGTGCCCTGTCTTCGATGGCACTGATTACCCCTACTGGAAGAATAAGATGCGCATGCATCTTGAAGCCATTGATGTTGATCTGTGGTATGTCGTCAAGAACGGCGTTCCCAAGACTGGTGAAGGTGTCACCCCTGCTGATGTTAAGAAGTTCATTCAACTGGATTCTACTGCCAAGAACATCATCTGTGGTCATCTGACCAAAGGACAGTATGGCCGCGTGAGTGCTCTGGAAACTTCTAAGCTAGTCTGGGACTGGCTCTCCAAGGTCAATGAAGGCGTCTCAACACAGAGAGATCAAAGGATCAGTGTCCTCCGCAACCTCTTCAACCGCTTCAAGAGAAATGACAATGAGAATGTCCAGCTCATGTTTGATCGCCTCACTGACATCACAAATGAGCTTCATGCTCTCGGCTCAACTGATATCACCAAGCATGAAATCGTCAAGACGCTTCTGAGATCACTTGACAGCTCGTTTGACACCCTAGCCCTGATGATTCAAGAACGCCCTGACTTCAAGACTCTCGATCCGTCTGACATACTTGAGAGGCTCAACACACATGAGTTCCAGCTATCTGAGAAAAGAGATATCTATGGTCCCAACTATGGCCGAACTCGTGCTTTGAAGGCAAAGGATGTTTCCTCATCTGAAGAAGAATCTGACTGCAGTTCTGGTGATCCTGAAGACATTGGAAAGGAGCTTGCTATGCTTGTGAAGAAGTTCCAGAAGTTCACTAAGAAGAAAGGCTTCAGAAAGTCTTCACGATCCAGCTCAAGAAATGATGAAGCTTCCACTCATGACCACAAGAAGAGAACATGCCACAAGTGCAAGAAACCTGGTCACTACATCTCTGAGTGTCCCCAGTGGGACAATGAGATGAAGAAGAGCAAAGAGTATGATTCTGATGACAAGAAGAAGAAGAAAACCTCAAAGTCTTCTTCCAAGTCCTCTTCCAAGTCTTCATCACACAAGAAGTGTTCATCTGGCAAGGCTCGTGCTTTTGTTGGCAAGGAGATGGATTCAGAGGAGGAGTCTGCTTCTGAGGAGGCGGAGGTGGAGTCTGAGGAGGAGTCCGACTCTGGCGTTGCAAGTCTGGCTCTAGCTACAACATATGTTGCCAAGTCCATCTTCAACACTGAAGACAATGGCTCCATCACCAACGCTGATAACAATGACAAGGACGACTCTGCTCCCACCTACTGCTTCATGGCACGTGGTGCCAAGGTAAACTCACGCGATGCTTACTTTCAAACATGAAGTGAAGATGACTCTGATTGTGAATCCAAACCCAGGTACAAAACACTTGCTAAAATTGCTACTGAACAGAAAGCTATGGAACATATTCAAAAACTGTTAGACAAAAGCGATGACCTATTGGACGCTGAAATGACCCGATCTCAGTCCTTAATTGAAGACATAAAAAATCTTCATGTTAAGTATGAGGAACTTGAAAGTCGTCATGAAACGCTCTCAACAACTCATGAAAAGCTTTCCTATGATTATCTTCAAAGGAAGCAAGAACTTGAGAAATTGAGAGCAGTTCATGAAGATCTTCAAAAAGAAAATGAGTCACTTCGCGCTCAACAGATCAGTCCCGCTCAGGAAGGATTTGAACCACCATGTCTAAAGTGCCTTGAGCGTGATAACGCTACTTCTGTTGTTGAATGTTCTACTGCTGCTACTGTTGCAATATCTTCAACTGTTGATGTGATAACTAACCCCTCTGCGGAGGATGCCACTGCTGTTGCTGATGAGAATGCGAGGTTGAAGACATTGCTTGAGACAGGGATGTACAAAAATCTCAAAGGGCATCAGACACTATGTGATGTCCTCAAAAAGCAGATTCTGAACCGAAACCCTAGGAAAGAGGGTGTTGGGTTCGAGAGGGAAATGAATGTTGATGGTTCTTACTGGAAGCCTGAGCAGTACCCCAAAACCACATGGGTTGCTGCAAAGGGACCTTCAGTAGATCCATCCGCCTTATCTGGCTTCACTTGTGCTAACCCAATTATCATTGATGAATCCTTTGATGCAAACTATAAACTGTTTAAGAATCAGAATGGTGAAGTGTTTACCAGGTATATTGGTACTAACTGCAGGAATGGACCACCTATGAAGAAGATCCGGGTGCCTAAAAAGTGTCTTGAGAATCTTCCTGTGAATGTCGTCATGACACCACCAGGGAAGAGGACAAACCCCAGACCTAAGGCTTCATATGGCCCAAAGGCTTCATACAGACACATGACTCACCCGAGTCACTCTAATGCCAATGTCTTGCAGGGAAATCATACTGAGATGTATGAATATGAGCGTGTTTCTTCAAACCGCTATGTTCATAAAACTAAGAACTTTTGTGCTTATTCATATGAGTATTATTCACCTCCTGCAAGGCTATTTTCTAGGGCTTCAAAGCCGAAGTTCTCAGATGCTGCACTTAGACTCATTGCTTCGAAGCCACCCCTGAAAATGTAGGTGGTTAAGAAAACATAACTCTCTTTTGCAGGGAAAGGTATCCAGCCAGAAATCAAAGGCGTCCGATGCTATTGCTGGGGACCTAAAACATCTTGTGGGGCGCAAGATAAAATGCCCAAATGGTCTCACTATGTATTTTGTTCCTGAATCGCTTGCCAGTCATCCTATCAGTCCTAACCTTGATCCGAGCTTTGATAATCCTCTTGTGCGTCAAATGTTTATGCTTCACAATACTCTTGGTGAAGCCTATCCCCCTAACTGTACTGTAGGGTATGACACCTCATGCTTCAGAATGGATTATGGACAGCGGATGCACTAATCACATGACTGGTGATCGAAGTCTTCTCATGGATTCAACTTTACGTCCATCTGACAAGAGCCACATCACATTTGCTGACACTGGTAAAAGCAAGGTATTGGGTCTAGGTAGAGTTGCAATATCAAGGGATCAGCACATGGATAAAGTGATGTTTGTTGAATCCCTTGAATTCAACTTAATGTCTGTTTCAATGCTTTGTGACTTAAACATGATTGTGCTATTTGGAAAATACCATTGTCTTGTTCTAATGGAATCTGACAAGTCGCTAGTCTTTGAAGGGTATCGGAAAGATGATCTGTATATGGTAGATTTCTCTGCAGGACCACAGATGGCCGTATGTCTTCTAGCAAAAGCTTCAGAGTGCTGGCTCTGGCATCGAAGGCCAGGACATGCTGGCATGAGGAACCTATACACGCCCGCAAAGAAGAAACACGTCGTAGGCATCGAGGGCGTCAAGTTCAAGAAAGATCATCTATGTGGTGCATGCGAAGCTGGAAAGATGACAAGGGCCAAGCATCCCTCAAAGACAATCATGACTACATCTCAACCCTTCGAGCGACTTTTTGGTCCTACTCACTACTCTACTCTCACTGCAACTGCTTGTCTCTATGGTTTCGTCATCGTTGATGATTACTCCAGATATACTTGGATGCACATAATCCTCTACAAGACTGAAGTGCAGGATGTCTTCAGACGCTTCGCCAACCGTGCCATGAACAACTATGGTGTCAAAATCAAGCATATCAGAAGTGACAACGGCACAGAGTTCAAGAACACCGGCCTCGACCTTTACCTGGATACATTGGGCATCACTCATGAGTTCTCTGCTCTGTACACACCTCAGCAGAATGGCATCGTGGAGCGCAAGAACAGAACTCTTATCGAGATGGCTCGAACGATGCTTGATGAGTACAAGACTCCAAGGAAGTTCTGGCCCGAAGCCATTGATACTGCATGCCATGTCATCAACCGTGTTTATCTTCACAAGCTTCTGAAGAAGACATCCTATGAACTACTAACTGGTAAGAAAACAAATGTCAGTTACTTTAGAGTATTTGGCGCTAGGTGCTGGATCAAGGATCCACATCACACTTCAAAATTTGCACCGAAAGCACATGAAGGTTTTATGCTTGGTTACGGAAAGGATTCACACTCCTACAGAGTCTTCAACCTCTTTCACTATAAAGTGGTTGAAACTGTAGATGCGCGGTTCGATGAGACTAACGGCTCGCAAAGAGAGCACCTGCCAAATGTGCTAGATGAAGTTCCACCTAGTGAATCCATCAAGCTCATGGGAACCAGAGAGATCATACCTTCTGAGACACAGGCTGAAGAGGAACTTATCATTTCTGCGCCTAATCAACCTGAAGACAATGCTCAGCCTGAAGCCAATCCTCAGAATGAAGACAATGATCAGCAAGAGCAAAATCTTCGTCCAGCTCATCCTCGTGTTGCAAATGAAGTACAGACTGAGAAGATAACTGATAGCATCAATGCACCAGGTCCACTCACTCATTCAAGAGCAACACAGCTAGCCAATTTCTGTGGGCACTTTGCATTTGTCTCAATCTCTGAACCCAAGAAAGTAGTTGAAGCCTTCATGGAACCTGAATGGATTCAAGCTATGCAAGAAGAGCTCCAACAGTTCAAGCTGAACAATGTATGGGAATTGGTCAAGCGTCCTGATCCTCGTAAGCACAATATCATTGGCACCAAATGGATATACCGCAACAAGCAAGATGAACATGGTCAAGTTGTCAGAAACAAGGCTCGTCTCGTTGCTCAAGGATATATTCAAGTTGAAGGGATTGACTTCGATGACACATTTGCTCTGATGGCTAGGCTTGAAGCCATTCGCATACTGCTAGCCTACGCAAATCATCACAACGTCCTTCTGTATCAAATGGATGTGAAGAGTGCCTTTCTCAATGACAAGATTGAAGAAGAAGTGTATGTTGCACAACCACCTGGCTTTGAAGATCCAAAACATCCTGATATGGTATACAAGCTCAACAAGGCACTGTATGGCCTCAAACAAGCCCCTCGTGCTTGGTATGACACACTCAAAGACTTCCCGAAGAGCAAAGGCTTCAAACCTGGTTCTCTAGATCCTACACTCTTCACGAAGACATATGATGGAGAACTATTTGTATGCCAAATCTATGTGGATGACATTATCTTCGGCTGCACCGACAAAAGATACAGTGATGAGTTTGGACACATGATGCAAGAGCAATATCAGATGTCCATGATGGGTGAGCTGAAATTTTTCCTTGGTCTTCAAATTTGTCAACAAAGCAACATCATCTTTATATCTCAAGAGAAATACCTCAAAGACTGTCTAAAGAAGTTTGGAATGCAAGACTGCAAAGGTTACACGACGCCAATGCCAACCAAAAGTCATCTGGGTCCTGACGCCAATGGTAAAGAGTTCGATCAAAAGGTATACCACTCCATGATTGGTTCTTTACTTTATTTATGTGCATCTAGGCCAGGTATCATGCTTAGTGTTTGCATGTGTGCCCGATTCCAAGCGGCACCAAAGGAATCGCATCACTTAGCTGTGAAGCGAATTCTTCGATATTTGGCTTACACCCCAACACTAGGATTATGGTATCCAAAGGGCTCAGAGTTTGATCTAGTTGGATTCTCGGATGCTGATTATGCTGGTGACAAGGTGGATCGCAAGTCTACATCAGGCACATATCACTTCCTGGGTCGATCACTTGTCTGTTGGTCTTCAAAGAAGCAGAACTGTGTATCTCTCTCCACTGCTGAATCCGAATACATTGCTGATGGATCTTGCTGCGCTCAGCTTCTATGGATGAAGCAAACACTCAAGGACTATGGCATCCATCTGAAACAAGTGCCACTATACTACGACAATGAAAGCGCCATCAAGATTGCCAACAATCCAGTTCAACACTCGAAGACAAAGCACATTGAGATTCGTCATCATTTTCTCAGAGATCATGTCATGAAGGAAGATATTGACATCATTCACGTCAACACTGAAGAGCAATTGGCAGATATCTTCATAAAGCCCTTGGATGAGAAAAGGTTTTGCAAGTTGCGGTGTGAGCTAAATATCTTGGAATCCTCAAATGTCCTGTGATTGGACACACATCCTAACACTTATGCATATTGATGACTTAGATGTGCAACACACGAAGTAATGTATATCTTCAATCAATGAAGACATACACTCTAAGTGTGAATACATTAATGCGGAATTTGATTTCGGAGCGCCACGATAATTGTGCGCCGTGTCTGGGTCTAATACTTCCTATATGGTGGGTAACGCCACCACCAAACTCTTGTTTGAAGTGTTTCCCTTGGCGTTATGATTGCAGAGTCTTCACATTTGATTTGTCTTCAACATTGATTTGAGTTCATGATTATCTTCACTATGTTGATTTGGTCTTACTCTGTTATATACATATATTGTATTCTGTCCTCTACAACATTCACTTATAGCTATGTCTTCTTGCTTGAATCTTTGGATCTAAGTGAATGTGATCGGACCCTAACCTCTTCTATGCTTCTACCTCAAATTCTGTCTATCCAAATCATATGCATTCTATTGAAACTGTCGAATGTCTTCTCTGCGTCCTTGTCAGCAGAAGATATAGAGACAATCATTAAATCTGTTTTAAATACTCAACCCTTATTGCCTAAAACCCGGAGAAGCCGGAACGACCACCCCGACAATCCAGGCGCGCATGGGAACATGGAACAACTTCCAATGCGTTGCATGCTTGCCATGTGTCCCTCAGATGTGAACCGCCAGGGGCACCTCCGTAATTGCACTGTGCTGTCCCTTTCCTTATAAATACACATCCAACCGTGGTCAAAATCCTTCTTCCACCTCTCCACCTCGACAAACCCTAGCGCCACCGCTAGCTCGCGATGACGCCGGTGACGAAGCGCTTAGCTGCCGCGACCTCGTCGACGCCATCCTCACGCCGGCCGCGGACCTCATCTCCTACGCCTCCGCCGTAGGTGTCTTCCGTCGCCAAGTTAGGGCACGGGAGATCAACTGCTCGGCCTCCTCTCTACTCTGTCTAGTAGTTCATCGTGTAGTAATTAAAACTTACTTTTTACCATCTTTTTGATCCAATAGATTCATCTCTTTTCACCAAAAGTGGTTTCTGAGGCCACAAGTTTGGATCTATCCTGTTCTGCATCTCATAGCATGCCTAGTATGTTCACTTATGCTTCACACATAGTTAGATTCCTCACTTGTACCTATTCTTGGATTCGTACAAATCTGGAACCAACTCACAACAAATAAGTGAATGTCTTCGCGGTATGAGGTCAATGTCTTCAAAACTGATTTATCTTCAAAATCTTCTGAGAATGCATATGACCTCTTCCCCTTTCCCTCGCATCTCTAATGTTGTCACAGGTACATGTCCGTGGGAGAATCCCTTGGTTCTCATAGTCTGCATTCATTTGCAGAATTCTTACAGAGTCACATAAATTCTCCTGAAGCCAGTTCTTGTCTAACCAACAGACGGAAGCCTTTGACAGCTTTGAAGCCATTCAGTCTGAACTTCATGGCCACTGAAAAATCAGCTAGGAAGGGCGGCAGATAGCGCCGTGGAAATACATCCAAGGATTTGCCGCCAGATCTGCATGAACTGTACAAGACAGACCCAGAAGAAACCTATGGTGAACACAAAAATTGAATCCAATGGATTCGAAGATACTGGGCAGAAGAATGGTCTAAGTACAGATTTTTCACTGCTGAGTACGCTGAGAAGAATGCCATCAAGCGTCCTTGGGGAGATATCCTATACAAAAATCTTCGACCCAGGTCCAAGTCCGAAGCCATTGATCAAGGCTTCTACCCGTGCATGGTTCATGGACCACAGCCTGATGATGCCGACCCATCTTCTCTACTATGGTGTCGTGAAGACAATCTGTTCAAACGCAACTTCAAGTTTGCCAAGGACTCTGCTGTGAAGAATAAGAAGGCATTTGGTGTTGACTTCAACCCTGGTCCATCTGCTCCTCGGGAAGATGGCACCCGTGAAGCCAATGAAAACAGAATTGGCCCCTTTAACAACTTTGATGGTCTTCTCTCCTACATTGCCGCACAGAGAGCAACAGTGGATCAGCCTGGAGATGAGGCTGATTCTGATGAAGCGCCTGCTCCTCCTAAGACGCAGAAGCAGAAGAAGACTAAGGCTTCAAATCCCACTGCTGCACCAAGAGCTTCGCGTGCGAAGCCTCTGGCCACTGCTCCTCCTGCACCAAGTGTGCCTTCTTAAGATCTTTCTCGCATCTCCAAGACTGAAAGGAAGAAGAAGCCCAAGCAAATTGCCAGTCAAGCACTGACCCCAGCTG
Organism: Aegilops tauschii subsp. strangulata; assembly: GCF_002575655.3. Taxonomy (NCBI): domain Eukaryota; kingdom Viridiplantae; phylum Streptophyta; class Magnoliopsida; order Poales; family Poaceae; genus Aegilops; species Aegilops tauschii. The sequence continues at coordinate 253,856,130 of NC_053039.3, forward strand.
CCGTTCTGCGGAATGAGAACGATGCCATTGATCTGTCAAGTGACGACGACCTTGCTGACGATGCTCTTGAGCAGCTGATTAAGAGCAAGCAAGAGGCAGAAATCTTCAATGATCTTCCCCTTTTCGATGTGGACATCCTGAACAAGTTCATTGATGAATGGTTTGACAGTCCAAACCTCAGCTTTGATGATCTTCAGCTCCCAATCGGTCTCAGCGTCTCCTTTCATGGAGCCATTGCTCCTGAGCTGGCTCTAGCTCAAAGAATCGTTGAGCTGAAAAACAAAATTGACTATGAAAAGGCTATTTCAAGAAGCATATGGCCAAGCTCAGTGTGACAGACGTCCAAAACTTCAAGAAAATGATGCATGAGCTCAAGGAGGCGTTTCACAAGAAACGTGACGAAGCTAAAGGTTCTCGCGAGCTCATGAAACTCACTGCTGCCAAATGTGTTCAAGCTTACAATGAAGCTGAGAAGCGCAAGGCACTTGGGCGTCCTGGCATCGACCCCAAGATGGCTGCCAAGAAGAAGAAGTCTACTGTGGCCCCAGCTGAAGAACCCAGGCGGGAAGAACCTCGCATTGTCTTCCCTGCCAGCATGACAGGCTCGAAGCCTAAGGTCCCCACAGTGGCTTCAGAATAGAAGAAAACCCGGGCAGCAGAAGCCGAAGCCAGAAAGTGTTGGAAATATGCCCTAGAGGCAATAATAAATGGTTATTATTATATTTCTTTGTTCATGGTAATCGTCTATTATTCATGCTATAATTGTATTGTCCGGAAATCGTAATACATGTGTGAATGCATAGACCACAACGTGTCCCTAGTAAGCCTCTAGTTGACTAGCTCGTTGATCAACAGATAGTCAAGGTTTCCTGACTATGGACATTGGATGTCATTGATAACGGGATCACATCATTAGGAGAATGATGTGATGGACAAGACCCAATCCTAAGCATAGCATAAAAGATCGTGTAGTTTCGTTTGCTAGAGCTTTTCCAATGTCAAGTATCTTTTCCTTAGACCATGAGATCGTGCAACTCCCGGATACCGTAGGAATGCTTTGGGTGTGCCAAACGTCACAACGTAACTGGGTGACTATAAAGGTGCACTACGGGTATCTCCGAAAGTGTCTGTTGGGTTGGCACGGATCGAGACTGGGATTTGTCACTCCGTGTGACGGAGAGGTATCTCTGGGCCCACTCGGTAATGCATCATCATAATGAGCTCAATGTGACTAAGGCGTTAGTCACGGGATCATGCATTGCGGTACGAGTAAAGAGACTTGCCGGTAACGAGATTGAACAAGGTATTGGGATACCGACGATCGAATCTCGGGCAAGTAACATACCGATTGACAAAGGGAATTGCATACGGGATTGATTGAATCCTCGACACCGTGGTTCATCCGATGAGATCATCGTGGAACATGTGGGAGCCAACATGGGTATCCAGATCCCGCTGTTGGTTATTGACCAGAGAGGCGTCTCGGTCATGTCTGCCTGTCTCCCGAATCCGTAGGGTCTACACACTTAAGGTTCGGTGACGCTAGGGTTGTAGAGATATGTGTATGCGGAAACCCGAAAGTTGTTCGGAGTCCCGGATGAGATCCCGGACGTCACGAGATGTTCCGGAATGGTCCGGAGGTGAAGAATTATATATAGGAAGTCAAGTTTCGGCCACCGGGAATGTTTTGGGGGTTACCGGTATTGTACCGGGACCACCGGAAGGGTCCCGGGGGTCCACCGGGTGGGGCCACCTATCCCGGAGGGCCCCATGGGCTGAAGTGGGAAGGGAACCAGCTCCTAGTGGGCTGGGCGCCCCCCCATGGGCCTCCCCCCATGCGCCTAGGGTTGGGAACCCTAGGGTGGGGGGGCTTCCCACTTGCCTTGGGGGGCAAGGCACCCCTTTCCCCCTTTGGCCGCCACCCCCCCCTTGAGATCCCATCTCCAGGGCCGGCGCCCCCCAGGGGGCCTATATAAAGGGGGGGGGAGGGAGGGCAGCAACCAGACAGCCTTGGGCGCCTCCCTCCTCCCCTGCTACACCTCTCCGTCTCGCAGAAGCTCGGCGAAGCCCTGCTGAGACCCGCTACATCCACCACCACGCCGTCGTGCTGCTGGATCTCCATCAACCTCTCCTTCCCCCTTGCTGGATCAAGAAGGAGGAGACGTCGCTGCACCGTACGTGTGTTGAACGCGGAGGTGCCGTCCGTTCGGCACTTGGTCATCGGTGATTTGGATCACGGCGAGTACGACTCCGTCATCCACGTTCATTGGAACGCTTCCGCTCGCGATCTACAAGGGTATGTAGATGCACTCCTTTCCCCTCGTTGCTAGTATACTCCATAGATGCATATTGGTGAGCGTAGGAAAATTTTAAAATTATGCTACGATTCCCAACAGTGGCATCATGAGCCAGGCCTATGCGTAGTTACTATGCACGAGTAGAACACAAAGAAGTTGTGGGCGTTGATGTTGCCAATTCTTCTTGCCGCTACTAGTCGTTTCTTGTTTCGGCGGCATTGTAGGATGAAGCGGCCCGGACCGACCTTACACGTACGCTTACATGAGATAGGTTCCACCGACTGACATGCACTAGATGCATAAGGTGGCTAGCGGGTGTCTGTCTCTCCTACTTTAGTCGGAACGGATTCGATGAAAAGGGTCCTTATGAAGGGTAAATAGAAATTGGAAAATCACGTTGTGGTCATACGTAGGTAAGAAAACGTTCTTGCTAGAAACCTACAAACCACGTAAAAACTTGCAACAACAATTAGAGGACGTCTAACTTGTTTTTGCAGCAAGTGCTATGTGATGTGATATGGCCAGAAGATGTGATGAATGATATATGTGATGTATGAGATTGATCATATTCTTGTAATAGGAATCACGACTTGCATGTCGATGAGTATGACAACCGGCAGGAGCCATAGGAGTTGTCTTTATTATTTTGTATGACCTGCGTGTCATTGAATAACGCCATGTAATTTACTTTACTTTGTTGCTAAACGCGTTAGCTATAGAAGTAGAAGTAATCGTTGGCGTGTCGACTTCATGAAGACACAATGATGGAGATCATGATGATGGAGATCATGGTGTCATGCCGGTGACGAAGATGATCATGGTGCCCCGAAGATGGAGATCAAAGGAGCATAATGATATTGGCCATATCATGTCACTATTTGATTGCATGTGATGTTTATCATGTTTTTGCATATTATTTGCTTAGAACGACGGTAGTAAGTAAGATGATCCCTTATAATAATTTCAAGAAAGTGTTCACCCTAACTGTGCACCGTTGCGAAGGTTCGTTGTTTCGAAGCACCACATGATGATCGGGTGTGATAGATTCTAACGTTCGAATACAACGGGTGTTGATGAGCCTAGCATGTACAGACATGGCCTCGGAACACACGCAATACACTTAGGTTGACTTGACGAACCTAGCATGTACAGACATGGCCTCGGAACACGGAGGACCGAAAGGTCGAGCATGAGTCGTATAGAAGATACGATCAACATGGAGATGTTCACCGATCTTGACTAGTCCGTCTCACGTGATGATCGGACACGGCCTAGTTAACTCGGATCATGTTTCACTTAGATGACGAGAGGGATGTCTATCTAAGTGGGAGTTCATTAAATAATTTGATTATATGAACTTAATTATCATGAACTTAGTCTAAAATCTTTACACTATGTCTTGTAGATCAAATGGCCAACGTTGTCCTCAATTTCAACGCGTTCCTAGAGAAAACCAAGCTGAAAGATGATGGCAGCAACTATACGGACTGGGTCCGGAACCTGAGGATCATCCTCATAGTAGCCAAGAAAGATTATGTCTTAGAAGCACCGCTAGGTGATGCACCAATCCCACAGAACCAAGACGTTATGAACGCTTGGCAGCAGCGTGCTGATGATTACTCCCTCGTTCAGTGCAGCATGCTTTACAGCCTAGAACCGGGTCTTCAAAAGCGTTTTGAGAAACATGGAGCATATGAGATGTTCGAGGAGCTGAAATTAGTTTTCCAAGCTCATGCCCGGGTCGAGAGATATGATGTCTCCGACAAGTTCTTCAGCTGTAAAATGGAGGAGAATAGTTCTGTTAGTGAGCACATACTCAGAATGTCTGGGTTGCACAACCGCTTGTCTTAGCTGGGAGTTAATCTCCCGGATGACGCGGTCATTGACAGAATCCTCCAGTCGCTTCCACCAAGCTACAAGAGCTTTGTGATGAACTTCAATATGCAGGGGATGGAAAAGACCATTCCTGAGGTATATTCAATGCTGAAATCAGCTGAGGTAGAGATCAGAAAAGAACATCAAGTGTTGATGGTGAATAAAACCACTAAGTTCAAGAAGGGCAAGGGTAAGAAGAACTTCAAGAAGGACGGCAAGGGAGTTGCCGCGCCCGGTAAACCAGTTACTGGGAAGAAGTCAAAGAATGGACCCAAGCCCGAGACTGAGTGCTTTTATTGCAAGGGAAGTGGTCACTGGAAGCGGAACTGCCCCAAATACTTAGCGGACAAGAAGAAGGCCGGCAACACCAAAGGTATATGTGATTGATGTGTACCTTACCAGTACTCGTAGTAGCTCCTGGGTATTTGATACCGGTGCGGTTGCTCATATTTGTAACTCAAAACAGGAACTACGGAATAAACGGAGACTGGCGAAGGACGAGGTGACGATGCGCGTCGGGAATGGTTCCAAGGTCGATGTGATCGCCGTCGGCACGCTACCTCTGCATCTACCCACGGGATTAGTTTTAAACCTCAATAATTGTTATTTAGTGCCAGCTTTGAGCATGAACATTGTATCTGGATCTCGTTTAATTCGAGATGGCTACTCATTTAAATCCGAGAATAATGGTTGTTCTATTTATTTGAGAGATATGTTTTATGGTCATGCCCCGCTGGTCAATGGTTTATTTTTGATGAATCTCGAATGTGATGTTACACATGTTCATAGTGTGAATACCAAAAGATGTAAAGTTGATAACGATAGTCCCACATACTTGTGGCACTGCCGCCTTGGTCACATTGGTGTCAAGCGCATGAAGAAGCTCCATGCAGATGGACTTTTGGAGTCTCTTGATTACGAATCATTTGACACGTGCGAACCATGCCTCATGGGTAAGATGACCAAGACTCCGTTCTCCGGAACAATGGAGCGAGCAACCAACTTATTGGAAATCATACATACCGATGTGTGGCGGTCCAATGAGTGTTGAGGCTCGCGGAGGATATCGTTATGTTCTCACTCTCACTAATGACTTAAGTAGATATGGGTATGTCTACCTAATGAAACACAAGTCTGAAACCTTTGAAAAGTTCAAGGAATTTCAGAGTGAGGTTGAGAATCAACGTGACAGGAGAATAAAATTCTTACGATCAGATCGTGGTGGAGAATATTTAAGTCATGAGTTTGGTGCACACTTAAGGAAATGTGGAATAGTTTCACAACTCACGCCGCCTGGAACACCTCAGAGAAATGGTGTGTCCGAACGTCGTAATCGCACTCTATTGGATATGGTGCGATCTATGATGTCTCTTACCGATTTACCGCTCTCATTTTGGGGCTATGCTTTAGAGACTGCCGCATTCACTTTAAATAGGGCTCCGTCGAAATCCGTTGAGACGACACCGTATGAATTATGGTTTGGGAAGAAACCTAAGCTGTCGTTTCTAAAAGTTTGGGGATGCGATGCTTATGTCAAGAAACTTCAACCTGAAAAGCTCGAACCCAAGTCGGAAAAATGCGTCTTCATAGGATACCCTAAGGAAACTATTGGGTATACCTTCTACCTCAGATCCGAAGGCAAGATCTTCGTTGCCAAGAACGGGTCCTTTCTAGAGGAGTTTCTCTCGAAAGAATTGAGTGGGAGGAAAGTGGAACTTGATGAGGTGATAGTCACCCCTTCCGAACCGGAAAGTAGTGCAGCGCGGGAAAATGTTCCTGTGGTGCCTACACCGACTGGGGAGGAAGTTAATGATGATGATCATGAAGCTTCGGATCAAGTTACTGAACTTCGTAGGTCCACAAGGACGCGTTCCGCACCAGAGTGGTACGGCAACCCTGTCCTGGAAATCATGTTGTTAGACAACGGTGAACCTTCGAACTATGAAGAAGCGATGGCGGGCCCGGATTCCGACAAATGGCTAGAAGCCATGAAATCCGAGATAGAATCCATGTATGAAAACAAAGTATGGACTTTGACTGACTTGCCCGATGATCGGCGAGCCATAGAAAACAAATGGATCTTTAAGAAGAAGACGGACGCGGATGGTAATATGACCATCTACAAAGCTCGACTCGTCGCTAAGGGTTATCGACAAGTTCAAGGGGTTGACTACGATGAGACTTTCTCACCCGTAGCGAAGCTGAAGTCCGTCCGAATCATGTTAGCAATTGCCGCATACTATGATTATGAGATATGGCAGATGGACGTCAAAACGGCATTCCTTAACGGCTTCCTTAAGGAAGAGTTGTATATGATGCAGCCGGAAGGTTTTGTCGATCCTAAGAATGCTAACAAAGTATGCAAGCTCCAGCGCTCAATCTATGGGCTGGTGCAAGCATCTCGGAGTTGGAACATTCGCTTTGATGAGACGATCAAAGCGTTTGGGTTTACACAGACTTATGAAGAAGCCTGTGTTTACAAGAAAGTGAGTGGGAGCTCTGTAGCATTTCTCTTATATGTGGATGACATACTATTGATGGGAAATGATATAGAATTCTTGGAAAGTATAAAGGCCTATTTGAATAAGTGTTTTTCAATGAAGGACCTTGGAGAAGCTGCTTATATATTAGGCATCAAGATCTATAGAGATAGATCGAGACGCCTCATTGGTCTTTCGCAGAGTACACACCTTGACAAGATATTGAAGAAGTTCAATATGGATCAGTCCAAGAAGGGGTTCTTGCCTGTATTGCAAGGTGTGCAATTGAGCACGGCTCAATGCCCGACCACGGCAGAAGATATAGAAAAGATGAGTGTCATCCCCTATGCCTCGGCCATAGGGTCTATTATGTATGCCATGCTGTGTACCAGACCTGATGTAAACCTTGCCGTAAGTTTGGTAGGAAGGTACCAAAGTAATCCCGGCATGGAACACTGGACAGCGGTCAAGAATATCCTGAAGTACCTGAAAAGGACTAAGGATATGTTTCTCGTTTATGGAGGTGACGAAGAGCTCGTCGTAAAGGGTTACATCGACGCTAGCTTCGACACAGATCTGGATGACTCAAAGTCACAGACCGGATACGTGTATATATTGAATGGAGGAGCAGTAAGCTGGTGCAGTTGCAAGCAAAGCGTCGTGGCGGGATCTACATGTGAAGCGGAGTACATGGCAGCCTTGGAGGCAGCACAGGAAGCAGTCTGGATGAAGGAGTTCATTACCGACCTAGGGGTGATTCCCAATGCGTCGGGCCCGATGACTCTCTTCTGTGACAACACTGGAGCCATTGCCCTTGCGAAGGAGCCCGGGTTTCACAGGAAGACCAGGCATATCAAGCGTCGCTTCAACTCCATTCGTGAAAGTGTTCAAAATGGAGACATAGATATTTGTAAAGTACATACGGACCTGAATGTAGCAGATCCGTTGACTAAACCTCTCCCTAGAGCAAAACATGATCAACACCAAGACGCAATGGGTGTTCGATTCATCACAATGTAACTAGATTATTGACTCTAGTGCAAGTGGGAGACTGTTGGAAATATGCCCTAGAGGCAATAATAAATGGTTATTATTATATTTCTTTGTTCATGGTAATCGTCTATTATTCATGCTATAATTGTATTGTCCGGAAATCGTAATACATGTGTGAATGCATAGACCACAACGTGTCCCTAGTAAGCCTCTAGTTGACTAGCTCATTGATCAACAGATAGTCAAGGTTTCCTGACTATGGACATTGGATGTCATTGATAACGGGATCACATCATTAGGAGAATGATGTGATGGACAAGACCCAATCCTAAGCATAGCATAAAAGATCGTGTAGTTTCGTTTGCTAGAGCTTTTCCAATGTCAAGTATCTTTTCCTTAGACCATGAGATCGTGCAACTCCCGGATACCGTAGGAATGCTTTGGGTGTGCCAAACGTCACAACGTAACTGGGTGACTATAAAGGTGCACTACGGGTATCTCCGAAAGTGTCTGTTGGGTTGGCACGGATCGAGACTGGGATTTGTCACTCCGTGTGACGGAGAGGTATCTCTGGGCCCACTCGGTAATGCATCATCATAATGAGCTCAATGTGACTAAGGCGTTAGTCATGGGATCATGCATTGCGGTACGAGTAAAGAGACTTGCCGGTAACGAGATTGAACAAGGTATTGGGATACCGACGATCGAATCTTGGGCAAGTAACATACCGATTGACAAAGGGAATTGCATACGGTATTGATTGAATCGTCGACACCGTGGTTCATCTGATGAGATCATCGTGGAACATATGGGAGCCAACATGGGTATCCAGATCCCGCTGTTGGTTATTGACCAGAGAGGCGTCTCGGTCATGTCTGCCTGTCTCCCGAACCCGTAGGGTCTACACACTTAAGGTTCGGTGACGCTAGGGTTGTAGAGATATGTGTATGCGGAAACCCGAAAGTTGTTCGGAGTCCCGATGAGATCCCGGACGTCACGAGAGGTTCCGGAATGGTCCGGAGGTGAAGAATTATATATAAGAAGTCAAGTTTCGGCCACTGGGAAAGTTTCGGGGGTTACCGGTATTGTACCGGGACCACCCGAAGGGTCCCGGGGGTCCACCGGGTGGGGCCACCTATCCCGGAGGGCCCCATGGGCTGAAGTGGGAAGGGAACCAGCCCCTAGTGGGCTGGGCGCCCCCCCATGGGCCTCCCCCCATGCGCCTAGGGTTGGGAACCCTAGGGTGGGGGGGGGGCCTTCCCACTTGCCTTGGGGGGCAAGGCACCCCTTTCCCCCTTTGGCCGCCGCCCCCCCTTGAGATCCCATCTCCAAGGCCGGCCCCCCCCAGGGGGCCTATATAAAGGGGGGGAGGGAGGGCAGCAACCAGACAGCCTTGGGCGCCTCCCTCCTCCCCTGCTACACCTCTCCGTCTCGCAGAAGCTCGGCGAAGCCCTGCTGAGACCCGCTACATCCACCACCACGCCGTCGTGCTGCTGGATCTCCATCAACCTCTCCTTCCCCCTTGCTGGATCAAGAAGGAGGAGACGTCGCTGCACCGTACGTGTGTTGAACGCGGAGGTGTCATCCGTTCGGCACTTGGTCATCGGTGATTTGGATCACGGCGAGTACGACTCCGTCATCCATGTTCATTGGAACGCTTCCGCTCGCGATCTACAAGGGTATGTAGATGCACTCCTTTCCCCTTGTTGCTAGTATACTCCATAGATGCATATTGGTGAGCGTAGGAAAATTTTAAAATTATGCTACGATTCCCAACAGAAAGCGCAAGTCCAAGAACACCACTGATGATGCACCCCCCAAGAAGAAGAGAAAGACAAAGAAGAATCGGGCTGCTCCTACAGAGCCCCTCGTCGTCGAGCCAATTTCAGTTGCTCGTCCTATGTTTGCACACCAAGAGCGTCGATTGATAGTTCATGAGCCTGCTACCACAGAGGCTCCTGAAGCTCAAGAAGATCCAGTTGTTGACCACACCGCAGCTGAAGACATTGGTCCCCAAGACAATGTTGATGATGATGAAGTCCTTCCTCAGATCGAGCACAACATGGTATTATCGCCTGTTCTCACGAACAACGAGCTCATCAGTATTGGTCGTCCTTTGACGCCAACCACTCAGGATGCCTCATGGGCTGATCACCCACAACCAGCAACTCCAAGTCAAGATTCACCAAGAACTCCCCCACCGCAAGTCACCAATCCGGTACTTGATGATGATGACGACTTTGAGGCCCAGCCAACTCCCTCTCTACAGGCGTCGCCCGCATTTCGCAGGCTTCGCAAAGGACCAAGGCCACAAGTTGATTCATCGAGCGTTCCTGAAGGAGAAGTGCAACCCAACTTGGCAGCACAACATGTGTTTCCTGAAGCCACTCCTATTGCGAATGTCTCTGCGTCTGAAGCAAATGCTGCTGAAGACATACCGGCTGCATCAGCCGATGAACAAGAAGAACCCCGTCAAGATGAAGAACGTGTTGCCACACCCCCGTCCAACCCTGAAGCTGTTCTCGAGGAGAACGTGTCTGACCCTCCAGCTACTCAAGTGGAGGTTAACAATACTGAGGCGGCCACAAACAACTTAACTGAAGCCAATGACATTGTCATGACCGAAGCTAATGTGGCGCCTGAAGCTAATGTGGTGCCAGAAGTTCATGCACCTGAAGCCAATGTTGCACCTGATGAAAATCTACAGCCTGAAGTCAATGCCACTACCACTGCTCCTGTACCACCACCAAGGCCACATACCATGGAGCAAGCATATTACCAAGGCGAGCTTGTCACTGTCAGATGGCCCATTCTGGTTCCTCCGCCTGCTCCTGGACCTCAGTTTGATTACCATGTGGAGCATAGGCCTCCGGTTCAGAAGCCAAAACCAAGACTGCCACGGTTTCCAGGTACTGCATCTGCGCCAGGATCATTCAACGTAAATGGCTTCATTGCACACAACACTTTCTTTGATAGCGACAAGAACCCCTACTCCAAGCCAAGAATTTCGTCTGATCAGTTCTGGAGCTATCAGCAGCGCAGCTACTACTCGTGCATTCCTTACAATCAAGGGTGCATATTCCCCCATATGCGTCTTGACACTGAAGCTATAGCTGGCCTGCCCTGTTTGGAAGAAGCGTTGGATTGCTTCAGAGATGCTGGCCTTATACAGTTTGTCACGGACAAGGAACACTGGAACAAAGAGCTGCTGCTGCAATTCTATGCCACCCTCCACATTCGCGGCTACAACAGGGATCCGAAGACATGGATCCTTGAGTGGATGACATGCAATGTACATCATGAAGCCAACGCTCTTGATATCATTGAGCTCACTGGCCTGCCCACTCCAGGTGATCTGTTTGAACCTGGTTGTCAGCTTCACCGTGATGCTTTGGAGAGCATTTTCTAGAAGCCCGAGCCCGACATGAGCCAGATGCTCAGTATGATGAAGCCTTTGCCTCCAGATGCTGAATATCCTAAGGAGTTCTTTGTTGAAGACCTTGAGTATCTGCCACGCACCATCTACCACATCATACGGCGAACTCTTTGGCCTGTCAAAGGACATTCTCCCAATGCAAAGCTTGAAGGTTCAATGAAGATGTTGGTCTTCTATATTCTCAATGGCAAATGCTTCAATGCTCAAGACTTCTTCATCCGTCAACTTGCTGCATCAGGCTCCGACATCTTTGGACTGAAGTTCTATGCTCCCTGGGTCATGCGCCTCATCAAGCTTCACTCAACCTTCAACTATCAACCCTCTACACGAAATCACCTTGTCTTCTTGCCAGAGGTTGATCTGTCCGTTGATACCATTTACCCAGAGCCCGCAAAGTAGCCGATTTATCTTCACAACGCCGATCATCAAAGCTTCACTCAGCCAATTCCAAGGCTTCACATACCCAATACTCGTGCTTATCCATTGGCCGGCAATACGCGTGCACCTCTTCAAGCTAACACTGAAAGCACTATTGCCCAAAGGCCTCGGAAGCGTTCTCGTGTTCTAAATAATTGAGAGCTTCTCGTTGCACTTCATCAGAAGCAAGATAAACATCATGACTGGCTGAAGCATCAGATGCAAAGCCTCTTGGTGGATGTTAACCGCATTCGCAACCTTGCCACCAAGAGTGCCTTTGTCACTCATGAAACCCGTCGGCGGACGTGGAAGGGTCTGACACTGATAAGCTCTGAAGATGATCTTCAACAAGATGGCTTCACAGAGAGATTCAAGTTTGATTCAACACCTCCCAGGAATGCAGTTCTGCGTCGGACTCCATCTCTTGAAGACTCTGGATACTCCCCTTTCGCAGCTACTATGAATGCCAGAGTCATTGAGGATGAAGATGATGTCACTTCTCCAACTCCTGCATCACCGCGTGTGGACACTGCACCAAGTTCTTCTGCACCACTGAACCTCAACGATGACCCTGCTGCTTCATCTTCTACCTTTGGGAACGAGTAGAAGCTCTATGTCTTCAAACCTTTTTGGTCCTTACTGACAAAAGGGGGAGAAGCATATGAGTTGATAGTCTTCAAGCGGGTCCATATGTGGGTGGTTGCTATATTTTTGCCAAGTGCTTACAACTCTCGCTTTTGATACATTTGGTTCTGAGTTGTAACACTTAAACTTGATGGTTGTCTGCTACCTTTTCTGCTATTCTGTGATGCGACGATAAATTCCGCATGTGCGATGATAAATGCCGCACGAAGTCATATCGCAGACGTCCATTTTTCATTATGCATGTCATTATCTTCGTTATATCTTTTCATGCATGATGAATTGCCTTCATAAGTTAAAGAGGATCTCCACAAGTACAACCTGCCATGTGCATTTGCATTCCAAAAGCAAAATACTTATATGCACATCTTCAGGGGGAGCCTTTTGCTACTTATGAAGACAATACCTAAATCCTTTACAATTTCACATACTTTTATCCCCGTTGAAAACTTCAACCAGTTTGTCATCAATCACCAATAAGGGGGAGATTGTAAGTGCATCTAGTGCCACCCCTAGTTGGTTTTGTAGTATTGACGACAAACCTGGTTGAGGGACTAATGTGTTTGTGAGAATTGCAGGATAACACAGGTAGTAGTCCCTCATTGATTCGGTTTACCTACCGGAGATGATCCCTAAAAATGTGTGAAGACATTGAAGACAATGGTGGTATGTGAAGACATTCACAACGAATACTATGACGTGAGAAGACATCGCATGAAGACTATGGAATGCGAAGACATAGTTGTTTCGTACTTTCCCTTTCTTCTTTGTTGAGTCATAGGAACCACCGTACTGTTAAGTGGGGTTCAAGTGAACAAAGTCAGAGTGACTGATGTGATGCTCAACCAAATCCTATGTCTTCGAGCGAAGACAATGAGAGCAAATCTTATCCATAGTTGGATAAGTCAGCTTTACTTGTAGCCCAAGTCAAGCTGTCGCGTGTGTTTGAAATCTGACCGTTGGAACACGTGTCAGTTCCTTAGTGACCCAGGGTCATTTCGGACAAATCAGGTCGTGTTGCCTAGTGGCTATAAATAGCCCACCCCCTACACCATAAATTGGTGGCTGCTCAGAGTTAGTGCACGACTTCTGTCGTTTGAGAGCAACCCACCTCCGAAGCTTTTGAGAGAGAGAAATCCTTGTGAGGACAAAGCCCAAAACACCCAGAGCCCAAAGAGTGTTTGGCATCACTGAAGTCTTTCTGTCTGCGTGATCTGAAGACTTGTTACACTTGAGGACTGTGAATCCTCCAGCCGGTTAGGCGTCGCGTTCTGAGCATCCAAGAGTCATTGTGGATTGCCGCTGAACGAAGTCTGTGAAGGTTTGGAAGTCTACCTTGAAGACTTACCAGAGTGATTGGGCGGGGACTAGGTGTCCTTAGCTCAAGGGGAATAAGGTGAAGACGCGGTCTTCTGAGTTGAATCTCAGCCTCCCCAACCAGACGTACAGTTGTCACAGCAACTGGAACTGGTCGAACAAATCATTGTCTTCTCCAAGCCACTGGTTCTATCTCTCACTCTTTTTTACTCACAGTTTGTCTTCGTGAAGTCATTGCATGTTTACATTATCTGTTTGACTTCACTGTGTGACTACTTGTTCTGATTGGCTTCATACTCTCTTCCATCCTGATCCTTACTACCTAGCTGCTAATAGTCTTCATGCTTTAGCTTCATTGAATACTTGACTATGGCTTGTCTAGTGTAGTCTATCTTCCGCTGCATGTTAATAGGTTCATTTCTATTGTTTGTCTTCGAAACTCCCATGTTTTGAAGACTTTCATAAAAATCGCCTATTCACCCCCCCTCTAGTCGATAACTAGCACTTTCAGCCAGAATTTCTGATGTTTGAACAGCGGGTTCGTTGTGTCAAAGTAGTCCTTCCAAAGAAGGAAATGCCTGCTATCTCGGTTACGATTCAACGCCGGAAGGTGCCCCATAATGGAGCCCTAGAACAACGGGCGCTGGCTATTGAGGTGGTAATGGACGAACATGGCAGCCAAGATCTCCTCCTCCTCATCGGACGAGGAATCGTCGGAGTCGCAAAGGAAATTATGGAAAGAGAACTCGGCGGCGGAGTCCATTTTGTACCTTGGCAAATTGTCGAACAGATTGCGGGCGTCGACGAAGCAGCTGGCCACCGAAGGGAGTCGCGCCGCCCTCGGACCAGCTGGCTGCCCTGGCGGCGTCCGAAGAGCGTGCCGGTGTCAGGACGAAGCAGCTGGCGGGACGGCTTCCTGGTCGTGGCTGTGTCGGGGAGGTGAGGGTGGGAAGTTTTCGGAGCCCCGGCGGTGAGACGGCGGTGGCGGCGACTTGGGAGGTGGCGGCGACGTGGGAGGTGGCACTGAAAAAATGGGCGGCGGCGGCGACGACGAAGGAGGCGGGCGAGGGTTTGCTGTTGGAATGGGAGAGGATGGCCAATGTGCCATCGACTAGCGGGCCAGGGGAGGAGTAGGCGGGCACCACGCGCGTCCGTTTTTTGTTCGCACCGACAAAAATGAAGCTTAAAATTGGACCGAAAATGGATCGGCAGGCAGACAAAAAGTGGACACGCGTCCGTTTGGGTCGGCACGTTGAGCCGACTTTTCTGTCCGCGCCTACCCAAACAGACGCGCGCGGACGAAATGGGTCGCCACGTTGGAGTTGCTCTTAGAACCATTTAACATGATGTCATAGCAAAAACAACGAGTGCGTGTCACTGAAAAAAAAACTTCACTGAAAAAGGTTGCTATAGTAGCCAATAGTGTCTCTCTCTATGTAGTAGTACTACTACGTACACACTAGTGAAGATTCCCCGAAGCACATAGCTAGCCACATACCACTGCCACCTGTAAAAGCTAAACTTTGTTGGGTGCGTGAGGCACGAGGGAAACAAATAGTACTACATGATCTTGAACAGGCAAGCTTCAGACTTTTGGTGCGTGATGAGACACCATGCAAGGCACGTAGCATGTTTGTTGGTGCAGTGTCCCTTTCCTTACTCGGACACATAGACCGGCCTGTTGCTACCAGTTAAGCGAGCAAGCTTCACGTCTGGTCTGGAGTCTGGATTAGGTTATTGTGGTTGCGGTAGTTTCGACATGTTCCTACTATCCATGAATTAATTGTCTCGCTTCGTGCGACGGAAAAGCTAGCAGCGTGTATTGTCTTTTTCTCATAAAGGTTAGATAGGCAGCGACGCCATTTTGATTCCATGGAGTATGCGTACATATTTCCCATGTGAACAACCGCGTTGCGTGATACTGACCTGTACTCCCTCTGTCTTATAATATAAAAACTTTTTAATACTATACTAATGTAAAAAACGTTTTTATATTATGAAACGGAAGGAGTACTTGGAATGTGACATGCACGTTGTCACATGCTTCATGTCACCAGCGAAAACAACAGAGCATGGGCGCAACAAGCTGGTGGTAGAAATCTGACGCGTTTGTACCCAGTAAAATTCGAGTGGCCGGACCTACTCCTATTTGGCCCTGAATCCCTGATAATTTTTTTGAAAATCTTCCTATCTATACATTAAACATCATGGTAGTTCATATAACACAAGAAGCAAAAGAAATTACATCCATGTCCGTAGGTCACGTGGCGACGATCATAAGAGCATCTATAGCCGGACTTGGTAAATCTGGCTCCTCAAACGCCTACGGACGTGCTTGGACGCGTCCGCAGGCACTGACCGGGCACTCCTCAAATAACTCTCTCTGCATCCGAACACCTCATATATAAAATCTTAAAAGCATATAAACCATGCAAAGAACAGATATGCGCACTACGTAGATCAACTAATCCTCGACTACGCTACTCGTTGTCGTCGGAGATGTCCCACTATCTCCCGGGCTCCGGGAACATGGGGGGGGGGGGGGGGGGGAGGGGACGCAACTCCGGCTCCTCCTCTGGCTCGCTTCCACGTATGCCTAATCCTGGATGGACTTCAGGATGGCTGTCTGCTCCGCCATCTCCGCCGATTGGGCGACGGTGAACTCCGCCATGGCCTCCTCCATGGTGAAGCCTGCAACTGGCGCTGACCCCTCCTCTGGTTCCGTCGCGTCCGCCTGCTCTGGATCCGCCCCGTCCATGTGCTCCAGCTGCTGCTGCCCCTCCTCCCCCCTCCTCCGGCTCTGGCGAGTCCGGAGGCAGGCCCGCTGTGATCCGGGCTGCGCGCCTCACCCGGATCTTCTCCTCGATCTGGAAGCGGCGCTCTGGCATTAGCAGAGCATAGCTGGTCTTCTTCTGCCGGGCCATGTCGGACGGCGAAGGAAGAGGAAAGTGGAGACAAAGAGAAATGTGCTCGGGCTGGCGGTGTGGAGAGGGAGGAAGAGGTTATGGCTATAGTTGGGGACGCCGACCGTCTTAAATAGCCGGACTTTGCCCTCGGGCGGCGCCACGCAACATTCACACCCCCACCGAAGGAGATGCCGTCGGACTTTCGGGTTTCTGGGCGATTCCGTGTGGGACCCGTCCGTCAGTCCGACGTGGCGAACGCGCCCGGCCGCTCCCGGGCCTCCCCATAACCGCCCCATATTTGGGCTGGATATGAGGGGTACCGGTCAGCATAGACATTTGAGGCCCGTTTGAGGCGCCTGCTTGGGTCTGTTTTTTTACCGGTCAGTGACCCAGGCCGTCCCCCACTACTAGGGATAATCCTAGTAGTGGCACAGGGTAAAAGCCTAGCAGTAGCGCGGGGGGCGACGCTACTACTAGCGCTATAGCTAACTAGTTAGTAGTAGGGTGGGCCTGGACCCGTGCTACTACTTATGTTAGCAGCGGCGTGGTGTTTGACCCGTGCTACTACTAACTAGGTGTAGCGCTGGGTAGTACCCCACGCCACTACTAAATTTGTGTATTTCATTTTTGCATATTTATACTCTACTTATACAACCTTATACAGATTTTTATACACTAGCAATGATATAGCAACTCATCATCATCATAATGATATAAGAACTCATCATCATCATAGTGATATAACAACTCATCATCATCAAAATGATATAACAACTCATCATCATCATAACAATATAACAATGTCTCATCATCATCATCATCATCATCATCATAAGTTAACCACTACTAGCTAATTGTTATCATCCTAGTTTATGCGCTATTTCGTAAGGGACCGATTTGGATCCAAATGTTTAATGCTATGGTTAGATTTTATCTTAATATTTTTCTCGTAGTTGCGGATGCTTGCGAGGGGGTTAATTATAAGTGGGAGGCTTGTTCAAGTAAGAACATCACCTAACCACCAGTCCACCCACATATCAAATTATCAAAGTAGCGAACGCGAATCAAACCAACATGATGAAAGTGACTAGATGAAATTCCTGTGTGCCCTCAAGAACGCTTTGCTTATTATAAGAGACCGTTTTGGCCTATCCTTTGCCACAAAAGGATTGGGCTATCTTGCTGCACTTTATTTACTGTTACCGTTACTTGTCCGTTACAAATTATCTCGCTATCAAACTACCTGTTACCGACTATTTTAGTGCTTGCAGAAAATACCTTGCTGAAAACCACTTGTCATTTCCTTTTGCTCCTCGTTGGGTTCGACACTCTTACTTATCGAAAGGACTATGATTGATCCCCTATACTTGTGGGTCATTAAGGCGCCATCTTAACCAACGAGGCCACTGCCTCGGGGACCCACTCATTGTCACCAGCAGGGACGAATCGCGTAGATCCTCACTGCCCCCTTCACTAGAGGCTGCACGGCGAGCCGA
This sequence comes from Aegilops tauschii subsp. strangulata, assembly GCF_002575655.3. Classification (NCBI taxonomy): domain Eukaryota; kingdom Viridiplantae; phylum Streptophyta; class Magnoliopsida; order Poales; family Poaceae; genus Aegilops; species Aegilops tauschii. Next base: position 253,873,989 of record NC_053039.3, read on the forward strand.
CGGCCCACCTCTGAAGGTGACGAGGGAGATGGTGGTCGGCGAAGGGCCGACAGTGGGCTAGGATTTGGAGCCACCCGAGTCGCCCCTACAGGAGCGATGCGGGGGCATCAAGGGGAAAAGATTCAAGATTGTGGAATCAATGTCTCATCGCCCCTCCTTCACCGAAGCCAGGCAAACCTTGTTGTAGTAGACTTTCGGAAAGTCATCATGCTAAGGCCCCAAAGAACCAGCGCACCAGAACAACAACCGCCACCGATGAAGAGAAATGTAGTCCGAAAATCCAACCGGTATACACCGTTGTTGCTGAAGGCGCGCTGATTTCATTATCCCTCCTTCTCCAGAGCCGTGCAAACCTTGTTGTAGTAGACCATCGGGAACATGTTGTGCTAAGGCCCCAAAGAACTAGCGCACTAGAACAGCAACCACCAACAATGAAGAGAAATGTAGATCGGAAGGATCCAACCGGTAGACACAAAACACACACGAACAAAGACTGAATCCACGCAGGTCCACCAAAGACAAACATCGACCGAATCCCGCTAGATCCTCGAGAGGCACACCTTCACACGCCCTCCAAGGATGCTTGACACGCTGCCAGGACGGTTCTAGCAGAAAAATGTTATTCCATTTAGGGAGCGCCCATCATATCGCCTTCCCGAGCAGGATACAAACCCTACAAAACTTGAAAAAATATCTTAAAACGAAGCATGAGCCCTCCCACCGCGCCATCATGGCCCTAAGGCCAGAGAAGACCAAGCATATCGGTAGCTGCGCCGGTGGGAGGCGGGGAAATCCTGAACGCCTAAGGCCTTTCTTTCTTTCACGGGAAGAAAGAAAACCCACATTTGTCACCCATGATATTTAAACATGTGCAAAGTAGAAGTAAATTTCTACTGGAGACAGTATTAGTGTTGTTCATACATAATATATTATTAGCTACTGCACTTTAAAAAAATAAAAAACAATCATTCTCATTCTCCAGATCTCATATGATGTGCATGCATCGTTTCCTTCCTGAAGGCTCCATTGTGGTGGTCGTCTGCCCTTCGTGTTACTCCGGGTGAAAACCTCGATTCAGTGAATCGGGCTGTGGCGGCTCTTCGGTGTCATTTCTTGCCTAGAAGCACTGTTGGAGTCCCTAGTTCGTCGAGTTGTGACTTCATCTACTCGCGGTGGCTCGTTCATGGTGGAGAGCTCCTTAGATCCTTAGCTATGCTCTTCTGTCTACTTGTTGTTTGCTTTTGGGTATTTGGAGTAGTGTTGTTATTTGTCAGCTCCCTTTGCCTTGGGTGTGTGTGGTGTCAGGTGGTATGCATCATGTATGTCGATTGTTGCTTTATATATAAAGCGTGGCAAAAGCCTTTTTGGATGTATATAATGCGCATAGCCAACAATTTGTTGCAACATCGAGTGCACAACACAAGAGCAGATATTACATGCAGAAACTTCTAGCTACCCCAGTTGAAACCCTATTTTTCTCCCATACGATCCTTAAAGACGAGGTAATGGGACAAACCGTAGTCACATGTTCAGAAAGAGAAAAGAAAAAAAGGAAGTAAAGTAGAATGATAATGGGTTTTGGCGTACCGTTTTCTAAAATAGCAAAAAAAATGTATTTATGTCATGAAAATTCCAAAGGAAATACACATATAGATATTGAGTTGAAACTTATCCATGTAAATTTCGCAAATAAGATGACGATTTGCGACATGGGAAGATCAAGGAAATAAGAATGACTAGGAGTAAGTTTCTAACCAATACCTATTAAATATTTCAAAACATACAAATACATTTTCTGAGCTGTCCGCGAGTTCAAAAAATATCCTCCCTAGGACTCCACCGCTACAACTTCGACTTCACAGCAATAAAAACTCCGAGACAAATCCGCGGACAAGCCGAAGAGCGGAATATCAAAACCTTTGTTGCGACCCTGACATTGCGCATCCCCGTTGTTGTTGTCGCTTCCGTCCTGGCGACCAACATCATCTTCATGTATCCACACGCCCCTCTAACCCCTGAGACCTACAAGAAAGACGCCCCAAGGGGAGCATGGCGCAGGAACGCGAACATTGTTCGACCCTGATGAGATTTGGCGATGCCACGACTCAGGGGTGCCTCGGGACACTGGAAGTCATCCCATCAGGATGGGGACCCTCAGGACTATATGTAGCCCCGGGATGTCGACTGCGGTCCTTGGGCCCTCCAGAAGGAAGGAACTGGCATCTCGATCCTTGCCATGCAAGATAAGGAGGCCAACTCTATAAACCCTATCCCCCGATGTCCTTTATAAGTCGGGGTATGGCTAGTTGATAGACATTATTCTCCACCCTTCAGTACACTTACGATCATCTTGATCTACCTTGTACTCTTTGTACCACATCCAATCACGAGCAAGAGTATGGTATTGCCTCAACCTTGAGGGCCCAAAATTGGGTAAAACTGGTCTCCGGTTTCCCTTTTAGTTCTTTCGGCTAGTCACGGTACCCTACTGAAGGGTCTGCCGAGATCTACACCATCATTGGTGCGGAAGGTACATGTAATGCTTGCCCAAACCAAGCTCCATATGGGATCCGGCAACAACTTTGGCGTCTAACCGGCCGATTAGATTTTCGCTTTAGGATCCATGGCTTTTGTCGCTAACCCAATAGTCCATCTTGAGCACGTCAAGACTTTTGCACCAGGCCAAGTATTCTTATTTGGCAATATGGAGTTCATCGCTGACTCACATAGCGAGCTCATCCTTTGCGAGCCAGTTTTATGGTGGAAGTCGACACATGAAGTGGTCTTCTATAACCCACTGGCAGCCCACTTCATCGCCCATATGGAGTTGATCCACGACATCCTCGAGTAGCACGACGAGCCCGAGGATGAGATGGAGGAGGAAAGGTCAGCATCCAGCTGGTCGATGAGGATACAACATCAACACACCCCCTTCTGTGATAGGAAATGTCCTAATCCATGCACACTTCAATGCTCAGGCTAGTGACGATCCCAAGGACGAGATGGCCGCAAGATTTTGAAGACAATCATCAAAAGAAGTTCCATAAACAAAAAAATCATCCATGAAAACTTCCACGATCTCTTCAATGTAATCGTCAAATATTTCGTTCATACATCTTCGAAAAGTAGCGGGAGCATTACAAAGGCCAAATCGCATACAATGGTAGCGTACATACTGAATGGGCACATGAATGTGGTTTTTTCTTGATCCTCAAGGTGAAAAACTAATAAGTCTCCAACATATCTATAGTTTTGATTGTTCCATGCTATTATAGTACCAATCTTGGATGTTTTACGTACATTTATATACTATTTTATATCATTTTTTGGCACTAACCTATTAACCTAGTGCCCAGTGCCAATTGCTATTTTTTGTTTGTTTTTGGCTTTTCAGAAAATCAATATCAAACGAAGTCCAAGCGGGAAAAAAATCTTTCAATTAATTTTTTCTAGACCACAAGGGACCCTAGAAGATTCAGGACGAGATCAGACGAGATACGAGAGAGCCACAAGCTCGAGGGGCGCGCCCCGGGGGGTAGGGGCGCCCCCTGAGCTTGTGAGCACCACGCAACTTTGTTTGACCTAATTCCACTTCTATAAATTCAGAAATATTTCCAAACCAATAGAGAGCCACCTGAAACACATTTTCCGCTGCCACAAGCTTCTGTTCTTCCGCAATCCCATCTGGAGGCCTTTTCCGGTACTCTGCCGGAAGGGGAATCGATCACGGAGGGCTTCTACATCATCCTTGCTGCCTTCTGATGATGCATGAGTAGTTCATCACAGACCTACGATTCCATAGCTAGTAGCTAGGTGGCTTCTTCTCTCTCTTTGATCTTCAATACAATGTTCTCCTCGGTGTTCTTGGAGTTCTATCTGATGTAATATTGTTTTGCGGTGTGTTTGTTGGGATTCGATGAATTGTGGGTTTATAATCTGAATATTCATGAGAAGTAATTAAGTATTTTCTAAACTTTATTATGCATGATTGTTATAGCTTTGTATTTCTATCCAATCTATCTGTTTGGTTTGGCCAACTAGATTGATTTATCTTCAGTGGGAGAGGTGCTTTGTGATGGGTTCAATCTTGCGGTGCTCCATATCCCAATGATAGAAGGGGACAAGACACGTATTTGTATTATTGCCATTAAGGTAAACCAATGGGGTTTATTCATATTGATTGGGTTTACTTTGTCTACATCATGTCATCTTGCTTAAGCCGTTACTCCGTTTTTCACGAACTTAATATCATAGATGCATGTTGGATAGCAGTCGATTGGTGGAGTAATAGTAGTAGATGCAGGCAGGAGTCGGTATACTTGTCTCGGACGTGATGCCTATATACATGATCATTGCCTTGAATATCGTCATAACAATGCACTTTTTTATGAATTGCCCAACACTAATTTGTTCACCCACCGTATGCTATGTGTTCGAGAGACAAGCCTCTAGTGAAAACTATGGCCCATGGGTCTACCTTTATCATATTTCAAAAACCAAATTACCTTTGCTGCAATTTTATTTCTTTTATTTTGTTTTGTAATTTATCTATCACCACTACGAGATCCGATCCTTGCAATTAACAAGTTCAAGGGGATTGGCAACTCTCTTGCCCGCGTTGGGTGCAAGTATTTGCTTTTTTGTGTGCAGGTGCTATTCACAAGGCTTTGTGTGATTCTACTATTGGTTTGATAAAGCTTGGCTCTAACTGAGGGAAATACTTATCTGTACTGTACTACATCTCCCCTCCTCTTTGGGGAAAATCCCAACTCAACTGACAAGTAGCAGGAAGAATTTCTGGTGCTGTTGCTGGGGAGACATCATAAAAACCTATCAAGTACCTTCGCACAAACTATCATCTACTTTCTCTACTTTTTATTTGCATTTGCCTATCATTTTCATCTCCCCCACTTCTCATAAAAATACAAAAACACAAAAATATTTTTCTTTGCTCTTTTGCTTACTTTGCTACCATGTCTCAAGAAAACACCAAGTTGTGTGACTTTTCCAATACTTATAATAATGATTTTATTAGTTTTCCAATTGCTCCTCCCATCACTAGTGCGGATTCATGTGATATTAATGTTGCTTAGCTAAATCTTGTTATGAAAGAACAATTTTCTGGAAGCCCTAATGAACATGCTACATCCCATCTTAATACTTTCATTGAATTATGTGAGATGCTAAGAAAAAAAGATGTGGATAATGATATTTTTAATTTGAAATTATTTCCGTTCTCGCTAAGAGATCGTGCTAAAACTTGGTTTTCATCCTTGCCTCGAAATAGTTTTGGTTCTTGGGATAAGTATAAGGATGCTTTTTTGCCAAGTATTTTCCTCCCGCTAAAATTATTTCTCTTAGAAATGAAATTATGAATTTTAATCTACTTTAGCATGAGCATGTTTCACAATCTTGGGAGAGAATAAAATTAATTATTACAAATTGTCCCACTAATGGTTTAAGCTTATGGATGATTATACGAAATTCCTGTGCGGGACTAAACTTCGTTTCTAGAAATCTTCTAGACTCTGCTACAGGTGGTACTTTTATGGAAATGACATTGGGAGAAGCTACAAAAATTCTTGATAATATTATGAGAAATTACTCTCAATGGCACACCAAACGAGCTCCAACTGGTAAGAAGGTAAATTCCGTCGAAAAAATTAATACTCTGAGTGATAAAATGGATGCTCCTATGAAAACGGTTGCTAGTAAAAATGCTCATGTTGATCCTAATGATGTGCCATTATCTACTTTGACTGAGCACAATAATGATGCTATTGATGTGACTTTTGTCTCTAGAAATAATTTCAACAACAATGCTTATAGAGGTAATTTTAATCCTAGACCGTATCCCAAAAATTCCTCTAATAATTATGGTAATTCCTATGGAAATGCTTAGAATGATAATAATAATAGGATACCTATTGATCTTCATAACAACATTAAATAATTTATTAGTTCTCAAAAGATTTTTAATGCCATGGTAGAAGAAAAATTGAATATGGTTAGGAACATGGATAGAATTGCTCATGATGTGGATACTCTTAAAATTAAATTTTTTTCCACCCAAACATGATATTAATGAGTCTATTAAAGCTATTCATGTCTCCATTAATGAAAGTAAAGAAAGAACTGCTAGGTTGAGAGCTAAGCGATAATCCCTAGAAAAGGCTATTCCACCAGGTTTTTATCGTAACCATGATGAAGATATTAAAATGATTGGTGTCTTACCTATTGAGTCTTTATTTAGTAATATAAAATTTGATGAAAATGGCCTGTAGACGAGTCAACTTTAGCTAGAAGGCACCCCAATTGTTAGGAGGGTGACGATTTTAATGATAAAAATGATAAAAGTGGGTTTGGAGAGGTTAAGACTTCAAATAGTGACGTGCCCTACTTTGGATTACAAGGACTTTAATTATGAAAATTGCTCTTTAGTTGAATGTATTTCCTTGTTGCAATCTAGGATAAATTGACCCAATTCTTATGAACAAAATAAAGCTTTCACTAAAAATATTGTAGAAGCTATGATAAAAGCTCATGAAGAAAAGCTAGAGTTGGAGGTTCCAATACCTAGAAAATTGCATGATAAAGGGGATCCTACTATTAGAGTAAAAATTAAAGATTATGATTGTAATGCTTTATGTGATTTAGGTGCTAGCATTTCTACTATACCAAAATCTTTATGTGACGTGCTAGGCCTTGTTGATATGGATGAATGTTCCCTTAATTTGCACTTGGCGGATTCAACTATTAAGAAACCTTTGGGTAGAATAAAACATGTGCTTATTCTTGCTAACAGAAATTATGTGCCAGTGGATTTCATTGTGCTTGATATTGAATGTAATCCATCTTATCCTATAGTACTTGATAGGCCGTTCCTACGAACCATAGGTGCTATTATTGATATGAAAGAATGAAATATAAGGTTCCAGATCCCATTAAAGAAATGGATGGAACACTTCCCTAGAAAGAGAGTTAAACCAACATATGAATCTATTATGAGGGCCACCTATGGGATTAAAACTAAGGATGACAATAGTTGAAACAATGCCTTACGCCTAGCTTGGGGCGTAAATCAATAGCTCTTGTTGGGAGGCAACCCGATAGTTATCTTATTTTTCCTTTTTATTTTCTGTTTTTGGTGTGCTTGACACAATTATGCCACTTTTGTGATTGTGTTTTATGTTTTAATTAGTGTTTGTACCAAGTAAATCCTTTGGGATGATTTGGTTGATAGTTGACTTGATTCTATGAAAAAATAGAAACTTTTGCACCTAGTACAGGAATTTTCATAATTCACTGGAACGTGATAAAATTTTGAATTGTTTACACATTATTGATATACAAATTTCCCATGTTGTCATAATTTTTGGAGTTACAGAAGTATGGCATTTGTTCAGATCATTACGAAATGTTCTGTTTTAGACAGATTCTGTTTCTGTTGCATAGTTTGCTTGTTTTAATGATGCTATGGATTATATCGGGGGGTATAAGTCATGGAGAAGTTACAGTACAATAGGTATTATGCAATAATAAAATATTAATGGGTTCATAACTGTATCTAAAGTTTATGATTTGCTTGTTATACTAACGGATTTCATGAGGTTTCTCTTGGGTTTTGTGTGCTAGAGTTTTCAAGTTTTGGGTGAGATTACGATGGATGAAGGAATAAGGAGAGTCAAGAACCTAAGTTTGGGGATGCCCAAGGCACCCCAAGGTAATATTCAAGGACGACCCAAGCGTCTAAAGTTGGGGATGCCCCGGATGGCATCCCCCCTTTCGTCTACAAAACATCGGTGTATTATTCAGAGCTATATTTTTATTCATCACATGATATGAGTTTTACTTGGAGCGTCTTGTGCCATACTAGTATTTGCTTTGTTTGATTTTTAGTTTGCCACAATCATTGTTTGCTGCACACACCTTTTGAGAGGGACATGCATTTATTCATGATTTGTTAGAATACTCTATGTGCTTCGCTTATATCTTTTGAGCTAGGCAGCTGCTCTGGTGCTTCACTTATATCTTTTAGAGCACGGTGGTGGTTATATTTAAAAAAATAGTTGCACTCTCATGCTTCACTTATATCTTTTTGAGAGTCTAATAAATAGTAACGACAATATGCACATGTTATGAAATTGGTCCTGATATGATATTCAAAAGGGATAAAGTAAAAACTTTCATGTAGATCACTGAATATGATAAGTTTGATTCCTTGCAATAGTTTCATGATATTAAGATGGTAATATGCGGGGTACTAGTGAGTGATTATGGTTTAGTAAGAATATTGATGTTAAGGTTTGTGATTCCCGAAGCATGCATGTATAGTCTCTAGTTATGCGATGAAGTTGGAGCATGATTTATTATTGAGTGTCTACCTTATGATCGGCGGTCGAGGACGAGCGATGGTCTTTTCCTACCAATATATCCCCCTAGGGGCATGCGTAGTAGTACTTTGCTTCGAGTGCTAATAAACATTCACAATAAGTATGTAGTTCTTTATGACTAATGTGAGTCCATGGATTATACGCGCTCTCACCTTTCCGCCATTTGCTAGCCTCTTCGGTACCGTGCATTGCCCCTTTTTCACCTCGAGAGTTGGTGCAAACTTTGTCGGTGCATCCAAACCCCGTGATATGGTACACTTCTATCACACATAAGCATACTTATATCTTCCTCAAAACAACCACCATACCTACCTATCATGGCATTTCCATAGCCATTCCGATATATATTGCCATGCAACTTCCACCGTTCCGTTTTATGACATATACATTCATTGTCATATTGCTTTCCGTGATCACATAGCTGACATAGTATTTGTGGCTTAGCCACCGTTCATCATTTTTTGTACGTGTTATGCTAGATCATTGCACATCCTGGTACACTGCCAGAGGCATTCATACAGAGTCATATTGTTCTAGTATTGAGTTGTAAGTAAATAGAAGTGTGATGATCATCATTATTAGAGCATTGTCCTAGTGAGGAAAGGATGATTGAGACTATGACTCCCCCACAAGTTGCCATGAGAAACCAGATAAAAATAAAAGAAAAAGAAAAAAAGAGGCCAAAAAGAGCCCAACATAAAAGGGGAAAAGAAATAAAATGAGAAAGGGAGAGAAGGGGCAATGCTACTATCCTTTTCCACACTTGTGCTTCAGAGTAGCACCATGTTTTTCATATAGAGAGTCTCCTATGTGTCACTTCCGTATACTAGTGGGAATTTCTCGTTCTAGAACTTGGCTTGTATATTCTGATGATGGGCTTCCTCAAATGCCCGAGGTCTTCATGAGCAAGAATGTTGGATGCACACCCACTTAGTTTTCAATTTGACCTTTCATACACTTATAGCTCTTAGTGCATCCGTTGCATGGCAATCCCTACTCCTCACATTGACATCAATTGATGGGCATCTCCATAGCCCATTGATTAGCCGTGTCGATGTGAGGCTATCTTCATTTTTGACTTCCCCTTATTGATCTCTATCATTGCATTCTATTCCACCCATAGTGCTATATCCATGGATCACGCTCATGTATTGCGTGGGGTTGAAAAAGCTGAAGCGCGTTAAAAAGTATGAACCAATTGCTTGGCTTGTTATCGGGGTAGTTCATGGTTAATACTTTGTGTTAGGAAGACCAAGCATGACAAGATTATACGATTTTGTAGGGATAACATTCTTTAGCATTTTTATTTGGAAGGCATGATTGTTTATTGGTACGCCTGAGTATTGATGTCTTTATATCAAATTATAGACTATTGCTTTGAATCACTCGGATCTTATCATACCATTAAAGGAGGTTACATGATAAACATGTTAGGTAGCATTCCACATCAAAAATTCTATTTTTATCACTTACCTACTAGAGGACGAGAGGAATTAATCTTGGATTAATTTTCTCCAACATATCTATACTTTTTTATTGCTCCATGCTATTATAGTATCAACGTTGGATGTTTTATATGCATTTATATGCCATTTTATATTACTTTTTGGGACAAACCTATTAACCTAGTGCTAGTTGCTCTTTTTTGCTAGATTTCGGCTTTTAAGAAAATCAATATCAAACGAAGTCCAAACGGAAACAACTCTTTGGATTAATTTTCTCTAGACCAGAAGGGACCGTAGAAGCTTCGGGAGGAGACTAGACGAGATACGAGAGAGCCAAAAGCTCGAGGGGGGCGTTGTGGGCCCCACACATCTCTGTTTGACCTAATTCCACTTCTGTAAATTCAAAAATATTCCCAAACCAATAGAGAGCCACCTGAAAAACTTTTTCTGCTGCCACAAGCTTCTGTTCTTCCGCGATCCCATCTGGAGGCCTTCTCTGGTACTCTGCCAGAGGGGGAATCCATCACGGAGGGCTTCTACATCATCCTTGCTGCCTTCCAATGATGCGTGAGTAGTTCACCATAGACCTACGGGTCCATAGTTAGTAGCTAGATGGCTTCTTCTCTCTCTTTGATCTTCAATACAATGTTCTCCTCGGTGTTACTGGAGTTCTATCCGATGTAATATTATTTTATGGTGTGTTTGTTGGGATCCGACGAATTGTGGGTTTATGATCTCAATATTCATGAGAAGTAATTGAGTCGTTTCTAAACTTTATTATGCATGATTGTTATAGCTTTGTATTTCTCTCTGATGTATCCATTTGGTTTGGCCAACTACATTGATTTATCTTGAGTGGGAGAGGTTCTTTCGTATGGGTTCAATCTTGCGGTGCTCTATATCCCAGTGATAGAAGGGGACAAGACATTAAGGGTAAAATAATGGGATTTATTCAAATTGATTGGGTTTACTTTGTCTACATCATGTCATCTTCTTAAGGGGTTACTCCATTTTTCATGCACTTAATACCATACATGTATGCTGGATAGCGGTCAATGGGTGGAGTAATAGTAGTATATATAGGCAGAAGTCGGTCTACTTGTCTCGGACGTGATGCATGCGCTTTTATCAATTTCCCAACAGTAATTTGTTCACCCACCATATGCTATGTGTTTGAGAGAGAAGCCTCTAGTGAAAACTATGGGCCCCGGGTCTACCTTTATCATATTGTAAAGAACAAATTACCTTTGCTGTAATTTTATTTCTTTTATTTTGTTTTCTAATTTATCTATCTACCACTACGAGATTTGACCCTTGCAATTAACGAGTTCAAGGGGATTGACAACCCTCTTGCCCGCGTTGGGTGCAAGTATTTGCTTTTGTGTGTGCATGTGTTGTTCACGAGGCTTTGCGTGATTCTCCTATTGGTTCAGTAAACCTTGGTTCTCACTGAGGGAAATACTTATCTCTACTGTACTGCATCTGCCCTCCTCTTTGGAGAAAATCCCAATGCAGCTCAGGAGTAGCAACAATAAATTGCGAAAACCCGAGTACCCATCAAGATAACAAAAATGTGTGTGCTTTGCTAACGTTTTAAGTATTCGACTAATGAAGGGTAATGAATAGTGGTCCTTTTGTGTCTCCATATTTGATCTGCTGAAATTAATGCACATCCTGTGTCCAACTATTGTTCTAGTAGGTAACAGTTCATTGTTTTGTTTGGTACCATAGTAACCCTCCTTTCTTAGGAACACAATGAACCGGGCCTACCTACTTGTATTCAAATACAGGGTATGTGATTCCAGCATCAAATAAACAAATTATTTCTTTTCCTAGCCCTTCTTTCACCTCAGGGTTTAGCTTCCTTTGATACCTGCATACCGGCATGGCTCCATCTTCCATATATATACATGCATACATATAGAAGATGTAATTCCCTTGAGATCATCCATAGAATACTTGAAAGCCTTGCGGTGTTTCTTCAAACTTTTCATAAGTTCATCATTCTCTTCTTATGAAAGGTTACCATTGATAATAGCAGGGTATTTAATTTTTCATCTAAAAACTCATACCTCTACTCTTTTGGTAAAGGCTTGAGCTCTGGCGAAGGGATTCCATCATCTTCGTTCTTTCAGGCACCTCAAACTTTTCATCAGTTGTTGGCTCTCGCACAGGTGCCTTGTTAAGGTGTTGGTCAATCCCCATCTTACTAGGATCCTCAGGGCATTGTTCATAATCAGTAAGACTCCATTCGATCTCGTCTTCCGGCATCCCAAAATAAATGGAGGCAATTTGTGCAATTGTTTAATCTCCGCACGGGGTTGCGGATGATTCTTAAACCTAAAGAAGTGAAATTCCTTTTCTTCTTTTCCAAGACGCAGAGAAACCACCTCTCTCTTGTGATCAATCTTCGCCCATGCCGTGTTCAAGAAAGGTCTTCTAAAAAAATTGGTCAAAGACCATCTTGAGGAATTTCCATGACAACGAAATTAACAGGGTAAGTAAAAGTACCAATGGCAACATAAACACCAAGCAACATGCCATAATGTTTTCTAAATGTACCATCTACAAGTCTAATGTCCATGTCAGTGGTTTGGATTTCATCACGTCAGAAGCGGATTAGGAGCACTCGGGGTGCTCCACCCACTATATTAAAAAATAATTTAGTAATTCAGAAAAAGTTTAAAAAATCCCAAAACTTTTTTGGAACTAAATGTGACCAGATATTATACTTTTATAAAAAGTTTGGCCAAGGAATGATTTCCATTTAGTTTGGGACAAAAAACAAATTTATGATGACAATATAGCATGAATAGTATTTGTATCTAGCGTTTTTGATAAATCTTTGACTACAGATACAATGAAAGTCACTCCCTGTTTAAATTTTTTTATACGAGTGCAATACTTGATCATGTTTGATTCCATATAAAGTTTCGTGATTTTTTGAATATTTTTTTAATTAATAAATATTTTTTAATATAGGGGGTGTGGCACCTGAGTGATCCTATGTATTTTGGTCATCATGAATCTTAACATAAACAATATAGGGTATTCCATTGATCGAAGAACCAATATCATAAAGACCGTAATAAGAGGTGCTACCAAAATAGCAAGGTAACACATGTTTACTTGTGTCCGCGGCCTTAATGCCCCCTTTGACAAAAGATGATGTCTCTTTTTCCATAGAAGCCACATTATTACTTACCAGCTCTTTATTTCCTTCATCTTCTTAGGAGGTGATTTCACTTGAATAACACGCATATCTCAGTTCTCCCCTTTTTGATGTGTTAACTTCTGTGCTCATACTTCAGTTGTGCGGCTCTCCTAGGAAAGGGTAATTCCTGCATCGGATCAAAGTCATTTTCAATGGGAGTTTCTATGGGTTCCACCTCGGGTGTTTAAATAACATCTTCCTCAAGGTCCTCATCAGTGTAACATTTGCATTTTTGCTTGGAATCTGCAGAAACTCAATGTAACATTTCACAAGCTCAACATCAAGGTCAAGATAAAGTATTCCACTAAGTTTATCAAATCTCCCTGACTTAAGATATGTGTTTATACAATCCAACTCTATCTCAACTCCTCCTTATCCACCCTCATCGGTTCTCGAAGCTTCATGATTGGCATGTATTATATCTAACAATTCCCCAACTTTAGGTACTTCACTACTAGTGAAAGAACCACCCGATGCTAAGTCTAATTCATATTTGCATTCATTTCTCAGTCCTCCATAAAATAAATTTAAAACTAGCCAATCGGGATACCATGATGTGGACATTCATCAAGTAAGATACGGTACCTTTGATACGCCTTTACTAAACTCTCACCCTATCTTTGACCAAAATTTATAATCCAGTGCCTAGCCTATACGCTTTCCTCTTGGGATTATAGTGCGCCACGAATGCCTTGCTCAATTTTCCCGTGTATCAAATGTACATGCGGCTAAGAAAGTAGCATGCTTTCGCCGAAGCGGTTATGGTTTGTCCAAAATTTAAGTTTCGTATCATCATAGCTGAAAGCATTGATTTTACATGTCCAGCATATTCATCGAACAATTGTGAATATCAGTAAGGATCCTCATCGTCATTACCATTAAATTGCTTATGGTGCAATAGTTCCAGTAGGCTCGGATTTAGCTCGTAAGGTACATCCTTAGGGTTCGGGCCTAGTGCTGTAAATATCACTCAGATACGTGGCCCTAAGAGTTGCATCGCAGTGAGTTGGTAAAAGTGCCTAAACTCAGCCATGGTTGCCCATGGCCCGCACTCAACTTAGTACATCAAATAAATCAAACTCAAAACAAAGACTGAAAGTGCTCAGTACCCTGGCAACGGCGTCAGAAAAAACTTGATGGCCTGCAATGGCACAAGGTTTAGCTATACCCTTTTTAAAGTAAGAGTATCGATTTCACAGGGAACACATGAATCAGGCTTTGTATCTTGTAAACATTTAAATAATAGTGCTTGCAAGTCAATTGCAACCCAAAGCAAAGGAGAAGCGGAGTATGAAAAATATCAAGTTGTGTTAACGAACTAAAATGTAAACTGCCGAAGTAAAATAAAGTAGCGCGAGACATGAGTAACGGATGTTGATATTGATAGGACTAAAATGTTCCCAGGGAGTCTGAATCCCCCACTAGTATGTATGTAACACGATTGAGGCCTAAGCATAATTCTACGTCGGATTTCTAAACCACTGTATATGTTTCTCTTTGTGGGCGAGTACAAATATGTTCATACATGCGGTAGCCACGGATCACATACACCACTACCATTCAGCCCCACTCCGGTTATTGAATGGTAATTGTTGAGGATATAAACCTTAGAGTCACCCGCCCGGAGGGGCCGGGTTACTCATAATGGTCATCGCCTGAAGCCCGGCGCCAAGCTTGAAGATGGCGGGCCAAAGATGGGCTTAAGACCCGGAGATGGCTTAAGGCCCGTAGTTACAACCGCCATTATGGTAGAACTTGTAGTGTAAGGCAAGAATAGTTGAGAGTCCGAGACGGACACTCTTATGAGCCGGCCGGGACTCTGAGAGCTGCTGGGCGTCAACCTCCCTATATAAAGGGACGACCCGGCGACGGTTTAGGAACAAGAAAGATCTCATCGAGAGCCAGGCATAGCAGTCAAGCTCCCTGCTCATCGAAACCCTAATCAATACCACCTCAACTGGATGTAGGCTTTTACCTTCACCGTAAGGGGCCGAACTAGTATAACCCTCGCGTTCCTTGTCCTGCTTAACCCCTTTAAGCTTCCTAGTTGCGATGGCTCCACGACTAAGTCCTAGCTCGAGGACATCTGCCGTGACAATTCCACGACAGTTGGCGCCCACCGTGGGGCCAGCGCACGGTGGATTTGAGTTCTTGAAGGGCAGCTTCGAAGGGCTCAAGGGATACGCGGTGGGCCGGATGACCAAGAGTCGTCGCGGCAAGCTCTACATCGACGATGCAAACTGGGGCCCCGACGCCGGCTCAATTGAGTACGGGTACCGGGTCCCCTTCGGCGCAATTCATGTCTTCATTGGCAAGATTGGTGAGCTGGGCCCTGAGCCGGATCTCTGCGCCGATCTCATCGAGACGGCTCAGCGTGCACGATCCGCCCGGGCCCTACCTGCCTTGAAGCATGCTTTTGTGGGATGTATCCATGGAGGGCTCTCTGATGGATCTGGATCTGGTGATGAGACGGCCGCCGGCTCTGACGGCGAGTCGTCCACAGATGAGTCAAACTCGTTGTATCAACTTCAAGATGGCAGGCTCATGGGTTGTTCCGATGGTGATAGTATTCCGGACCCGT